>NC_090311.1:2245000-2970000 GCF_039906515.1 Pseudorca crassidens | reverse complement strand
GAGGATGCTGGGTGTAAGGCAGGGCCAAGGCAGCCCAAGAAAAGAGAGAAGCGTGCGGATGGGACCACAGCCCCGGAGACCTCACGGCCTGGGCTGACCCCCTCGGCCTGCCTCTTCCTTGGTGAGCCACTCTGGGCCAGACACGCCATCCTGCTAAGGTTCCGTCTGACCATCGCCCTCGTGGAGCTGTTGGGAGGTGTAAATGAAATAACGTGTGTGAGGACCCAGTGGGCGTCACTCAACTGGTGCCCGCCCAGCGGGAGTCCAGCAAGTCCCTCGGCAGGTCTGAGCATCTGCTTCTCCGCCGAAGGGGACGATGCTTCCCGGAGCCCGGCTGGACGGGACCTGGGAGTGGGCAGGGGCCAGGCCCTGCGACAGGGCTCCCAGTGCCCAGGGGCCAAATCCAGGGGGGCCCAAGTGTCGGAGGAGGCCCCGGGCGCCACGCTGGGCCGGGACACAGGACGGTCCCCTTTGCTCACGGGCGCCTTCACTCCCACGTGTGGCTTCTCCTCTCCTCAAGGGGAGGGCGTCTCCATTCCTTCTTTCATTTCCCAAAGAAAAACCCAATCAGAATGTCATCAGGCAAAGAGATCTCGCGGGAGGAGTCCGGGGGCAGCGCTGGGGGCAGGTGTGGCCGGCTCGGGCCTGTGCTTACCCACCCAGGGCCCTGGCCGGGGCCGCCAAGATGCCACCGTGAATAAACTTGTGTGGATACTCGCGCCATTTTTAAATGATACTTCTGATTACTTTCCTGTCAGGGACAAGGACGTGCGTGGCACAGATGATCTCTCTGCACATATGAGTTAAGAAATCCAGCTGACTTTAGAGTTTGTCAATATCAGGAGAGGTAATTAACTGTTTTGAAAGAATCCGTAATGTGGGACTTTGTAATGGCATCATTTGGAGTCAAGTCACAGATGCGGCGTGCGGAGCCATACTGTAATTAGGAAGAAATGCTGCACAGGTTTTCTACTAATTAGCAAATTATGCTGAAAATAGCATCAAGCTAATTAACAGTTATTATGGCATTTTTGAAAGTATGACTTTAATTAGCAAAGTCCTGACGCATGCAATTTCAAACTTGTCCAGAAAAACACAGGACATGATCAAGAAGCTAGGAAGATTATTAGGAAGAAGTCAAAATGCGGGCTGGGGGAGGGGCCTCCAGGACCGTCTGAGTTTCCATTTAGATGAAAGAGCGCGCGGACCGTCCAGCCCTGCCAGAAAGATCCAGGCCGGCTGCCGGACGTCAGGTGGCCTCGGTGGTCGTAACAGCCACCATGCAAAAACAAGTCCGAGCTCAGCTGGTGCTGGGAAGATTCACTTATTCTACTTGAATGCACATTAAAAGAGCGGCTGAATGAAGCCAGGCAACAAGACGGAACCTGACAGCTCCGCTCCTGGCCACGCGGCTGCCCGGCGGCCCGCCCGGCCTGGCCTCGGCCGCGGCCCGCCATCCCGGGCCTCGCGCCCCTCGGAGCAGCTGCGGCAGCAGGAGCCCGCCGGGCCCTGGGGGCCGTCCCGTCCCGTGCTGTCCTGTCCTGTCCGTCCATCCCCGGGCAGGCGATGGGGGCCGGAGCTTGCAGGAGGCGCTGAGGTGCCTGCGCGGGCGGCCCGCTGCTCAGCCTATTAGCTCTGCTGACCTTGCCCGCTCCTTTGTCTTTGTATTTTCTTCCCGCTGCTCCCCTTCTCAGGCATCCCCTTTTGTTGTCTTAGAGAATGAGAGAAATGCCATCTCTTCCTGGAGCCCCCTGTAGCTCGAACTCCTGAGATCTGGTGACACACCCAGCCTGTAGCCACCTTTAGCCCTGCGTGAACCTGGCAGGGGGAGAGCCGACCATTCACTTCGGAGCAGAGGCTCAAGCAGACAGAAACGCCTGCCCACGCCGTACCCCAGGCCTCCTCTTTATTGCCTGTCCTTCACAGAGAGGGAAGGGCCTCGTAGCCAAGTTCTGACACGGCCACATATGGCCTCCTCCATCAACCTGCCTAATCAGGCTTCAAGGAGGAGCACAGCCAACCTAATTGCCAGCATCGCCGTCTCACCCCACGCAACCTGAGACTGACAGACGTCGGGAAGGGAGCCGGCCAGGGCTGGGCCGGAAGACACAGCCAGGCCCTCCTCGAGGTGTCACGGGGCCAGCTCCACATCCACGGTCCACGCCTGCCGTGACACACGGCCCCGCACACGTGGCCCCCCGGGCCACCAGGAAGGGGTCCTGCCTCCCCCTGCCCCAAGTCACCCGCGGACACCTTCCTGCTCCCAATCGATGGGGGTTCAAAGCAAGCCGAGGGGTGTGAGCTCCTGGGGGCCACCAGTGACCCCAGGACCTCTGCGGGACGAGAGCGGAGCCCCCAGTCCTGCCCTCCGGGAAGGGAGTGCCAACACAGCCCCCCTCCCCTGCCCACCCTCCCCTGCGGACTGGCTCCCCGTAAATCAAGAGGACCGGGAATGCCTGGGGGTGAGGGGAGGGGACAAGGCCTACACAGGTGCTTCCTGGGAAAACACGGAAGGAGCCTAACACACAGCGCTTCTATCTGTAGAGGTAAAGCCCGAACTTGTTCTCTGGGGCTCCCGCCATCTGTTTTCTGCCCCATTGTGCCTTCCTGAGAGCCCTGAGTGACAGCTGACATTCTCCTATTTATCATCAAGAAGTACAAGTTCTGATGTTATCAGAGTGGAGAAACAGCCCAAATGTCAAAGTCTGAATATTTTCCCCGGTTTCTTTAAATGACATCTTACTTTTCTCCATTTATTGTGACGGGGCCACTCGTGGCTCTGCGAGCACATGGGCGGCCGAGGGCAGATAGCATTGAACTTGGTTGGGGTTTTGTTCCGGTCTGCTCCAAACGCCACGATTCCTGCCCTTTTCCCAGCGAGGAATTTCAAATAATTCTGTTATAAATGATGAAATCTGGGGCTGCTCAGCAGAAGAGAGCCCAGGCTGACCCGGTGCCGTATTAAATTTTCATATGAAAAGAGGACTTGTACACACGCAGCCAAAAGGGCAGAGCGCAGCGCCCCTGTCGGGCTCCCAGAGACAAGCATTTTCTAGCTCTGCGTGCATAAAATGAGCTACAGTAGGTGTCAGTAATTAAACGATCATGTTTCAAAGTCTTGACAACAGTACAGAAGCAAGAGAACAAGACGATAATTTCATTAGTCTGAAGAGCTAAGTCATAATTAGGTGCCTTTCACAGAGTCAAAGGCAGGGACAAAAGGTACAGATCCTGCCCGGCCGGGTCTGCAGCACAGGAATGAAATCCAATCCGGGGTCCCCAGGTTTATGGGGTTCACCCATGGGCAGGAGGCTGCCGGTAAAGTCTGGCCCGAAACAATCAGGCTTTCTTTGGGGAGGCTGAGAAAGCAAATGATACAGAAAGAGACTCAAAAAGTCAGCAACAATGGGATATCGGTGGGCTATTGTCATAGGGAAACCTGAATTCCTTCCCTTGTTCCAGGGCTGAGAGGCGAGGCCTGCAGGCTGCCCACCTCAGCAAGAATGGCACCCGGGTTCCAAAGCCCCGTGTGCGTCCCTGGCCCCGTTCAAGTCATTAACTGCGTTATAAACCGACTTTGGGAAAGTAGCATTTATTTAAAACTAAACGGTTGGGATGGGCACTTCATCGAATCATTAATGTGCAGTTTGATGTTGCTGTCAGTTTATTCATCTCTGTCTTTCCTTGCTGAGGTATTTGCATATTTAATTGATCAATATGCTCCCTGTTTCTCTCGCACATCTGCCAAGCTGGTCCCAGCCTCTTAGACTTCTCATTTCTCAAACTGACAGCTCGCCGCCTGCCGCCCCCTCCAGGCGCCCGGGAGCCGCGGCCGCATCTCCAGCAGCAGGGCCGTCCAGCCCGCATCCCTCCTGCACGTCCGTGAAATCTCCATCCTCGGCCAACGGATCACCTCCAGTCAGGGGAAGGCGTTCCCGGCGTGTGATCTGTGGAAAGTTCCTCAGACAGATTTTCCACATGGCCACACGTCACCCGGGAGGATCAACACGTGTCCAATGTCCCCCATTCAGCATCTGTCACTGTCACACTCCTCCTCCTTGCAGCCCTGAATTGGAGCCCCTTATCAGCAGTGTGTCAGAAACCGGCACTGCCTTCTCTCCTTGTTTAATCTTTTATTAAGAGCTACATTGTGAGCTTCTGATGGCAAATGTCCTCCACTTCATCGCTCATAAATCGGCACCAGCATCAATAAGGTGGGGACTCGGCGAAACCGGCTGCCAGTGAGAAGGTCTTAAGTGTTCTCCACAGTCCGCGGGCATGCCTCGATGCCAGCAGAGCGCCAGGGAGCCCCGTCGTGTGCGCGGGCCAGGGGGCTGGGGGGGCGGGGCACGGCAGGAGGCTGTTCTCCTGTCCACGTCGCACAACTGATGGTGCCACCCAAGGACGGGGCCCCGGCACAGCTTTGGGTAAGTCCAACCAGGCTGTAAGGACTACCAACCATTTGGTTAAAACACAAATAAATAAGAACGTCCTGATGGGTTGTACGAAGGCAGTGGTGGCTTGCAAGGGAAACCCAGGAGGAAAAACACGGATTCCCCAGTTGTCCGTCAGGACAGCCCCACCACGTTGGGGCCACACCTGCAGGGCGGAGGGGAGACAGGGCGTCAGCCCTGCGTGTAAACAACTTCAAGGAAAGCACAGGCCATAAGCTTCTGCGTGGAATCCAGTCTCCTGTCTCCACGTTCCCCTCTTCAGTGATTGTCGTGTTATTTCTCTCTTCTCTTGATTGATGTTTTAGTCTGAGCTGTCATTAGTTAAATTAATTTTCTCTCAGAGATAGTGGAATAAGGTCCACAAAGGCAAATCTTAGGAGACTGTAAAAATAGACCATAATTTGGAGGAAATTCAGATGTGTTCCCTGCTCTTGTCATGACTGCAGAGAAACACTTTAATTTGATATGAATTCCTCAAGAGAAACTTTAAATTAACTTAGATTTAGCTGTGTTTGAGGGACAGTGATTCAAAGCAACAAAATAAAATACTATTTGCTGACTCCACTGTTTCTATGTTCATGCTCCTGTATGTTCCTTTGTATTTTCTGCTCAGGCTAAGTAAATGCCAGTATTCACCTTGAAAGAGTCGTCATAAAGTAACTCCCGTGGGATATAAAAATATACTTCTCTCATCTTCCCTCCACACAGTGTCAGATGAAGTTAAAAGACCCGGTGAATGCGCTAAAATCTGCTTATGTGAATTATTTTTTTCCAGGATAACTGAGCAGCCATCACCCAAGCTGTCAGGATGCAAAGAGCAATGCAGGCTGTTTCATAACCTAAGAGGAAGGCAGCGATCCTGAGGGTGAGGAGGAGGGGACAGCTGAGGAGAAGCGTGGGAGGGGTGCGCGGAGAGCAAGGGCGCGCAAGCATAGCTACCTCCACGGTCAGAACCAGGAAGCTCCTCAGAGACATCTGGTCCAGCCGCCCAGGGATGTGGAAGCTTGGCCAGCATCAGGCCAAACGGAGGCTTGGGCCCCAACCTCCAGCCTCCTGCACCCACAAGCCTGGTACCAAAGGGCCTCCAGTTCTTACCACCTTTAAGAAGTTTAGCTCAAACCTCTTTCATCCAAAACTCACATTTCCTAAACGGCCGCCTAGACCAGCCCTCCCGTGTTCGGGCTTTGCCTCTGAGAACATTCGTGGCGTGTGTGGTGTGAGGGTCACTCCATTTTCCCGTCCACGGCTGCGTCTGAAAGTCAGCTCCTAAATTTCCTTGAGTCACGTGATTTGTCCCCATCCGAGGGGACAACCTGTGACAACCTCAGGACACGATGACCCAGCTTGCCGAGGTCCTAATGCCAACCTGGAGGCCTTGGGAGCTTTGGAAAGCACGCACCAACCCAACAGCCGTGAGAGCCAAGTTCAAGGGCCGCTTGTGTGCACAGCGCCTTTGGCCGGTTAAGTCTCTGTGGCACTCCCTCCAGCAAGAACCATTCTCAAATGTAGGGCGCTCTTGGCATCTAAATAAGTGAGTGCTAACAGGTCATACAGTCAAGTACATCTGGAGTGTCTCCTCCAAGTGGCTGTGACCCTCTTTGCTGGCAACAAGCCAGAGGCTGCAACCACACGGCTGACATTTTCACATGACTTACCGCCACTCCTGCAATGCCATAATTATGACGCCTAAACTTGCCCTATTCGCAGGCTGGAGGAATGCATGATTGTTTATTTTTATTACAAATATTGATGGTAACTCACAGGCATTTACTCCATTGCCATCGCAAGTGAAATTGCCCATCATAAAATATCTCCAGAATTCTGATCCTGATGAGCTAGCCTCCTAAGCTGGTCCAGGGTGCGATCCTACCGTTTGTCTTAATTTTATTTTGCTCTCCCTAACTGCACACACCGCTTCAGGAGTATCTGGAATTTTGTTTTAATTGTACAGCTTTCAACTCGAGCCGCATTTCTCTTTGTGTTGAAAGCATCCCAGTGATTTATCCTCATTATTGTGTAAATAGGTTTCGGCAGTTCTCAGTAAATAAAACAAGGACTGACAGGAGCAGGAGAGGGACTTTGCTTTCCTACCAATTAGAGTAGCCTTCGGCAGTGCTTTTAAGGGAGATAAATCCTGCAAATCACTAAAATGATCCTGTCACATGCACCAAATATTAAAATTGCACAGCGGCGCCCTCAGTACAGTTTGCTCTGGTTTAATGAGTCAGGGTGGGCTTCGTCACCGGGGCTGCAGTGCACAGTTGGGGCCCCTTGACTGACAGCAGAGCTCACGCCCAAATGCAGTGCACCAACCGGCGTGGCCAGATGGAAAACCACGGTCTGGAGGAATATGCGGGTTTTCAGCTGACGAATGTCCTCACGTTGTCTTTTCACCTCCTACCTGTAAACCCCTTCCTCATGATAAACACAAACTCCGCTGCGCATGGGCCAGAGCTGTGCCTTTATACGCAGTATTATTTACCAACACAATCTACAGTCAGCGCCTATTACGGGAGCAACCTGTTAACGTCACAGACTGATGGAGTCTGGAGGAAACTGAAAGGGAGTTTACTTCATCCGGTGTCACACTCAGAACCCTACAGCAATGCCCTAGTCAGCTGTCCCTACAGCCAGTTAGCTGGGGAAGGGCTCGGCTGGGAACGTCCAGAGAATTGTTTTATTCCAGTTCAACACCTCATCTACTTTCTCCAGCTCTGCGGTGAAACGGTCAACCCGACTCCAAGAATGCACGCTCTTGGGTACCACCAACGCCTTAACAAGACTCACAAGTTAATCATTTCCAAGGCTGGTGTGACCTGGGGAGCTGGGCACATGGGCTTCCCTCCTGTGGCCGCCCAGGCTACTGAAGCATGGTCCTCGAGATGGGGAGGTGCATCTGTGAGGGACCATTTATAATGAAGCGGTAACAGCCAACAAGATGTTCATCGTGGAACCCAGAGCTGCGAAAGCCCCGGAACAGACAGCCCGACAGGGAAGCCCGGTGTTCCCTATTTTCCAATAACTACCTTTACTCTCCCTGCCACGGTCAAGTCTTACCTGGTGACACTTACACTTAGGACATTGAGCGGGGACTGTGAGATTGTTAGAGCAATTTTGTGGGCGCCTTTATGAGAGTGTAACTAAGTGTATGACAAGAACTCCCGTAACCCGAGAGCTGGGTCAGTGACGCATTAAAACAAAACAAGGCACACAGGACTCCTGCACAGCAAGAACCAGCCAGGGCGGGCAGAGCCGGCCGCAGCCCTCCTCCCGGCCGCCCCCTGCCCCACACTCAGGCCTAACAAGCCCCCGTGAACACAGTCTACATCCCGGAGTCGCTGGACTCTGGAAACACTGAAGAGTCACAGGTGATTCTCCGTGAACTTCATCACCATCAACTTCCAGGATCTGGACCAAAAAATGCCCGCAAGTCATAGAAGAAACAACCAACAGCAAAGCAAACAGCTCCGAGGCCTCGACGGACGTCATCGACGGCGGTGTCTCACCCTCTCCTTGATGTCTTAGTTTTCAGCCTCTGACTACACTCCATTCCACGGGCATCAGATGAGGATCTGCTGGTTTTGTAGGTTGAAAATGACCACGTGTCGGCGATCACACATGGTTCCACCTAACGTTTTATGCAAAGGTAATACCAAAACCATAAGGTCAGTCTCCAAAGTCATTATTTTCTGTACACAATAGGTGTGTGGAAGGCCCCTGGGGGCCGCCAGGCCCCCGGACTGTGAGTCCCTCCGGAGGGATGACTCAGAATGCTGGTATTTAGTAGCCATGGTCATTTCTTTCCATTCTTTCTTTTCACTCATGTATCCCTCTATCATTCCATAAACACTTGTGCACTAAACTCTATCAATAAAGAGATTACAGAGACAGCATCCCATCCTCCCGAAGTTCAGACTAAATCCCATTAAACAATGTCGAATTGCCAAGTATCGAACCTACTCTAGGAGAAAATGTATTACAAGATTCTGGTGCCCTGTCTTAAAAGTGTTCCTTGGGCCACTTCCTAGCAGCTCTTCAGATGGACGAATGTCCACAGAATCGGGGTGAGGGCACACACCGGGCCTGGAGGAGGATGTGCTGCCGGGCAGGACAGCCCTCGTCCTTGCTGTGCTCTGACAGGCACTTTCCTGCCAGCTCGGGGAGGCCCGTGATAGCGAGGGGGCCCCAGGGAGCAAAGCCAGAGGGCTCCTCCATGCCCCAGGAATTGCGGCGTCTGACTGCTTGGAGAGGACTTTGAGGTCGCGTTCCATCCTAAAGTGAGGAACGGGACAGAGGCGCTGCGGTGACCAGCCAGCTAGGGCCCCGTCTTCCCCCCCTCCACTCCTTCTGCCCCCAAAACCCCGTGTACCATTCCAGAGGACTCCCCAGAAAGTTGCTGCTACTACTGAAAGAGGGGGTCGCGGGACGTCTCCCTTAGCTATCGGGGGTAATAACAACGGTCAGTGGAAGCGATTTAGGCACTGAACTTTTTTCCTGCTTGGGAATCCATGTCCTTCTACCTAGAATGCTCTCCCTAACTCGTCTCTGAGGGGCACACGCACTCTGTCTTCCTAGTGAGGGTCTCTGATGCCCCCATGTCCCTGGTGCTGCCCCAGAGACCCCCAGGGTCATCTCTCCCCAACGCTTCCTGTCCTGTATTTATCCCCCCATCTCCTGCCAAACACACTCTGGGATAGAAGGGTTGCAGATATGCAGATGGATGGAGGGCCAGATAGATGTTGATATAGATACCAGTATCAATAGATAGGTCTATCAACATATAGATAATAAGTACATACACAGATATGAGATATAAGATAGATCTATCTATAGATATCTATCTACCTATTTATTTATACCTACCTATATCACTGTGTAGAGAGATAGATAGATATCTATACCTATCGATCTATCCATCCATCCATCCGGGCAGGAAAAGAATTTTAACCACCTTGCCTCAAACTAATAGATCTTCAATAAATATTTCTGGAATGCATAAATGAGTGTATAATGAGTTATTCCTGAAGGAACAGAAGGGACTCCTTAAATAGCTCCCTGTATTACAACCGTCAGATTTTCATCGAATAAGGAAGAGCCACAAGTACACAATAATGAAATATTTCCGAAGGAAAACCAAGTTCATCCATGATGGGGATCCCGCTACCATGTAAGTGAGACAGAAGGAGCGAGTCCGGCCTTCCCGGGGTGAATTCACTCCCCGTCAGACGTGCCCTCTGGGAGGAGGTGACTTAACACCCCAGGGGGTTCCGCCCCTGGCTCTTCCTCGCCCTCGTGCCTCAGGCGATTTGGGCTGGAAACCTGCAAGTGGGAAGGGACTCCGTCCCGGCCTCGGCCTCGATGGCAGCCCGCCAGGGGGCCCCTGGGGGGACCCTGGAGCATGTCATCCAATAGAGGAGTCACAGCCCCAGATGGAACTGAGCGCAAGAAACAGGGCTGGTCCAAGTGCAGGCGTCGGGACCCAGCGCACGCTACATTTCCAAAATTCAGCAAGCAAAAGCACGTTTGCCTCTCCATCTTGATGTGGATTATGTATGGAAACGATAAGCCTTTGGATCTATCGAGTTAAGTTTAAAATATTATTGAGATTATTTCACTTGTTCCGTTTTACTTTGTTCACGTAACCAGAAAATTTGTAATGGCGTCTGTGGCTTAACCCCAAGGCCAGCTCTGGTCTAGAAACTGGGCTGCTTCTCTCCAGGGAGCACCCCCGGACCTGGCCTCTCCCTCCACAAGGAAGCCAGGGGGACGGTGGCCCCACCCCTCCTGCCGCCCCACCTTGCGACCATGCGACTCAGTGAGAACTAGGGCGTCCCCTCTCTAAGAAGGCGGCAGGGCCCCGGGAGGCCCCAAAGCCCATAGCATTGGACTCACCTACACCCAACACAGCAAGCTCTCCAGAAGCACTGGCAGCCGCCCCTGAGGGTCGGGCCCCCGAGGTGGTGTTTGTTTCATTAATGCAACACTCAGACCCTCAAACTCTGCTGCACACCCTAGCGTGATTCCAAAAGTGATTTCCACGATATGATTTACATACTAGCTGCGTGTAAATTTAGAATAATTTGGCCTGAATGATCCTTGCTAAAATAGATGGCCACGAGAAAAGAATGGCAAATAAAAGCAGCTTTGCTCAGAATCTAAGCAATTTGCTGGCGAACACAAACGGCATTTCCCCAGATTATAATTTACACTGTATTAACTGTCAAGAGCGCTTTTGAGAAATATAGATAACAATTCAGATGCAATCGATAGGGAGTGACAGTTGATTTTAAAGCTTAATGCAAGACAAGAAAGAAATGACTGGGGCATCAGCTCTGGAAGAATAAATTTGTTTTGTATTTGATTTTTGTGTTAAATTTATTACTGCCAAGAAGAGCTCTCTTTCAATAATATTAAGAACAAGATGGTGAAATTGCAACATGTTCATCTCCCACAGTTTTCACAGCATTTCCAATATACAATGATGCCCCGCTCAGTACTATGTATAGATCCCATCGGGCAGCGGCTACGGATTCCTCTAAGTTTGCGTTTCCTCCCTAACCACCGCCCTGTGCGGGCTGCCCCTTTAGCTGTCTCGGGGGTGGGCCCGGGGCGGGGCACGTCCTCCCCGGGTGGGGTCACACCCTCCTCCGAGCCTGTGGAGGGGACCCTCTTGACCCCAGAGGATGCCCCTGCAAGTTCTCAAGTGGCCCTAACAATAGGCTCCCTCCTAGAAATGGCTGACAGTCCACTGTTTTTTCGAGCCAAGAGTCCAGTGCAAACAAAAATTGGAAACAATGTGAGGCGTTAGCCCAATCGTTTGATTGCGAAGGGTCGGTCTATCCTTGTCATAGTCAACAGAAGCCTTTTTTCAACTCTGTCAAAATGTCCAGTGTATATAATCTTAGGGTTTGATGTTCCTCCTGTGCAATACCATGAGAAACTTCCTTGACAAACACCACGGAAAAGAACATTTCCCTTTCAGCCCAACTCTATTATCCTGCTTATTCTCTCCCTGCAGCTGAGGTTGCCCCTGTGCAGCCCTGGACACTCAGAAACCCACCAGCGTGGCCAGAAATGAAATGATGAAAGTTGCCACTGTTCAAACTTATCCATACTTCTCACTTATGACATGATTGATTTTCCTTCAGAATGCTCAAATACGGGATTGTCTTCCTTCTCTTCTCACTGTGGGAACAGCTAATGTATACAGCCGTGGCCTGCCAGAGAGGGGAAGCGGTTGACATGTAGAAGAACAACTGAAATGAATACGGATGAAATTTGAAAGTGCAATTTTCCATCTGTCAATCACCTTTCAAAGGGACCCGTTAACCACCAATCGGGAGATCCTGGGTGAGGGCGTCCCCACTGGCGTCTCTCTGTGCAGCGGGGCCCTTGGCCTCATTAATCAAGATATTAGCCACTGATCAAAGTTTCGCACAGGTACGCAGCACGGGCTCTCGTTGCTCCAGGAATATTTCATTACGTTTCTCTCGGCGCTATTGATAATTTATATTTTGAATTAAAACAAATGGTCTCCTCTTAAACAGAATTTGATTAGGTGATGACAAAACCTATTTCTCTCTCTCTGGTGATGGTACACAGCAGATCCCCTTTCCTGAGCTGCCTCGGAAGAAAATGTGAGGCGCTCCCGCATTAAAAATGAATGGTCACCCCAACCCTGCCTGGCCGCAGCGCCGAGATGCCGCGAAATACAGCCAATTAAGGTTTATTTAATTATTAAGGTTGAATAAATAACAGCGAAACATGTTAAAAATCTTTCGGTTTCAGTCAATCATAATAAAAAATTAATGAGACTGGATAGAGAGCCATAAAAACTGATAGACTGCGATCGTGAATTATAAATCGGTATTGATTTTTTCCTTTGCAATAACACTCTCAGGTAATCGTATGTTGTCACATGTAAAGTGCACTTTCCTGGTTGAGCCTAATATTAACTATCAAATATAGATGAGACGGAGGCATTTATGACACTTCAGATTTCACAAACAAAAAGCAAAAAATACAATTTGTGGAATAATAGCAGTACCGAGCAGAGAATCCTAGGGTGTTTATGGGAGCCGGTCGGGACCCCACTGAGCCGTGAATTCATAAGACACAGTTACCTTATTCTTCTCCTGCCATTTCTCCTCTGATATGTTACCTTGTTAGTATCACTAAGAAAAGCATAAATATTTTTTATTATTCGTGAGGCTCATCCTGTCTTGCTTAATAGACAGGCCACATGGAGTTAAAGCCATATTATATGACCTGGCGCAGAAGTGATCATTCAAAAACCCAAAGCACATATTTTATACGGCCTGTGGCTTTATTAATTCTAAGCCCCCAAGAAATAGCGGGAGGATTTTCCAGCTTTCTGTTTATTGAAGTAACATGGAAACAAATAAGACATTTCCCTAGGCTAGCTCAGATAAAGTGGACAATTACTATTGGCATTCCACATGTAAATATTTA
Organism: Pseudorca crassidens; assembly: GCF_039906515.1. NCBI lineage: Eukaryota > Metazoa > Chordata > Mammalia > Artiodactyla > Delphinidae > Pseudorca > Pseudorca crassidens. The sequence continues at coordinate 2,957,074 of NC_090311.1, read as the reverse complement.
ACACTTCACAGCTAGTTTGCACCTAAATACCCATTAGATGTTGCTACAAGCCCGGACACCATTTCCCAGCAGAGCTACGTGGGCCGTCCTGGGCAATGGTTATTGGATTAGGGTGAACACAAATCTCGTTCTGAACAGTGCTTGGAGGGGACTTGGCCTGGATGGGAGGGACGTACCCGAACAGGCAGCTTCCTTGAGTGACACAAACCAACTCCTCCAAGAAAACGCAGACAAAGCCAGTACTGGCATGGCCACCGCCGCTGGCCCAGCTAATTGATAACCCACTGCTGCAGTTCGTTAGTGCCGCTGATCAGATTTCCCTCATTTGGGGAAAAATATAGAGGAGATATTGTGGACAGGGGCCGGCGATGAGCACGTGTGGCTGCCTGAGTCCCCTCCCACCTCCCAGCCACACGGCCTGGTCTGGGATCAACACCGAGAGGCACAGCGCCACCATCCTTTTGGGACAGGAGCGTGCCAGTTTGCAATCAATACACACGGTGTACAAGCCCAACCGCTGGCGAATCCTAAAGACAATGCAACTGCCTCTTCAAGTAACTTCTTCTGCTTCCTAAAGATAAACGAAGAGGACATTTGCTATAAGCCAAATTTGGTCCAAGTTGGAAATGGGGATGTGGCCTGCCCACTCTGGTTTTAAACAGCAATTGCTAAGGCTTTCTCTCTGAATTAAAGGGGTTCTACCCCTTTGCTGGCACTTGGAACTTAACCGTGAATGGCCTCCGATTACTTTTCCTAGAGGGCGGCTCTTTCATCCTTTCACTTTTCCAGGACTGGAAAAATGCCTCCGCCTGGAATGCTGTGTACCCCTGCCCGCTGCCCTGGACTGACAGGGCTGGACATCTGGAGTCCAGCTCTCTGCAGGGAAGACCATCCCATGTCCACGGGCAAGGGGACCCCCAGCCTCTCGCCATTCAGGCCAGTGGCTCAGTGCTGGTTTGCAAAAGACGCCACGTCTTTGATCACCAGCTGGCCCTGCGGTCCCAGGAGTGGCTGCCTCTCCACCCTCTCCCTTGTGCTCTGGGAAAAGGTGACCCTCTCCAGAAACAGAAGCCACTGGGCAGGGACCGTGGATGGACACCTGGGCTGCCGCTCCCCTCGCCCTGGCAGCTGCCTCTGGGGCAGCAGCCAAGCCTCAACGTTCAGCCCAAGAGCAACTTTAACGAACTCTGGAAGCCAAGCCCGGGAAACGCACACAGACGCCGCCTCGTGCGGTTGGCGGCCAAGCGGCTCCGTGCCTGACAGGCACCCGCCCAGGCCCGCCCAATCCTGCGGGTCCCCCCACCCCCAGGCTGACCGCAGACCCTCGCGGGACATCGCCCGCTGCCGGGGACCCGGGTGTCCAGGGGCGGCCCCAGGGCCTTTCGCAGCTGGGGGGAGGGGGGCCCCAGCAGCCCGGCAGCGCCCACCCCGGGACTCACACAGCCTCGGAGAGCCCGGCTCCCAGCCCTTCCTCACCACGCTGACCTCCGCGCTCTGGAAACAATTACTCCTGGAAGGCCTGTCAATATCATTATTTTTACAAGAAATCAATACGCCTCACAAAGTTAATGGGGGATTCAGGCAGGGAGCGTTTACGTCCTCACTGTCAGGGCTCGAGCTCTGCTCGGCGCCGATGACAGATCCGCCGACACCCGGCAGACAGTAGGCAAGCGTGGAGGGGAGGCCGGCGCCGCAGGCAGGCGTGGAGGCCGCAGGCGGGCATGGAGGCCGTCAGCCGTGCTAACGAGCCCGCCCGGGGCCGGGGTCCACTCGGGCCGCGGGGCCGGGGGCCGCGCCGGCAGAGACCCCGGAGCTCTGCTCGTGGGTAAGAGCACGGGAGCCCGAGAAGGCCTGGCCTCCCTCCGTAAGGGGATGACTTGACACGGTGGCCTTAAGCACAGACTGTATAAACACTCAAGCCCCCCAGGCCAGCGCAGGCCTGGAGGATTAACAGCAACCATTATCTCCAAGGAGAGAGACTGCTTCTCCCCACACCCTGCCCAGCCCCATCACACTCTCTACAGAGAAAAAGTAAAATTTAAAATAATAATAAAATAAAAGCACACACAAACATCTGTACACATACATAAACACACATACATGTGTGCACATACACTCAAATATTCACAAACCAAAGTCAGAAATAGCTGCACATATAATCCTAAAATCTGAATTGGAAGGGTCCAGACAGCCCTCCCCCATCACCCATCTGGCAGATAGGCAGCAAATCTCAATAAAAGTATCTTAATATCTCAGTTCAAGGCCCTACTTCTCTCTTCAGAGCCAAGGGATTTGCTAACGGCTCCCCTGCTCCCAGCACACACCCCCTGGCCCCCACTTCCCAATGCTCTGCCCCTCCCCAGTTACACGGTTAGAGCGACAGAGGTGTCCCAGGCACGGGGCTTCAGCATGCTCCAGCCACACGGAGGCATCGCCCTAGGAGCCTCCTAGACCCACGGCCTCCCCACTCAGCAGCAAACCCAGGCACAGACCTGGCCACTGGGTGATCACGTGGTCAAAGGGGAGGGTTTCAGACTGTTTCCTCACGGTCACAGCTCAGCACACCCGCTCCTATTGGGCACAGGTGCCCCTAGGCCAAGGCCGCTCACGGAGAACAGATTCCGCTCCGAGACTCAGAACCCAGTGCGGCCACTAAAGCACCGTCACCAGCCTCGTCGTCCAGCCTACTCCAAGCCCCCCTACGCCTGCCCTCCAGGCCACCCCCCAACCTGAAGACCGAGGGGCATCGGTTCGTTCTGTGTGGCTGTGCCCATCTCCTCCCCCCAACTCGGCAGCCACCGTGGCCCCAGGACAGGAGCTGGGGCACCGGACGCCGTCAGAGGGGCACCCGTGGCCGTCCCGGGTCGCCCAGCTGCTCTCACTGCAGAGCCCCATCCCGAGCCTTGGGCTAGAGGCAGGACCGCCCTCAGTTTACCCAAATGACCCTTCCCCTCTTAGACCTTGTGAGGACCCTTGGCTCCATTCTCCTTCCTGCGATCAGGTCTCCAAAACCTTCTTCCCCCTCAACATCCTGTTTCAAAACCCCCATGTCCACCCAGAACCCTGAGGCCAGGGAGAGTGTCCGCCGGGTCCCCGGGGAGAGGCGTCGGCCTCCATCAGCCACTTCGGCCTCCATCAGCCACTCCGCCCTCCAGGGGTGTGGAGCTGGGGGCAGGGTGGTCCCACTGGATCGGGGGCAGACAGTGAGCCTGTTGTTCAGAACTACTGTAGCCAGAGAACTGTTAAAAAAGACGGAATGAATGAGCTTCCATGGTAGACTTGGGGGAAATGGTGACCACTGGCTTCCACGTCAACAGGCACGGCCGAGAAGCAGGCCCCAGCGGACGTGCAGACACGTAGGGAGCCTCTGGTGGCCTAAAGGGAGCTTCACAAACAAAGAAACGACTGGAATTGGCAAGGGCGTTTCAACAGGGCCCCACTGAGGACACGTGGTCACTGCTCTTCCTGGACTTCTGTTCACGTGATCTCGGGCAGCACATGCAGATGGAGTTCGGACCCACCCATGTGCCCGGGAACACGTGCCGGTCACCCCATGAAGACACGACGCTAAAGAAAGGGGGTGCCACCGGGCCCTGCCAGAGGTCCAGTCCACCACTCGGAAAGCCCACGGCAAAGGACACAAGGGGGCTGGGCCTCGGGCACGGAGCATTTCCGCTGGGCCAGCTTCTCCCGTGCGTGAATCTGCCTCCACTCCCGGATCCAAAGTGGAGGAAAACATGGGCCCGACTCCGGGAAGGGGCTCCAGAGCCCTCAGCCTTTCCGAAGCGCCTCTCCCTGCTATCAACAGTTTGGAATTTACACTGGCCCTTTACATCATTACCCGCCTCTTCACAGCTTTTTAGGGCCTTAATGCAAACCGTATGCAGAGCTGCCTGCTCGCCAACCCCGCCAGCAGCTGCTTTCTGATTGGCTCCTGCAGGATGGGAAATAGAGGTCTCAGAGGGGAAAAAACAACAAACAGATCTCTTGTCTACAAAGCAGAACTCAAAACATTTTTCATGCATTCTAGGCTGCTCTAGAAGCAGCGGGCTGTTTAAAAAAATACCTGGCCCAAATGGAGCATTTGCTTGACATGATGGAAGCATGAGTGCTATTTTCTATTATATTGCCCTATTCTACATCGACAAGAATATATTTTTTCCCTGTTCCCAACTGATTTCACAGTAGTGAACTTCATTTATGAATTATCTGACACATTTCTTGCAATTCTTCTGACAACAGTGCTCAGTGGAAATTTCAAGGCCCCTCTCTTCTGACAAGTAGAAATATCAATATTTGAATAAATTGTGGATTTTAAACTTCTCACTCTGATGCGCCACAGCGAGGAAGGCTGAATTCTTCCTTTACTGGGTCTAATCCCCCTGAGCCTCGGGAAGAGATCTGTATGCGGCGTTTCATTACAAGAAAGCAGTACTGAGTGACATTTGAAACACACATCTAAGTCGACCTGATGAAGTTTACTTCCTTCCAACAACAAACAGCAGCTTTGTGTTAGTCCCCCTTCTTCGGGAAGAGCGGCACAAGCACGATGTCTGCGCAAAAAGCTGAAATGCTGATTCACAAATTGACAGGCCAATCTTTAAACAAATGTGTTTCCTGGCGGGAGAGCGTGGCTTTGTTCAAGCCAAGCGTCTCTCGCGCGCCTGACAGAAACGCTCGGTCCTGATTGCAAGGGACTTGTTAGGTCCGTCGCAGACACTCTGGCCCCATGTTTTAACAAGCATGCAAAGAAAACAGGGAGAGATAACAAAACATTGTCATTACCGTCCCCGGGTGTCTCCGTGGGCCTTCGAGCCCTCGCACACCTCTCCCCCGGCAGCTCACATGCACCGCGCCAGCCCGGGAGTCCCCAGGTGAGGGGCACGGCCCACGAACAGGATTGACGGGCTGGAGGACGCACACAACTCCTGCAGCACCCTCTTCTTTTCTTGGACGAGTACACGTGCACGGTGTATTGCTGAAACCACACGTGGGCCTGAGCCACATGACGGAGGGCCTGTATTTTCCCAGAATGGCCAGCAGAGTGACCTCTCCCAAACCAGTCCCTGTGGTCCTGTTGCTGCAACCCTAGCAGCCCCAGAGCCGCGGCTCCCCGAAACGCATTCCTTGGAAAAACAAATAACAATACACCAGCCGGAGGAGACCCTCTGGGTTCTCAGGGGGCGTCGGGATGCCGGTCGCCACTGGCAAAGGGAGCAGTGCGCTGGCGGCCGCGAGGGACGTGAGGGCCGCACCGGCCTGGGGTGGGACTGCGGGACCCCGGCCACAGGCGGCCTCAGCACTGCCCAGCTCACGGCCCCGCGACGCCCGGTAGGTGATGCTCTTGGTCTCAGTTTCCTCATCTGCGCAAGGGGATGGTCCTGCCTACCTTTCTGGTCAATCCGTGCATAGCTGGGCCTCGCCAAAGGCTGGCTGCCATCTTCCCATCTGAATCCCACACTCTCGTTCCCAGAAAGCTCAAGCCAGAGCGTTTCCAGCCAAAGCCTTTATGCATTAATCTCATTTCTATCCTTCGTGGAAATTCCGCCAGAAAACTCTGGATTCATCATCATGATTTCTCCTCCTGTGGGTGGAAAACCAGGCCTGGAGGCTCACGAACTCACGTCTCACAAAAGCCACTTCCGCCACTGGGGAGTCCAAGGGTCCCAACGCAAAAATCTGTCCTGAGGAGGGGAGGCTCCTGGTGGGGGCCGGGCTGGGGCCCTTGGCCGGCAGGGTCTCAGGAACAGGGGTCCACCTGCCCTCTGCTCCCACCCACACTGCACCCAGGCCAGCTTGGACAGGCACCGAGGCGGAGGGTCCCACATCGTCTGGACAAGGGACGTCTGCGAGTCTCCGTGGCTCTGGGTGTGACGAGCCGCGAGGCCTTTGGGAGGACGGCTCCTGGAGCCACTTCCCAACAGCCGGATGCAGGAGCCGGCAGGCGGGGACCCCTGTCCTGTACCCCTGTTAGCAAGCAGTCTCCCGTGCAGGGCGCTCTCTAACTCCAGATGTTAACACACAGCCACAGAGTGAAAACAGATACTCATGCAGAGAAAAAAATGGGGAAAGTAAAAGAGAAAAGTGCAAAAAGCAACTGCAGAGCCTAGCGGGTCCTCCTGACGAGACGGGAGGCATCTCGCTGTCCTGGTCATCGGCACATCTGCCCGGGGCTCAAGGAAGGGCTGGGTCCATCTAAGCGGGGTCTCTGTCTACCCTCGTCCAAAGCGGTAACGAGAAGGCCTTCACATAAATCGAGGCCCTCTCCCTTGGTCCCCAAGGGCAGGAACAGCCCAGTGGGGAGGACATCTGTCCATCTAAAGGGAGGGCAGGGGCTCACGCTGGCCTTCGCTGTGCTGAGCACCTTGCTGGGAGATCCCAGGTGGGGGCCCTAGATGGAGGCTGCCAGCCAACCCCGGCCTCCACCCATCACATATCCAGGTCACCTGCCCCCTCCCCTCACCAAACAGGCTGTCACATGAGGTGGTCAGAACCAAGAAGGGAGGAAAAGTGAACAAAAAAAGAACTTCAGAGTCACCCCGAGCATCCTATCAGGTCTGGGACAGGCAGTGGCTGGAGGCCAGGGGACACAGCAGGGAGAGACAGAACAGCGATGGGGTGCGGACTGTGTCAATGCACCTGTGAAATGGGGGCGTGCCTTGCAGGGCCACCGGACAGGGCGCCTGATAAAACACAGGGCCCTGGACACGTGTCTGCTGCGCTTCAGCCCCCCGAAGAGGTCAGGGTGCCCCCCACCCCGGGTCTGGTCTAGCTTCCTCAACAGAACCAGGCAGAGGGAGCGCACAGCGGAGAGAGGAGACGTGACATTCATTCATCCGGTCAACGGATACTCATCGCGCGGCCACTACGGGTTCCGGGAGCACTGTAGCAGCTTTGCAAAGGGAGGCCTCATTTAAATAGCAGGGCCCAGGCCCCAGGGCCCGGCCGGGGAGCAGGGACCAGCAAATGATGCTGGAGAGTCATCTCCTTGGCATCTGGGATAGGAAAAGCGGGGAGAGTGAGCTGCAAACACACACACAGGGTAACAAGAAGAGGTGCGCGTAGCTGGGAGTCCGTCCCCGGAGCCTGTTCACAGGAGGTGTGACATTCCATGAAGTCTGTTGTGACGAGAGAGCCCAGACACCCACACGCTGGGAGAGCCGGCAGCCAAGACAGCAGGGCGGCCGCGCCCACAGATGGCCACACGTTTGGAGGCGGCACAATATTTTACCTAAATATCCAAACGCAAACACGTTATCACATGACACCAAACACACGGCCACCTGCAAACACCCGACGACGGCTCGTGTCTTCTCCATTGTGCCTAGAAACGTGCTGTGTTAAATTCTCAGGTGAACAAAGATGAGAAGGGGCTGGCGGAGGTGGCGGCTTCCACCCCCGGGAATCTGTCCTTCTCCAGCGAGCGGAGGGAGACAACCGCTAGGGAGGCGGGTGGGCGCTGCCTTGTGCCTGCACGGCTACTTGCTAATCGAGAAATCAGGGTGTTCTCTGCAGGATGGGCAAAGAGCATTATCCCCGTTTTTCAGACGGAGCTGGTGAGGTCCAGGGAATGAGATGGGGTCCGACAGGGACTCCGAGAGCGAAGGAAAGAGGCTGAGAAACACTCCTGGAGCCAGCACAGGGCCCGAGAGGCCAGGCCCCAGCTCTTTCAACGTGGGAACCCAAAGCCACACAGAAAGCCTGCGAAAAAGGAAAGTTGCGTTCAGAAAAGCACCGTCAGGAAAGGGAAAACCCACCGAACCTTCGCCAGCTCTGGGGCCCTGGACAAGGTGCTTTTCCCCTCAGCTGCAGTCTCGACATCTTTAAAATGGGAACAACCTTCTCCTCTCTGTTACCTCGTAGGATTCAAGCAGAATTCAATGAGACGACGGAGGAAACACTTTATAAACTCCTAATCTGCCCCGTGCATGTGAATTCCATCTAGTGTGGTCGTAAGAATCTAATCCTGAAGTGCTTTGCAATGACATGAAGAATTATGGGTGGGTGCAGGTCGTCGTGTGCTGTTTGGGAAATGATCCTGGCGGCCCAGCGAGGCATCTGAGCACACTGGAGTTGGAAGTACCCACGAAGGAGGGCTCGGAGCTCGGGTGCAGTGGTCTGGGCCCACCATGGCTCAGGGGCCCACGAGGGAGGCTGATGTGGAGGGTGATACCCCACCCTGAATCTGAGACACAGCTCAGGGCCTGGCCGAAGGGGCGCCCAGTAATGAAAGGTTAGCCACTCTGGGGGATCCCCTGAACCGACTGGGCTCCTGCTTATTCCAGGGCCCGAGGGCCACACTGGGGACAGAAATCACCTCCGCCCCTAAGAATCCTCTGCAGAGGCGGCAAGAGTGGGGACCCAGGCGGCCGTACAGGAGGATGACTTCCTGCCCCAGCAGCACCCCTCAAGCAGGGGCTGTGGGGTGTAAGGAGAGCTGCTGACCACCCCAAGGTCACATGCAGGCCACAGTTTCCAAAATGTCAGCTGGAAAGAATCCCAGTGGGGAAAGAGACCCATTAGCAGTAAGTACAGTTGATCTGTAAACATCAAACCCAGAACAAAACCCCAGTTCCTTTCCTTGTATTCCAAGTGGGACACATACCATGTGTATCTTTCACTTAGGTGCTTAATTATAAAAAGGATAGGTTTTCCCTTCAAGAACACCCAGCTCGGGGAAAAGCAACAGAACAGCTAAGTTTACCAAAAACAAAAACAAAACAAGCTGAGATGATCTGAATTACAAATGGGGTTTTGCCAAAGGATTCATTTCAGCGAAGCAAAAGTATCAGACTTGCTGCCTGGTGATACTTAAATCTAACTCGAGGTCTAGGAGGCACCGCTCTGGAGGGTGAGGCCCTCCCTCTGCGTAAGCTACTGAGAGCAGAAGAAGTGGTGTTAGTGAAATAATAACCCTGATCCTGACAACACTGCCGCACTCCCCTGATCTGGGACCCGCTGCGGGCCAGGGGCCGCACTAAGCACTTGGTGTTTTCTTCCTTTAACCGTTAAGCGTCCTATGACGTGAGGACCCATCGTTTTTGCTTTGCTGATGCAGAAGCGGAGACTCAGAGGCACGTAAGTGATTACCCCCACCACAGAGCTGGCCTTTCAGCTCCTCCCTGCATCCGTGGCACTAGGAGACTCAGGGAAGCACTCTTCCCCCCACCCCTGCAAGGCATCCCTGAGGCTGAGGGCTCCCAGTCAAGAGCTCAGCATGCATTCTCCAGGCACTCAACTCCTAGCTGCAGAAGGCCTGGCTGGGTCCACGGGGTCAAGTCCTCACTACCACCCCATCTTCACCCCTCACACTTTCATAAAGGATGAAACTAAGTTAGGGGAAAGTCAGGTGTTCATAAAGCCTCGTGTCTAATCCAACTTGGGGGAAAATCTAAGAAAGAATGTTAGACTTAGAAGAAGATCAAAAATCAGAGTGGACCACCAGACTAAGGGGAAGGTGTGGAGAAAGTGACAGAACTGCTTTTTCCGCTTCCCCCAGGGCGGCGTGTCCCACCCTCCTCTGCATCACCAACGTGACAGGCACCAGAGGGGCCCCTGTGGGTCACATGACTGTTCAACGATGACCAGGGACATCCCCCCACCCCCCTGCCACGGATCAGAGCCATGAGGAGCGGAGCCCGGCTGTGCGTGCACGTGCGTGTACGCACACATGCACGGTTCTCATGTCCACCCCTGGCTGGGATCCGGGCCCTCGGGTGGGACGGAGCCTCCTGGCCCACAGAGGAGGCTCCCTTCCACTGCAGAGACCTGCTCACCCTTCGCCCTCGACACCCAGTCCAGCATCTTCTTTAACCCCTGTAACCTGGCACCTAGCAGTCCTTGGCACACACCTGGCAGAGGCTGTACGGACCTCCCCAACCAGGCATCCCAAGGTCCACACACGCTGGGCATCACGGGTGGAAGCCTCGTCCTGGGCGCGATGGGGAGGGGACCCAGACATGCTTGAGATGCTTGGGGACAGCGGGGAGGGCAGACGCTCGACACAACGCAGGCCAGCATGAGTTCTGGGGGAAGGAGAGCTGCCACGTCAGAGGAGGTGACTGAACTGCTACAGGCATCAGGACATTTGTGATTTGGGAGAGCATCACGGAAGAAGCGATATTTGAACCGAGCTTTCGAGCTGGAGCTCTGGATTCTGATGAGTGGATAAGGAGAGCGTGTCTGGGGCAGAGGGAACAGCGTGGGCCAAGGTTGCGGGGTGCTGGGGACCGCCAGGCAGTGTGGCAGCAGGACAGCCAGGGATGAGGCCGGTGGAGCTGACGAGGCCAGGCAGAGAGGCCATGAGAGCCACTCGAGGAGCCTGGGGAACATTCCAGTAGCACCTGCCACCTGTGTTTAGGGGGCCAACAACTTTAACCTCGCTCTGACCGTAGAAAGACTGGGTTGCACCCCAGGTGCTGGTCTGGGAACAGAGCCCCGGAAATCATGCCTTGCCCTGAGGGGCTCCCAGGGTCCTCCTGGCCCCCAGGGTCTCCACTACAGGAGGTCAGGGCGGGGCACTCAATAAATACTGCGGAACAAATGAAGCAGAAGAAAGAGCAAAGGAGAAGAACACCAAGTGGTTCCTGAGCCATTCTAGGTGTGCAGAGCGAACGTCTGGAGGAGGGCCAGGCGCCCTCGCCGCCCCAGGGTTCCTGGAGGGCCCCGAATTACCTGGAAGAGCACTGGCGCCTTAGGGCCCAGCAGGGATGGGACGGACACCGCCAGCGGAGCTGAATCTCAACGGGCCTCCAAGAAATGTGGCACATTTGATGGACCAAGAAAAATTAATGAATGCAGAGAAAAGCAGACCCAGATTATGAAAACTCAGAAGAATCACAGGAAGCAGCACTCCTGAAAGCACCCAGCTGACGAATCCCACCCAAGGGTTACGACCCCACGCTGTTTTCCGTGGAATTGGACGCACTGCCAGGTGGGGAAGGGCCAGGCAAACTGTAAAGTGCCTGGTGGGGCTGGCGAGTGTTCAGAGGAGTTACCTGTGCTGTCATCTGTGCTGCAGGAGGGGTCTCCGGGCTCAGAGGCGGAGGCCAGGAGCCCTGACCCTCGGATTCCTCCTCTTCAAGAGAGGAGCCCACTAGCTCCCAGAAGGCTGCTGTGAGGCCGAGGTGGCCCCAGGGGACCGGGGACAGGAAGGAAGGAAGGAACACGCCCTCCTGTGCTATCTGGGCAGAGCCGAAGAAGCGCCAGTGGAGACGGGCAGGCCTGGCGTCATCGGCTGAAAGTAAACTAACGAACACAAGGAAACACGACAGGTTTGATCTGAGAACCCAAGTGGGAATCACCCTCCAGGGAAAAAAAAATCGCTTCAGATTGTCAGGAATAAAAGTGAAGGGATCGGGACTTCCCTGGTGGCACAGTGGTTAAGGATCCGCCTGCCAATGCAGGGGACACGGGTTCGAGCCCTGGTCCGGGGAGATCCCACATGCCGCGGAGCAGCTAAGCCCGTGTGCCACAACTACTGAGCCTGCGCTCTAGAGCCCGCGAGCCACAACTACTGAGCCCACGTGCCACAACGACTGAAGCCCACGTGCCTAGAGCCCGAGCGCTGCAGCAAGAGAAGCCATCGCAACGGAGAGTAGCCCCCGCTCGCCGCAACTAGAGAAACCCCGTGCACAGCAACGAAGACCCAACGCAGCCAAAAATAAATTAATTTATTTAAAAAAAAAAAGTGAAGGGATCACAACGAAAGGGGGTACCCCTGACATGGGGGCAGGGCCGTGTGCTGGGGGCTGCCCAGGCACCAGAGGACGCTGGGGAGCACCGCGGCCTCCACCCACCGGACGCCAGCAGAACCTCTCTCCCCAGCTGTCACAGCCACAAGGTGTCTGGATCGCACCCAATGTCCCTGGGGGCAAGGTCACCCAGGGTCGAGAACCCTGGTGACACTCACCAAGCAGCTGGCACCCACTTGGCAGAGGGCACGGGACAGATCTCGCCGAGCCCTGCAGCGTGGCCACTGGCCCAAAGCCTGCCGTCCTCCAGAAAGGGCAGCGGCCTCAGCCAGGCCACCACTCCTCTTCCAAAGGCCTTTGTCAACTCCACCTCCGTACCCACCCGGTGGGACCTCATGACACAGACCCGGGGGTCTCAGCGGAGGAGGTGCCCCGGCTGAGACCTTCCCTCCTGGGTGCCTGGCCCCAGAGGGTCTACCGGGGGTGGCTCCCAGCCCAGAGGGCCATGGCCACATGCCCTGTTATAGACCCCAGGTATGACCAGCATCTCAGGGTAGGGTGTCAGCATTCCAATGCTCAGAGGCCTGGAGCCTCCAGGCCCCCTCAACTCCTACACCTGCTGATTCACCTCACACTTGCCTGGCGGCCCAGGTCAGCCACAGCCCATCCCCCACTCTCTCTCTCCTCTCCCTGTTCACGCCCCACGTGGCACCATCCCCCACAGACGCCCGGGAAGGCAGGACCAGTGGGCTTTGTTCCCAGGACAGCCCGGCTCCCGGAGCAGGGCGAGCGCGCAGGGCTAAGTCAGCACTTTCTGATGCACGGAGACAGCCTGCACACGCTGGCTGGGGGCCTCGTCAGGGGCCAGGCTCGCGCCAACCCCACATCCAATTCTCTGCTTCTGGGCAAGCATTCCGTTCCGATGGAGGCCTCTCCCGCCTCAGCTGTGGCTTCCAGAACCTCTTTACTTGCCAGTAGTGGACTGACCCCTGCTCACCACTAGGTGTGCCCAACAGGCAGGACACGACCCCCTGAACCAGGGCACAGAGGGCCAAGGTAGTGCACCCCAGACAGGGCAGCTGGTCGGTGGTGGGGCTGGGAACCAAGCCAGGAGTACTGGCCCCAGCGTCCAACCCCAGGAGGTCACATGCGTCTGCAGCCCGCGACCTTCAACGTTTGCTATTACAGACTTAGACTCTGCTAAGCAGACCGGGTTTCAAATCTGTGCCCTGCCCCACACCCTGTAGCCCTGGAGGGCAGGCCTGCTCCCGGGCAGCTCCATACACATTTGTGGGGTGCAGGTGAACCCCATAGGGGCAGGACTGGTCCTGGGGGGGTGGCCCTCCCCTGAGTGCCTTGAGCCTCGAGTCCGTGAACCCTGAACTGTGTCTCGAGCTTGTGCTGTGATGCCAGGGCCCTTGGGACCCTGGTGCGAAGCCAGGGACTGACTGGGTCACTATGAGATGCCCACATCTTACAGATGGAAAGGCTGAGGCCCAAGCAGGACGGCCCAGTTGACACAGCAGCAAGGGCCCCGGGAAGGAAGGTGGTGAGGGGCTCCTCTCCACAGACCACCACGTGGCAGGAGGGTCCGGGTAGGCTTGGGGGAAGCCACGCTCCACCCTGTGGCCTATCGGAGCCTGTTGGCACACGACCTCCCTCCCACACTTTCCAGGGGCCCTGGGCTCCCCTGTGCCACCCCCCACCCCGCACTCTCTGGGTCTCAGTTTCTCTCTCGATAGATGGGCGGCATGAGGTGCCCGGATGTGTCCACCCCGGGGCCAAACCAGTAGGGCCAAGTTAGGGTGAAGGGCAGGGGAGTGTCCCGCTGATAGCAGCAGCGGCAATAATGCACTGTTAGCATCGCTGCTGCTGCTATTTCAGAGTCAGCAGCAGCAGCGACGGCCAGGGTCCCTGACTCCTGACCACTCCGGGCCAGCGGCCAGGTGCCACCCCAGCACACGGAGGGCTCACTCTCGCTTCAAGGTAAGCGACACAATCGGTCTTGTCATCTGCTCCTCGGAGGACAAAACTCCAAGACCCAGGGAATTTAACTGTCCCAAATCACACAGCTAGGAAATGACAGAGCAGCACTCAAACCCTGGGCTGCCTGACTCAAGAGCCTTCCCTGGGACGCAGTACACACGGGCCACACCAGCTCCAGGGCGGTCGGCCACCCAGAAGGCAGATGCAGCCTGGTCAGAGAGACAGCCCCCGGGCCCAGCCCAAAGCCCACGAGATGCACGCATCCACGTTCTCTGTGGCAGCTGCATGAAAGGACCACTCGACAGCAGAATGATTTTCCAGCAGAAAAAGCGTAACTACCTTCCTGCAAATCAAGTTAGTGCATGTGGGGATAAAATAGATGCTAAATAAAACACAGCCTGCCCTGCATCGCTCTCCGAACAGAAGTTTCCAGGAGGTAAAAATCTGACACAAAGGGCCATTCACCCCCCAGCTCCTTCCCCTGCTTGCACACGCTGGAATTCAAGCAAGACTGCCTCCAAGAAGCAGGGAAAAGGGAGCGGACTTCGCCTTGCTGGCGTTAGACGCCTGTGAATGTTTTAAGATGGAGCCGGAACCTGTGCGTTAACATCCCTGACGCATTTAAAACATTCTGATTGAGAAAACTGAGCAGGTAAAGTTTGTAACACTGGGACACGGGGGCTGAGTCAAGCACAGGTGATATAAGAGGACCAAGGACGCTGCATTTAATTAGGAGGAATTACAGCTCCTTAGACGGCACCTCGCTGCTTCCTGAAGTGCCGAGGGCCAGCCACTCCTTCCTTCCGTCCTTCCTTCTGAAGGAACGCAGTCCAGGCCTGTGCAGGTAAAATGTGGGTGACAGCACACTCGCTGTCTGCGGGCACCAGAAGGGGAGGCGTGCGAGGCTGGGAGTGGCACACGGGACGCTCTGTGAGGGGATGGAGGGGCGAGGGCCACAGGAGCAGAGGAGGGGGCTTCAAGGGCAGGAGACTCAGGAACCGCAGACGAGCGGGATCTCAACGGGCAGAGGAGAGCTCGCACAGCCCAGAGGTGCAGAGGCTGAGACCAGGGCCGGGGGTCCCAAGAGTCTGAGTTTGGTGGGGGGGCAGCACCCTGGAGGCTGAGCTGAAAGGCCGGACGATCCAACCCGAGACAGACTTGGCCCGAAGCAGCTCAGGCCTCAGGTCCCACCAGGGCTCCACTGGAGAGCGCTCAGGGCTGCGGGATGGAGGGGGCCCAAGGGGGCCTGGGCAGAGAGGGCCGGCCCACTGGCACAGAAAGTCACAGAAGGAACCCGCACAACCCTCACGCCACCCCCGGGGTAGGGTGCGTGAACAAACACTGGGAGGACTGGAAACGGGGGCGAGAAATGGTGAGGCCGCCTGAGCAAGAGGGGAGGGCATCAGAGGAGGCAGCAGGGCCCTGGGCGCCATGCGGAGGGACCAGGACAGCTGTCCACGGCCCGCACTGCCCACACCTGCTGTGCAGAGGCCGGCATCCCCTGGAAAGGGGCTCAAGAGCCATGGAGGGCACAGCGCACCCGCTGCAGGGCTTCCCGGAGCTCCCAAGGGGCAGGCGTATGACAGTCTTCCTGGAGAAGCCACCCCCCCAGAGGAGCCCTGGGCCCCTGCCCCTCACAGCACCCAGGCGGCTGTGAGAGACGAGAGGAAGCTGAAGCCGCGTCTTTTCTGTCTTACCTTGTTTTTAACGAAGCCTGAAAAGCTGGACAGCCAAAGACAGTAAATTCAGGTGCTCGTTGCTCGATTAGTTTAACCAACCAGACTCCACGGGTGATGGGATAAATAAAAACGCCTGCTTCTGGAACGTCACTGTTCCCGGCTGCACGGACTGCACGGACTGCACAGCGTCAGCCCCAGCCCCCAGTGGTGGTCGTGGTGTCCATTCTGGCCTCACAGATTTTTTTTAAGTTGAAAATGGACTCGACACAGTTCTAAACACAATTAAGTGAATAAGAGTCTTGGTTTTCCCATAAATACTCTGAGATTTAGAGCAACAAGGTCCAGAACATTCTCCACGCAGTTTTAATCCATCAGCCATCATCTGTCTTAACGGAGGGAGGTCCTGGAGGCCCTGAGGCCACGGAGCTGAGTCCCGTCTGCTTCACAACCAGTGGCCCGACCGGGAGCCACCCCAACAGCGTCTCTGGTGGCCGCACTCTGGCAACGACGGGGAGCTCATCACCTCTCTGGACAGTCCTGCTACCCATGCTGAAGGCTCTAGAACCAGGGGAGTGTGCATTTCTCTACTGTTATCTCCTACCTTTGGCCCTCACTCTCCCTCCACGTCCACTGCCCAGAGACATCGCCTCAGACCACTGAAGGGGGTCACAGACTCTGTCCGCCGGGTCAGGGCCCTGGAGGCTGAGTCATTAGACAGTGAGGTCTGGATGGAAGGACCGCCTGGCCTGCACCACCTTCTGCCCAGCATCCCCACTGTCCTCTGCCCTGTGGCCGTGCTCAGGAAGGAGCCAAAGACAGAGTGAATGGAATCCTTACGCTGCGAACTGGATTTCTGCCCCACCATTTACACACTGTCATGTGCTGTTTAGGGAATCTGACGTTCCCAGCCCAGCTCTGCCTTGTGTCTGCTTCTGCAGGTGCCCACTCTTTCTGCCACCAGAAATACGGGGCGGTGGGCGGGATGAGCTCTGACAGGAACTGTCACCGTTCACAGCCACTTCACCCCATTCCTGGAAACACGTAACATCCAGCACAAGAAACAACACCTTAGGTCAATTTCAGATGCTAAAGACTTACTCAGAAACCCACCCGACGTATAATATGTCTGGATCACTGTAAAATGATCATAACAGTAACGGATGCCCATTCTACAAATTTTTTGAAAATACCTAGAAGTATACAAAGAATACAAAAATTAACTATAAACTCACTGCCCACAGCTCACCACAATTCCTACTCTATTTCCTTACAGTCCCTTTTCCATATTTTTTTAATTGGGATCATACAGTACATACGTTTTCATGTCCTTTCCACTTCATTGCATGCAGTAAGAATGTCTCCGATGTATTCACCAATCTACTTTTTAAATGGCTGCCTGGCTGTTCCTGATGTGGGTCTTTGTAACTTACTTCCCCACTCCCTGTTGTAGGACACAGGACTTCCTATTTCTTACTGTGATAACGATACACTGAACATTTTCATTCATAGATCTTCACTGTTTTATTCGCAATTCTTTTGATCTGTCACTGAGTAAACACTGCTTGGTGTGGCCATTCCAGTCTCTTCTATAGACTTTTCCATGTCTTTTGCTCATTTTTTTAATCCATTAACAGTTACATTTTGCCACATTCATGGCTAATATCATTAGCCCCTGAAGATTGAGCCCCTAGTGGGTCCTGAACGAGGGTCCCCAGGCAGTGGCCGGCCACTGCAGAGACACAACGGTTCCGTTCCTGGAAAGGATTCTATTTAGCATAAACTCAACCAGTGGGGAGCTGGAAGTAATATGGACGCATTCAACGCTATGCAAACATTTGTAGGAGAACAGCCTCCTTAATAATGCATTGTGAAGACTTGGTGATGAGCTGTTAATACACATAAGATGGGAATTGAATTTAAAGCAAAGACATTCAAATCAGTAACATATCTGGGTGTGTGGGCCCCTGATTCATTCCAAGAAGGCAAGCCAGATGCCCTGCGCCATGTTTTATCCCATGAGGGAGGGTCTCCAGGCGTGGTGACACAATCTGACGTGGCTTCCTCAGAACACACGCACGCACACAGAGCAATTCCGTTTTACCATGAGAAGAGGCTTTACCCGACTCAGAGAGTTACTAAGGTGTCATAAGAACTAGAGCCCACACAACTACGGTTTGTGTTTTCTTGGCCCTGGACAGAGTGGCACTTAAAGTAGAAAAGGTAGTGTCTCGGGGATATTTTTGATGTGAGGTCACCGTGGGCCCCTAATGTTCTCCTGGGACCCGAGTGCACTTTGGTACCATCCCTTGGAAATTGAGGTGAGGGCCTGAGCATGGCTGTGAGGCTCTTCACACACACTGCAGACCCCGATGGCCAGAGTGGACCCCACTCAGCACTACACCCCAATGTGCCCTGATGTGGTGACTCTGTTAGTCACCTCTTGGAGAACTGGGCCCCTAAACAGTATATATCAAGTTGCCCCAACTGTTGACGGGCCTGTCCAGGCCGACTGTGAGTTGCCTGAGGGCAGGGCCACGGTCTACTCGTTCCTGATGGTTCACTCTGATACCCGACACACAGCCAAAACTCAGAAACATACTCTGAATTTTTAAAAATACGGGAGCCTTTCATGACGCGTTTTCTCATTCCTGCTCTACCAGCCTTGGTAACAGAACCGAGCTGGGCCCACTGCCTATTCCAGCCACTGAGACAAGGTGAGCTGAATACGTTCAGCTGCTTTCACAAAGTGAGACCTACTGGCCGCGAGCTAACCCAAACTGCTCTGTGCCCTGCTCTCCCTTGGACCCTCCTCTTCTGAGCTGCACCCCTGCAAACTCTCTAGCAGAGCCTAGCTGGGCCTCTGGGGCGCCCCAGGGTTCAGGCACCAGGGCGGGCCTCTCCAAGGTCCACTCCCCAGAAACACAGCTGTCTTCAGAGGTGACCAAGCCATGACCCAGCCGTCCTCTGCAGCCGACAGGCTGTGCCCAGAGTCCAGGGGCCGTGTCTTCCCACGGGGCTGGTCTTCCCCGGGCCCCCAGGGGCGGAGGTGAGGGCAGTGCGGGAAGAAGCGGGCTGCCCTGCCAGGAATGAAGGCACGAACGCCCGCCGGGCAGGAACGCTCCATCCACTCCAGGGAAGTCATTTGACTTTCTAAACAATCTCTCCAAAGCAAAAGGCACTGCTGTTGCTTTCATAACTAAACGGGATAGAACACTAAGACAGCGCCCTTAGTGGATAACCTGCTTCTCACTCTGGGGCGTTCGCTGGTGAGCGAGTGGAATAAAGAACCTCGAGGAGAAAAGCCCCATCGTTTGGGAAGCAATCCCCAGGCAGCCGGTCCTCACCCTCTGGCCCCGGCCCCCACCTCTGTGAGCCACAAGGAAGGCCACTGGCTGTCACGTCGGGAGGAATGCACCCCTCACATCTCAGAGCTGCCGCTGATCTGATGGTGCCACGCCATGACGGATTGCTCCTCTCGGAGAAGCTAAAGGAGTGCTTTCAAAGCTTATATTTATTTGTCACCTTCACAGCTTACTCCCATTGCCTGAAGGATCAATACGTCTCCATTTCCAAGGGTGATGCGGTGAGCAGGGCCATGAAGCAGCAGCACCACCAGGCTTTCCTGCCGTGCCTCCCCAGGAAAACACTTCTCACCGCACTTTTTTTTATTTTTCTTGCAAATTTCACATTTCCAACCACAGAAACTTAACTAAAATCGGGTCAGCCGCCATTGGTCCAACACCATGAAGTTAAAGAAACTGGATAACTAGCTCCTCCTGCCAGGATGTCCCTGAATGTTCGGGTTTGCAGGAACAATTACAAACAGCTGCCCTCCGCAAACACCCACGCCGGCACCTATAATCAAGACAAACAAACTTTGCCTGTTTCCTTTTTTTTGTCCAATTTCAGAATGCTCAGTGTACCAACAAGGCTGGGACGCATTTCACTCCTGACTGGGTACGGTAAGATTGCTAATCAGGATTACTTGAGTCAGTCAACACTGATTTCAATAAAAAGAACCCCCCAAATTATCATAAATATAGAGAAAGTGCGGGCGGCAGTGACAGGTGATTAAAATCTCATTCGCCTGGAGTCAGCCTGATTCGTGGAGGCCGAGGCGGGTCAGGCCTGATTCCGCCGCGTGACCATTATCTCTGCGAGGCCCTCGTGAGCACTGACACAGGGCGCCATGAGGATCCACAACCCGGAATCGGGGGGCCCCAGGAACAGGCTGGGAGGCAGGACCACTGTGAGCCGTGCAGGGGGGCATGGGGCAGGGCGTGCGGGGGGTGCAGAGGGCTGCTCGGGCCAAGGAGGGATAGGACTGGCGCCCTGAGGGGTACGGGGAGAGGCTGATCCAAACAGGAGCACTGAAAACTCCACAATCTGACGTGGCTTCCTCAGAACACACGCACGCACACAGAGCAATTCCGTTTTACCATGCGAAGAGGCTTTACCCGACCTGGCGCCCTGAGGGGTACGGGGAGAGGCTGGTGGTGCGTGTTCAGAAGTATTCCAAGGGCTGAAAGCAGGCTGCCCAGCATTATAGATGGCATTCGATCGAGTCAGAGCGATTCCTTCACACACAAAAGAAGGAAAACGGATCTCGGAAGCCACGGAGGGTCAAGTGGCCCCGTGAGTGGGAGGGAGGGGTTCCTGCTCCGGCCCCCGTGGATCTCTGCAAGCTGAATCCCAGGAGAGCTGGGGGTGCGCGGTGAGTTGTGTTTAAAGACCCCAGTGCGTCCCTAGATTTCTGTGCACTTCCTCACCCCCGTGGAGCCCCACTGTGCCCATCAGCAGGGTCCCAGCCAGCAGAGAGAGGGTGAGTGGGTGGACAAGGACAGCCCTGCGGGGCAGCTGGGCACCTCCATCCCACCCCTGCCCTGCCAGTGCCAGCCACTGGGCCTCAGCCTGGGTGCCCCACTTCCCCGGGCCCGCACCAGTGCCCCCTGGGTGCGCTCTGCCCATCGGGCCGGCACCCGCCTCTCCAATCTGTCCCCTTCCCCCTCTCCCACTCTCCCCCAACTTCCTTCTCACAGCTTCAGGGTTCCGGGGAGGACGATCCCATGGATGAAGACCCAGCCCTCTGCTCCCGTGCCCTGCCCGGACCGGGGTTACCAGACTCGCAAGAGAAACTACAGGACACCCGGTTCAATCTGAATTTCAGAGAAGCAACGACGGACGTTTTAGGATAAGTATGTCTCAGGCGATACTGGGGATAAACTTAACCTAAAACATTCATCGTTGCTTCTCTGAAATCCAGACTGAACTGGGGGTCCTGTGCTTCGTGGGGCGACCTCAGCTTTGACTGCGCCTGTCCCTCCCTCCTCTCCCACCCCTGAGCTGCGGGCTCCTCCCCTCTCCACCTGGAAAGTCATCTTCACCCCCAAGACCCGAGAGGCCTTCCCGCCCTCCAGGCAGAGACATCACTTCCTCCTGGGCTGACCCAGGAGCTCAGGGCAAACCACCCCCCACCCCACCCCCCAGGCACTGGCTGCAGGTCCTGCCTGACCAGCGAGGCCCCCATCTCGGTCATCAGGGGCAGGTGTCGTCTTATGAGTTCACAGCTGTCCCTTTTACACAGTAGGTGCTCTATAAACACCAGCAACTCTAACTGGGGCCCCTCACAGCACACAGGGTCCTGGCAGGCGCCTCCTCCTGGCGAGGACCTCCCTGCTCTCCCTTCGGGAAGCCCTGCTTCCTCTCCTGGGAGCTGTTTGACGACTGCTCATTCGCACACTATTAAGCGGCAGCCTGAGTGCTGGGGCTGGGGTTTCTGAGTTCACTCCCCCTCGGTTCCCTCCAATTTCCGCCGGTTTCTCACTCTCTCATTCTGCTCCTGGCACGAAGAGGGGAGTCCCGGAGGCTGTGGGCAAGGTGAGCGACTCCACAGGTGCCAAACGAGCCCACATGTGGCTGCAGCCACGCTCCACCCTCAGACCTTCGCTGCCCCTCCTGCAGTCAGACCTACGGTCAGCAGGACATACGCTGGGCACTGTGGAGCCCGGGGCTGGCCCTCACGAAAGCCCAAGCTCATTCCCTGTGTGAAGCTGGGCCTCTGGAACCTTCTGGAGGCCTCTGGAACCTGGTAGATCAGGTCTGGATCAGGAGAGATCCGTGTGCCTGGGGGGATCTAATCAGAACATGGGGCCTGTAGGCATCTGCGCTGTCCTCATCAGGAGTCCGAGTGGGGGTGGGAACAGGAAAACTCACGGGGCCCTGGGCTTCTTCTCTCAGCGGGATTCTGGAGGGTCTTGCATTCACCTGTCTCAGCCCCCAGAGCGGAGTCAGAGCCCCTGTGATGGGCTGCCTGAGGCCTTAGCTGCCAGAGGGGATGACGGGTGCCACCCCGCCTGGCTTGGGCTAGGACGGAGGACCCAGTACTGCCATCCCAGGCACAGGTGAGCACGTCTGTCTGTCCTGCAAACTCCCACCAACGGGGCCCGCCTGAGGGCACAGCAGGGGCCCAGGCCATAGCGCTTCAGACCTGAGAACTGCCTCACAGCTAAGCACAAGGCCAGGAATTCCACGGGGAGACACGCGCACCCCCCCAAGGCTGGTGCGCAGCAGGCAGTAACACCCCCTGACCAGAGCCACTCGTGGCCTGCCCGTGGCGCCCTGCACAGGCAGTTCTAGGGCACCGGTCCTAACCTCAGCCCCACTGGGCCGGCCTGTGGTCCAGCAGGGCAGACAAGCCCGGAGGCCTGACCTGCACATCCAAGGGCCACTGCCATGGGGGAGCTCAGACCGATGGCCACCCAGCCCAGAGCCCAGCCCCTGCCACGCCTGCCACGCCAACCCCTGCCACACCTGCCACGCCAGCCCCTTGCCACACCATGACCTTTGGGCAGAGCCAAAGGACTTCCCAACTTCATAGACAGTTTGGCCCCTGGTTCCTTGACACTGGATTCCACATGGTTCGATACATGAGAAGAGCTCTAAGTCGTGGTCCCCCCGACCCACTGCCAGCTCCAGACAGGAGGCTCAAAGGCCGGCAACTGCAAGAGGGAGCGAACGGGGCCCCTCAGAGTTGGAAGGGCCTCCACCCGGGGAAGGCAGCACGCACTCAAACACACGGGCGCCTCGCCACCCTGGGAACCTTGAACCTACACTCGGGAGAAGCCTCCGTGGGCAGCAGGGCGTCGGGTTTGAAGGCTGCAGAGAGGCCCCCGGTTGAGCAGAAGGTGGGACGCTTTCCGCAGCAGCATCCCGCTGAGGGACTCAGGGGAGGGGCTCCCTGAGAACAGAGGCCCCCAGGGACAGCGCCAATGGGTGATGGTAAGAACAGTGAGTGAGACTCCTGTCCTGTCTCCCAGCTCTCACGACGCATCAGCCCTGTTGCAAGGCCATTCCCCTGCTACCCATGGGAGGTCTGCAGGGTCCGTCTGTCCGTCCACACACACTTGTCACAAAGGTACATGTGGGCCAGAGGGGATCCCCATACGCCTGGTAAAGGACCACAACTGGGGGTCCTTGGGAGAAGAAAGACCACCGCCCCTGGCCTATGGAGTGGCCCTGGGCTGTGTCTGTCCCTGCACGGGGTCTGGTCACAGGTGGGGTCTAGCAGAGGCCCTCTCCCTCCCCGTCACTGCCCAGCCCCGGGCCAGCCATCCTGGGCTGTCACACCACAGCCACTGGGAGCTGTTCCCAGGAAGCCCAGCGTCCCTTCCCAGGCCCAGCTTTCACAGGTCCATGCCCCACCTGACAATTCCTGAGGGATTTCCAGGGGGAAACACTTCATCCCTGCATCTTTCAGACTTAACAGGTGAAGCATGATTCCTAAATAATGTTATTTTCTCTTAAATGGGCTCAGGGGACAATTTTTATAAAATATATGATTCAAAATACTTAAAAGTAGCACAAACCATTGCCTGGCATGTTCACTGGCATCAATCACGTCCACAACTGTGCCCCATAATCATGCAAACTTGGAAAGAGACCAAAACAGAAACACCTTCAGGAGAACCCAGGAAGAACCCCTCTTCCACTCTCTGGTACGTTGTCTGTCCAGGGCGGCTGCGAGACAGTGCTCTCCCAGGGAACCCCTCCAGTAAACAGAAAGTGTTTTGCTCTGGAATGAAAGCCAGTGTTTTGTTTGTTTGTTTTTGTTTTTGAATGTTGGTGGGGGAAAGAGGCAAGTGATTAAACGTTTTTGGATGAACAGCACAAGCAGGTAGGAGCTGGGCGATCGGTGGGCGGGTGAGTGGCTGTCTTCGCCAGCTGTCACCCGAGAGGAAGGACGGACCACAGCTGGAGGGCCGAGGCGCTCCCTCGCATCCTGGGCTCTGGCCTTCGCTCAGGCACTCTGAGGCTACTGAGCTGGGGGGAGGGGAAGGCAAGACGCTATCTCGGGCCCTCTCATAAAACCAACCTGGGGAGGCGGAGAACTTCGGGGGCAGAACCAGGACGGACCCACTGGCCGGCCTTCTGGATCCCATCAGACTGACAGGGGATGAAGACACGGGCTCACGGAAGCGACCAGTTGGCATCTGATAACTCAATTATCCCAACTCGATCCTTTCAAAGCGCCCTGAACCTCTGACCTGTCCCGAACAACAAGGCCTCTTTGTGTCTCCGCTTCACATGGACGCAAAGCTGCTCCGCCGCACAAAATAACTTGGGAACCTCAAGTTCACTACATTCTGAAACAGATGACCTCACCCAACCAGAAGGTGGCACCTATGCAGGGCAAGGGCACACACAGCTTCCTAGGACTTGCCGTCCTGTGCAAGAGCAGAAACAAAGTGACATTAAAGCAGACTTCTTGGGTAAAGAAGAAAGGACCTGACTGGCGGCCCTCGCCTCCTGCACCACCGTCCCTGCCAGCCACTCTTCCCTCCCCCCATGCAGCGAGCTTCCTGTCACTTCACAAGTGACAGACAACACGTGGAGGACCTCTCTAAGTCTGAAAACAGTATTATGATTTAAATCTACATAAATAACTCTAGAGGTCATCAAAAATAAAAAATAACCAGCAACAACATTCAAAGATTTCACTCCGGCCATCTGGTGATGTATGTGAACTTTCCTATCCATCAAGGTTCTTACTGTGCGGGTTTCGTTTACGACATGCTTGTTGTTGTTGCGTCGTTTTGTATTTGTTTGTTTTGCCAGATTCGGCGAGGAAATGTTCAAGGGAACCAGAGCCGGACAACTCTGCTGCAACATTTGCATTTTCTACTAAAGACGACCAGAGTGTATTATAATCCTGCACCTCTGGATTTCTCTAGTCATAGAGCCTAATCAGATTGAAACCCTTTCAGCACTTCTCACTGATAAATGGAATTAGAATTCCCACGTGGAACCAGAAACCCTCGAGTGTCGAAGGCAAACTTCTGTCACACACAAGCTGATGCTGGACTATGTCTAAAGTTTTTGTAGGCCAAGAAAATGGTACCAACACTCTATAACTGCTCATACGTAATGTTTCTAAATCCGGCATCCTGACAACTTAGGAGCAATTACACCGAGCCCCGTGGGTGCCTCTGGCCCTAGATTAGAGGGTCTCCGTGTCCCCCCTCTAGAGAGTATCATTCCTGGCGGCTCCCCCATGAAAGGATGTTCTCCATCCGACTCACTTCTGAGCGCCAGCCCGAGCACCCACTGCTCTGACACGTGACGGCACACAAACGCCCCGCACATCCCCTCGGCCGACCGACACAGTGCCCACCCTGGCTCTGCCCCACACGCCATCCGCAGGCCGCCACCCCGCCACACAGACAGCGGGGCCCCTCTGTGCACGCCACACACACCCCCTCCTGTGATCTGCCGTCACAAAACCCCTCGCCTTTGCAGGTGGCCGAGAAAGCCCAGAAGCTCAGCTCAGAGTCCCGCTGGGCTGTGGGAACACGAGCCCACGGGCCTCCTGGGGCTGTGCAGGGAGGAGGAATGAATGAAGGGCCCCCGAGGCCTGGGTTCGAATTCTGCTTCACCCCTTCCCAGCTCAGTGACCTCAGATGGGCCCCTTGATGTCCCCAAGTCTGAGGGAGGAAATTACAGTATTTCATAGGACCAGGGCCGTGGCCGGCATATCTTGTGAAGAGCCCTGACTTTACACTTAGGAAACGTGAGTGGCCATCGTCAGTTTGGTTGTGACACCATCGTGACTTGTCACGACGGGGCCGCTGTCCCCATACTCCCCCTCACACCCGCTGAGACGTGGCGGGGTGAGCAGAGGGCGGGGAGACAGCCTCGCCCCCTCCCGCTGGCACCCTGAAAGTCCTCCAGGCCTCAGGCAGAGCCACAAGGAGTCGGGCCCAGGCTACGCGAGGAGCACCCACCCGCAAGGCCAATCGCCAGGGCTGCCTCTGAGGCCCAACTCTGGCTCCTGCCAGCCAGGGGCGCCCGCGGCAGGCCGCAGAGAGCCGGCCAGGACGGTACAACCAGGCGGACCTGGGGCCCTGGGGCCGGGGCTGCCGCGGGAAGAGGTAGGCCCCGTCCACGTGGCCGGGAACAAGCCTTCTGCTCCCCGGGACCCCCCTCGGAAACTGGGTGACAATGTACAGAAATACGGACGCATTAAATCGGGAAAGTAAAACATCCCACCTTGATAGGTAGGTCGAGGTGAGGTAAGTCACAACGAATTCGGCTGCTGGCCTGCTGGCGGGCATCAGGCCGGAGGCATGAAAGGACCCTGCGGCAGCTTAGGGAGAGTTAGCGGGAGTATCAGCTTACAGGGCAGCGGGTGATGTCAGGAGGCCAGGGTGGGGCTCGGGGGCCCCCCCAGCTCAGAAGCAGGAGGCATGAAAGCCCAAGAACTCATGGAAGGAGCAGCACACGCTCCTGTCCCAGCTCAGCAGGTACACTCGGGCTGCCAGGCTGCCCCTCCCGAGGCCTGCGGGGGGCCATGGGCTGGGCCCTCCTTTCAGAAGACCCATCACCCAGGAATGGCACCCAGACCTGGGCTGGAGGAGAGGTGCTGGGGCCACAGAGTTGCAGGAGAGGTGCCTCGGGTCCACAGTCGCGGGGCCCTTGGGATGCAGAGTGTGACACGGGCTCCAGGGTCTCAGAAAGCAGGAGGTGGGAGGGCTTTCCTTGCCCAAAGGGCTGGGCCCTCGCGATGGCGATGGCCGCGCGTGCAGGTAGCGAGGAACAGGGAAAGAGGCGGAAGAGGTGAGCAGGACACTCCACCTCGGAGGGACGCCAGAGGGAGGGGCCAAGTGGACACGGCAGTCCTCGGAGGAGCCTGACCCCGGAGGTGACAGGGTCAGGCCGCCCTCTGGAAGGAGTCCTGGAAGCGGACCGGACCTGGGTGGAAGCACCGACTAGAGGCTCTGGGGAAATCCAGCCTCCCACGGGAGGAGAGCACACACTGGCTGGGGCACCCACGGCCGGGCACAGGGTAGGGTCCCCATCCAGATGGGGGGTGGGGGGGTGGGCGGGGAGCGGGCAGACGCACGAGGACCTGGCAGCTGCACGGCCACCAACACGGACACAGCGGTCCCAGCCCCAGACAGCGGTGGTCCCAGCTCCCAGCCCTCACGTCCCTCCAGCTACAAGACAAACGCCCACATCGTCGGGGGAGCCTGGCCGCCCACTGGAGGCACACGGGCCTCCGACTGCTAACTACAGGTCCCTGTGGTCAACCACTTCTCATTTACAACAAGTTCAGGAAGACAAAACTGTGGTTGTATCTGGCGGATGCGTGTCTTTGCGGATGTTGAGTGATTTTAGAATGTCTTCCTGACGGGGAAACGGCTGGGTGGCCCAGGACTCTCTTTACTCTGGTGATGTCTATCCCAGGACAGCAATATAAGATGCATTAACAAAAATAACCGTCCCCCGAAATCACAAAAACAGAAAAGGTATTTAGCACTGACGCTGTGGAAGGGGTGGCTTTTAGTTAGGTATCTCCCAAACAAAAGAAAGCAAATCTAAGCACCCCCACGCCCACTTTCCCAGGGCTCCCAGCCACCATGTGCCTGAAAGGACAGCCTTCACACCACACGGCAGTGACAGGCACCTCGGAGCTCTGGACCTGCCAGGTGAAGCTGACCTGCACAGCAGATAATTCAGGCCCTGTGGGGATGGGGGAATGGGGATCTGCCTCATCCAAACAGGGAGCATTCCAGAGACAGGATCTCTGCTTTTTAATGCGTGTAACGATAACATTTATTTCTTCTCTATAACACTTCCTGTTTGCAGATCTGGTGACTGCATTTAAACCTATCATCGACAAGATCTTATTTTTAAATGCACTCAGTGGAAAATCGCATTAAGTATTTGCAACGGATTTTAGAAGACCAAAACGGCCATTCCTTGCGTGCAAATTTAGCCGGGGTGAGGGGATGCCATTTTTTGAGCAGAACGCTCAGGTAACAGGCGTCTGCCCTGAAGCCAGTCACCTCCGTGCTCCTTTGACACTGGCCACACATATCGACATGAGTTCAGTGGACCTCAGAGCAAGGTACATTCTAATTTATGGTATTTACTTATTTATTGCTTTCTCATGGACGTTTTCTTCCACATTCTCAAAGAACGGCTGCAGAGAAGACAGGTTTCTGTCCTCCATTCTCAACTGCTCTGCCTGCCTGATGGGAAGTGACTATAAGCTCCCCTGGCTGCACAAAAAGCCAACTATTTCTTCCACACAAACAAGGCCAGTCAGGGTGTCTGCACGCTGCCAGGCGGCTCTCCATTGCAGCCGTGCCTGACCCGGCGTTCCCAGTTGGAGGGGATTCCAGCGGCTCTCCACAGACAAATAAACAGCAAATACTTACAGGGGACAGCCTTGTAGAACTGATTCCTTAATCAACAGTTAAAGAAGCAAATTGGATTTGCCCTATCACAAAAAAAAAAAAAAAATGAATTCCAGATTGTCGTTTTTGTCTTAAGTACAAGAAGGTTGTCTTATAGGCTTGGCTGGATAATTTCATTTTAAAAGTATAGCTAAAATTTGACATCCCTGGGGATTTGTGGTTTTCTCCATCATTATATAACTGTAAACTTCTGGATGTTAGAGATTGGATAATTTCTTGCAGCTGGACCTGGCCTCCAGCGCCCTTGGCCGTTCAGGATGAGCGCCAACGGCTGGCCAGCGTTACCAGTCAGGCTTGGGAACAAGGCAAGTCCCCAGCACGCGTATCCAAAGTTTTAGCGTGCGAGACTTTTCTTATTCATTTTCCCAAATACAGGTTCTTCTCTCTCTGCTCTCAGTCAAAGGAGTGGTTAGAAATTCTCTGGACAGGCTGTCTCTACCCCAGCAAGTGAAACACAGCAGAAACACACATGCAGCCTCTTTTTAAGGCGTTGGGGTTGGATGCTGTTGTGCAGTTTTTCTGTGCCGAGTTCTTTGGGACCATATGTTCGCACGACATTATGGAGGGAAGCTGGCCTCCAGCACAGGACAGGCCTGGGCTAGCAGACCCAGTCAAAACTGTAAAACGCTCCATGAAACTGTGGCAAGCAAGGTGCAGCGTGAGTCTCCGTGGGTGAACTATGCCCCCCACCCCGACTTTCCCACCCTGTGCATGATTTCTGAGTTGATTAACATTTCACTTCTAGTGTTATGTTATTACAGCCTTTATGTTTTAATCCATTTTTCACAGTGTGGGATTCTAGTAATCAAGTTATTCCTGTAAAATCCTAAATAAAATGAGAAGTTTATTAAAGATATTTATCTTATACAACAAGAATAAAATCAATTTGCATGGCCGGTCCAGCATCCTGTTACAATAACCTTAAAATATACTGTTTATTTGCGGGAGGGGCCGTGTCTCTTTTCAGATTGGTCAGTGAGGAGAGGACCAGAGTGCACTTCGTTCAGAAGAGCGGCCTGGCAGCTGGACGCGGAGGAGAGCATTTTTATTGTTAATCAATGCCAATCAATTCTGAGCCTTGATGTTAAATAGGGATCAATACCACTGGCTGCAGATGAGATCTGATTTCAATTGGTGAGCAAACCTGCAGAAGTTTTTAATCATCAGGTAAATCAAGACCTGGAACATAAGTCAGATGAATTAATACAGGCCGTGCAGGACCTCTCTTGCCACTGATCCAGCACAAGGAAATTTCTGTCATATTTCATCATCACTCTTAAGCCGAGCTGAAGGCAACGTTTGGGGAGCATTTTCTGAGTGGGAGCTGGAGCGCCCCTCACGCCGCACAGCCATCCCTCCTGCAACTGCAGGTCCACCGAGTATAGTTATACGTATGCCCCATGAATCTCATTTTATGCGATTAAGATCCATAAAAATTCAATAGCTTTTCTTCTGCAATTCACATTTTACCTGGTGAAATATCATAAGAATTTCATTATCTTTGCAGCTGTTGCCTAGGATCAAGCAAAGGTTATTATCCTCTTCGAAAACACTATAGAATATGTACGAAAATGTCAGGAGAACTGGGCATTTAAAGCTTGATTTTTTAAAAGAAAAACACTGTCTGAAGTTTAGAATAAACTGTACTTGACATTTATGGACCATGATGCATTTCTCGGTAAACTGATTTTGCAAGGAAGTTCTTTGAATTCGACTCTGTGGCTGGATTGTAAAAGGAAAAGGAAAAACGGGGAGGGTTGGCGGGGGTGGGGGGGGTGTGTGCTTGCTGGAGGTGGAGGAAGAGGCGAGAAAGTGGGGGGAGATGGCAAAGCAATTCAAAACCGAAGTGCCCCCCACGCCAACCCCCCGCACATCAGCCGGTATAGGATTTGGTAACCTTTCAGATAACCATCACGGGGAAGAGAACTCGGGAGAACCCTAACCGACTGCCAGGGCCTAACCCTGTGGATCATTCAGGCCCGTTTAAAGCATCTGAAGAAAAATGGCCAGTGCAGAGAAGGTGATTGATCAGAAAGCTCTGTAAATCACGCGATTCGGCACAGTCCTCGGCCTCCACTGCTAGGGTTCCATCTAGGATGATAAATTAGCATTAGATGGGACCTAATGAGTTTACTAAACATTTGGGATTTGTGCTAATAAACTGGCTGGCCGTGAACTAGCAGAAGCGATGAGCAATCCCGGGGCTCCCTCTTATCTCTGTACATGACAGTTAAACCACGCTTCCAATCTGCGATCAATTCATCATCCGACACCATTGTACATTCTTCACAAAAAGATAATTACTGCTTCCCTGGATCAGAACACTCATATTTCCTTGGAATTGCAGGTCTCGATAGCAGGCACTGTCACCACCTCCTCTGAGCCCCACGATACAGCTCTATTTATGATCATTATTTTCGCCTAAACAAGCCTTTTTCCTCAACTTGATAACGAAACCTGCTATGATGAGAAGGGAACAGTTAAGGCATTGTTTCCTCTGTGGAGTGCTTTTACGTTTAGTGGAGGCCGCTGACAAATATTTTATTCAGGGCATTAGTAAAAGTTTCCGCTCGTTAGAAGATATCGCTTCCATTTCCTTCAAAAAAAAAAAAATACTGTTCCCGGCTCCGATTTGTTCAAAAACAGAAAAGGGGCAAGAGTAAAGCAAGTAGTGTAACAGAGAATAAGTCAAAACGCGATTTAAAAGACCGGAGCGGTTTTCAAATCACATGCCCCTGGCTTTGCTGTCTTCAGACCCTCCGTCCCTGCCTCGCGCGCGGGTCTGCCCTGCCGACTGGTCAACTCTGTTTGACCCCCAGCACACGCAGTAAATTACCATAACACACAACTCTGAAACAATGTAAATTAGTTACTGCTCGCGGTCTAATAAATGGGAACAAATGTGTTTGGGGCTGGAGTGGGGTTCTGGATGCTATAATTGCTGGGAATAATTATAATGGGGTCTTAGGAAATACAAGCAGCAGTCACTTGTCATGACAAATACCCCTGGCCCAGCAAATACGCTTCTGACCGCAAGACTTGTAACAGCCAATTTTTTTTTTCCTTAAAGTTAAAATATACTTGGAGACCTTGCTTTATTCACGATCACGTCTGAAAGCCTTTTTAAAACTATAAAGCGTATCTCCGTGTCATATTATTCAGAACCAGGGCGAGTTTATTTTTACTGTAAAGCTTTTCTGAGATTGCCATTGCGTGCTACAGACTCCGTGAGAGCAGCGAGTCCAACACAAAAGCT
Organism: Pseudorca crassidens; assembly: GCF_039906515.1. NCBI lineage: Eukaryota > Metazoa > Chordata > Mammalia > Artiodactyla > Delphinidae > Pseudorca > Pseudorca crassidens. The sequence goes on along the minus strand of NC_090311.1, from coordinate 2,925,702 downwards.
TGGGTGACCAGCAGAAGAGGGAGAGAATCAGTCATTTGTTGGGGCAGTGGGAGAGAGCAGGAGCTATTTCTGAGCTACACAAAGGCACACCTCTGGATGGGAAACGTAGCCGTTTATTAACTTGCATAACTCATTTATTTGTTCAAAGTAATGATCTTTGGGGAAAGGGCTGTTATATTTAGAACCCGCTTGTCAAATTTAATAAATGATAGTTATTGCCATTTTTTTTTCCCCTGAAAGCACTTTCCCAGAGCCTTCCCACCTTTCCCTGGGGCCCCCACTGGCCAAGGACCAATGGGCAGCCCACGTCTCAGCAACTGATGGCCGCTGCCCGGATCTGGCCCATGACCTCGGACGGTGGGGATGAGCATCACGTCTGATCCAATCCCCCACTTATTTCCTGACCCAATCTTCCTGATGTCAGAGGACGAATCGCTTCATTGAGAAAATGGAAATGGACGGGGAGCTCCCTTTGGCAACGTTTCCAATAACCAAATATCAGGAAGGAGAGACACAGAGAGGCTGCCGGGACCACCCCATCCCCGCACGCTGATCTGATTTACAAACCTTTCCTAATGTGAAACAAATGCTGTGGGTGTGAATTCATACTTAACCATAAAAACCCTTGCATTACTCTGTCTCGTATTAAATACCACATATAACTCTCAGCAGGTTTTATGTTGTGTTTTACTGTCAGCAATGGCTGAAGCTGGCCTAACATTTTGTTTGGCAATTAGGAAAATTTGTAGTTTAATTTATTAAACCAAAAAAGCCAACAACTACACTCGATGCCGAATTCATTCCGTTTTTATGCCCATTTGCCTTCCCAATAATTTAATCATTCTCCTTTTATGGCCTACGCTATTTAAATATCCCCAAAAAGTATTATTTAGGGGGAAAAAACCTGAAAATAAGCAAAACTGAGTCATGCCACTTAAATAAATTCTTGGTGAAAAGTTTAAATGTTTTCATTGCTTGGCAAAGGAGTCAACTGCTTTTTTTTTTTTTTAATGGGGTGGGACACGTAAACTTCCAAAATCTCAAGAACCCCACAAACGACATCTAAACATCACTACGTACTTCCATAAGCTCAGGAGTGTACGAGTTTATCCCAAAAAACGCCAGGACATTAAATGAAAGGGAAAATATTGTCCAGAAACCTTTAAGAAGAAAAAAAAAATGAAATCCAGAAAGTATTACAGTGGCTATGAGGCCACAAAAACACATAGAGGAAACTTAAATGTATATTTCTAAACGAAAGCAGCCAGTCTGAAAAGGCTACATACTGTGCAATTCCAACCATATGACTTTCTGGAAAAGGTAAAACTATGGACACGGTAAAAAGATCAGTGGTTGCCACAGGGTAGGGGAAGGGAGGGAGGAAGAGCCAGGGCACAGAGGATTTTTAGGGCCGGGAAAGAAACTATTCTGTAGGACACTATAATGGCAGATACACGTCACCATACATTTGTCAAAACTCACAGAACATACAACACCCAGAGTAAACCCTAAGGTAAAGTATGGACTTCAGTTAATTACAAGGCATCAACGTTGGCTCACCCATTGTAGCAATGCACCTCACCGATGCAAGATGGTACCAAGAGGGAAAAGGAGGGGGTGTTAACATGGGGACTCTAATTTCTGCTCGTGGTTCTGTAAACCTAAAGCTGCTCTCAAAAATAGTCTATTAATTTTTCTAAAAATACTGTCAGAGCACTTCAGAATCTACGTCAGATGGAGAGGAAGAAATGCCAGGCTGGGGTGGACTGTCACTGGGGCGGGTGTGGCTTCAGTGTCCCTGCCCGATGACCACCCGCCCCCGGCACCCGCCTGTGTCTCCAAGGCTTTCCTCCTGGCCATGGGATGTCATTCTACGGAGCCTGGACATGTGGTCCCCAGCCATGACACCTTGGAAAGGATACCGGCATGAACCTGTCGGAATAGTGCCTGCAGGCCACACCCCCTGACGCTGAAGGTGATAGAAAACTTAGGGGACCCTCAAGGAGGAACCCCCTCCTCGACAGGACTGGAGGGGCGCACTCCCGACCCCTCCCCCCCCCGCCAAGTGGCTTTGCAGGGTGTTAATTTAAACTAAAAGGGGGCGCCCTGCCCCCTTGGGCCTTCTGCTCAGGCCCTGTGTCAGCCCAGAGTCAGGGTGGCCTGGCTGCACTGCCCCCACGTGCACGCCCTGGGAAGCGGGCTGCCCGTGCGCCCGTAATCGAATCCCACGCTTGTGCTGCACAGATGTCACCCTCAGATGGCCCCGGACCTGGCGCAGCCTCCAGCCCCGTGCTCAGCCCCTCCATCACGTCCAGACTGGCCATTTCTGCAAAAGCTTTATAGTTCAGTGAAAACCCCCAGCAACGGTGAGGTCGTGCGGTTTTGTCCGACACCACTGCTGAACCCCTCTCCTCGGATGGCGGCCTTCGACGGTCAAGGCTGGTCTTTCCGCCCTTTGGAAATGCGGCGTCACGACGCCACACGTTTTTAGGGCCTTAAGCACTGCCCAAGTTTTTGTCTTGTTTTAACATGGCACCCTGCCCCCAACTGCCTTCTGCTGAGAGAGAGGGAACGGGAAAATACAGGGGACCAGGGAGGCGGGGAGGGGAGGGGCGCGGCCGGAGCTGCCTGTCTGGGCGAGCGCTTGGCCCCTCCCCAGATGTGTGAGCTAGCACTCCGCTCCCGGCCAGCAGAGACCCTCTGGAGCCGGCTCCTTCCGCCAGCGGGGCCTGGGCTCTGGGTCCTACAACAACACCGCTGGAGCCCCTTCCTTTCCGTACATGTTAAACTCATTTCCTAGTGAATTACTGGGAAAGCCAGGCGCTCCCCCCGCCGCTGTGCTCAGAGGAGGATGCGCTCCATCCACTCTGGCACCGCGGGCCAGCGTGCATTTTGAGCATTTTCTAGCTGAGCAACTTCCAGCGAAGGAATTACAGAGGGATATTTTTCATTTGTTTTGTTTTTAAAGGGAAGGGGAAATGAGTGATTCAGAAACAACCAAAATAAGAGCTTCCCTATTACCACCCCTCCCCGCCCCCCCCCCCCCGCAGTGCTCTTCATGGAATTGTTTGCAACTTCATAGCATTTATTACGTTGGCAGATATCACCGACCTCTCTGAAGCAACAGTTCTGAAAACAGTTTTCTCAAGCTTCTACAATCTAATGAACGCTAGTTACCCCCAAGTCTAAGAAGCTTATAAAATACAACCAAGAAAACCCAGAACACATAAAATTCCTCCGCTTATTTTTCTAAATTACAGCCATATTTTTATTTTAAAGCATTAATAATAACAGCATAATGTCTCACTATATAGAGTTTTGACCACAAACATTTTTGGGAGATTTGCTCTGCAGATAAACAAACAAGAGGAGCTTGTGTTCTGGCAAAGCGGACGGAGTGAATGGTTTTCATTTTCCCCGAGTGTGAGCTCCAGAAGCTTTGCCAAGTACAGGTTAAGCTCCTTGAGTTTTCACTTCCTGTACCCCGACCTGTCAATCACTTCCTGTCTGCAACGACAATTTCCATCATTAGAGCTGGGGATTTTTATCTCCTGCAACGGTCCTCCCGTTGCCACCGTTAGTTCGAATTCTGATAAATTATTCACCATCTTTGAAAAGTAACCGAAAATGACACCGTCCACGTGCACCACCGCTCTGCAGCCAGGGTCCCCGTCCTCCTGGTGAGCCTCCAAGCGCTCTGACGAGGCCAGCTTCTCCCGCTCTTCGGCGGCTCGAGAAGGCCTCTGGCCAGCCCCAATTATCTTCTGGTGCACAGAGAGTAATTATTTGCTTCCTGTAAGCATGCGTAACAGAACCCAGAGTTTGGACGGCTTTCCATAAGGTAATCCAATTCATCCAAGCCATCCTAACACAATTACAGGCACTGGCAATATCTTTGCTTTTCACCTGATAAGGCTGCCGCAGAGGCGCGGGATGGCTTGCGTCAACATACCTCCCGGACTATAGCTTCTGACAGCCCCGCGTTCGGCCCCTCCCCTCACCCCCCTGCATGTGCCTACCCAGCAGCCTGCTGCTCCCGGGCTCCTGCACACAGCAGCTCCGGGGAGGCTTCTCCCTTGCACAGGCGGATGAGCATCAGAGCTGTTTCAGAGCGTTCCGGAAGTCATGATGGGTGTGCGGCTGGTTCTAAAACCCGTCCATCGACGGGCCTGGCCGTGGAGTCCTCAGCCGGGCCAGGCGGCCGTAAATCTCTGCAGGCCTCCCGGGCCTAGACCAGAGATGCAGGCGCTGGGCCTGACAGTGGCTCTGTACGGCCGTGACCGGCGACCGCACGCTGCCATACAGTGGCGGGCAGCCTCAGACTTAGCGTGTGTGATGTCAACTCTCTAATCCCGGGGCTTCCAGGGAGAAAATATACAAAGTGGGGACTGTTTCTGGTGTCTCCCCCTTGAAATGAAAGCATGTCATTGTGGCTCAATAATGCGGCTCTTCCTTTTGTTTATTTTCAGAAGTTTATGGGGAAAAAAATGTTTAAAGGATGAATGAGCACGCTGAACTTTTTGCCTCTCTCTGCCGGCGTGCCAGGGAATAAAACAGCCATTCACACCTGAGCACGGAGGAGCCAAATGGGGCCAGCGCCAGGCAAAATCAGATTCTTTGTAGCCACGTCCATTCATCCAAAGTGTGCTTTCACGTTGCCAAATTTCTAGCTAATATTTTCCCTTCGCTGAAGCCCCAATGTATTAAAACAGATCCTGAACCAAAGAGCGTCTCCAACACACAGCCAACACCCAGAGAAAGACTCGGGGATCCCAGGCCTGTTGGCTGATAATTACATTCACCTCTTTCAGAAAACCGAGAAGGAGAAATTAACACCAAACTATACTGTTTTCACTGCATTATGCAGATGAAATGACAAGTTGTCGTTTAAGAAGTTAATAAACAGTCTCCGTTGTGCAGGTTATCCAAATGCTACTGAAGAGAAAACCTTGGATCCCTAAATGATGTGTAATTAAAATTATTTTTAAAATCCTCCCTGTCAGGCCGGGGCTTAGCCAAAATGTAAATGACATTAAAGAAGACAATGAATTTCATTTTATTTAATGTCCCTTTTTGCAGATCCTCATTTACATAGCATTTTTAACAAAAGCGTTGACCTTATAAATGCTGGCATTTGTACAGCTCCCTCGGAGTTGGATTTAATCACGCTCGTGCAAAGCCATGAGGGAGGGAGCCTTAAGTTCTCTGCTTGGAGAGGGAGAAGGAATAAAAACATTGGGACTGGTCAAATGTTTATCCTCCCCGCTTCTGAAAACAACCTGACAAGAAGATGTAAGGGGCTAGGGAATAACCCGGTGCTGTTTGTAAGGCCTGGTAATAATCATACATAATCGTTTGGAAATATAGCTAATAAAAAATATAATGAGTGTTCAGCAAAATCGGCATTAGGCCCAAATTACATGATATTAATACTTGAACAGGTGCAGAAAGGCGCTTTAAATGAGGTAAATGAATAAAATGTCCCAGAGCACAACTGTGTGTGCTGACAAAAAGTCAATGCCATGAATAATTCAGTGAGGAGGACTGCCAGCAAAGGTCGGCTCTCTTTGACCTTTGTGACAGGAAGTGAAAGGAAACACTGTTGGCTAAAAAAAAAAAAAAAAGAGAGAGAGAAAGAAAGAAAGAAAGAAAATCTCCAATCGGCCTTCAGCTACCGTTCTGCAATCACTTTAAAGGTGTAAACTTAAAACTCGTAAATGAATCAAAGGAAGGCTCTGGAGGGCCGGTGGATGGAGGGGGAGTTAAAACTGTGGACAGTTAGCTCTCCTGACTCAAGACCATGTGAAATCGCAGACAATGAGAGGTTAAGTCAATAATATTTTTCTACAACCCAATGTCAATTATGTATAAAAAATCTGAGGTCAGCTGAAAAGTATTTTCAGAGCCCACAGGGTTGAAATTTTATAACAGCTGTTAAATATGACAAAACTCCCTCCTCCCCCCCAAACTAAAGCTATTCCAAACTCTGTATGAAAGAAAATGGGATAAACAGATGTCTGGCTTCCAGACAGGAAAGTAGGACAGACTTGGAATGATAAGTCTCCCAAACTCTATAGACCCTCGCCAGATTTACTGGGGAGGGGGCACTGCCTGCCACAGAGATGCCAGCGAGTAGGGCGCCTGAGACGGGGCCATCTGGAACCGCCCTGCCGAGCACGCCCCCGGCACGGCCCGGGGCACACGGTGTGTGACCCGGCCCCTCTGGACGGTCACACCACCCGGCTCCTGACACCTCCCCGACCGGCCTTTCCACTTTGCAACAGTTGGACCTGCACCTCTGCTCCACTGAGGGCCAGCACGGAAGGGGAGGTAAGAACGTGGACCCTCCTGGGCGCTTCCCGAGGCCCGGGAAACACCAGGATGGCACGGGAGGTGGGCGAGAGGCAGAGTGTGGCTTTGGTTTAGCAGCTACACCAACATCCTGTAATCATTTACAGCCCTTGGAATGTACGGGTGAAACAGGAGAGATTTATCTGTTCATAGTTGGGATATGTGGACAATGGGTGTTCCTAATGAAGACCATCTGCTTTTGTGTTTTCCCAGAAAACATTATTCCATGAGGAAAATGATACTCCCGTCCTTTTCAGCAATACCCTAAAAATTCATGTGTGTGTCTGTGTGTGTATATATATATATTTGTGCATGTATACACACACATATATAAACATGGGTATACATGCATGAGTGTGTACACACACATATATACATGTATGTGGGTGTGTGCATGGTGTACACACACGTATATACGTGTGGGGTGTGCGTGGGTGTGCAAGCACGCGCACACACACACACACGTCTCCCCCCTCCCTGCATCTGGCTCTCCGCATCTCACCACCATCTACCATAGATGCTTGTTCCTGCAGCATCCCTTTACTGACCATGATTTTTCCTTTACAGTGCTATGTTTCTCCTTTACCCCATTAGTTATATTATTCTAAATATGCCACAGAATAATTATATTTGTGAAGCTATAAAAAAGGCACTGTTTCATCAAGAAGAAAACAGTTAACGTAAGTGAAACCTTCACCATAAATTATAACGGTTTTGTAATGCAAAACATTCTCACTTTTCCCCCCTCTTTTTTACAGAGGGGTCTTCCATGCTGTTCGTGAGTACTTAATGCTTCTGAAAGATAACTAAACTGAATTGTGTAATTAATTGACTTAAGGCATCGGAGTCTATAGAATGTGATTTCCCTGCCAGAGCAGGGAGCCTACCGCTCTGCTCTCATAACACAGAAAAGCAGTCTCAGCGTGCCAGAAGAGGCTCCGTGTGGGTTAGAACAAACGTGGGCCCATTGATCTCAATTCAGGTTGGAATTATTGGTTTATATCCTCAGGACAAATATGCCTTATCTGGTCAGAACCTGCTAAATGCATCCAAAGGCCACAAGGAGCCGGCAAAGCACATTGTATATAATTCTTTTTTAAGCCAACTAACCAAGTGATGACATTGCTGATGGGGACCTGTAGACTGACTCACCGATTTGATGGGATATTTTATTCTGCAATACTCAAGAGGAAACACGGGCTAGAAACTCAACGTAAGCAACTTATTTTAGGAGGCAACACACACGCCACAGAAATGATTATCATTATGAAACTGAAACACATCTCGGTTGCGAAAGACTCCATCACTCTGAAGACAGTCCCCTCCTATCGGTATTTTTCTTTCTCTGATTAACACAACTTGCCCTAGTGAACACTAAACTCTTCATTTTTTTCCCCCAGAAATATGCCTTAAACTGGAGATTGTGCCAATACTGCAGTCATTTCACAAAGATTTACATCAAGCAACAAAACGCAAATAGTATTTGTCATGATAAGTGACAGCTCTCTTAAGAATGCTAAAAATGTACATTCTGTTTGTCATCACATAAAGCTATCCTTACCTTAAAATCCCTAGCATGGAAGGTGATTAAAATTCCTATAAAATTGTCATATCTTTGAATTTAGAAGCAAAGCAGATTTTTCATCAATAATTAAGACCTCCAAAGCATTTGTGCCCAGCGTAAATGGAGCTGCAATCCTCCTTATTCAAATAAACTTGGTAAACCCATTAACCAAATGTTTTTACATTTTTCACCTCCTCTCATGCTTCTAGAATATCAAATGATCACATACTTCTCTTGGGTTAGAGAAGTATCAGTAATCTCAGCACATATTTTAATTAACCAAACATAAGAGAACATTCACTCAGACAAGAATTAAAGAGTACATTTCTGCACATCTAAGGAAGATGTTTCCCATCATGTGATTAAAAAATAGTATTAAAAGTTATTCAGTATCAACAGTCAGTAACTGATTGAATGTCACACAAACCAAAAGTCATTTTGAAGGTAACACAGCGCACCTAAAATGTTAGTTGAATCAACACGGCTACTTCATCACTGTGCCATGCAAAAAACCCTCACGATTTAAAAACAAGTCATCTTTTTAAATGTATAAATAGCCCAAATTGAAGACAACTCAAAAGATGCAACACTTTACCAGCCCGTATTGGGAGCACACGTGCACTGCCTTTTCAAGCATCTCACAGTCAGACAAGATTCCAATAGCTGCTCAAACACTTTTAGCCATTCAAAAAAATGAGATAAATTCAGTTACAAGACAACACTCCAAGGCCGTATAATTTCCACAGCCACAACACTAAAGACAAATATAATTATATTGATTTTTGTAGTTCGAGTCCTATACAGTGTTGAACTTGTTCTCAATTGCCTGAGTGACGGCCACAACTGGTCAACCCTATTTGATTACTAATAAGAGAGCTGTCCCTTCTGTCAGATACCGAACATTCTCCACTAAGCAAACAGCTATTCCAGCTAGTTAAACATTAGCATTGCTCTCCACTGGTGGCGCATATTTCTTTAGGCTTAACTCATAGAGTTTTCCGGGTTTAATTTTTCAGACACTGGACAGCAAAGTTCATGATCAAAAGATAACTTTGTAATGAAAGCTGCTGAAATTCAACCCCTCTTCAAAACAGTCTGAACCTCTGCTTCACAAAACTGGTGTCATATGTACACATCTAACATTTATTCAACTTGGGTACCAATTTCAAATTCTGCAGTCAATCACACACTGGGCCTTTTGCTGTTACCCATTGTTGGGAAGAAAGAAATCCTCCTGTCCCCCAGGTCACTGAAACCCCAGCGATGTGGGTGAGTGCTGGGAGAGGAGGGTGGCGGTGTTTTTGTTGTTTCTCCTAAAGCAATGCCAAATGCACGTTCGCGCTATTAGGACTGATGATTAGGATCTTAAAAGGACGCCACGTTGCCCAAGGAAGATGATGAAGAGCAGCAAATGGAAAGAACGCATACAGCTGATCTAGTTATGGAAATTAATGTTGGACAATGTAACCAGCAGGTGTAATTAGTTTCAATTATAACAACTTTGGTTTGTTGGTTACATATTTGCTACTTGACATAAAACGACAGCCACAATTGGAAAAAAATTAGGAGACATTTTGCAACTAATTGAGAGCAGATTAAATTCATTCTAACACTGGGCAACAATTACAACAGGAACACCACCCAAGTCTTGACTTCGGCTATCATCCGAGATAAAAATAATGCAAAAATGAAATACTTGTTAACAAATTAGCAAAAAGCATTTTATGACATATCTCTGGGTTTAAAGCCAGAAAGTCTCTAGGCATAAAGTGCTCCTCAGTGAGAGCAGTGGCAGATGAAACTGCTTCCCTTGACAACTCGCAAGCAATTACCGAATCCCCACAGAGCGAGCCACCAGGTTTCCAAGTCAACCCACCTGTGCATGATAACACACGCCGACAACAAATGGTGCGAGGCACGAGATGAGCTCAACACCAGACTCAAAAACAAGAAGCAACTGGAACCCAAGCCAGGCCACGGGTTTTGTTGCGGCTGCGGTTTTGTTTTGAAAAATAACGAAGTCATCCTTACCTGTCAATGATCACAGGGTCTGAGGGTGTTTCGTTTCTATTGCCACAGCTTTTCTTATCACAGCACCGGCTGTGGAGTAATAGTAAACAGTGGTTTTAACACACCTTTCATCCTTTCATGCCCAGCTTGTAATTTTCTTTTTTTGAAGTCTGACAGTAAAAGCGGTCGGAGTCATGAAAATAAGTTTTCCCACCAAAGCGGTTGGCACGTTTAAACCCAGCGCGTTCACGTGCTCTGCGGCTCAACTTGGGATGTAACTTTCTACCGGAAGGAGCAGAGTTGAGCAGATCTGTTAATACTAGGAGGGTGACGGAGCTACTATATAAATTGTGATACTAAAATATGGAAAACGTTGTCGGTGTTTGTCTTTGCAATGAACTGAGGAGAAGGGGAAGCAGGAGGCTTGGGAATAACTTTTCACAGCTTCAGCTTTTGTTTACCTCTAATTGTCAAGCTGTTATTTCTGGAAAAGATGCAAGATGCCACCTTCAACCAATATTTCTTTGGGGCATTTATCAATTATAACCACAAAAGCGTGCATCAATCTATCAGAAACTTCTATTGTTCCTTCTTTAAGCCTACCTTAACTCCGTTATTGAAACTTTAATTAAAGCAGAAATGAAACAAAAATGTTATGCTTCTTGCATTTTAAAAAAGCATACTTGTATAATGGTTACATGTCTAAATTAGCTAAATTAACACCATATGGTAGGCAAAGTATATAAAGCCTTTTAAAGCTGACAGCTAAAGTGATTAAAGAAAGTCTACAGTCTTCCACTTAGAGCTTAAATCACATCTGTGCGCTTTCTATGTTAATTGCAGTACATGCAGAAGTGGATAATAAAGAAATTCCACTTTATTGGTTGTAATTTATATTTATTACCTGATATGAGAAAAAGTCAGCTTTTGTATATTAGTGCTGTAACAATATGTCTGCTCAGAAATGGCATTTAGGCAATAGGCATCGCAGCCAGGCAAAGTATGCCCCTCGGAGTCTGCGGCCTGCAACTGTAGCCTGCAAGCCTGCAAAGCAGGTCCTTATTAGCCCTTGCAACTATATTTCACATGCCGCACATACAAAGTCAATGATGCATTTTTATTTGCCATGTAGGGGTGAAACTCTTGTGGTAGTTAGAAAAAAGAACAGGTGGGAAATTGCTCTTCTGACAGAGATCTCAAGGAACGTGCAAGCTATCTAACGATATGAACGATGCATCGCTGCTCTGGGGAAGAGGTTACCTGACAGAATCACAATCCAATTCTCACATACACGAGCTCCATAATAAGTACAAAAGAGTTTCCTTTTTATCAATAACAGACAATTGTGTATCTCAGGATGCGAGCGCTTGAGAGGCAAGTAGTAAAATGATTCCGCCGGCATCGCGGACAGATGCATCACCCAGGACCTGCTTTCCTTTTTGACTACACAGCAGCGACACGGCCAACATATTAATCCGCTCTGCTGAGCAGCCGGTCGCGTTGATCGTCATCACTGGGGGGGAAATGAGACCGGGCTCCTCGGTGGCCGGCGTGCGGCCGCGGGCCGATTACATTTCAATCGATGCCCTTCCCGAAGTTGGGCGGGGTGGTGGCGCCTGGACGCGGCGTCCTTTGTAGACGCAGCTGGCGCCGAGGCCGCCCGCGCCCCCGCCGCCGTCCGCCCGCGCCCGCCGCTCACCTGCACATGATCTCGTGGGTCAGCAGCACGCGGCACATCTCCGGGTTCTTGTCCTGGCCCTCGTAGACGATGGCCTGCGCGGGGAACAAGCAGAGGCGGGGTTACGCGGCGCCCGCGGCTGTGGCGCCCAGTCGCCCCGGGCGCTGCGGGCCTCGCGGGCAGCAGGTGCACAGCGGGCGAGGGGAGGCGTCCGGGGCCACCGTCCTGGCGGGGTCACCCGGAGCCTGGCTAGGCCAAAGGCGGCCTCCTCTCCTGGGCGCCCGCCGGGCCTGCGCGGGGCCTTCTGCTCGGGAGGACGGCTGCCGCGCTCGGGCCGGGGCGAGGGCCGGGAGAGGGAGGCCGAGGCCCCGGCGCAGGGAGCAAGGGCGCGCTGGCACCGACCCCGGCGCCCCTGCTCCCGGCCCCCTTGCTGCCCGCGCCGCCGCCGCCGCCGCCGCCGCCGCCGGGCCGCGTCCTCGGGCTATTGTCTACACCGAGTTGCAATCGGCGTGTTACAAAAGGCCGATCAGAACGCGCTAAGTAAGAGTAAAGAAGCGGAGAAGAGCCGCCCGGGCAGCAGTTTGCCTGGTGTCGAGGGCCGCGCCCGCCCTGCCCCGCGCGCTCCCCGGGCTCGGGCAAGTCGGGCGCCCGGCAGCTCCCCGCTTTCCAAGCCCAGGCGCCTCCGTGGGTCGCCCGCCCGGGCCCCGCCGCCGCCCCGAGCCCGCGGGGCCGCCTTGAGCGCCCGGCCACGGCCGGGATCCGCACGCGGCGGGCGGTCCCGGGGCCGGGGCGCAGCAACCGCACGTGGCCGCGCGGGGCCGGGCCTGGTGGGCGCCCCGCAGGAGCGCTGGGGGCCCCGGGGCGCCCGGGCCCGCGCGGCCACGTGCTCCTCGCCGGATGATATTTGGAAAGAAAGTGCTAATGGCCAATCTGGTGTTTATTTTGAAACTGCTAACAATGATTTTTCTCGGGTAAAAAGGCAGTGTCTGCGCACACGCTCTGGTGGGTTTTGAGCAGAGGCTCCGCCAGATGGTGCGAGGCCCTAGGTGCGCACACGACCGCGCTCAGCCCGGCTCCGCAGCCGGGAACCCGAGCCGGGGGGCCGCCCGCGCCTGCCCCACCGCCGGCCTCGCCAAAAAAGAAAGGAAAAAAAAAAGGGAAAAAGGCCACTGGGGGAGGGGGAGGGGCGGGGGCCGGGAGCCGCAAGTTCCCCCGCAGAAAATTCCACGGAACGGGGAGGGGAGTCTCCTCTCCAGTTCCCGCCCTCCCCCCCGAAAATTATCTGGAAATCACTTCCAACCTCCTCGGGCACTTCTGACACTTTCCTCCACTTCCAGGCGGACAAAGCCCTTTCTCGGGAAAGCCCGGGGCCGCCCTCTGGGCAGAGGGAAGGGTTCCCTCGAGCCCCTCTCCCACTGCCTCCTTCCCGACCCACTCGGAACCACAGAAGTGATGGGTGTCACCCCAAGCCAACGGGCCGCCTGGGGCTCAGGGCGCGTGGCCGCGGCGGGCACCAGCACTTCTGAGAACGCGGCTTGTCCTCGGATGGATCCCCGTATTTATATTTGATTTATTTTTTATTTTGTAGCACAAACAGAAATCCATAAACTGTCGGTTCAGCGCCATTGACTCTTTGATCAGTTACTGGGCTATTTCTTTCCTTCCCCACCCCCCCATCTCCGTCAGTGAGAGGAGATTAAATGCCTTTATTCTCAGCCCCGTTTATACTGTAAAGGTACAGGGAAAAATGAACAATAAAAGTGCACTTAAAACGGAAACCTCCTCCTTCTCTATGCAGAAACTCAGCGCTGCCTGCATCAACCTCTTCGTTAGACTACAGCGATTTCCGAAAACATTTAGCCCTTATATACAAAGGAAATAAAAGGCACCCTGTCAACGCGCCTCCCGAGTTCCAGAGGCTTCCCTGAATCCCAGTGAAATAATTACCGAAGGGCGCGCCGCCTCCGTCTTTGTCAGAAAGACCGTAGTTTACCTGTCAGATCTGTTTTACTCTAAGAGAAAACCATAGTGTTTTACCACTGCAGACATTAAAATCTAACACGCTTGTTGCCTAGGTAAGGACAAACTTTTTAAAGGGGAAGTAAAATCCGAAAACCAATTGCCGTGCAGAGAGTGGGAGGCATGCGTGCTGGGCTGCAAGAAGCAGAAAGAGTTCCTTTTTACTTCGCTCACAATTCTTCAAGTTAGCATCAAAACTGAAGACACTACTTTCATTTCTAAGCGTGAAGCTCAGTTTGGAAGTATTTTTTTTTTTTTTTTTTTTTTGCGGTACGCGGGCCTCTCACTGCTGTGGCCTCTCCCGTTGTGGAGCACAGGCTCCGGACGCGTAGGCTCAGTGGCCATGGCTCACGGGCCTAGCCGCTCCACGGCATGTGGGATTTTCCCGGACCGGGGCACGAACACGTGTCCCCTGCATCGGCAGGCGGACTCTCAACCACTGCGCCACCAGGGAAGCCCTGGAAGTATATTTTAAATCAATCTGTGCACAGTGGATTTCACTTAGGCGTGGGATTTGCCCCTCCCCCACACTACTTGAAGAAAACGGGGGGAAAATCTTTAAAACAACTAAACAACAACATACCACCCAACACAAGACCAGCCAGAGACTGCACAATGTCAAAAAGCAATGAAGCACTTTTCTGCACTTAATCACACGACTGATAGCCAATAGTTATCATCGGAAAAGTTGACCAAGACAGGTTAAATAATTTAATAAGGAACTGCTGGTAACTATGTTATTTACAAGGTATGACAGAGGGTGGAAAGGGACGAGAAGCTACCCCCAGAGCAATGGACGGGTTTGGGTGACCCCTGGAGCTCGGAGTTTGAATTATGGAGATGGGGGGCTGAGAGGTGAAGATGGACTAGAGGAGAACAAGGTGACTTTTCACCCCAACACATTTAACTTTTAAATCCAAATAAACGTCTCGTGTTACTAGACCATCACACTGGAAAGGAGGGAAAAAATGAGCTAATCAAGTCCAACCCAATGGGCTCTGGAAAGGAGTTAGTTGTCTTTGTTATAGAAAAAAAAAATCAATGAAATGATTCCAAGCAGAGAGAGAAACGTTTAAAAATTTACAAGGGGGGAGACCCTGAGAATTTTGTCAAATATTAATTACCGTAATTAATCAAGACAGAATTTGATTCCAATCACAAGGCATTTAATAAAGCATGTATGTCCTGTTCTAATGACAACATAAACTATTTTACCAATCACTTCATTTATTCCAATAAATATGGAATTCTCATTAGCATGTCAAGGAAACTAAATGAAAAACAAATACACCAGATCCATTTGTCAGTCTCCTAGTCTCTGAAACCCCAGGGCAGCCCCAGCTGAGCAGTGAAAACTAGTGTCGAGGCTTAAACTTTCTCACCTGTTTGGTCATTGAATCTATGAGGCGAACATACAGATCCTGCTCCGTTCTGACTCCTGCGAAGAAACAGGGACAGATTCTCATCAGGATTTTTAGCAAGGGCACACGGGGGCACAGGAAGTCGGTAACCCGGGACTGCCACCTCCATGATGCAGCAAAAGTTAGGCATGCCCTTTAAAAGGCAGGAAAGAACCCCAATCACTTCTCATTTAAATTTTTTCTTTTCTTAATTAAGAACCTCAGTACTCTTAGAGTTTGCATTTAAAGGTGCAAGAAATGTGCCTGGCTGAGAGCAGGCCTGGTCGCTGCTCCGGGGGGGCCATGTGCTGCTTTATTTTTGAAAACAGCACGAAATGGAAACTAAGTGAGAGTCTGAACTCTTTCTAATGTCTCTCGAGGATTTTTTTTAAACCTCAGTGCACAGGAAGTAAGTTGTGCTCGGTGTACAGAGCTACCCCCGTTTCAATAATTAACATTAATTTGCAAAATTGAAAAAAGTCACTTAAAAGTGATGTTCTGCTGGCGCCCCGTATCGATCCCCTTTTTACTTTCTGCTTCGAGCCCGACCGGTTAATCATGTGAAGGGCCATCGACTTATTGATCGTTTATGTTTTGTTTTCCTTCTATGCCATGAGAAGATTTCGTGTTTACATCCATGTCATTTTAATCTCAAAATCTTTATGTCCTTTAGCCATCGCGGAAAGGGAGAGCGAGCCCGGCGGGGCGGGAAGGCAGGAGCGGCCGCCGCCACTTACCGTTGCTGTACAGCAACTGGAGTTTATAGTGGATGCCGTTGTTGGTTTTCTCGTTGTTGGGCTCCTGAAAGTAACGATAAATAATTGCATTTAGTGCGATCGGTGTCCGGCGCGGCCACCGCACTCGGTCCCCCTCCACGACCGAGGCCCCTTGGCCTCACGCATGTTAGGATTCCTAGCTCGGAGCAGCGCGGTGATGTCACTTTCCTGCTGGAAGGCCAGCGTTCTCCTCGCCCGGAGTAAGTCCGGGGGCGCAGAGAAGTTGCCCAGCCCTCGGCTGGCCCGGGCGGCCGCACGTGGCGGCGGCGGGGGGCGCCTCGCAGAGCGGTCCCCGCCGCCGAGGGGGCACTCGGGGCCACCGCGCTTGGGCACCGCCTGCCTCCCACTTCTAGAAAGATGGAGGGTGTGACTGTATGTTTGCACTTACTTTCTCTTTCTCCACAAAGTCCACAAAAGCGGTCCTTTCAATCTCCACCGGCTGCCCCTGCCTGTCGTAGAGCGCCAGCACGAAGTGGAAGAAATTGGATTTCCGGAGGTTGGAAGGCGGCTGCTTCTCGAAGTGCGCCCGCGCCAGCCCCACGCCGCTGCGGGAGGAAAGAGACAGCGGCCCGGTGAGGAGCGCGGCGCCGGCCGGCTGCGGGGACCCGGCGGGGCCGGGGCCGGGGCGCGCGGGGGCGGCCGGTACGTACCTCTGGGCGGCCGTGTTGGCGTCCACCACCCCCGCCGTGTGCATCCACGAGCGCACCGGGTTCATGCCGCTGCCCAGCGGCTCCTCCTTCATGGTCGTCCCCCCGCGCGGAATATTCTCCTGAATCCCAAACATGAAAACTGGTGGCGGCGGCCGCAGCTCCCGGCCGAAAGCGCTTCCGCGAGCAGCGGCGCTCGGGGCTCGGCGGCAGGCGGCTGCCCTGGCCGCGCTGGCCCTGCTCGGCGCCTGCGGTCCGGCCCGCCGCCGGCTTCAGCCCGTCCCGGGCAGGCGCGACATACACCGGCGGCCGGGCGCTCCGGACGGCCGGGGGCGCGGAGGCGGCTACACCGGCGGCGCTTCGGCGGAGCAGGACGCGGTGGCCGCGGCGGCGGCGGTTTTTGTTGTTGTTTTGCAGGCGCGCTCAACGTGGTGTCATCCTAGCCAGGCGGCGTCCGCGGCTGCAGGACACTGCGGGATCGCCCGCTTCTGGCGCGGCCCGCCTGCTCCAAAGACAAATAAACGGGGCAGTGAGTGCCGCGGCGCAGTCCCGGGCGCAGGCGGGGCGCGGCGGGGCCTGGAGCGGCGCGCGCAGCGGATGGAGGCGCACAAAACTCAGCCCTCTCTCCCCGAGGAATGGACCCTTTCCCGGGAGCCAAAACTCGAAGCCCCCGGGAGCGGCGCTGTCAGAGGGTGACGTCGGGGGGCGGCGCCTGCGCCATATATGGGAGCGGCCGCCCCTCGCCGCGCCCCTCGCCGCCGCCGCCGCCGCCGCTGCGCTCTCCGACTGACTGCCTGACGGCGCCGCGAGCCGGCCCGAGCCCCGCGAGCCCAGCGAGCCCTGCCGCCGCCGAGCGCCGCCGAGCGCCGCCGAGCGCCACCGAGCGCCGCCGCAGCCCCCAGCCACGCGCCGCGGCTCCTCGCGCCCACCCGCAGCCAAGGAAGTTACTACTCGCCCAAATAAGTCTTGAAATGAAACAAACAACCAGTGCACAACTGCAGCCTGGCCCCTTAATACCTCCTCCCGAAATCAGCTACACAGTCAAAACACCGTGGGGAGCAGGGGGTAAAATGCCGGGGCGCCCCCAGTTGCCCAAATGCTGGCACTAAATGCAAGGGGCCGCAGGTCGCCCTGGGATGGCCCAAAGGGAAAAGTGGTAGAAGCAGGCAGGCCGCAGGAAGGGAGCTGGAGGGGCAAGCAACGAACTGGGGGCTGGGGCCTGGGGGCGAGGTGGGGGCGGGGAGCAGGGCTCCCTGGCCAAGGCGGGGCGCGCAGCTCAGCCTGTTTCCTAAGCAGACCTAAAGCGGCTGGGGGGGCCGGTCTGCCCCCGTCTGGGCCTTTCTGGGCGCGCGTGCTTTCCGCCCCGGCGGAGGCCACCGAGTGTCGGGCTGGGGACCCACGTCGGAGGCGGGCTCTGCCAGATGCTCTCTCTTTTTCCCGGTGGCCACGGGAGACCCCGTCCCCCGGCCTGTCCTTAGGCGCGGCGAGTGACAAAGGCGGCTCCGGGCTCTCTGGGTGGACAGGAAGCGCGCCCGGCCTCTGCGGCGACCCCGAGCCGGGTGTCCGGCTGCGCGCCCCGCGCGATGACCAGACCTCCCCGGCGCCAGCCGCTTTAAAAGCCGAGCAGACGCTGCGGGCGCCCGGGTCCTGCCCTCGGTGCCGCTGAGCCCGAGTGAGCGCGCGGCGCGCGGCTTCCAGACCTGGTTTCCAGGAATCTGGAGGGCAGCGGGGTGCGGGTAGCGCGTGGGCCCGGCGGCCGAGCTCCTGCAGGCAGCCGGGACTCGGCGCCCAGGCGCACTGCCCGCCCAAAGGACGTCTGCGCGACACGGAGCGGAGGCCCAGGGGACGACCAGGAGCTGCTGTCCCGGCACTTCCCTGCCGAGAGAATTCAGGCCCTTTTGATTAAAACAAACAGAAAATTAAAAAAACAGGTTTCAAGGTGCAGTGTGTCGCAGGACAGCCTCTTCACGCCCGGTCTGGGGCAGCACTCGTTTTTTTTTTTTTCTTTCCTGAATTGGCAGTGTGTGTGCGTTAATATTTTAATTAATCAGGAAAATCAAAGTCCGATTTACGTTATCTGGGGACCCCCAAGCCTCTTGGAAGGGGTGAGAAAAAAAAGCAGTGCTGGAAAGCAATCTATTTTGCTGGTGTTGGGGGTTAATGACTATTGCCAAAGATAAGTGAATTATCACAGCTGTTGCGCCAGTCCCATCTCAAAATCCATTCCGGTGCCGGCCGTCTAATTAAATACGTAAGTATAATAAAATCATATTTTATGACTATTTGAGGGTAATGAGATTAGTCTTTAGAAGCGATCGCCACATATTAAAGATGCCACTGTCTATAGAATGTTAATAACCTTAAATCAAAGTGTATGGAAACTATTCACGATAAATTAAATGAAAATTTCTGTATTCCTAATAAGCCCAGTGCTTTCCACCCACAGCCGACCCAGTGGAAGAGGGAACACTTTCCTCGTGGAGGGACAACGCAAAATAAAGTTAGTCAACGGTGGAGGGTCGGGTTGAGAAATCGCTTTGTCTCTGCGTATTTAGCTGCTTCTGGGGCTCACCGCAAGGCGAGCGGCCAGGCAAGCGTTATTGTCAGATTATGCAAAGTGCCTTTTCGGAAAAGATGAAGTTGGAAAGGGGAAACAATGTTCCCTTTGTAGCACACTTCCTAAAATGCCCAGCCCACGCTGGAGGTACCCCCTTCCTTGCTCTAACGAAAGTATCATGCTTAAAATCATTTACAGTATCTTTAATTCAGATTACACGCGCCAAGGCGATTTAAATCTGATTACCAAATTAGAAGGTTTTAAAACAAATCCTTCTAAATCTGATACTGTTGACTAAAGAGGGAAAAAAAGTTCTATAAGCCCATCACATAAGGTAACGATCCTGCCCCAGAAAGAAAAGGGGTTTTAAACCTTTTTGACAACAAATGCAGCTGCCCCACTATTTTGGATGATATTAAGCGAAAATGAATGCAAATCTGTGTTCAGCAGCCATCTGGCCCGAAATGGGGGAATCAGCTGCTCTCACAACAGGCTCGGAGGCTGAATCCATTTCAGCTCATTTTCTAGATCATCTGGTCCCGCACCCAAAGCGTGGAAAATACGGTCTTTATCATTCACCAACTTTATCTTTTTTGTCACTCCACTGCTGGCTCCGAGCTGCGGGCACAAGGACTCGCCAGCCGGGCAGGGTCTCCACATGGGCCTGCTGGGGAGCAGCCTGGCAGGGCAGCCCCTCAGCCCCCACACCTCGCCCCACCCCAGATTTTCCCCTTGACGGGGCGGGAGCGGCAGCGGAGAGGAGCGAGGGGCCCAGCGCCCAGGCCGGGGACGGCGGAGGGGGCCGCAGGTCAATTCCTGGATGTGCAGAGAGATGCTGGGAGCGCATCCCCGCGCCCGCCGCCTCTAGCAGGAGCCCTGCCCCCGCCCCTCTCGCTCTCTGGGGATCTAGGGGAGCCCAGTACCCAGGCGGGGGAAGCCGAGGGGGGGCGGGTGCCGGCTGACTCTTTGGAAGTTGAGCAGGCCCGCCGCGACCGCTGGTCCAGCCTCCGCGCACAGACCGCTCCCAGGGGCCAGACAGACGCCCAGGGGCCGGGCCGGGCGGGGCCTGACCTTCGCTGGAAACCTCGCGGGCCGCGACGGCGGCGACGACAGCTCAGGGCGCCGCGCTCAACGCGATTTGCACGGGTGGCCCTCGCGCCACTGCCTCCTCCTCCTCCCCCTCGGAGGTTGGGAAGTATTCCTTTTGTGCGGATTTACGGGGAGAGGCTTCAATGAGCCCCCTCACATTTGCATTTAAATAGCGGCATCAAGCGCTTCGCGTGCCACACACCAGTGGGCTCCCAGATGTCACGCCGGAGTCAGTCAGATGGCCAGTGCCCAGCTGTCCTCCCCACGTCGTGCCGGAGCAGGCAGTGACCTTAAAGAGACAGCGCCCGCAGCCCCTGGAGCCCCGCTCGGGGAGCGGCGTGCAGGGCGCAGGGCCGCGGCCGCGCTTGGCCACTGACCTGCGGCACCACCCGAGGCTGGGCCGGGCGGTACAAGCGCGCAGCGCCCGCGCCCAGGCCCAGCCCGGCCTTCCTGCCGGCCGCGCAGTGTCCAGGCCGCCGCGCGCACCAAGCCCTCCGCCCGCGCCCACTACCCACCCACGGGAGGAGGGGAGGACTGCTCCGCGCGCGCCAGGCGTTGAACTTCCCCCTCGCGCCTCCCAGTCACGGGTCCTCCACTGCCGCGTGGTGCAAGGCCTGGAGAGCGGGAGTCGGGCTGGTGCCGGCCTCCGAGCCATCCAGAAACTTCGGCCAAGTTGGGGTCCCAGGACGCAAGGCCGGCCGCGGCGTCAGCGCCGGCCCAACGCCCAGAGTACTCTGTGAATGCCCCTTCCTGCTCGCGGCCGAGCCCGGGGAGCCAGCCGCCCTCTCTCCCAGCCTTCCGAAGAGTAATAAACTCATTTCCGGCGTTGAGAAGCCCGGGCCGGGGGTTCCTGGAAGCCAATCCCCAGGAGGCATCCGGGGTGCGCGAGCGCGGCCGGGTGCGGCTCCGTCGTAGCGCCAGTGTCCTCAGGCCCAGGCTGCGTGGCCATGTCCCTCAGAGCCCTCGGGAAAGGGTGGGAGCCAACGCGCCGAAGGCCAGCGGTTCGCTTTCCCGCCGCCAGTGCTGAGTTGCAGGCACGGCCCGCCCCACGTCCTCCGCGCCCGGGGGTCACGCTCAGACAGCGCCGGTGACCCGGCCTCCAGCCCGGCTCTGGTCCCGAGTCTGGGCCCGGCGCCGCGCGCAGGCACGGCTCGGGAAAAGAACCCGAAAGCGGAGGGCCAGACTGACCTTGGGCCCCGGCGAGAAGGAGGTCGCAGGGGCTGGGGGAGCCGGAGAATAGAGTAATCCCGAGAGGGCGCACCTAGAAAGTCCCGTGAACTGCGGGGTGGGGTGGAACAGCCAGGCACTCGCAAACTCTGCCCCTCGGGGGTCAGTGACGCGGCCACTGAGCGCGCCCGGGCTTTGCCTTGCGCCGCGGGGGCACGCTCGCCCGTGGGCCTGGGGAGACCGGGGAAGCCAGGGCTCCGCACTCAGGCCACCCCAACCTGTTAAGCTGCGTACCAAGGGGGCCGGGCCAGAGTCTGGGGAGTTTTCCAGGCCCAGAGAACGCGCCTTCGCCCTCTCAGTACAGAGACGGAAGCTGCGGGGCCCTCAGGAGGCCTGTGGCGACGGAATCCAAGCCGGGACGCGCGTCCCGCCTGCCCTCAGAGGCAATCAACCGGGCATCTCGCCCTGGACACACGGGGCGCTTCTACGGGCTCCTCTCCCCTGCGCTGGAAGGCGGGAGGCCTGGCTGGATTTACAGCTAACAGAGCACCGAAGGGTCTCAGACCCCTGTTCTCTGCACCGCCGCCCCCCCCCAACACCGGTCACTCTGTAGGCCCACCCCTGAGTACCGAAAAGAGCTCAATTCTCCAAGTGAGAACGTGCAGGCGCCTCCTGCCAAGGCGGCCAAGTTTGATAAACAGCGCCTCCTGGGGTGAGGAGAGCGGAGTGCCGCAGCGCAGCCGAGAGCCGAGTCGCCCAGGCTCCCACCCACCCCCGGGCAGGTGGCCGCCGCGGCTCCCCGCCCGGCTTCGCCAGCTGGGCCGCGGCTTCTGCGCGTCGGGCGCACCTAGGCCTCGCTGACCCCGTGACCTCAGGAGCGCGAAGAAACGTCCACCCGCCGCCCGGTCCTAATTGCCGCTCACGTATGTTTGCAAGAGTCAGGCCGAGCCGGGCACCGGGAACAAGGCCCAGGCGGCGAACACCGCGCTCACGCCCTTGTTGGAGAGAAGCGCGCGCTCCAAGTGCCCGGCCCTGTGGGGGGCAGCGGACGCCACCGGAACGCGCTCGACCGTCTCCTTGGAAAACCTAGCTCCAAGCGGGGCCGAAAATGCCGGGGCGCACCTCGGCTCCTGCAGCGTGCGAAATTAGAAAGGAAACAGTTAATTACTGTCTCCTTGTCCTAACTTTTCTCTGGTCCTTTCAGTTACTTTGTCTAACCCCATATTCTGAGTCAGCCCTGGGAGCTCTTCAGCCAGAGCGAGAATCCAAAATCAAACACTCGCCTTCTGCCAGCCGGGATTCTCCCAGTGCACCTTGCAACCTTAAAGGTTGCCTCTCCGCAACAAGCTCGGAAGGCGCACCGGTGCTGGGAAAGACAGCTGAAGCGTGGCGGGGTCCCTCGGATCCGAAAAGGCACAGTGGTTTCGCAACGAGCTGGGATTTCCCGAGCTGCGTTCAGCGGCGCCCCAAGGCAGTCGGGCAGGCTGAGCCAGAGCCGGCGCCCCGGACGCGGGTTCCGCGCGCGCACGCCCGCCCCCGCCAGTTTACAAAGCAAACTTTCCCCAGAGTAGCTTCTACATGGAACGGCGCGCGAAGTACGCCAATCAACACCTAATCACACCCAAACTGTAGAAACACGGATCGATCAGATAATTTCAAATATTATAATTGGCTTTAATTAAACACACTGCGTTCTAATTAACTCTGAAATTTTAGCATGCTTTGGGACACTGGTGTCTGATTTGATATTGTCAGTCCAGATGTCCTAATAAAATTCAATCCTCCACTCAAGACTTCAATATTCACTAAGAACAAAATGCAAATTAAATGCAAAACCTAAAGTATCGCCAGAGGTATAATCAAGAAAGGTGTCTCAAAACTTCTCACTTTTTATTACGCAGTAGTTTAAAAATGCAGATTACATCCTAACAAGACCTCTCCAGTACACCATAAATCTTAACTCTTTCCTGGACGGGGATGGAGTGCCCTGCCACTGGCTTAAAGGTAAAGGAGGGGGAGAGCCAGATCCCATGAGGGAACTGAACAACCTCCTGTGGAAGCCAACGGAGCGCAAAAGTTTGCCAGTGAGATTCTGGTTTGAAACACGGGTTTGCCAACCCGGGCAAAGGAGTTGGGGTGGTAGAGAGCCAAGGGGTGGAGGTGAACGGGATGGCACGGGACTGACGCCCTCCTCTGCCGCCACCTTCGCCCACTCCTTGGCCACACCTTAACGGAGCGTGTACACATCCCTTCTCCTGCGCAAAGGTGGGGGAGATGGGTGACCGCGGCCGGGCCCGGTCAGTCCGCTCGCGTAATTATCTCGGCTGCGGGGACCGGGAGGACGAGGCTGGGAGGGAAGGGAGAGCACACTGCCCTTGGACAGAAATGTGTCAAGCCCTCCTCCTTTCCCTCTTGCACAAATCCTTTCGCCACATTCTCCCGACTTCTAAGGGATCCGAGCCAGCGGACGGGGTCCAGCGGCACGCGGCGTCGGGACGGCCTCTCCTGGGAAGCCCGGCGCAGGCCACACCGGGGGTGCGCCTCTGGCGACACGTTTAGCCGCGACTTGATTCTTTACCAATGCGGGGTCTGCTAAATTTACAGTCCAGAATGAGCCCCGTTAAAAGGAAGCTATTCTCACATTAAAAATGTGTATGTTTTCCATACTAATGGAGTCACTTAAAGCTGCTGCTAATTTAACTTTTTAAAAAGGCCACACTGGAAATTTGCATTTTCTTTAGGATATTGAAATGAAGAGAAAACTGCTGGGCGGCGAGACTGCCCAGGGCATAGCTGGGGGCCATGCAGAAATAAAAACAGATAAAGGAAAGAAGAAAGAAAGAAACCCGCTTCCTTTCTAGACTATTAATAAGCAATTTGTCCCGCTGAAATTTACATTGCAAAGCGCAGTGCACAGGCAGCCACGGCGGCGGAGCGGGCTCGGGCTCGGGCGGCGCATCCCGCGCGGGGTGCGGGCGGCCTCTGGGCAGTCCGGGCCACCCTCGGGAGTGATCAGTGCGCAGCTTTGAACTTGGTGTCCTTGCCGACGCATGGCCGACCCTCGCCCGCACCCAGGCGTATCTGCACCCCAGTGCCCCGCCTGGGCCGAGCGCCCGGGCAGCCTGCACTGGAGCTGCGCGGTCACCACCAGGGGGCCGCAGCCAGTTGGGGTCTCTCCCGGGGAGCCCCTAGGCTCCCACGGACATCCCAGACTCACGGACCCCCATCCGCCCCGCAACACTGCACTGCCCCGGCCTTAAATTAAAAATGCCAACAATACGCTTAATATTTTTCCCGCTGAGCCGTGCGGCCCTGGTCCAGGCCCACTGCCGGTGCGGAGCCTCGCGCTCGGCGCCCGCCAGCGCCCCCGCCAGCGCCCCCGCCAGCATCCCCGCCCGCGCGCGGCCCGGCGGAGCGTAGCTCCGGAGCCTAGCGTGGGACCAGGGCGCCATCTACGGGCGCCGCGCGGCTCCGGACGCCGCCGCCTCCTCCCTCTCCCCTTCCGGAACCCGCTCCTCCTCCCGCAGCCGCCGCCCGCGCTCGTCCCGCGTCCGCACAGCGACGCCTGCCACTTACCACAATTGCAAGGCCCTCCCCATGCCATTTTGCTTATGAAACATTGATTGCTAGATAGTCGAACTTTTAAGCGCTGTATTAAAACTTTCGAAATGAAGGCGCTCTCCTGCTTGCAATTTTGGGGCACACGGTTAAAAGACATGAAATGTAAAGATAATGCAATTTGATTTGTTAGTCCAACTCTGCGATTTGAGACTTGATGTCCCCAAAGACCTGGCGAGCTTTTCGCCTTTATTTATTTTTATTAAAACATCAATCTACGCTGGAGCTGGGTGAACTCGGTTTCACCTGGAGAACATAAAATTCTCCATACCAGAGAAATAAGCACCTTTCATAAATCAGCGGTATTCCTGACACATCGATCAATTTTTGGTTGTTAATCCGAAAGGAGGAGTTTTAATTGCTTCCTGCGTTCTCTTCCAGGCATCTCAGCGTTTCGACCCCTCCCTCCTGCCCTCCAGGGATCTCACTTTGTATTGGGGGGAGGGGCGGGGATTGAAAAATCCCGGGTCGTTCCACTAAATCCCAGAACCCCCTATCTCCGCCCGCGCCCGTGCGCGCCTCCTCCGCGCCGAGGGCGCTCTGCACGCGCTCACCTCTCAGCAGCCCAGCCGGGAAGGCCTCGAGGAGAGGCTACCCGGAACCCGCGAGGCCGCCCAGGCGTGCTCGCCAGCCGCCAAGACGCTGCCAGGGCCCGGCGCAAAAGTTCACTGCGAGGCCAGGGCCGAAGTGCCCCCCACGGTCCCGGGCTCCCGCGTTCCCAAGCCCCGCCGCGCTCCTTCGCCGCAGCCCCGACCCGCGCTCCCGCAGGCGAGGAGGAGAGCGCACCCCGGCTCGGGGACCCCTCAGTGCGCGCAGCCCGCCCCCCCCCCCCCCACTCCGCCCAGCGCCCGACCCGCGACGCGCGAAGTTCAACTTTGAGGGCCCGTGGCCTCCGGTGGGCCGCGGGCCGGGGCGGGGACCACCCCCCCGACGGGATCGCGAGCAGCCACCACGCGCTTACCTGCGCCGCTCATTCGACGGGAGTTGCGGGGCGCCCTTGCCGCGAGGTGACAGCGGCGCAGGCTTTGGGCCGGGAGGGTGTGCTGCCCGGCGCCTGCCCACCTTCCCACCTCCCGCCCTCCCTGGAGAGCCCACGGACCGGGCCGCGAGCGCACCAGTGCGCACGCGCCGCGCCGTCTTCCACCGCGGGAGGTGGCGGCGCGGTGGGCGCTGTGGGTGCGGTGGGTGGGTGGGCGGGCGAGAAGGTACCCGCGGGCGCCCGGCAGCCTGCCCGCCGCCGTGCCCCGGGGCCGCAGCTGCACCCCGCGCTGACCGCGGGCGGGGGAGGACTTGCGGGGCATCCCCTAGCCGGACGCGGGATTCTCCGTGGGGAGGCCCTTTTGCCAGGACCTGAGCCACGCTCCTTCCTCTGAGGGCCTGAGGGCGTTCGCAACCTGCTTTGGACAAGACAGCGCGCCAGGCCCCGGACGGGACGGCACGGCCAGTACACCTGTCCGGAAGGGGGGTCCCAAGCCCGGGAGGCCTGAAGCCGTCGGTGTGGATGCGTGCACCCTCGCAAGCTGAAGACGCCCCGCGCCTTTTTGGTAATGTTGGGGAGGGGGCCGCTTCCTTGGAGACTAGATGCTACTAAGCTAGTGAGAAACACTCTTCCGCCCGGAGGTCTCAGTGAAATGGGGGAGGGAAGAGATCTCCCACAAACAGGAGAGGAACCAGGATTCTCCCCTGAGAATTTGTTTGCAGGTGGCTTTAGCCACCTGGCCCGCTCCAAGCGGAGCTCTGCGCTCGGGGCGTCGTCAGCTCACGCGCCTCCGTAACTCTTGGAGAACGAGGCCAGGCAGCCCTGACCACGCTACCCCTGCCTTTGGTGTCACCTGGCAAATGACCGGATGTGGAACCTTTGCCATAAGCATCTGGAGCTGCTCTGTAGGAAAGAAAGGGCGTCAGGAGCTCTGGCATCCCGCACCCTCTGACTGACGCTGGGCCTGGCGGGAGCTGACCGGGCCTGCCCTCCCTACCCCCGTCTGCTCAGTTTTCTAATACCTCCCTTTGACGAAAGCCTGGGGCTATCTCCTACCGATTCTTATCTACATGCTTTCTTAAAACCTAAGTGCAATGCAGATACCTAAACAAATACAACTTTCGTATCACCAAGGTTTGTTTCAGAAAGCACCAGTGTGTTGAAATGTGACCCTCACCCTCCACCTTCTCGGTTTTTCTCCCCTGTTTCTGGCTCCTAGACTTGTTTTGTACTCTTTATTTCAGCCTTTTACAGTGAAAGTTGAATGTGCTGAATCATGAAATCTTACCGGAAGGAGAAAGTTATTTTTGGCCATTTATTTAGTAAAAAGCACTCTAGAGAATGCAACCCAGAAATGTACTTTATTATGATAGCTTAATGTAAGAAAAGAACTAAATAATGAGTATTTCCCCCTTGTCATCTTCACTTGGGAATCATTTTTAATGTGAGCCAGCATGAAACTACTTAAGCAGTATGCAATATTTTAGGACATAAAATTACCCATGTTTTTAAAAGCAGCTCACATGTATTGGATGTTATGTGCCAGCACCCCAAGATAGGCACATGCACAGAAAAGACGGAGGACATGTCCTGGTCACACTGCCAGGAGGCTGCGACTCCAGCCCCAGCGCTGGACTCCAGAGCTCTGGTCCTTACAAGGTGCAGCCACGTGTGCCTTCAGAGGCAAAGGGGGAAGCGGGACGGGGGGGGGGGGGGTCAGGGGGTCCAATGTCTTGAAGTCACTTTGCATGCATGGAGCCTTAAAACTGCCTCTGCTCAATCAGTTCGGTCAGGTCGGCTGTGGAATGACGGGGTTGGGGTGCTGACAGGGGGGCGCTGAAGGGAGGGGTTCCATCCTCTAGTGATGGCTTGGTGACCCTTTGTTGTCCAACCTTCCTTCTTGCTGTTTAACCCCAAGTTCCCACACCATGCCCTACAGTCTTGCCTGCTCCCCTGTCCCCCAAAGGCTGCTGTCGCCAGGGCTCCTTCTCCAAATGTGCCCGTGAGCCTGTGCCGCCCTGCAGGTGCCTGCCCACTGCTCTGTGGCATCTCTCTTCCTGAGCCGCCACTCGACTAAGGAGCCTGGTCTCACCCTTGGTAGGTCCTCAAAGGAGATATAAATGTGTGTATACATATATATATATATATATGTACATATATACGAATACATATGTACATGAATGAGGAAGCATGGAGAACATCTAGCCACGTAGGTAGTGATTCAGGGGTCAGGGGCCTGGGAGAGGAATGGTGTAGGTCTGGTGGGTGCGTGAGGGAAATGACATGATCTGATGGGGTGCTTGGAGCAAACCTGTCATTTTTATGGGAGAGAAACTCAGAGAGCTCAGCCGTTGAGAGAAGGCCCCCCATGGCCTCATTTTTACACACCAGTATCGGCACAGAGGTATCCTTAAGTAGAAGCCATTGACTTTCTCTGTGCCTCGCTTACTGGATACAGTGACTGCTGCCCCTCCACTGCCCTCACTTCCCCCCACCCCCGAACATTCATGTAGGCCAGGCTCAGCTGTGTGTGAGGTGTGGTGAGGAAGCCCTGCCCGCGTGCAGCGGGAGACGTAGTGTCACAGCCAGACACGCGAAAGAAACAGGAGACAGCTTGGTGATGTTCGCATTGGGAAAGCCTTCCATGGATCTCACAGGTTAAGCCCAGTTCTCTCAGCCACGTAAAAATCAGCGTCCATTTCATCTGTCACGGTCCACATCTGTGTGCTCTCATTGGCCACTGTGCCTGGAAACATAAATTCACAAACGTCAGTATTCAAACCTGTTTCAATATTTAATCATTTTACCCGGAACAAGCACTGTGCCTAGTGGCCACTACTAAGCAGCTAACATTGCGAGGGTGAGGACTGCAAGGTGGGGACTTAACTGCCCCCAAATAGCACAGGCTAGTCCAGGGTGCTGGAGGCGCAGGGGCCCCGTCCCGGAAACTTGGCCGAGGTGAAACTCGGCCACTGAACCCAGAAGTCAGAACTTGATCGTGGGCATTTTCAGAGCACAGATAGTTTCAGGGATTGTTTGTTTTATTTGCAGGTCTCTCATTCTGGTGTGAAACGTGTCTCTACATGGATTTCTCCTATGAGAAGCTCCTGGAGTCAGGACGGTCCCCGTCATCTGGTTTATCCGTTCTTAGCACAGAGCTGGCACGACGAGGGGGCTCAGCAAATACTTCCTGAATTAATACAGATGTGATTCTGTTTTAGAGACTCTGTATCATGGGAAGATTCAAACACACCCACACCTTGATAGAATGGAAGATGGAAACCGCTCTCCTGCTCAGAACATTTTTGTTCGTCCATCTCTCTTCCCGTCCTGCAGGGGAAAAAAAATATGTTAGTTAAAACGGCACGTGATTTGGTCAAATATGCCATGATGCTTGGGGACACCTTTGCTCTTGCCTCCCACTGGAGTAACCTGGGCGAGAGTAACAAAGAAAACAACCCACTGTCCACGTCGGACAGCCAGGAAAAGGGCCCCTTGTGGGAGGCGGGGGCGGGGGAAGTGAGGACCCTCACGGTCGAGTCCCGCCTGGAAAGCAGTGAACACCGCCCACAGGGCTATAAGCCAGGCCAGGGATGACGGGAACCGGCTTCCCAATGCCCTTCCTGCCTGGGATGTTGATTTCACATTGAGACCCACTCCTCCAAATTGTGGAGATGGACTTGGGGCTCTCGGGGCAGAAGACTTGCCCAAGGGACTTGTGAACGGACGCAATCAGATGCCCCTTCCCAAGACATCTCTGCCCCTACCTGGCCCTCCACTGTCTGGGTCTAAAGGAACACGACGGATGCTTCTGTCTTAAAGTCATTCCTGGGGAAATCCCAGGGTGGGAAGCCCTCTGGCCAGGAGGCGAAGTTTTCAGCGAAAGGTGTGAGGACGGCAGAGGGTTCCCTCGTCAGCTGTCCCAACCCTGCAAGCTCTGGGGCCACCAGAAATGCAGCCGTGGGGTGAGAGGTCGCACTCAGAGATGGAAAGTTGGAGCAAGGAAGTGGCAGCTGCCCCCAGGGACTGAGCAGGTCTGAATCACAGAATCCCGTCAAGCCCATAGTAAAGAGCGCCCTTTTGCCTTGTGGTGGAACAAAGGAATCGTGTACAAGTGCGAGGGCACCTGCCCGGTAGCTTGGGGCTGGCAGGGTGTCTCGGCTGGCCTTGGCCATGGGGCGTGGTAATTATAAATTACAAGATATTGAGTAGAGTTCCCTGTGCTGTACAGTGGGTCCTTGTTGCTCATCTATTTATATATAGTTGTGTGTATCTGCTAATCCCAAACTCCTAATTTATCCCTCCCCCGCTTTCCCCTTTGGTAACCATAAGTTCATTTTCTATATCTGTGAGCCCGTTTCTGTTTTGTAAATAACTTCATTTGTGTCATTTTTTAGATTCCACACATAAGTGATATCATGTGATATTTGTCTTTATCTGTCTGACTTCACTTGGTATGACAATCTCTAGGTGCATTCATGTTGCTGCAAATTGCATTATTTCACTCTTTCTTTATGGCTCAGTAGTATTCCATAGTGTGTATACGTACGTATATACTATACCTTCTTTATCCATTCATCTGTTGATGGACACTTAGGCTGCTTCCATAACCTGGCTATTGTAAACAGTGCTGCAGTGAACATTGGGGTGCATGTGTCTTTTCGAATTAGAGTTTTCATTTTTTCCAGGAGTGGGATTGCTGGGTCATATGATAATTCTATTTTTAGTTTTTTAAGGAACCTCCGTACTGTTCTGCATAGTGGCTGCACCAATTTACATTCCCACCGACGGTGTAAGAAGGTTCCCGTTTCTCCACACCCTCCCCAGCATTTACTAGAGAAGACCTCTTACTAAAATCCAGGGTCTCCACTGTGCATACTCCAGGACGGGGCGACTGCCAAGGAGCAACACACAGGCAAGGAGACCCCTGCATGTGATCACAGAAGACATAAACCTGAGGATATTTTCTATGCATACACTAACTGTTTTGCTTGTCTACTAAGAGTTATCTCCTCAACCTGAAACAATGTACTTTCGTACCGCAAATTCTACTAAAGAGAAAACAAGCCATTTTTAAAAATGTAAATCATAACAGTTCTTTGCATTCAACTTTCAGAAGAGATTCCTAATGAATTCTTTCCAACCCTGCGTTCTAATCTCTGATCCGGCGCTGACAGGTGTGAGATAATACAGAAGTCCGTTCCTCAGCCAGCTGGCCATGGCACGGCCCTGGTGCAGGGCCGGAATTCTAAAGACGTCCCCGAGATTTCTGTCCTCCGGTTGTTCAATCAAACCATAATCCAGGTACTGCTGGGAAGGAACTTGGCAGATGGAATTAAGGTTACCAATCAGCCGACTTTAAAACTGGGAGATTATCCTGGACTCTCTGGACATGAGCCCTTAAGAGCAGATGAGGAAGGAGGAAGAGTCAGTGAGATGTAGCAGGAAAGGGAGCCGGAGGAGAGGCCAGAGAGTCAGAGCATGAGAGAAACTGGGCCTGCCATTGTCGGAGGGGCCACACAGAAAGCACAAGGAGGACACAGGCAGCCGCTATGAACAAAGACTGGACCCAGCTGTCAGCCAGGAAGGAAACAGGACTTCAGTCCTACAACCACAGGAACCGAATTTAGCCAAAGATCAGAATCATCTTGGATGAGGACCCCAAGCTCCCGATGAGAACACAGCCAGGCTGACTGCTTGATTTCAGCCTTGCAAGACCCCCAGCAGAGGACCCAACTGAGACCATCCAGGCAGCTGACCTTCAGAACTATAAGACAGTGAATGGTGCTGTTTTCAGCCACCAAACTGGTGGCAATTTGTTACCCCAACAACAGACAATGAAAACACCCACCTTTGAAGCCTGGAGGCAGATGCTCCTTGCTTACACTGTGTATCAGTCAGTTGTTGCCATGGTAATGCTGCTAACAGACCTTCCCCAATGCAGAGGCTTAAACAACAGCCACGCCCCTCACACATGCCCCTGCAGGGCAGCTGGCACAGCTGTGCTGATCTCGGCCTGGTGGGTTGTGTCTGGCCAACGGTGGCATCACTACACAAGGCGAGAGCTGTGGACTCTCCCAGCAACTCTGCGGACAGGCTGGCTTTTTCCCTGGGGGCCCCTGGCTCCAGGGTGGCCACAGGCTGGAGCAGACCTGTTCTGAGGGGTGGAGGCCAGGTGGGCATCTCCAGTGCCTCGGAAGAAGGCTAACCCAGCCTCTGAGCCATAGAGTGTGGAGAAAATGCACATCAGTCCCATTGGGAAGCTATAGGTGATGGGGAGGAGGGTCAGGAGAAAAGAGCACATGGCACTCACCTCCCGTCTGTCCCTCCTGTTGTAGGGAGACCAGCTCCAACAGGCCTGTGGGTCTGCCTCCCACCCCCCAGCACCTAGAACAGTGCCATCAGCCTTCAACCATATACCAATTTACCAGCCCCGGCTTAACATAAAAACCGAAGGCAGAGCCCACATTGGTCTGGGTTGGATCACATACATGATCATCCATAAACCAAGTACGGTGGCCCCAGGAGGATGGGGCCCTTTGATAGGCAAGCATCCATCCCGAAACTGCCTATTGAGGAGTGGTCCCATGTGAAAGAATGCAGGGTGACAAAATGCATCCAACACAGCAACCATAGAAGCCAGAATGAAAATGGCAAAAAATTATTTTTAAGTGTTGAAAGAAAAGAACTGTCCATACAGAATCCTATATTCAGAAAACAATGTCCTTCAGGAATAAAAGGGAGATCAAGCCATTCTCAGATGAAAGACAACTAAGAGACTTTCTTGCTTGTATACCTACCCCCAAAAAATGGCTAAAGGAAGTTCTTTAAACAATAAAGAAACAGTAAGAGAAAGAATTTTGGAACATACAAAGAGATAAACATAGAAACACAATAGTTAACTCAAAATGGAATTCTAAAAAAAGTGTTTATGTCTCAGCAAACGAAAGTCCAAATCCAGACAGCTTCACAGGTGAATTCTACAAAACATTTAAAAAAGAGTTAACACTGATCCTTCTTAAACGATCCCCAAAAAATTGAAGAGGAAGGAATGCTTCTGAACACATTCTACGAGGCCAGCATCACCCTGATACCAAAACCAGACAAAGACACCACAACAAAAGAAAATTACAGGCCAGTATCACTGATGAACATAGACACAAAAATCCTCAACAAAATATTAGCAAACTGAATTCAAAAATACATTGAAAGGATCATACCCATGCTCAGGTAGGATTTGTCCTAGAGATGCAAAGATGGTTCAGTATATCCACAAAGCAGTCAACGTGACACACCACATTCACAAGTTGAAGAATAAAATCATCTGATCATCTCAATAGATGCATAAAAAGCTTTAGACACCACAATTCAACATCCACTTATCATTAAAACTCTCAACAAAGTGGACATAGAGGGAACATACCTCAACATAAAAAAGCCCACATATGACAAACCTACAGCCAACATCATACTCAACCGTGAAAATCTGAAAGCATTTCCTCTAAGATCAGGAACAATACAAGTATGCCCACTCTCAACACTTTTATTTGACATAGCGTTGGAATTCCTAGCCACAGTAATCAGGCAAGAAAAGAAATAAAAGAAGTACAAATTTGAAAAAAGAAGTAAAACTGTCACTGTTTGCGGATGACATGATACTATATATAGAAAATTCTAAAGACACTACCAAAAAAATTTAGAATTAATAAATGAATTCAGCAAAGTTGCAGGATACAAAATTAATACACAGAAATTTGTTGCATTTTTATACACTAATAATGAACTATCAGAAAGAGAAATTAAGAAAAATTCTCATTTACATTTTCATCAAAAAGAATAAAATATGTCAGAGTAAATCTAACCAAAGAGGTAAAGGACTCTGAAAACTATAAGACACTGATGAAAGAAATTGAAGATGACACAAATGGAAAGATATACCATGCTCATGGATTGAAAGAATTAATATTGTTAAAATAACCACATTACCCAAGGCAATCTACAGATTCAAAGCAATCCCTATCAAAATACCAATGGCAATTTTCACAGAACTAGAACAAATAATTCTAAAATTTATATGAAAACACAAAAGACCCCAAATAGCCAAAGCAGTCTTGAGAAAGAAGAACAAAGCTGGAGGTATCATAGTCCCTTCCTGATTTCAAACTATACTACAAAGTTACAGTAATCAAAACCGTATAACTGGCACAAAAACAAACACATAGATCAATGGTACAGAATAGACAGCCCAGAAATAAACCCACGCAATTATGGTCAATTAATCTACAACAAAGGAGGTAAAAATATATAGTGAAGAAAAGATAGTCTCTTCAGTAAATGGCACCGGGAAAACCAGATAGCTACATGCAAAAGAATCAAACTGGACTACTTTCTCACACCATATACAAAAATAAACTCAAAATAGATTAAAGACTTAGACGTAAGACCTAAAACCATAAAACTCCTAGAAGAAAACATAGGCAGTATGCTCTTTGACATGGATCTTAGGAATAATTTTTTGGATCTGTCTCTACAGGCAAGGGAACAAAATCAAAAATAAACAAATGAGACTAAACTAAAAGGCTTTTTCACAGGGAAGGAAACAACCAGCAAAACAAAAAGGCAGCCCACTGAATGGGAGAAGATATTTGTAAACAATATATCCAATAAGGGGTTAATATACAAAATTACAACGAACTCATACAACTAAACATCAAAAAACACAACCTGATTAAAAAATGGGCAGAGGATCTGAATAGACATTTTTCCAAAGAAGACATACAGATGGCCAACCAACATGTGAAAAGATGCTCAACATCTCTAATTATCAGGGAAATGCAAATCAAAACCACATTGCAATACCACCTCATACCTCTCAGAGTGGCTACTGTCAAAAACACAACAAAATGGCAAGTGCTGGAGAGGATGTAGAGAAAAGGGAACACTTGTGCACTGCTGGTGGAAATGTAAATTTGTGCAACCACTAGGGAAAACAGTATGGAGTTTCCTCAAAAAATTAAAACTAGAACTTCCATGTGATCCAGCAATTTTACTACTGGGTATTTACCAGAAGAAAATAAAAACACTAATTCAAAAAGATATATGCACACCAATGTTCATGGCAGCATTATTTACAATAGCCAAGACATGAAATCAACATAAGTGTCCTCTGGTAGATGAATGGATAAAGAAGATGTGGGGTGTGTATGTGTGTGTGTGTGTGTGTGTATACATATATATGTTTACACATACATATATATGTACATACGCACACACAATGGAATATTGCTTGGTCATAAAAAATGAAATCTTGTCATTTGCAGCAAATGGATGGATTTAGAGGGTATTACGTTAAATGAAATAAGTCAGACAGAGAAAGAAAATTCCATAGGATCTCTTGTGTATATGGAATCTAAAATACAAAACAAAATTAAAACAGACTCATAGATACAGAGAACAAAAAGGTGGTTGTCAGAGGGGAGAGAAGTGGGGAGGGCAAAATAGGTGAAAGAGGTACAAACTTCCAGTTATAAAACAAATAAGCGACAAGGATGTAATATACAGCATATTACATAAGTAATATGGTCAATAATATGGTCAATAGTATTGTAATATTGTAACAATTTTGTATGAGGACAGACAGTTACTTGAGTTACCATGGTGATCATTTCATGATGTATGCAAATGTCAAATCGCTATGCAGTACACCTGAAACTAACATAATATTGTACATCAACTGTATTTCAATAAAAAATAAAAATTAATTAACCTAATAATTAAAAGTGTTTAAGTAACCCACAGAAAGGTAAAATAAAAAGCAGAGGGAATACACTTAAAACAAAAAGAAAATGGCAAACCTAAGCGCTAACATATCAAAAAACTACATTAAATGTAAATTGTCTAAATACTCCATTTAAAAGGCAGAGATTAGAAAACATGATTCAACAATATATTCAATATACTCAACAATATACTCAGTATACTCAACAATATACAGTCTACAGGAAACTCACTTCAAATATAATGCTATAGGCAGGTTGAAAGCAAAGAGATGGAAAAAGATATATTGTGTGAACATTAATCAAAAAGAAAGGAGTACTGCCTGTATTAATATCAGAAAAAGTATACTTTAGAGCGAAGAAAATCACCAGTGACAGAGAATGACATTATATAATGATAAAAGAAGACATAGCAATTGATAAAAGAAAACACAGCAATGCTAAATGTGTTTGTACCACAGAAACAGCTACAAAACATGTGAAGCAAAGACTGATAGAATTGAAAGAAGAAATAGACAAATCTATAATTATACATGGAGTTTCTCTGTGATTGATAGAACACATTTACAAAAAATCAGCAGACATAGAAGAACTCAACCACACCATCAACCAACAACTCAATCCAATTAGGATCTAATTGACATTTATAGAACATGCCTCTCAACAACGGCATTATACACATTCTTTCCAAGTATCCATGAAACATATAACAGTATTGACCATACAATCTAGGACATAAGAAAGATCTCAACAATTTTAAAAGAATCAAAATCATACAGAGTGTGTTGTCTGACCACAACAGAATAAAACTAATATTCAGTAAGAAAAAAAATCTTCAAACACTTAGAAACTAAGCAAGGCACTTCTAAATAATCCCATGAGCCAAAGAAGAAGTCCTTAGTGAAATAAAAAAATAAATCCATTGAACTAAATAAAAAGACATATCAAAATGATGGAGCACAGCTAAAGCAGTGCTGAGGGAAAAATGTAGAGCATTAAATGCATTCATTAGAAAAGATGCTGAACCAAGTAGACATTCACCGGCAAACGTGAACCTCCACCAAAGTCTCAAACCTTATATAAAGAGTAATTCAAAATGGATCATGGACTTAAATGAAAAATTACAAAACTTTTTGAAACAAACATGGGAGAAAATCTTGGGAATTTAGGGTAGTAAAATAGTTCTCAGACTTGTAACAAAGACACAAGCCAAAAATAGAAAAGAAAATGGATAAATTGGATTTAATCAAAATATGTTGGGACGAGCCTCTTAGATAGCCTCCTCTGCCAGAGGGCAGACAGCAGAAGCAAGAAGAACTACAATCCTGCAACCTGTGGAAGGAAAACCACAATCACAGAAAGATAGACAAGATGAAAAGGCAGAGGACTATGTCCCAGATGAAGGAAAAAGGTAAAACCCCCAAAAAACAACTAAATGAAGTGGAGATAGGCAACCTTCCAGAAAAAGAATTCAGAATAATGATAGTGAAGATGATCCAGGACCTCATAAAAAGAATGGAGGCAAAGATCGAGAAGATGCAAGAGATGTTTAACAAAGACCTGGAAGAATTAAAGAACAAACACCTAGAGGAATTAAAGAACAAACAGAGATGAACAATACAATAACTGAAATGAAAAATACACTAGAAGGAATCAATAGTAGAATAACTGAGGCAGGAGAACAGATAAGTGACCTGGAAGACAGAATGGTGGACATCACTGCCACAGAACAGAATAAGGAAAAAAGAATGAAAAGAAATGAAGACAGCCTAAGAGACCTCAGGGACAACATTAAACACACCAACATTCGCATTATAGGGGTCCCAGAAGGAGAAGAGAGAGAGAAAGGACCCAAGAAAATATTTGAAGAGATTATAGTTGAAAATTTCCCTAACATGGGAAAGGAAATAGCCACCCAAGTCCAGGAAGTGCAGAGAGTCCCAGGCAGGATAAACCCAAGGAGAAACACGTCAAGACACACAGTAATCAAATTGACAAAAATTAAAGACAAAGAAAAATTATTGAATGCAACAAGGGGAAAATGACAAATAACATAAAAGGGAACTCCCATAAGGTTAACAGCTGATTTCTCAGCAGAAACTCTACAAGCCAGAAGGGAGTGGCAAAACATATTTAAAGTGATGAAAGGGAAGAACCTACAACAAAGATTACTCTACCCAGCAAGGATCTCATTCATATTTGATGGAGAAATCAACAGCTTTACAAACAAGCAAAAGCTAAGAGAATTCACCACCACCAAACCAGCTGTACAACAAATGCTAAAGGGACTTCTCTAAGTGGGAAACACAAAAGAAGAAAACGATCTACAAAAACAAACCCCAAACAATTAAGAAAATGGTAATAGGAACATACATATCAATAATTACCTTAAATGTGAATGGATTAAACACTCCAACGAAAAGACACAAACTGGCTGAATGTATACAAAAACAAGACCCATATATATGCTGTCTACAAGAGACCCACTTCAGACCTAGGGACACATACAGATTGAAAGTGAAGAGATGGAAAAAGATATTACATGCAAACTGAAATCAAAAGAAAGCTGGAGTAGCAATACTCATATCAGATAAAATAGACTTTAAATTAAAGAATGTTGCAAGAGACAAGGAAGGACACTACATAATGATCAAGGGATCAATCCAAGAGGAAGATATAACAGTTGTAAATATATATACACCCAGCATAGGAGCACCTCAATACATAAGGCAAATGCTAACAGCTATAAGAGGAAACTGACAGTAATACAGTAATAGTGAGGGACTTTAACACCTCACTTTCACCAATGGACAGATCATCCAGACAGAAAATTAATAAAGAAACACAAGCTTTAAATGACACAATAGACCAGATAGATTTAATTGATCTTTATAGGACATTCCATCTGAAAACAGCAGATTGTACTTTCTTCTCAAGCACTCATGGAACATTCTCCAGGATAGATCACATCTTGGGTCACAAATCGAGCCTTGGTAAATTTAAGAAACTTGAAATCATATCAAGCATCTTTTATGACCACAATGCTATGAGATTAGAAGTCAATTACAGGAAAAAAATGTAAAAAACACAAATATATGGAGGCTAAACAATGCACTACTAAACAACCAAGAGATCACTGAAGAAATCAAAAAGGAAATCAAAAAATACCTAGAGACAAATGACAATGAAAACATGACGATCCAAAAATTATGGGACACAGCAAAAGCTGTTCTAAGAGGGAAGTTTATAGCAATACAATCCTACCTCAAGAAACAAGAAAAATCTCAAATCAACAATCTAACCTTACACCTAAAGGAAGTAGAGAAAGAAGAACAAACAAAACCCAAAGTTAGTAGAAGGAAAGAAATCATAAAGGTCAGAGCAGAAATAACTGAAATAGAAACAAAGAAAATAATAGCAAAGATAAAACTAAATAAAAATAAAACTAAAAGCTGGTGCTTTGAGAAGATAAACAAGATTGATAAACCTTTAGCCAGACTCATCAAGAAAAAGAGGGAGAGGACTCAAATCAATAAAATTAGAAATGAAAAAGGAGAAGTTTCAATGGACACCACAGAAATACAAAGCATCATAAGAGACTACTATAAGCAACTGTATGCCAATAAAATGGACAACCTGGAAGAAACAGACCAATTCTTAGAAAGGTATAACGTTCCAAGACTGAACCAGGAAGAAATAGAAATTATGAACAGACCAATCACAAGTAATTAAATCGAAACTGTGATTAAAAACCTTCTAACAAACAAAAGTCCAGAACCAGATGGCTTCACAGATGAATTCTATCAAACATTTAGAGAAGAGCTAACACTCATCCTTCTCAAACTCTTCAAAAAATTGCAGAGGAAGGAACACTCCCAAACTCTTTCTACGAGGCCACCATCACCCTGATACCAAAACCAGAAAAAGATACTACACAAAAAAAAGAAAATTAGAGACCAATATCACTGATGAATATAGATTCAAAAATCCTCAACAAAATACTAGAAAACAGAGCCCAACAACACATTAAAAGGATCATACACCATGATGAAGTGTGATTTATCCCAGGGATGCAAGGATTCTTCAATATATGAAAATCAATCAGTGTGATACACCATATTAACAAACTGAAGAATGAAAACCATATGATCTTCTCAATAGATGCAGAAAAAGCTTTTGACAAAATTCAATACCCATTTATGATAAAAACTCTCCAGAAAGTGGGCATAGAGGGAACCTACCTCAACATAATAAAGGCCTTATATGACAAACCCACAGCAAATATCATTCTCAATGGTGAAAAACTGAAACCATTTCCTCTAAGATCAGGAAGAGACAAGGATGTCCACTCTCACCACTATTATTCAACATAGTTTTGGAAGTCCTAGCCACAGCAATCAGAGAAGAAAAAGAAATAAAAGGAATACCAATTGGAAAGAAGAAGTACAACTGTCACTGTTTGCAGATGACATGATACTATACATAGAAAATCCTAAAGATGCCACCAGAAAACTACTAGAGCTAATCAATGAGTTTGGTGAAGTTGCAGGATACAAAATTCATGCACAGAAATCTCTTGCATTCCTATACACTAACAACAAAAGATCAGAAAAAGAAATTAAGGAAACAATCCCATTCACCATTGCAACAAAAAGAATAAAATACCTAGGAATAAACCTACCTAAGGAGGTAAAAGACCTGTACTCAGAAAACTATGATACACTAATGAAAGAAATCAAAGATGACACAAACAGATAAAGAGATATACCATGTTCTTGGATTGGAAAAATCAATATTGTGAAAATGACTATACTACCCAAAGCAATCTACAGATTCAATGCAATCCCTATCAAGCTACCAGTGGCAGTTTTTACAGAACTAGAACAAAAAACTTTAAAATTTGTATGGAGACACAAAAGACCCCAAATAGCCAAAGCAATCTTGAGAAAAAAAAAAAAAAACTGGAGCTGGAGGAATCAGACTCCCTGACTTCAGACTATACTACAAAGCTACAGTAATCAAGAAAATATGGTATTGGCACAAAAGCAGAAATATAGATCAATGGAACAGGATAGAAAGCCCAGAGATAACCCCACGCATGTATGGTCAACTAATCTATGACAAGCATATACAATGGAGAAAAGACAGTCTCTTCAATAAGCAGTGCTGGGAAAACTGGACAGCTACTTGTAAAAGAATGAAATTAGAACACTCCCTAACACCATACACAAAAATAAACTCAAAATGAATTAGAGACCTAAATGTAAGATTGGACGCTATAAAACTCTTACAGGAAAACATAGGAAGAACACTCTTTGACATAAATCACAGCAAGATCTTTTTTGACCCACCTCCTAGAGTAATGGAAATAAAAACAAAAATAAACAAATGGGACCTAATGAAACTTAAAAGCTTTTGCACAGCAAAGGAAACTATAAATAAAACAAAAAGACAACCCTCAGAATGAGGGAAAATATTTGCAAACAAATCAATGCACAAAGGATTAATATCCAAAATACATAAACAGCTCATGCAGCTCAATATCAAAAAAACAAACAACCCAATCCAAAAATGGGCAGAAGACCTAAATAGACATTTCTCCAAAGAAGATATACAGATGGCCAACAAACACATGAAAGGATGCTCAACATCACTAATCATTAGAGAAATGCAAATCAAAACTACAATGAGGTATCACCTCACACCAGTTAGAATGGGCATCATCGGAAAATCTACAAACAACAAATGCTGGAGAGGGTGTGGAGAAAAGGGAACCCTCTTGCACTGTTGGTAGGAATGTAAACTGATACAGCCACTATGGAGGTTCCTTAAAAAACAAAAAATAGATTTACCATATGACCCAGCAATCCCACTACTGGGCATATACCCAGAGAAAACTATAATTCAAAAAGACACATGGGGCTTCCCTGGTGGCGCAGTGGTTGAGAGTCCGCCTGCCGATACAGGGGACACAGGTTCATGCCCTGGTCCAGGAGGATCCCACATGCCATGGAGCGGCTGGGCCTGTGAGCCATGGCTGCTGAGCCTGAGTGTCTGGAGCCTGTGCTCCACAATGGGAGAGGCCACAACAGTGAGAGGCCTGTGTACCGCAAAAAAAAAAAAAAAAAAAAAGACACATGTACCACAATGTTCATTGCAGATCTATTTACAACAGCCAGGTCATGGAAGCAACCTAAATGTCCACAGACAGACGAATGGATCAAGAAGATGTGGTACATATATACAATGGAATACTACTCAGCCGTAAAAAGGAATGAAATTGGGTCATTTGTAGAAACATGGATGGACCTAGAGATTTTGTCATACAGAGTGAAGTAAGTCAGAAAGAGAAATACAAATATCGCATATTAATGCATATGTGTGGAATCTAGAAAAATGGTACAGACGAACCAGTTTGCAGGGTAGAGATAGAGACACAGATGTGAAGAACAGACATGTGGATGCCAAGGGGGGAAGTGTAGGAGGGGGTGGCGGTGGGATGAATTGGGAGATTGGGGTTGACATATATACACCAACATGTATAAAATAGATAACTAATAAGAACCTGCTGTACAGCACAGGTAACTCCACTTTGCTGCACAGCAGAAACTAACGCAACATTGTAAAACAACTGTACCCCAATGAAAAAATTAATTAATTAAATTAAATTTTAAAATTAATCAATTAATTAAATATGTTGGGAAAGGAAATCTCCCGCTTATAGTCTTTCAATACCCCACTCAGCCGCGTAAGAATGGGCCTTGGGCCTGGACAATTCCTCATCAAGAGATAAAGGGCCCACGCAGCCCTGCTGGACTTGCCAGGCTCAGTGTGTGCTCCTCTGCTCTGCTTAGCTACATGCATCACACAGCACCTGGCCAACCCCTCTGCTGTATCTGTCCCCTGCTGGGGGGGTGGGGGGACAGTGTTCTTCCGATGCAGCACAAGAGGGCTGCGTGCAACCAATGGCCCTGCAGCAGCTGCCGGGAGGAGCCCCCTGGCGTGGAGACCGATGCCCACTCTTGAAGCAGAACCGGCTAAGTCTCTTCTCTGCGTCAGGAGAGACTTGTTCCATGCAGTGCTTGTTTCCCTTGGTACCTCTGATACTAACATGCACTGGGCAGGAGTGCAAATTGCTTGACAAAATTTTTTTTAAACTTCGTTTAAGCACTCACCTATTGAAGTCGGCATCTGGGCTGATTCCTGGTTTAGGCTGTTACGAATAAAGCTGCTACCAACATTCATGTACAGGGTTTCGTGTGAACAGAAGATGTTGCTCTGCAGAAGATCCTGGGAAGAAGATGAAAAGACAAGTCACAGACCAGGAGAAAATATTTGTAAATTGAAAATCTGACAAAGGATTAGTATCTAGAACATATAAAGAATTCTCAAAACTCAACAGTAAAAACACAGAAAATCTAATAAGAAGGTAAGTTAAAGGCATGAAGAAACATTTCATTAAAGAGGGTCTACAGATGGCAAATCATCACATGAAAAAGATGTAAAACACCATTGTCATTAGGGAAATGCAAATTAAAACCAATGAAATACCATAACTTCCTATCAAAATAGCTAAAATGAAAAATAGTAACGCATCAAATCCTGGTGTGGATGTGGGGAAACCGAATCCCTCACGCACAGCC
The DNA here is from genome assembly GCF_039906515.1 of Pseudorca crassidens. Lineage (NCBI taxonomy): Eukaryota > Metazoa > Chordata > Mammalia > Artiodactyla > Delphinidae > Pseudorca > Pseudorca crassidens. The sequence continues at coordinate 2,882,428 of NC_090311.1, read as the reverse complement.
AGGGATGGGAAGGTAACACGGTGCAGCCGTTTGGGAAGACAGCTTGGTGGTTTCTTTAGAAACTGAACACACAACCACTATACAAGCTGGCAACTGCACCCCGGGCCTTATCCCAGAGAAAGGGAAACTGACGTTCGCACAAAAATCTGAACACGAATGTTGGTAGCAGCTCTATTCATAACAGCCAAAACCAGGGAACAGCCCAGGTGACCTTAAACCAGCTGCGGCCGTGCACACCATACAAAACTACCCAGCCATGGAAAGGAGAGAAGAACCCAAAGTTCACACACCGTACGATTCCATGTATATGGCATTCTTGATGTGACAAAGTTATAGAATGAGGTGACATGTCAGTGGTTCCCAGGGGTAAGGAGGGGCGGGAGCAGGACAGAAGTGTGGCTCCTTGGGCTGGTGGGAACGCACTGTGCCCGGCCTCTATCGCCACGGGTTTCCTGGCAGTGATGCTCACCACAGTTGTGTAAGACGTCGTCATGAGGAGAGACCAGGTAGAGCGGACAGGGTCTCTCTGTACTATTCTTTACAACTGCATGTGAACCTACACTGATCTCAACACAGAAAACCAAGTTAAAATTCATAAGGATCAGTAATGTTTTCTGGGCACGTGCTGTGTGCCTTCCGGTCCCCATAGAAGCCCTGCAGGGTGGACGTCCTTGTTGTCCCACTTTAGATGAGGACACTAGGCTGAACAAGGACAGACCGCTCCCCCAGGGTCACCAGCCAGTGGTGTGGAAGCTGGGATTCTGGCACAGGGAGTTGGCCCAGCTCTTAGGACCCGCCCCCCTCCACCGCCTCTGCAGGCCCTTCAGTCTGGGCCCCATGAGGGATGTGCCCTCCCTCCCTCCCTGGCCGGGCTCCCGGGCCCTCTTTGTCTGAAAGGGCAGTGTCCACTGCACCCAGTGCCCCATGCCCTCCTCCCACCCGGGCAGAGCCGTTCCTGTCCGCGCACATCTCTCAGCACTGCTGGGCCAGCCCCCCCGGATGACCCCGGCCACAGGCACCACCTGGCCTGCACGTGGGACAGACCAGAGGACCAACTCCCAGGAGGCAGCTTCGGCCAGTGGCAGTCTTCAGGGAGACACCCGCTTCCTGTGCAGCTCTGAGGCCCGGTGGTCACTGCACACTCAGGCCTCCTGTGCTGACGCCCTGCTATTCCCACCTGGCTTCCCCACTCCCCTATGCTGTATCGCAGGTAGACCCCTGTCCCCATCCATTCTTGGGAGACGCACCCTAAGATGTGCTCCCAGGAGATTCTGCGCCTCATCCACGTCCAGCAGCCCCTAGTCTGGAAGGCTACCGCGTGAGCGTCCTGGGGCGGCTGCCACACATCACCACAAACTGGGTGGCTTAAAACAACAGGAATTTGTTCCCTTACAGTTTGGGAGGCCAGAAGTAGGAAATCAGTACCACCGGGCTGAAGTCAGGTGTCAGCAGGGCCGAGCTCCCTCTGGACTCTCGAGGGGAAAATCCATTATCCGTTCCTCGCTTCTCCCAGCTCCTGGAGGCTGCTGGCTTCGCTGGCTCGTGGCCGCATCCCTCTAAATTTCTGCAGGTGCGGTCAGATGGCTTCTCCTGTTCTGTCTGCAAAATATCTCCTTCCGCCTCCCCCCTATACGGAGATGTGGTTGCAATTAGGGCTCACCTGGACAATCCAGGCCAAGCTCCCCATTTCCAGATCTTTACTTTAAACCTGTGCAAACACACTTATTCCTTATAAGGTACAATTACCGGATCCAGGGGTTGGGACCTGACATCTTTGGAGGAGCCATTAGTCAGCCTGACACACTCCCAATCCATAGCTCTGGCCAGACTCCCCCATCCCCTTTGGACATTTGTCCTGTCTTAATCTGAACTCATCTGTCCCATCCTAAACCGGAACCGCCATAGACATCTTAACCATGGCTGAACCACTGGCTCTGTCCTCCAGGCTAGGAATCGGGCACCATCCTCACCCCACCTCTCCCTCCTCCATCTTCACCCTGACCTAGCCCCCAGGCCCATCCATCCTAGTCCAGAGACCCTGGTGCACTTGTGGGACGTGAGGTCAGTTGAGGTCATGCTTCCCATCTGTTCACTGACCAAAAAATTCCCAGTGCCGCTGTGGGTCACGTGTCCCCTCGGCCTCACTCCCGGGCTCCTTGGCTGCAAGTCCCTTCTCCCCCCAGAAATGTCAGCGGCCCCCATGCCTCCGTCCTTCAATCTCGCCTCACCTGCTTCTGTCCAGACAACTCCAATCATAGCCACCTCAAGGCACTCTCCTGTCCCCCGAGACTAGAACCCTGGCCTGTTGACCACTGCAGCCCCAGGGCCAAATTCTGAATGGACCAGAGGCCTTCCCCCCTGGATGTCCCTTGTCACCTGGGACAAGGTGTTAGGTGTCACCTGCACCTAACACCAAGTCTAACACCTCCATCCTCATCTCAGGTCTGCTTCTCCTTCTATGATTTTAAAGCACCGAAAAACAGCCTCTTGCAGATGACAGCCTGCCAGGCTGTTACAGCTCAGGCCTTTCTCTCCGTTTAGAGTTCGCCTATCTTCTCCACTGGACCATGTCCCACACCCGGCTGGCGGTGACTCTGTGTCTTGGCCACCATGGTTGTCCCCAGTCTAATACGTTGCATGGCATGTAGTAGGCACTCAATAATATCCATGACTGGCTTTTCCATTTAACGTTTTGTGGGCACTTTGGTAATTAACATATCAGTATTTTGATGTTGATCCAATGCTGTGTTACATGGACTTGCCCTGACCCGTACCAATGGATGCACAGACTCTGTACTTATCTGCACCACACGCAAAGCTCCAGGAGCTCTTTGTGTATGAGTCGCTGACTGCATCTCTGCTGGTTTCCGTGAGCTAGGTTTCTAGGAATGCAGTTAACTGGCCTGAAGCACTTTTGGTTCAAACCAGGAGCAGCTTCCTCACTAGCTCAGCCCAGGGTGGGAAGGGCTGGCCACCTGGTTTAAGCCTCTGACACATCCACCCTAGGCCTGTCTTTCCTTCCGACCGAGGTGCAGGTCTGTCCCAGCAGGAGGGATGAGGCTCCCAGGGTCTGCACCCTCCTCGGCCTGGGCAGTGCCCTGCAGTGCGCCCTCTTGGGGCATGTGTCCAGGGACCCTGCAGCTGGCCCCTGGGCCCTCACAAGGAGCTCAGGCCACTGCTTTGGTGATGAGCTCAGGCTTCCAGGTGGCCTGCAGGCCTGGACACTGGCTGCCCCCAAGGCTGCAGGACCCAGGTGTGCTGGCCACCTTGGCCCTCTCTGCAGACCACTGCCCCTCCTTCACCCTCACACCCCAGTGTCCAGCAACCCTGAGGCCAGGTCCCTGTGGCCCTGAGACCTGTCCCCAAGCCCACAGCTAGACTATTGGGCTTCTTTATAAATTGAGATAAAACCCAGGTAACATAAAATTAACCACTTTAGCCATTTAAAGCACCCAGTTCAGTAGCATTTAGTGCATGTTAGTACATTCAGAGTTGTGCTCTATCCAGTTCTACAGAATTTTCAAGCCCCCAGAGGAAACCCTGCACCCATTAAGCATTGCTTCCCAGTCGCCTGTGACAGTAATTAAACAAGGAGGTCGTCAGACAGTGGCTCTGATGCCAGGTAGCCACAGAAGCCAGCCGACGCCTAAGTCAAGTCACTGCGCTCGAATCTGGGAAGATGAGACCTGAAGACACCTAACACCAACAGCTGTGGGGTCTCCCCAAATACGGCAGCTGCTTAAGCTGTGGCCAAATTTTCCTGCTCTCCGAGTCTCCTCTATAAAAAGCCCTCCCCGCTCCTGTCGGGCGGGCCTGGGGGGGCTCCAATCACCTCCAGTTTCACATCGATGTTTGTTCACATAGACCCTTGAAAACATGCACCGTGCCTCAGTTTACCCAGCTCCCGCCAGGCCCTAGTCCTCGCCGATCTGCTTTCTGCGTCTGTGGACCTGCCTGCTCTGGGCACTTCATACAAACGAGACCACACGAGACGTGGCCGATGGTGTCTGGCTCCTTTCCCTATGCATCACGCTTTCGAGGTGACAGGATAGGTGTCCCCTCCCTTTGACGGCTGAGGGCTATTCCAGGGCGTGGACTGCAACCCTGACCCATGAGGGCCGTGCCCCGTCCCCCCTCCTGAACGCCCTCAGCTTAGGAGACTCAGCCCAGGCCCCGCGGCCCCCAGGCGGGCGCTGGCCCCAGTGCAGCTCACAGAGGTCTTGGGAGGATACCGGGGAAGCTCATTCCATTCAGACCAAACAGCTGCCCAAGACACCCACGAACATGCACCCACGCAGCACACTGCCCCCAGCCTGTGGAGAAGTGGCGGTTACAGCCGTTGTCCCAGAAACCATGAGCCTAGGTGTTTGTCCCCAAGGTGGGTCTGGGTCCCCCCCTGCCAGGGGCCCAGCCTCTCCCTGTGACCCTGAGCAGAGAGGCCGCCTTCACCTAAGCACAGTGGGGGAAAGGACCAGCTTTCCTCAAGAAGTGGGGGCAACAGATCTGGGCCGAGACCCCCTGGCTGCAAGGTGGCATGTCTGTCCTCGGTGGAGAAGACGCCGGTGCAGGAGCGGAGGCCAGCTGCCCAGGCCGTCCTGCCGGGCGTGCCAGGCTCTGCCAGCAGTGGGCTGGGGCTCTCTTCCCCAGGTTGGGTTCCGAGGCCAGGGCTGGCCTCCAGACACCTGCGGCAGGCACTCCCGAGCCAGTGGGTACAGCTGCCCGCAAAGACAGGGCCTGGCCGTCCACCAAGTGTGCGGGAACTTCCTCTGTCTGCCCTTCAGCCAGGCTGGGGTCAGTGGAAGGCCCCTCTGAGCTGTTCCGGAGAGAGAGCTGTGCTGGTAGCCGACGCCCAGCAGCCCGCCGCAGACTGGGAGCTCCGTGCCCACGGGAGAGGGTGTGCAGAAAAGGGAGCCCTCCTACACTGTTGGTGGGAATGTAAATTGGTGCAGCCACTACGGAGAACAGTACGGAGGTTCCTTAAAAAACTAAAAGTGGAGCTACCATTGATCCAGCAATCACACTCCTGGGCATATATATGGAGAAAACCATAATTCGAAAAAATACATGCACCCCAATTTCATTGCAGCACTGTTTACAATAGCCAAGACATGGAGGCAACCTAAATGTCCATCAACATTTAGGATGGTGGTACATATATACAATGGAATATTACTCAGACATAAAAAAAGAATGAAAGAATGCCATTTGCAGCAACATGGATGGACCTGGAGATTATCATACCAAGTGAAGTAAGTCAGACAGAGAAAGACAGATATCATATGATATCGCTTATATATGGAATCTAAAAAAAAAAAACAAATGAAATTATTTGTAAAACAGAAACAGACATGCAGACTTAGAGAACAAATTTATGGTTTCCAGGGGGGAAGGGTGGAGGAGAGGGATAGACTGGGAGGTTGGGATTGACATATACACACTACTATATTTGAAATAGGTAACTGAAAAGGATATATATGTATAGCACAGGGAACTCTGCTCAATATTCTGTAATAACCTAAATGGGAAAAGAACTTAAAAAAGAATAGATACATGTATATGTATAACTGAATCACTTTGCTGTACACCTGAAACTAACACATTGTTAATCAACTGTATTTCAATGTAAAATAAAAATTTTTTAAATAATAAATAAATGAAAAATAAATACCTCCTCCTCACCCCTCCTGGGAGCAGCTGACCTACCAGCCACTCACACCTTAGTATGACTTTGTTCCCACTGCACAGACCCTCTCACAGTGCGGTAGCCACAGCAGCTGCACTCATGTTTCAGGGGCACCCAACCCCTGTGAGATGCTGATTCCTCTACCCGAAAGGAGACTTAGACTCCGTACCAGCCTTGAGGAATTTCAGGATATCAAGGATTAAGGCCAGATCTCTGGAGTATTTAGAGAGGGAAAGGAGAGGTTAACCACAGAGGAATGAGGATCCAATCAGCAACAGGCTTCTCATCAGTCCCAGTGGGTCCCAGAAAACAATGAACTCAACCTTTAAAGTCAGGAGGTGGGTATTTTGAACTCAGAATCTATCCTCAGCCGAACCATCAATTACATTTGAATTTCCAGATATGCAAATTTGGGGGAAGTAATCTGTTAATTCTCCTTTCGTGCCCTTTCTGAGAAAATTTTCTTGAGGGTGTACTCCAACAACGCCAACAACGACAAAAGGAATTCAAGAAAAAGAAAGAAATGGAATCCAAGAAAACAGTTGCATTAACCCAAGAGTGAAACATGAAAGTAAATTCTAGTCTGAGAGCCTAGATAACAGCCAGTACAAAAACTAGCGCTCCAGAAGGGAAGCTGGCTGGCCTTCCTGATGCGGAAGCATGCTTGTTCCATCAATATGGAAAAAGAAAGGCCGTTAGCAATGCCAGGATAAAGAGTTACAGATGAGTGTCATGGGCCCAGATGAGGCATCCTGATGCGATTTGGAGCAATTGATAGAATGTAAAAATTATACATCCATTTCAACATGAGACCTGGATCATCCCCTTGCCAGAAGCCAGGCTCAGTGGTATAGGAAAGGAATAATATTTATAAAATCATAATGTATTTTTACTAGCTTTAGAATTATAGACTCAACATAGTGGCAATTATAGGGGAAACACAGTTAACAGATTGAGGACCGAGTAAGTGTTATAAATTCTCCCCTAGCCGTTTGTTAAATTGCAACCCCTCACCTCCCTCCCTCTTCTCCCAGCTTTAGTTTTCTCCACAGCTCTCATCACCACCTGATACCCTCTTGCACTGTTGGTGGGAAAGTAAATTAATATAACCACTATGGAGAACAGTATGAAGGTTCCTTAAAAAGCTAAAAATAGAACTACCATATGACCCAGCAATCCCACTACTGGGCATATACCCTGAGAAAACCATAATTCAAGAAGAGTCATGTACCACAATGTTCATTGCAGCTCTATTTACAATAGCCAGGACACAGAAGCAACCTAAGTGTCCATCATCGGATGAATGGATAAAGAAGATGTGGCACATATATACGATGGAATATTACTCAGCCATAAAAAGAAACGATATTGAGCTATTTGTAGCGAGGTAGATGAACCTAGAGTCTGTCAGGTAGCATGAAGTAAGTCAGAAAGAGAAAAACAAATACCACATGCTAACACATATATATGGAATCTAAAAAAAAAAAAAAAAAAGGTTCTGAAGAACCTAGAGGCAGGACAGGAATAAAGACACAGACATAAAGAATGGACTTGAGGACACAGGGAGGGGGAAGGGTACGCTGGGACGAAGTGAGGGAGTGGCATGGATATATAGACACTACCAAAATAGCTAGCTAGTGGGAAGCAGCCGCATAGCAAAGGGAGATCAGCTCAGTGCTTTGTGACCACCTAGAGGGGTGGGATAGGGAGGGTGGGAGGGAGACGCAAGAGGGAGGGGATATGGGGATATATGTACACATATAGCTGATTCACTTTGTTATACAGCAGAAAGTAACACAACATTGCAAAGCAATTATACTCCAATGCAAATGACAGGGCATCACTGACACAGTTGGGGGGAACAGTGCAGAGAGAGGATTCCCCACTTCTTCCCCTGACACAGAAGGGAGACAGGAGAGTGTGTCCAAGGCTGGTCGCGGAAGCGGAGGTCCATACATGGGATTCTAAACTATTCATGAAAACACGGAAGGGCTAAAAACAATATACCAAAATTAAGCGGGGAATGGATGAAGTTGAAATGACTTAAGCTTCTCTTTCATACTGAGAAGTCAGATAGAAATTGCTTAAAATGGACAAATGCAGGGACAGAGTGGAAGCATTTTATTTAGAATTATGGCGGTAACAAGATCTGAAAACATAACGGTTAAAATGGTTCTCTCCTTAGAGGGGGAATGGGGTGGGAAATGTTTCTTTTTCATTTCATATCAGTCTACACTGCTTTAATATTTTTATTTTGTGTGTAATACTTTTATAATTTTAAAAATGTGGGGGAAAAGCCATGGACACAGACATCAATGTCCTTGTTTCCTGTAAAAATGTCTTCACTTGTTTATGATTTAGTCTTATCCCCTTGGACTTTATATATATCTATATTAAAAAAAGTAGCCATCGAAGAGCACATCTGTAGGGTTTGGAAACTGCAATGAAAGACATTCATGTCCATTATGTCACCTCATGTCCCCATACGAGGATTCGTGCCACACACCTCTCCCAGAATTTCTCACCTGAAGAAAGTTTGCCTCAACCTGGGAAAAATATCTACAACAGATATGGAGGACAGAAGGGTTGACATCCTTAATAAAGAGAAACTTTCTCAAATTAACAAGAAAAATTCCTAAATATCTCAATAGAAAAAAAGGATAAAGGATATAAAGCATCTCACCAAAGGAGAAATGAAAAATTGTCAAATAAAACAGCAAATTAACTTCTTTACCCCTCAGCCTGGCAAAATTGAAAATGGAGGAGGAGGAAGAGAAAGGGAAGGAGGGGAGCAGGGAGCAGGGAGAGCCAGTAATGATGCGGGTGGGAGGTAGGGGGAGCCTGCCCCCTGGGCCCTGCAGCCAGAGGCACCATCTTCTGTGGGCCAATTGGAGGATGTGGCCAAAAGTCCAGCAGTTTTACTTCTAGGAACTGAGACTAAGGAAATAATTGGCTAAGTGTGCAAAGATGTATATCAATCAATGACAGGTGTCAAAGACACCAGGACACACACAAAGGGAGAAAGGAGGCTGGGTGAGGAGAGAGGCAGAGATTGGAGTGATGGAGGAAGCCCAGGGACCACCTAGAACCACCAGCAACTAGGAGGAAGGCAGGAAGGATGCTCTCCTAGAACCTCCAGAGGGAGCCTGGCCCTGCCCACACCTTGATTTTGGACTCCGGCCTCCTGAATTGTGAGATGATAAATGTCTATCATTTTAAGCCGCCAGCCTGTGGTACCTGGTCACATGTCCTGGGAAACTAAGTGTAATTCTTTTTTTTTTTTTGCGGTACGCGGGCCTCTCGCTGTTGTGGCCTCTCCCATTGTGGAGCACAGGCTCCGGACATGCAGGCTCAGCGGCCATGGCTCACGGGCCCAGCTGCTCCACGGCATGTGGGATCCTCCTAGACCGGGGCATGAACCCGTGTCCCCTGCATCAGCAGGCAGATTCTCAACCACTGCGCCACCAGGGAAGCCCCCTAAGTGTAATTCTTAACAGTGTAAGAATTAACGTTGGGCTGACAGTCTCAGGCTGGACAAGGGCGCCCAGCCTAGCGGACTGACTCCCAAGCTGGGCCTCCATCTCTGGTCCACCAATGCTACTGTGTCAGCTGGAACTGACAGGGCTCTATTCCAAAAAGGAAGATGGGAGAAGAATCCAGGGGGTAGTTTGGGTCACTTTCATTGCTCCCCTCACCCATGCAGCCAACTGTGGCCTGGAAGGTGCATCAGGTGAAACAGATGTGGCTCCAGGTGACCACCTGGTAAGTGGCAGGCAGGTCCTCAAAGGACGGAGGGCTTCCCAGGTGAGCCTGACCCATGAAAGTAGGACAAGCACAGCAGACAGAATGATGTTTAAGCACTCAGTGTTATCTTAAAACCGTAGGTCCCGTTTCTTCCTTTCTTTAAAAATAGGCCATATACAGAGCGGCTGGGCCCGTGAGCCATGGCCCCTGAGCCTGCGCGTCCGGAGCCTGTGCTCTGCAACAGGAGGGGCCACAACAGTGAGAGGCCCGCGTACCGCAAAAAAAAAAAAAATAGGCTGTATAGACTGGGAGAAAATATTTGTAAATGATGTGACTGACAAGGGTTTAATTTCCAAAAAATATACACTAAGTCCCCTACATACAAACGAGTTCCATTCCAATAGCACGTTTGTGAGTCCAATTTGTTCATAAGTGCAACAAAGTTAGCCTAGGTACCCAACTAACACAATCGGCTATATAGTACTGTACTGTAATAGGTTTATAATAATTTTCACACAGATAACACATAAGATATAAACAAACACAACAAATAAAACATTTTTAATCTTACAGTACAGTCCCTTGAAAAGTACAGTAGTGCAGTACAACAGGTGGCATACAGGGGCTGGCATTGAGTGAACAGGCAAGAAGAGTTACTGACTGGAGGAAGGAGAGGAGGTGGGAGACGGTAGAGCTGAAGGGTCGTCAGCGATAGGAGACGGAGGGCGAGCTGCAGTTTCACTCACACCCGACGTTGGTGGCACAGGTTCTGGTTCCTTGCTGGATTCAATTCTATCTACCCTCTTGAAAAAACAATCCAGTGATGTCTGGGTAGTAGCTCTTTGTTCTCGTCATAGGTGACACCGTAGCGCTGGATTGCATTCTGAACGGCTGCTGCAACCTTCATCTACTGTTCTTCCTTCGGGTCTGTGCCTCAAAAACTAACAGTGCCTCCCAAATAAAGGAAATCCCCTTACCATTTCCTGTGTCATGAATCTCTCTGGTTCTTCAGTTACTTTTTCTTTCTCTTGTCCTTCTTCATCCTTTCTCTGTGCCTCCAGTTCCATCAGGTCTTCATTAGTAAGCTCCTCGTGTTGTACAGCAAGGAGTTCAATGAAGTCGTCCTCTTGCAGATCTAGCTCTAGCTTCTTGCTGAGGGCCACTAAGTTGCTGAAGACCTCTTTGGACTCCTCATCTATCTCTCAAATCCACGAAAATCATGAACAAACTGTGAAAAAAAGGTTCTTCCAAACCCCCTTCATGGTGAAGGCCATAACCTCACACACGTTGGCATCTTTCAAAGTTCGCAACTTGAAGTTTCGTGTAAGGGACTTACTGTAAACAGCTCATAAGACTCAACAACAACAAAAACAAAAAACCCATGCAAAAAATGGACAGAAGACCTAAACAGACAATTTGCCAAAGAACACCTACAGATGGACAACAGGCACAAGAAAAGATGCTCAACATCACTAATTATTAGAGAAATGCAAATCAAAACTACACCAAGGTACCACCTCACACCAGTCAGAATGGCCATCATTTAAAAATCTACAAATAACAAATGCTGGAGAGGGTGTGGAGAAAAGGGAACCCGCCTACATTTTTAGTGGGAAAGTAAATTGGTGCAGCCACTATCGAAAACAGTATGGAGTTTCCTCAAAAAACTAAAAATAGTTGCCATATGAAGAATCAACATTGTGAAAATGACTATAGTACCCAAAGCAATCTACAGATTCAATGCAATCCCTATCAAACTACCAAAGGCATTTTTCACAGAACTAGAACAAAAAATTTCACAATTTGTATGGAAACACAAAGACCCTGAATAACCAAAGCAATCTTGAGAAAGAAAAACAGAGCTGGAGGAATCAGGTTCCTGGACTTCAGACTATATTACAAAGTTACAGTAATCAAGACAGTATGGTACTGGCACAAAAACAGAAAGATAGATCAATGGAACAGGACAGAAAGCCCAGAGATAAACCCACCCACATGTGGTCACCTTATTTTTGATAAAGGAGGCAAGAATATACAATGGAGAAAAGACAGCCTCTTAAATAAGTGTGCTGGGAAAACTGGACAGCTACTGGTAAAAGAATGAAATTAGAACACTCCCTAACACCATACACAAAAATAAGCTCAAAATGGATTAAAGACCTAACTGTAAGGTCAGACACTATAAAACTCTTAGAGGAAAACATAGGCAGAACACTCTATGACGTAAATCATAGCAAGATCCTTTTTGACCCACCTCCTAGAGAAATGGAAATAAAAACAAAAATAAACAAATGGGACCTAATGAAACTTAAGAGCTTTTGAACAGCAAAGGAAAACATAAACAAGACGAAAAGGCAACCTGCAGAATGGGAGAAAATATTTACAAATGAAGCAATTGACAAAGGATTAATCTCCAAAATTTACAAGCAGCTCATGAAGCTCAATATCAAAAAAACAAACAACCCAATCCCAAAATGGGCAGAAGACCTAAACAGACATTTCTCCAAAGAAGATATACAGACTGCCAACAAACACATGAAAAGATACTCAACAGCACTAATCATTAGAGAAATGCAAATCAAAACTACAATGAGGGGCTTCCCTGGTGGCGCAGTGGTTGAGAATCTGCCTGCTAATGCAGGGGACACAGGTTCGAGCCCTGGTCTGGGAGGATCCCACATGCCGTGGAGCAACTATGCCCGTGAGCCACAACTACTGAGCCTGTGCATCTGGAGCCTGTGCTCTGCAACAAGAGAGGCCGCGATAGTGAGAGGCCCATGCACCGTGATGAAGAGCGGCCCCTGCTTGCCACACTGGAGAAAGCCCTCGCACAGAAACGAAGACCCAACACAGCAAAAATAAATAAATAAATCTGTTCTTTAAAAAAAAAAAAAACTACAATGAGGTATCACCTCACACCAGTCAGAATGGCCATCATCAGAAAATCTGCAAAAATTAATGCTGGAGAGGGTGTGGAGAAAAGGGAACCCTCATGCACTGTTGGTGGGAATGTAAATTGATACAGCCACTATGGAAAACAGTATGGAGGTTCCTTAAAAACTAAAAATAGAACTACCATATGACCAAACAATCCCACTACTGGGCATATACTCTGAGAAAACCATAATTCAAAAAGAGTCATGTACCAAAATGTTCATTGCAGCTCTGTTTACAATAGCCAGGACATGGAAGCAACCTAAGTGTCCATCGACAGATGAATGGATAAAGAAGACGTGGCACATATATACAATGGAATATTACTCAGCCATAAAAAGAAATGAAATTGAGTTATTTGTAGTGAAGTGGATGGACCTAGAGTCTGTCATACAGAGTGAAGTAAGTCAGAAAGAGAAAAACAAATACCTCATGCTAACACATATATACGGAATCTAAAAAAAAAAAAAAAGGTTCTGAAGAACCTAGAGGCAGGACAGGAATAAAGATGCAGACATACAGAATGGACTTGAGGACACGGGGAAGGGGAAGGGTAGGCTGGGATGAAGTGAGAGAGTGGCGTGGACATACACACACTATCAAATGTAAAATAGATAGCTAGTGGGAAGCAGCCACATAGCACAGGGAGATCAGCTCGGTGCTTTGTGACCACCTAGAGGGGTGGGATAGGGAGGGTGGGAGGGAGACACAGGATATGGGGATATATGTATACATATAGCTGATTCACTTTGTTATAAAGCAGAAACTAACACAACATTGTAAAGCAATTATACTCCAATAATGACGTTAAAAATAAAACAAAAAAAGGCACAGTCCAAACGGAAAGGAAGGGATGGGTAGTATGTCATACGAAGAGGCGTGCTGATATATATGCATGTCTAGGAAAGGAGGAGGCTAACATGTGATATCTGTTTGTTAAGAGTAATAAAAATAGCAAAGTTTACAAAAAAAAAAAGTTGCCGTATGATCCAGCAGTCCCAATCCTGGGCGTATATCCAGACAAAACATTAATTCAAAGAAATAAATGCACTGCTATGTTCATGGCAGCACTATTCACAATAGTCAAGACATGGAAACAACCTAAATGTCCACTGACAGATGAATGGATAAAGAAGATGTGGTACATATATACAACGGAATACTACTTGGCAAAAAAAAGAATGAAATAATGCCATTTGCAGCAACATGAATGGACCTAAAGAATGGACCTAGAGATTACCATACTAAGTGAAGTAAGTCAGACAAAGACAAATATCATATGATATCACTTATATGTGGAATCTAAAATATGACACAAGTGAACTCATCTACAAAACACAACAGATTCACAGCATAAAGAACAGACTTGTAGTTGCTAAGGGGATAGGGGTGGGGGAGGGATGGACTGGGAGTTTGGGATTAGCAGATGCAAACTAGTGTACATAGGATGGATAAACAACAAGGTCCTACTGTAGAGCACAGGGAACTATATTCAATATCCTATGATAAACCATAATGGAAAAGAATATGAAAAAGAGTGTATACACATGTCAAACTGAATCACTTTGCTGTACAGTAGAAAATAACACAACATTGTAAATCAACTATACTTCAACAAAATAATTATTTTTTAAAGGCCATATAGGAAGTTGATACCATATTTGGAAAGTGATGCATTCCTTCTCAGCTCTGGTAAGAACGGGCTAAAAAATACAACAAACTAGTGAATATAACAGAAAAAAAGCAGACTCACAGGTCTAGAGAACAAACTAGTGGTTACCAGTGGGGGTGGGGCAATAAAGGGGTCGGGGAGGAAGAGGTACAAACTGTGAAGTACAAAATAAACTACAAGGGTATATTGTACAACATGAGGAATATAGCCAATATGTTAAAAAAAAAACTATAAATGGAGTATAACCTTTAAAAATTATGAATAACTGTATTGTACACCTGTAAGTTAGATAATATTGTATAGCAGCTATACTTCAACTAAAAAAACAAGGAAGGAAAGAAGAAAGAGAGGGAGGGAGGGAGGGAGGGAAGGAGAGAGAGAGAGAGAAAGAGAGAGAGAGAGAGAGAGAAAGAGAGAAAAGAAAGAAAGAAAGAAAGAGGAAAGGGAAGGAAGGAAGGAAGGAAGGAAGGAAGAAAGAGGAAAGGGAAGGAAGGAAGGAAGGAAGGAAGGAAGGGAGGGAGGGAAGGAGGGAGGGAGGGAGGGAGGGAGGGAGGAAGGAAAAATAAAAGGAACCTGGCTGTGCCTAACCAGAGCCACCAAGCATGCCCAAGCCGGACGTCACCTCGGCCCAGCTGGTACCTGAGGAGTCCCGGGCACCACTTGGCCAACCTTCCAGGCTCAGATGTGGGCACGTCCCTTTGACATTTGCCATGGCCCCCGAGGGTAAGTCACGTGTCACTTCCTGGAAACGTTTTAAGGGCCAAGTTCTAGCATCAGTCAGCATTTGCTTCCCCTTCTGCGTGGCTGAGCAGCCAGTTTAGAAGGAGATGGACCAGCCTGGGACCCTCTCAAGGGTCTGGGGCACCTGGACCCGAGCGTGAGCCAGAGATAACTCGGGTTATTTTAATCCACTATGGTTGGGGAGTCCTTTGTTATTACTTAGCTTATCCTAACAAACAACCTGAACATCTATCGGGAAAGGAGAACTTAAGTCAAGATTGCAACCCGTTCAGAGCCCAGCGCCACGTGGTGAGGGCACGCAGAGGGGCTGCCTCCCTTACTTATCCAAAAAAGCCAGCTGATCGCCGAGCAGGCAGGGGGAGACACACTGGTGGGCCAAACGTGGCACATAGGCCACCGGCTGGGACCTCGAATTCAAAGACATGACGGTGAGTACCCAGGGGGAACGCCACACAGCCAGGAGAAACAGTGGGATCCCCAAGCGTGCTGGAGGGCATGGAGTCCGTGGGCGGCAGGAACAAATGTGGACATTTGCACAGTCACAAATGCACTAACAAAATGTGATATATCCGTACAATGGGATATTATTCAGCCATGATGAGGAATAAAATACTAACACACTCTTCACCACAGATGAACCTTGAAGACATTATACTGAGTGAAAGACGCCAGACACAAACGACCGTGCATTGTGTGATTCCATTTACATGAAACGTGCAGAGCAGGGAAATCTATGGAGACAGAAAGTAGACAGAAAACAGGCCGCGCAGGGCTCGCGGGTGTTCAGCTGCTTTCTGAGGTGATGACTGTGGTGATGGGCGCACTTGTCTGTGAATACACACTTCAACTGGATGAGGTGTATGTTATGTGACTTGTATCTCAATGAACTAGTTTTGAAAAAGAAATGTGTGTATCTGTACTTACACAGCCAAGACCTGCCAATGGCATTTGCTCCGGGGATGGGACTAGGGCAGGAAGAGGATGGGAGCTTTTTGCTCTGACCTTTGAACTGTGTCTCTGTTTCATTTCCGAATTGTAGGAAGTTTTGCAATAAGCAGTTACTTTTGCTACTGGGGAGAAAAGGAGGCCCACAGCCCATGTCTGCCAGTCCGATGTCCTGCAGATTCACCAACATCCTCCTCCTGCTTTTTAAGAAGGCCGAGTCCACGTGGGCTTTGCTGCGCCGAACGCCCTCCGTGTGCCCGTCTGGCTGGGAGAGCGCAGTCCTCAGAAGCCCAGCAAGTGCTCGTGAACTTCTGGGAAAACGCACGTACATTCTCCTAAGTGACCTCGGCCGACTCTTCCCTGTTTCTGGATGGCGTTGCAGCCATTTATGGTAAAACTGAACTGGGTTCCACATCAATCCCTTTCTTGTTGAAAGGTTCTGGTTATAAACCACATCCTCAGAAGGATAATTAAAAGATGGATTAGACGGGCCATCCTGCTTTCTTGGGGCAGATAACTTGGACGCAGGCCCGCAGCCGGTGAGAGCTCACCCAGCCGGCTCGCCGTGGTCATCGTGACGTGCGGGTCTCGGCTGGTGTCTTAGATAAGATGCACGTGGCTGGGGCGGAAGTTACTATCACTGCACATGTATCCTGCATTGTTCACTTTTGACAAAACAGACTTTTAGTTCCAGAGGTGGCTTGCGTCTAGAATGGCTGTTGGATCCTTACGAACGAAGCTTTATTTCCACGAGCTCGCCCTTGACATGGGCTTCGAGAAAAGCGTGCAGACGCTAGCCAGAGGGGTACCGTGGAGGAACAGCGGGACAGCATCCTCGAGCAGGACAAGTCTGGCTCTGCCGTCGGGAGGGGGCCTGCTTGGAGCCAGGCCCGCGTGGAGCCTCTGCCCATCTGCCATCGCCCGGTCGGCCTCCCACTCCATCTGGCACAGGTGTGCGTGTGGCTGCCCTGGGGTCTGGATTCCCATGCTCTGCTTTGTCCCTGCTGTGGAGTTTGGAGGAAAACACCAGCCTGGCATATTTAGCCCTTAAGTCCAGCCAAAGGGGAGGCAGGGCACATTCAGGAGACCCGTGGGTCCTGCTTTGCTGCAGCCCCGTGGAGCCTGTCAGGAGACTTGTGGGGTGAGTGGGGACCCAGAGGGCGGAGACAGGCCTAGAAGAGGGAGACCCACACTCTGACCTGTGACATTCTCTCCCGGGCAGCAGCTGCACCTCCCGGTGTCTCAGCGCCCAGCCCTCACGGGATCTGGTGAGCGCACTCGGCCTGCCGCAGACTCCCAGTGCCATGGGGGCCCTGGTGCTGCTCCAGGGTAAGGCCGTGTCGTTGCCGGTTTGATGTGTCTGTCGCCGTGTCGCTGTCGGTTTGATGTGTCTGTCTCCTCAACTGCACAGCCGCACGGGGCACAGAGTGGCACCCGCGAGATGCAGGTCCCAGCACGCAGCAGGTAGTTTAGATGGGGCTCTTCAGGTTGAAAAAAAAAAGATAAATCTACTTTAACTCAAGCACGAAAGGTGTCGTGGTCTCAGCACTGCTCCCAGGTGGAGGTTTGGTTGCCAGACTGACTCTGGCAGGCAAGCTGACAGAGGCCGTTTATTGGTGGGTTGCCAGGAGCTCCCAGAATTGATGGGAGAAGGGGCACCGCAGATGTTCCAGGCATCTCAGGGCAGGAGGCAGACAGTCGTCTGGCTGGTGAGGGCTTGAGGGCTCTCCCATCATGCAAAGCTGGGTCCCAGGTGGTGTTGCTGGGGGTACCACGTAGGCTGTGCTGTGGTCACTGCCCCACGAGGACAGAAGGCTTGGTGGCTGGGGGAGAGCGCCAGGCAGGTGGCATTGAGAGCCTCAGAGGGCAGTGGTGGCAGCTCTCACAGGCTATTGGGGCCCAGGGACAGGAGTGGGACTCCTGTCCCTCCCTCCAGTGCAGAGCTGGGGCTCAGAGCCAGACGGGGAGAGGGGACCGATGTCCCCATGGCTTCACTCCCGGACTGGAGGCAGGTCTCATGCAGGCTGAACAACGGCCACCGTGGTGGCTGACCGGGAATCAGGCAGGATCTCACCCCCTCCTCGCTCTGAGAGCCCCACGCTGATGCTCTAATCACAGTTTCTGTGGATGGGACCTCGCCTGGCAGACAAGTGACTATTACTTTCTATGACGAAAGATGCCGTTAAGGTTCTTGAGGGGTGTAGCTCATCCTGGGTTATCTGGGTGGCCCGAAATGCCATCAGGTGTCCTCCTAGAGGGACACAGAGGGAGGTTTGGTACAGATGCACAGGGGAGGCCGTGTGAGGATGGACGCAGAGACGGGAGAGAAGCACCACGGCAGCAGGCAGGCTGGAAGAAGTGGGAAGCCACCCCGCAGAGCCTGCAGAGGGAGCGCAGCCCCGCATGACACCTTGATTTTGAACTTCTGGCCTGCAGGACTGTGAGAGAACGCATTTCTGTTGATCTAAAATACGTTGAGATAAAATAAGCTTGCGGTGGCGTGTTAGGCGGCCACGGGAAGCAGAGACAGGTGGGTATGGCTGTGCCCACCCCCGGCGAGGGTGTCCAGGTTCACGGACATCTGGCACCTTGCTGAGGCCACAGAGTGGGGTCTCGGGGCTGGAGGGAGTGCCAGCCCAGGGACACTGGCATGTCGCTGCCCCGGCAGCCAGGGCCGCAAACCTCAGGCTGCTGACCAGCCGCACGGGTGGAAAACAACGGTAATAACAACGGCCGACGCTCACTGCCGCACAGCCAGAGCCAGGCTCTGCCACGTGCTCTGTGGCACCTACGAGGGGCGGGGACCCTAAGCCCAGCCCTGTCCACACCGCAGAGGTGGAGGACAGGGTGTGAGCCGGCCGCCCCGTGCAGGGCCAGGCCGGGACACGTCCGAAGGCAAACTGGATGCAGAAGCCACACTCTCAGCCCCCACCCTTCACTGCTTCCCCAAGGAAAGTTCATACTCATCAGAATAAACGGTTCATTCAAAGGCTTATATTTTATACCCAGTTTCATGTTTTCCAGTGACACGGTGTGTTCTTGGATGTGAAGGAAAGCATCACTTCAGAGGGAAAAAGTATAAGGAAACCTTTTCTGTTTTCCCCTCAAGGGTGTTAATCTCACCCGGCTGCTGAGTTCGGGGCACAGTTCTGGGTGGGCCGGGCTTAGGAGGCTGATGGGTCTGGGGGCTGCTCCTCCCGCACAGGCTGTCGCCCCCATCCGTTCCTCCACCACCTGGTGCAGTGGTGGACCCTCCTCTCTGTAGGTGCAATCGTCCCCACTCTGGTGTCCACTTTGAGTCTCTTACACTTGTCGACAGCCAGAGCAGCGCAGGGACCAAAAAGGCAGGAGGCTGTAGCCTTAATGGATCTGAGACTGGGAGGGGCAGGCGTGGGCGTGGAGCCAGGCGCTGTGTCCTGGGATGGCGTCGTGCCCCAGACGGGGTTTGGGAGAGGTCGGCTCCCTTTGGTGAGGAGGGAGCTGTTTGAAACCGTCTGCCCCTTCCCTCTCATCTTTTCTCTTTCTGAAGGGGCTCCGAGTTGGAACTGTGGCTGGTGTCTATAAGATTCATCTGGGGCTTTTCTGGGTGTTTTTGAAAAGGCAGAACAGGAGAGAATTTAGGAACCAGACGGTTCTCGTAAAACAAAATAATGAATTCCTCCCAAGTATGAGATATTGATTTAGCATCACCTAAGAAGTCATCCTAACACTCTGTGAAGAATATGCTTTCAGTTCTAAAATCTTCTAATGGATACGTCAATTTTAACTGATTTTTCCCCATTAGGTCTAAATCTTTCCTTTGGATCGTGCCATGCGGCTGTCATGAGCGCTGATAACATGACAAATGGGGTTAGGACATGCATTTCCATTTTCCAAATGAGCCCTTCCACTGAGGCTGCAGCTGGTCCGCCTCTTTCTAGGCCAATGAGCCCGAAGGCTTAGGCAGTGGGGTCCTCAGTGTGGGGCGTGGCTCCATGCGCGGAGACAGGGCGGGGCCGGCCTCCCCCAGCAGCCTCTAGACCATGTGCTTGCCCCGCAGCCCAGCATCATACTTAATTGCTTGGTGACACTGCTGGTATTATCATCGTTCTTCTTCTTCTTTTGCCCGGAGATGAAATGACTTGTCCTGTGATGAGGCTGGCAGCAGCGGCACATTATCCCATGATGCTTGTTCTGTGCAGGCCCTGCTCTGACTGCTTCTCCACTATGACCCACTTAGTCCTCACAACAGGTCACTGGGGGTTATCTGAGTTTTACAGATGAGGAAACCGAGGCACAGAGGGTTGGAGAGGCGTCCGAGGCCACACAGCTGGGCAGCGGGCCTCGGGCTCCAGCCTCCAGTGTGAGAAGCACAGATGGGACCCTTTCCTGGCAGAGGACCGTCTGCCAGCTCCCCGGAGCGGGTCAGGCTGCCCGGCTGGGCTGCATGAGGCTCGTGACCTACCACCACTCACGGGCCCCACTGAGACCAGCGGCTGCCACCGGGAAGGTGGGGCCTGTCCTGCCGCGTGGCAAGGCCCCCGGCTGCCGTTGGCCTCCCTGGGCTGCTATCAGGGGGCCGGGTGGGAGGGGCCAGGTCTGTGCGGCCCCCGAGCAGACTCAGCAACATCGCAGGGCAGCCCTTCGTGTCCTTCATCGCATGTGCCAAGTGTTCCTTTGCTTCTTTATTGATTTTGCTGCCTTGCTTTGCACGGTTTTCCCCAGGACTTTACCATAATACTGTTTTCTAGTGAGGCTGATGATGTCTCCCTTAAGAGGTATTAATATTGGAATAAATTGTTCTTAAGGTGCATCGACTTATGAAATAAACTGTAATAAGCACGCTGCAGTGTTCCACGGAGCACAGTACACATCATAATATACAGAAAACTGTCGGGTATTCATAACTTTGTTTTAACTTCCTGAATCAGTCCACAAGGGATGGGATGCCTTTCTAGAACAATCTCTGTCAGAGAGGAAAGCTCACCCAATGCTTCATCTGAAGGAGGTGGGGTGCTTGGCGGGAGCAGCCTGGGTGGTCACTAGGGATGGAGGAGGCCCCGGGAACCCCTCTGCACAGGAAGAAGGTACAGAGCATCTTCGAGACCTTCGTCCCCCTCTGGCCCATTGGAGATTTCACTGCCTAGACCCCGAAACCACAGCTTCAGGAGGACGTCACTGCTTTGGAAGCCCCCTTCTTTAATGGTAGGCGTCAAATGCATTGCCGTATCTAAACATTCAATTCATTACGTGTTAAACATCCGTCCTAAACAGCGCTGTGAAATGCAGATGCGAGCCGCTGTGTTATATCTTACTACAAAATTCAGTAAGTCTGTAGCCCCAAACTTTCCGACCTCATTACGAAGTTGTGTGCTCACCGCTCGCCACCGAAGATGTGTCAGCTCCGTTGCCTCTTCTGGAGCCAAAATGTCCAGGCGGCGGGCACGCAAGGAGGATGCCGGGGGATGGGGTGGGAATTGGCCACTGTCACCCGGGAGACATGGGAAATGAAGCTTTGCTTGTTTTGTGCATCCCCCAGAGAAACTACTGACTCAGTTCAAAGGACCCTCAGGCTTTGCCACCAAAGCAAACCCACATGTGTCCACGCCTGAGACCACAGTAGCTCCCGCAGCATGGGCAGGGCAGGGAGGGCCACTGGCCCAGACCTGTGGGCCGCCCATGGGGTTAGCACCCTGCAGGGTCCACTGGCTCTGTGCAGAGGGGACTGGCAGGCAGCAGGGCCCCCACCATCCTGGGCCACCGGGAGATGAGCCCAAGGGGACAACAAAGCAAAGAGGACCCAGGGGCTGGCCAGAGTCTCGGAGCCGTCAATTCTAGTGCACAGACACTCAGAACCATCTCCATGGAACCTCTGCCAACCACGAGGAGCTTGGCATGGGGCAGGGGGCAGCCGGGCACACAGGGCAGCTGACTGGCTGGTTAATTAACTGACCCACTAGGTGTTCTCTCCTCCCTCTTCACAGTGTTGCTTCTGCCTGGGCGTCTCTCTGGAAAGATCTCATCTTGCCGTGCTGCATCTCAAGTGAGGCCACACTCCACCCCCCGCGCCAGCTGCCATGAGGCAGAACTTCGCCTAACTCCTGCTGCACTTTGGGCTTCCCCTTCTCCCCGTCCCGAGGCTGCCCCCTGCTCCTCTGGCGCCAGCTCATACCTTGCATGGGGTACCTGCTCCATAATCCTTCCTGAACTACTGAAAGAACAGATGAACATCCTGCATGGCCTAGGAGAGAACGCACGCATGTGGGCCCCACAAGGCCCCGCCCCACCTTCCGCGTTAAACATGAATGGCACCGCTTGACACATTTCAGCACAACCCACAGTAGGAAACGTGGTTTATGCTGGACCAATCCTCACATGTTCATATCTCACGTGTGGTCTATTCTAACCTTTTAGCCTCCTGAAATGCACTCTGTCTTACACAGACCCCACCTTGCAATGAATCGCTGCCTGGCACCCTCCTCAACTCACTTGAGTTGCCCATCTTTTTGGTACCACATGGGGTGAACTTCATTTTTGTTAAAATGTCTTCAAAGAGAGTCACTGATTCAGCATTGAAATGAAAGAATTTTGAGTATGTAGAACGCACCAAAGCGCAGCTGACTCGAATTCAAATCAATATTGAATCAGAATTCAATATTAGGGAAGCTGGGCTTCCCTGGTGGTGCAGTGGTTGAGAAACCGCCTGCCGATGCAGGGGACACGGGTTCGAGCCCTGGTCCGGGAAGATCCCACATGCTGCGGAGCAACTAAGCCCGTGCGCCACAACTACTGAGCCTGCGCTCTAGAGCCCGCAAGCCACAACTACTGAAGCCCACACGCCTAGAGCCCGTGCTGCGCAACAAGAGAAGCCGCCGCAATGAGAAGCCCACGCACCGCAATGAAGAGTAGCCCCCGCTCGCCACAACTAGAGGAAGCCCGCACGCAGCAACAAAGACCCAACTCAGCCAAAAATAAATAAATCAATCAATTAATTAAAAAAAAACATTAGGGAAGCAAATACGCATCATTGGGAGAATGACTGGGAGGCCACATGGTTTCCTGCAAAACAACATCCAGTCCTTTATGAACCTGAAGGAAAGAGGCCCATAAGTAGGTGAGGCTGGGTTGTGTTTGGTGACCAAGACACATGCAAAAGGACTGACTATACCACACCCAGCAATGCAGCCCAAGGCAGGATAAATGGCCAAGGCCTACACGGTAGACAAGGAACTCAAAGCACCAAGAAGCTGTTGGGACTGATTCTGGTGTTCCGAATGCCTGTCATTTAATTTCATCATGGTTTCATCATGGTTTCATCATGGTTTCATCATGGTTTCATCATGGTTTCATCATGGTTTAATTGGCTGTGTGTTTTCTTTCTTAGTTGTTCATAAAATTATAGCACAGTGGGCCCTCCATATCCATGGGGTTGCATCTGTGGTTTCAACCAAATGCGAGAAGAATACTCAGCCATTTTATATACGGGCCGTGAGCATCCTCGCGTCTTGGTATCTACAGAGGTTCTGGAGCCAATCCCCAGGTCAACTGTACCTCTTACAACTTCCAGCACTTAGATCGATGAACTAAAAAATGCTTAACTTAAGAAGGTTTTGCAAACCAGCATCTTTAGTGTGCAATTCACTATAAATATTTTCTTTTGTTCTATTTCATTGTTTAAAAATTCTGGCCATGACCTACTAAACGGATTTCCTGGCCACTTGATAGGCTGTGACCTGCAATTTGAAAAGATGATGCCGGCAGCCACCTCCTCCACCACATGCAGGAACCCCACCCGGGAGGTGGGAGAGAGGCGTGGAGTCTGAACAAGCGCCGTCCAATAAAAATGCAACAGGTGCCACAGACACAGTTGAAAATTCTACACTTTTCACGTAGCCACGGGAAAAGTGTAGAAAGAAGCAGGTGAAATTAATTTTCATACTATATTTCATTTAGCCAAACACATCAAAAGATACCACCTTAACACGCAAACAAATACGCAAAATTTCTTAATGAGCTATTTACTACCCTTTTCCTCCTAGTAAGCCTCTGAAATCTTAGTTTACACTTAAGCCCATCTTAGTTCAGACTAGACAGGTTTCAAGTGTCATAACATTAGAGAGCACAGCTCTAGAGCCAGGGCAAGCAAACCTTTCGTGTAAAGGCCCAGGTAATAAATATCTTAGGCTCTGCCAGACGATGGTCTCCGGCACAACCGCTCAACCCTGCCTTGTTGTGTGAAAGCAGACACAGATATCACTTAAATGCTTGTGCTCGTGTTCCCGTAACAATGCACTTACAAGAAAAGCCGGCAGGACAGATGTGGCCCGAGGGCCAGAGTTTGCCGACCCCTGATGCGGGTCATTCCCCGCCCGAAGCCATCACCATCTCAGGACTCTCCAGCTCAAGCCAACAAACCCTCTTTTTACCATTTGCTCAAGCGATCATCAAATTCCCAGTTAAGATCTACCGTCTCAAGCTCCCGCCTGCTGCGGCCGCTGGGCAGCCCTCAGCGGTGCCCTGGGTCAGAGTTTCCTCCCAGCTTTCTGTTCACTGCTCAGCCTTTGCTGCTCCTGCCCCCTTCCATCCGCAGTTCTCCTGAAAGCTTGGCATCACCTCTCCTCCCTCCCGCTCTCCCCATCTCCGTTTCTCTTCTAGGAGGCATTGGCTGGGTTCTCCTGCCTTTGAAAAGCATGGGGGAACGTGAGGTTGACTTCATGAAGGCACACTGTCTCTCATGGACTGGAACCCCCAGCCCAGACCAGAAATAGGGAGGCCTGTCGGGCTGGTTCAGGGAGAGCTGGCCAGCCAGGCAGGAATGGCCCTCCGGCCCTCCAAGTGCACGGCCTGCGTCCGGGTCTACAGGAAAGCTCCCACCGCGTCCCTGGTCCCTGCTGCCTGGAGGCCCCAGCACTGCAGCATCCCTCACGGCTTGGTGTCAGCTAAATGGCGCCAACGTCTGATTTTAGCTCGCTCAGCCCTGCACAGGACATGATTTCCAAGTGACAAACATGAGCCCTGTGGCTCCCAAATGCTGGAAACCAGCGATCCCCGAGTGATGGCGGCAGGGAGCAGACCTCCCTAGGCTTCCCTGCCAGGCCCTCGCCTTTCCGTGGGCAATTCCTTGTCCCCAGCCGGCCTCCGATGCTGCGCGGGGCCGGGAGGGACCTGACCAACGAGTTGCTGCCCTGAGGGTTCTGGACTTGGAGCTCCGTCGGCTGAGGCAGACCCACTTGGGGGCCGTCGGCAGCCACGTGGAGAAAGCTGACGCGCCGCGCACGTGAAGGGAACCAAGTGCAGGGAGCGGGGAGGCAGCTGGAGGGGCCTGGGGGCGTTCGTGGCCCGGATGTCACATCCAACCCTGGTTTGTGCTTGCTTTCCTAGGGGCTGAGTGGCTCTTAGAGACACGTCCAAGTCCTTTCCACAAGCCCCTGGCTGCCTTGGCCAGCTCCCATTTTGTTCTGACCACTTGCAAACACATGAGTCCTATTAAGTCCTATTAGATAAGTATGATCTAATGCAAGTGGGCAAAGCGCAGTGAACGCACAGAGGGGAGAAAGCGGCAGGGACGGCCTGGGGGCTGCAGCCTGTCTGAGGCCAGAGGCCCGGAGCCCCCTTCTTACCCACGGTCCCGCAGTCCTGGGCTTGGTTTAGCCTCCCCTGCCTGGGGAAGGAAGCACCTGCTCGTCTTCCATCCCTGGGGAGAGAAGCAAGAAAGAAGCTTCTCTTCAGAAAACACTTGTGACTCAGTTAATATCACACACTGCTTTGGGGCATCACAGGGGTGAATTGGGGAGTGAGAAAGTCTCTCCAAGATGGGACAAAGGGGGGCTGCTCTTCACAACATGCTTCCTGCACAGGGTTAAATCATGTCTCCCCAGGTGCACGTCCACCCAGAACCTTGGAAGGTGACAATTGGCAATAGGTCTTTGCAGGTGTCATTGGTTAAAGATGAGGTCATTCTGGATTAGGGTGGGCCCCAAATCCAATGGCTGGTGTCCTTGTAAGGAGAGGAGAGACACACACAGAGGAACAGAACACACAGGGACAACGTCCACATGACGACGGAGGAGCTGCCATCCGAGGAACCCCAGCGAACGCCATAAGCCAGGGAGGCAGGAAGGATGCCCTGCGGCATCCAGAGGGAGGGCACTGCTGCCACCTTGGCTTCTGGCCTCCAGACCGTGAGAGAATAGATTCTGCTGTTTTAAGTTGCCCACTTCGTGGCACTTGGTTACAGCGGCCCCAGGACACTAGTGTGGGGAGCAACTCCTTAGTCAGCCCCCCCGCCAGGGCCCGGCGCCCACCTGGGCATCTGGTTCTGAACTCTTAGCAGCCAGTGGCTCCCCTGACACACAGCCCTCACTCTGCTTCCTGCAGCTCTGCGGACTCCTGGACCTCCTGAAGAATCTGCTCTGTCCTGGGAAGCACCCTGCCCACACCTGGAGACCCCCAGTGCCCCTTTACCTGGCTTCCCTTTGCCCTGTGAAAAAGGCTACTTTGACGGTGACCTCAGAGGATGCCAGTGCCTGTGTCTGCATCCGCCTCCCTCACGTACTGAGCTCCTGGCGGGGACCCCGGCCCTGGCCATCTCCACGCTTGGCCGGAGAAGACGCACTTAAGGAAGCACCAGTTGGGGCTTCGCCGGCAAAGCAGGGATTTGAGAAACAATTGTTCCTGTTCATCACGGGCCTGATGTATCCGTTCCAAACTCTTGTTGCCTGGATGGATTCATTTCTCCTCATGACGTCTGACGGGGGTCATGCTCCAATCCCCATTTGGTGTGTGAGGTGACGGAGGCCTCACATGTCCAAGTGGTCCCGGCACCCCTGCCAGGAGATGGGGCCTTTCGAGAGGTGACTGAGGTTACAGGAGGTCATCAGGTCATCCGCTAGGACTGGTGTTCTTATGAGAAGAAACACTGGATACACGTGACCACAGAGGACAGACACGTGAGGACACAGGGAGGAGGTGGCCGTCTACAAGGCAGGGAGAGAGGCCTCAGGAGAGCCAACCCTGCCCACACCTTGATCTTGGATGTCCAGCCTCCAGGACTGTGGGAAGATAGATTTCATCTTGTTTAAGCCCCCCAGCCTGTGGCTTTGTTACAGCTGCCCTAGCAGACAAATACAGCAAAGCCTCCTCGATCTTATTTATTTGTCCTTAAAGTTCAATTTTTAAAATCGATTCATTGGTTGATACTCTGCCATATTCCAAGATGGGTGTGAGTGTTTCAAAGTCTATGTTGACAGGTCGAGGGTTGCCGTGAACATTGTTGGAAGCTCCCCTGCCCCCCACCCCCAGGGCTGCGAGAATGATGCTCTCACCGTTCCAGGCCCATGGCTCAGGGGCTCACGTTCCACGTGGTGGTTTCACGGGTATCAGTTTGCAGCCCTGATGATGGGTCACCGGTGGGAAGATGCCGTGACAGCACGTGGGCAGGTCACTGGTGTTGTGTCCAAAGCATTGTCAGTGTTTCCTCAGGTTTCACACTGCTTGTATGATACACAGTAGAGGGTGACGGCCTCTGGGCTCTTCAGATCCTTCTCCCACAAAAGTTAGGAGGCACCCACGGGCCCCTGCAGAGTATTCTCTGTCAGGCGATTTCAAGGGATGCTCACAGAGGAGCTTTTTCCTCTTCTGAAATGCACTTAGAAATGGTGGTGCTGTTGAGGATTCCAAGTGCTCCCAAGTACTGGGATGTTCTCCCTAATTTGAAATGTTTTCCCCTCAAGCTCCCAAGAATTCACGCAA
The DNA here is from genome assembly GCF_039906515.1 of Pseudorca crassidens. Classification (NCBI taxonomy): domain Eukaryota; kingdom Metazoa; phylum Chordata; class Mammalia; order Artiodactyla; family Delphinidae; genus Pseudorca; species Pseudorca crassidens. Next base: position 2,854,979 of record NC_090311.1, on the reverse strand, counting down.
GCGTGCCCAGTGTTCAGGTTTGGATCAGAGCTCCAGCGCTGGCTGCTGCAGCAGGGGGTAGAGAAGTAATTCAGGCGTTCTGGTCGGGTGATGAAAACCGCTGCGTGCACACTGAGACACAGAAAAGGAGCAGCTGAAACCGTTTCCTTGTGGGGTCCCAATGAGAAACAGGCCTGTTAGTCCCATGGATGCACGGGGGGGCCAGGCAGTGACGTGCGTGGCAGGTGAGTGCACTGAGCCAGGGCCAGGCGCTGAGGTCCTCTGCGCTTCTCTCCTCCAGCCGCGCTCCTGAGCGGGGAGGACTTGCCTGGGGACTTCCCCACACCTGTGGCTCGTCGACCATAAAGGAGGTCCTATGAAGCCCCAGACCACCGAGTATAAACAAGTGCCCATGACCTGGACTCCAGGCCCGAGATCTGCCACGGAGCATGGCCCCGGCCAGTGAGAGACAGGAGTCAGGCTGCGGCGTGACATTGGCCAATGCCACAGGCTGTGCCTCAGAGCAGCAGGACCTGGGTGACACCCAGTGTCCTAATGGCTCACAGGGCTAAAGGGTCCTGAGTGAGGGGACACCCACACACCCTCCACCACGCTCACAGCCCCCAGGATTTTGAGATGAGAGCAGAATGGTGGTCTCGAGGGGCTGCAGGGCAGGGGAGAAACGGGGCATTTATTCATGGGTACAGAGTTTCGGCTTTGCAAGATGAACAGTTCCGGAGACTGACTGCACAACAGTGTGAATACACGTAGCACTACTGATCTATACACTTAAAAATGGTAAATTACACTGAAGACAGGGAATTTTTATGTTCTGTGTATTTTACCACAATGAAAAAGAAATGAGCAAACAGCAAGTCCCAGCTGTAATAGTTAGCTTAAATAGGTTCCTTTAAAATCGTTACTTTAAAATGAAAACTCAGATAGGCTGGGCACAAATAGATGGAAAAAGACATGCCCTGAAACCAGTAAGCATAAGAAGGCTAGGCTGGCGACATTAACACCAGACAAAACAGAACTCAGATAGCAGTAAAAGAAAGGAGGAGGAACAGCTCATCATGACTAAAACGTCCACTCATTGGGCTCATCAGGCGTGTGGACTCAGAGCCAGCACTCCGGTCCCCTGTCCACAGGTAGAGTCCCTGCTCTCTTTCCCTCTCTGGCTCCCCTGCCCCAGGTCAGGCAGAGTGGTAGGCTGTGCCCTGCCATCCCAGGAAGACAATCTCTGGCGAGGGCGGAATTGTCCAGAACTAACCTCTCGCTCGGGCTGCGAGTCCAGGTCAACGGCCTGCCACTGGGCTCGGCCACCAGCCTGCCTGCACGGGCCCACGGGCCCCACTCACAGACAGCATCGCAGGCTGCAGCCCAGAGCAGAGAGGCCAGAGGGGCTGGGCAGCGGTGGCCAGGCTTGCCCGAGGGAGGGTGTTCCTGGGAACTCTGCACTGGAAGGCACAGGGGAGCAGGGCAGAGGGGAGAGCCCCAGTCCTGAATCTGGGGTTTTCCTTCCTGTTTTAGTCAAAGCAGGTACCAGCATGTGAGGAGTAGACACAGCCCTGATGTATCTGGACCTCAGGGCTCTGAGCATGGGGGAGGGTGTGTGGACGCCCCTCAGTACTCGGGGCTGTGACAGAAACATCTTTGCATAATGTCTTCAAGGTTCACCTATGTTGTAGCTTGTGTCAGGATGTCCTTCTTTTTAAGGCTGAATAATACTTCCTTGTATGTATTTACCACATTTTGCTTACCCTTTCACCCATCGATGGACATATAGGTGGCCGCCCACTTTTGGCTACTGTGAATAATGCTGCTATGAACATGGTGTACAAATATCTGTTCAGGTCCTTGCTTTTCGTTCTTTTGGGTATATATGTAGAAGTGGAGTTGTCGGATCATACAGTAATTCTGTTTTTAGTCTTGAGTAATTACCACACTGTTTTACACGGCAGCTGTGCCATTGTACATTCCCACCAATAGTGCACAAGGATGCCCATTTTTCCACATCCTTGCAACCTGTTATTTTCTGGGTTTTTCACTGTCGCATCCTAATGAGTATGAGGTGTGGGTCTTGCTTTTTAAAGTCCATTCTGACACCCTCTGCCTTTTAATTGGCATGCTCAGTTCACTAAAATTTAATGTAAGTTTTGATGTGGTTGGATTTAGGCTAATTTAAGTATTTGTTTTCTTTTCGTTCCCTCCGTTTTGTGTTCCTCTGTTCCTCATTTTCTGCCTTCTTCTGGATTAGTTGAATATTTTTAAAAAATCCATTTCAATTAACCTACTGTGTTTTAGCTACACCTCTGTACATTACACTATTAGTGGCTGCTTACAGATTAAAGTATACACAATATGCATCCTTCACTTTTCGGTCTAGTTAGAGTTAATACTGTAGCACCATATGTAAAATGTAGAAACCTTATAATTGTATAGGTCCATGTGTCCCCCCCATCCTTTAATCTATAGTTTGTATAGGTCCATATGTCCCCCCAGTCCTTTAATCTATAGTTGTCATGGGTATTGTATCCACATACATAATAAACCCCAGAAGAAAATGTTACAGCTTTTTTGCTTTAAACAGTCTTATGGGTTTTTTTTTTTGTGGTACGTGGGCCTCTCACTGTTGTGGCCACTCCCATCGTGGAGCACAGGCTCCGGACGCGCAGGCTCAGTGGCCATGGCTCACGGGCCCAGCCGCTCCGCGGCATGTGGGATCCTCCTGGACCGGGGCACAAACCCACGTCCCCCACATCGGCAGGCAGACTCTCAACCACTGCGCCACCAGGGAAGCCCCAGTCTTATGTATTTTAAAGAAATTAAGATTTTAACATTCATTTATATGTACCCACATATTTCCCAGTTTTGATACTCTCCATTACTTCTCTAAAATCTGAATTCCCAACTGGTATCATTTCCTTTCAAAGAACTTCTTTTAGTAGTTCTCATAAATAGCAACAGATTCTCTGTTATTTAATCTGAAAACATTTTCCTTTTTGAAGGATACTGTCCCTGGTTACAGACTCCTAGGTTGACGGGTTTGTCTTTCAGCATCAAACACAACGTTCCACTGCCTTCTGGCCTCCATAGTTTTTGATGAGAAGTCTGCAGTCACTCAGATCGTATCCTTCATGTACAATGTGTATAGTTTTTCTTTGGCTGCTTCAGAGATAGCCTCTTCCTTTGATTTTCAGCAGTTTGATTATGATGCTCAGACATGGTTTTATTTATATTTATCTTGTTTGGGGGCTCACTGAACCTTTTGAAATTCAAATTTAGGTGTTTCACCAAATTTAGGAAACGTCTTGGCCACTATAACTTTGAATACTTTTTTCTCCTACATTCTCTGCTTTCTCTCCTCTTGGGATTCAAATTGCATATGTGTTAGATGTTTTGATATTGTCCCACAGGTTCCCAGGGCTCTCTTCATTATTTTCAACCTGTTTTCTTTCTCTTCTTCAGATTGGATGATTGACATTCATCTATATTGAAGTTCACTGACTCAGATTTTAATCTATTATCTCCGTTCTGGTAATAAGCCAATCCCCTGAATATTTTAGTTCAAATATTTTTCAATTATTTTTTTCAGTTCTAGAATTTCTTTTTGGTTCTGATTTTTATAATTTCTATTTCTTAGCTGAGATTTCTTATCTCTTCTTTCACTGCCAGCATATTTTTCCTTACTTAATTGCGTGTAGTTATAATATCTTCTTTAAAGTTGTTGCCTTCTAATTCCAGCATCTTGGGGGTCACCTCAGGATTGTTCTCAGCTGATTGACTTTCCTCTTGAGACTGAGTCACATTTTCCTGTTGTTTTTTTTTTTCATATGTCAAGCAATTTTAGACTGTATGCTGAATGTCATGTATCGGAATGTTATGTTGCAGAGATTCTGGAGTCTATTCTAATCCTCCAGAGAATGTTGACTTTTTTGTTTTGGTAGGCAGTTAACATGACTGGACTTAAATTGCAAACTCTGTCTTTAGTATCAGCCCAAATCACAGCGCAGATCTTTTATTTTAGCTAAACTGCTTTGATTCTACCTACAAGCATGTGTGGTTCAGATATCAGTCAGAGATTTGGGCAGAGTTTTTTCTTTTTGTGCAGAGTTTTTAGTTTTTATATGCAAGAGGGTTAGGTCCAGTAGGAGTTTACTTGGCTATACCCGTATGCTTGTTTCCAATGCACAGGTGTTTTGTTCACCTGTCACAAAGCTGGGAAGCCTCTGAGCAGATGACTCAGTGACAGGTAGAAACAGAAGAGATTAAGGAATAAAAGGTTAACTCTCTCTAGGCTGAGGGCAGAGCCAGCTGTGGGCAAATCTGCCTGTATTAGTCTGCTCAGGCTGCTACCACTATGTGGCTCAAACAACAGAAATTCATGTTCTCACGGTCCTAGAGGCTGGAAGTCCAAAAGTAAGGTGTCAGCAGGCTTGGTTTCTTTCTGAGGTCTCTCTCCTCAGCATGTAGATGGTTGTCTTCTCCCTGTGTGTCTGTCTTTTCCCTGTGTGTGTGTCTGTGTCTTAATCTCCTCTTCCTATGAGGACAACAGTCATATTGGATTGGGACCCACCCTAATAACCTCATTTTAACCTTAAATACCTTTAAAGACTCTTTCTCCAAATAGAGTCACATTCTGAGTTACCGGCAGCTAGGACTTCAATATATGAAGTTTGAGAAGGAAACAATTCATCTCATAACACTGCCCTTCAAAGGCGAAGGACTGCCCTCTCTTAAAAGACTGTAATTAATTCAGTTGATCCACCCAGTGGCACCCATGTTATCCTTATATTATGATGAGGAAACTGAGGCTCTGGAGGACGCAGTCATGGAGCTACTGAGTGGCACATCTGGTGCCCACTTCCCACATCAGCCTGTCTAACTGGGAGCCCATTTTGGGTCTTGGGCTCTGGTCCTCCAAGCCCAGTAGGTCGTGGGCACCACCACACACCTCAGGACCTCCCAACACAGTACCAAAAGTACCAACTGGGGCAGAGCCCGTGTTGGACAGAGGGGTCCAGATAGTTCTGTGGGCTCTGTCTGTGGCTCAGAATTGCCTCCTGGCAGCACCAACAGCCTGACCCAGAGGCAGGCAGCTCTCTCCTCAGGCCCCCAGCACCAGGGCCGGAGCATTTCTAAAAGCCCTCACCTGAGAGGAGGGCTCCTCGCTCATCGGCAGCTGCCTTCTGACCGTGTGGTGTTGTGAGCATCCAACGTCTCCGTGGTCTGTATCTGACGACCCGAGCGAGAAGTGACGTGGCTCCACATGGGTGTGAATCACTGTACAGTGTCTGAGTTCCCAGAGGACAGCCTGGCTACACAGCCCACCTCAGGGACTGCTGCGGAAATGAAAGCTTCTAGAGATATGTCCTCTACGCAAGGGGGTTGGCTCTTCCGAGGCGTAGCTGGAGGGAAGATGTGACACCTGGAATGAACAGAATTGGAATGTTTTGGAAAACTTGGCTTCAGTGTCATGTTAAAGTGCAGATGATATTGAAGAGCATGGCACAGCCCTGAGCCATGGGCCAGCCTGGACCAGCCCTGAGCCACCTGGAAGTCTGGGTGGAGTTGGTGGAGGGGAGGGAGGGGACGGACAGGCAGAAAGGCTGCTGGCGTTGCAGTTCTGCACAGCTCCATTGCTGGCTCATTTTACATGGCAAAGAACATTTTTAACCAAGCACTGCTGCCTTCCCCCAGCTTGACTCATGCACTCATATTGATGCAATGTATTCATGCAATTTGCCTCAATTACACTGTCTGGGGAACAGCTTGGCAACCCATTAATCTGCTGGTAAAGTACTTGATAAACAAATTCAGAGAAGGATTGCTCACAATCCTGAATTTCACCAGCTCCCTTTTTGCACAAGGAGTCTGGGTGCTTGACCTCCCAGGACGAAGCGATCGGCTCTGTCCTGCGTCCTAAGAGCCTGCCCTCCCCGTGGGGTGGCCGCTGCCAAGTCCCACCCCAGCGAGGAGGTGCCATGCACAGTGCATGTGCACCTGCCATCAGGTAACTCTAGCCCAACATGTTGCCCCGTGTAGGGTCACAACAGGAAGATATGCAATTAAAGGGACAAAAATACCCCAAGGAAATCAACACGGGACTTAGTAATATCAGACACATAGGTGACAACTGTCAGACAATCAGTCAACAAGGGGCCCCGTGTCTGTGTGATCCCGGCTAACCCATTATGATCTTTGTGAAGTGTCCTTCTGGGGGGTCCGGATCTGCAGATAGGAGGGGAAACCCCTTCCCTTTTATTAGCAGCTAAGCTCTTTATACTTCAGCCATATTGCAGCAGGTTAGAAGTCTAAGCTTTATTGTCTTATGTTATTGAAAATCCAGGTTCCGGCGGCCTTCTCCCTCAGGTCACGCTTTGTCTGCGAATACATTCTCATTTTTCCATGTACGGAGAGCGTCTGGAGAGAGGCAGGAAAGATTAGGGCTGTAATATACTTGAATCCAGTTTATTTGCCTAGCCAGAAACTTCCACCCTCCGCAATTGCTTCCCACCCAAGATGTTGTCTTTAATTCTTTCGTGACAGGAAGAAACACCGGCGCCGGCTCCCAGCAGGTCCAGGCAGAGAGGAAGGGCCTGGGCCCTGAGGTGTCCCTGCCAGTGGGGAACAGGGGTCCTGTTCCTGCCACAGACTGAAGTTTCTGGTTCTGAACTTCTCATTTGTTTAGGAGGAATGCATCTTCAGTGGCACGTCATCAGAAGAGAAACACGTTCATTAGAGAACGGCGGGTGCAGAAAAGCCCCCTGGCCCGCGATTCCTGTCACGGCCGCTCCCTCGTGCTTGGTGTCCTCCGGGAGCATCTTGTCCCCTGGCTGCCGGCTCCTGCGCAGGTGTCGGCCCCGACCAGGGTGGTCCCCACAGCCGCTAAGGTCCACCTTAGCCTGTGTGACCGCCCCTCCAGACTTTGCCGCTGGACACACACAGGAAGCCTGGGAGGGAAATGATCTGGGGGGATTATTTTGTTAATTAGTTTGCTCAATTTAAACGATGGGACAGCAGGGTTCAGCTGCCTGGACGGTGCCCTCCCCATCCCCAGCCTGGCAGAACAATGCCTGCCTTGGCTTTGGACTGCCCAGCCCCTGAATCTGGGACTGGGCTGTCCCCGATTATTACCTGTACACCCTGCCTACAGTCAGTCCAGTGTGGCTCAGAGCACAACTACTGAGCACCGACTGTGTATGCTATTCCATTCCAGACCTAAACGAAGGGAGGAAGCAGAGACGGCAGCCCAGAAAGAAGTGCTGAACTGGGGGCTCTGAGCTCAGGGCGAGGAGCAGGGCATGCGGACAGGGCCCCAGCTGGCAGGGAGCACCCAGGGAGGCGCTTGGGAGATGTTGCATAGAGTGACCAACTGGGGCTGGTTTCCCTGGAACGTCCCTGTTAACACTGAGAGTCCTGTGTCCCAGGAAACCCTCGGTAGCGGACAAACCAGGACAGTTGGTCACCCTGGCAGCCAGAAACCCAGCTCCGTGCTGCTCTGTCCCATCCGGGTGACCCTGGAAGTCAGCTCGCAACCCGGGCCCGTTTCCTCATCCATACACCGCGGATGATAAGGACGCCTTTCACCTCTAGGAAACCTCGAGGCTCTTCATACAGTTTTGTTTGGGTCCGTGGCCTTCCCCAAGGCACTCTGGATGCCTTTAAGAGAGGCTACCATCAGTTTGCTGTCCCCAGGGAGCCAATGGGCATGACCCATTCAGAGACGCAGCAAGTCGCACGGCATCGACGGTGGAGAGCTTGGGATAAGAAACTGACTCGTATGGGGAAGTGGCTCCACTGTCAGCAGGAGGCCTGGAGGCTCCAATCTCTCAACAACTTAGCCAGTCAGGGTGCTCCAGGATGGGTGCGGGTGACAGTGGACACATCGGTGGGGACACAAGGGGCTGGTGTTCGACCAGTCTGAGTCTGGGGGCCGCCTCTTTAAGGGAATGCCCGGGTCCCTGCACCCCCAGTCCCCAACCCCTTTTGGGCTAAAGGCACCCCTGTGCCAGGTAACCTGTGCCAGGCAGTCCACAAAGAGCTACCATGACTGTGTCATACATCTGCTTGTCCCTGCGGTGCAAGGACCATGTGAGTGTTTGGGTCTCTCCAAGGCGAAGGCCACGTCAAGGCTCCTTTTGCAAAACATCTCAGGAAGTGGGCCGTTTGGTTCATGGATATCAACTCTGTACTGGCCTCAAATTCTTTCCCCTCACTGGAAATAAGGCAGCAACGAGCGTCCTCGGTGATTCTCTCCTGGCCTGGCCCACCCTGCCTGCCTCCCGTGGTAAAGCCCCTTACTCAAAAGGGCAGGAGAAGAAGAGACCACAGGAGTGGAGCTGGAGGCCCAGCGAGAGGGGGCCCTGACGGCCATGGGGGCCTGGGGGAAACTGCACAGCCTCTTTGTCCAAAGCACCACTCCTGGACACAAGCCACCATGCAAGGGGACGCTTGCATCCTGGTCAGGACCCATGCCCCACCCGGACCTCTGTGAGGCCTCCTAGGGTGGATGCGGGGTGCTGCGCCATCCGAAACGCTATCGCCTCCTTCCCGCCACCGGAGGGCAGAGTTGGGGAAATCTGTTTCGCTTTGAACGCTGTGTCTGAGACCAGACATCCGGAGTACTGGTGGCTTCAACAAACCTAAATCTCCAGGGGCCCTGACAGGTGTCACCGTCCCCACATAGGACGTCTGACCCCAGAAGGGAAAGAAGACAGTGGTCCCTTCCGTAGGCTCAGAACGCAGCTTTGGGCATAAATCTGTGGACAGAATCGATTCTTAGGAGGGTGACGAATTGAGCAAAGAGCAGGGGCATATGACACGTTAAAAGATTGTGCCAAATGGCCTTCCAAAATGATGGTAACACTTTTCATTGCTACCAACAGTGACTGAGTGCCTATTTTCCAACATCCTCACCAGCACCAAGTGTTACGCTTTTTAAAACTTCTTGCCAAATTGATTGTAAAATATCTAACAGATTTGACTTGCATTTTTAAACTTACAAGTTTTAGCATTTTTGGCTGTAGCAAAAATTCAAGAGCAACCCAAGTGTCTATCAAGAGGATACCAGCAACATGAATTATTGTTCATATATTCAATGTAATAACACGTGGCTCTTAAAACAATGAGCCAGATCTGTGCTGATGAGTTATATTTACAGGAAGGACGCTCAGGACACAGTGTTAAGTGAAAATGAAAGTTGCAGGAGTTTTGTGTATGATTTTTATAACCTCCACACACACACGTGCATACACACGCATACACGTACACACACACCCATGTGTGGACACGCACATTCATACAAACACTCGCACACACATGCCCCAGGAGGAGGCATCAGTGGGCATCAGGGAGGAAGACGTGAGACAGAGCCCGCCCAGCCCATGCTCATCACGTGACTGCCTTCCCAAATCCCGACGATCGTGACTTGCTTCCAGCGAGCCAGGCTGTGCTGCCAGAACATCTGAGAACAGAAAGGGAAATCTACACGTGCCAAGCGTCTGACACTAGTAGGTAAGTAAAGCGGCACGAGCCTGCACCCTGTGTGCCGACGACAGCGCCAGCCCTCGTGCCCGCTGACGTGGGACTCAGCACTTCTGCAGCCCTTCGGGCCCGGCATGGCTCACGTAGAAACACGGCAGAGCATGGCTGCGAGCTGCGTTAAGACCTTTATTCCAGAAACGTTTTTCTTCTGGGGAATGTTCATTCGAAGCAGAGGCTTCAAAAAATGAATGCAGACAAGAAAGTCTGATTAGGCGGCCACGGCATGTCCAGTCACACCCCGCATGCGGCGTGGCTCGTGTCCGTCAGCAGCGGGGATCGCCGAGGCAAACGCCGGCATCTCGTCTGCGAGGTGACCGTCCCCTGAACCTATCCAATGCTCTCCCGTATTCCCAGGCAGGCTGATAAAGTAGTTTGATACCAATCAGCTGTAGATTAGATTCTGCAAAGCACGTTTTCCTAGGAAATCCAATTGCACCTGCTTTGGTTTCTGGGGCAGTATCCGTTATTTGGTGATGGTACATGATTGCGCTTAGGCTGTTTGAGAAGAGAGGGTGTGATCCTTCATCTGACACGGGCCAGATGAGACTGCACCAGGGGCTTTGGAAGGGGAGGGGCCGGAGCGGGCACCCTTGGGTCCCGTGCTGGCTGGGCAGCCCCGTCTGCCCCTCTGCTTGGCATTTCCCCGACCAGGACCTGCCCCAGGGGCCCAGCCTGCAGGCCGTACATCCGAAGGCAGGCGTTTGGTGGTTCTCACTGCAATTTATTTTAATTACATGTGACATAAAGATACCACCTACAAATGAGACAATGCTGCCATAAGAGTCTCAAGGTTACTGTAGGGAATACTTCATAACCGAAGTGTGTTTTCCCCAAGGAGTTATACTACAATTTGATTTAATTTTTAATTTTTACATTTTAATCAAAAATAGATCAAATGGTGGTGGTCTCTCTGGGGAAACATACTTCAGATAGGAAGCTGGCATGCTCCTTTTAAATATGTAAAGCTGCCATCTCCCTATAAGTCACGGACGGCGCCTGCTGCCAGCCGCCCCTGAGATGGCCTGGGCGTGTTTCCCGGGCAGCAAGGCCGCCGGCGGCACCTAAACCTGCTCCAAATCGTCAGGAGCCTTAAACAAAGGATGAGAGGTTCATTTAATCAAATGTTCTCTGTACCATGTGGGTCATTAGATCTCCCCGGGGTGGGGCCTGTTCTGCCTCCCACGGGGAGTCCCCTTACCTTTCCCTGGTGGGTCGGTGGGCAGTGTGAATCACATCTCAGGGGTGTGTGTGTGTGTATACCTGTGCACACTTGCTCTGCATTCTAAACAACAGGCAATAAAACTTTTCAATTGCAAGGAAAGGCATGCACATTCTTATCCAGGTGGGTCTTCCACCTACAAGGGTCACCTGGTTTGTCACATCACCACCTTGAGGGTGACCCGGACTCCCGCTGATATGCAGGTGGGCTCCAAGAGCAGCCACTCAACCCACCATGGACCTCAGATGATACACACGTACCTTCTGTAGCTTCTCTGGACTTGACGTTCTCATCTGTGAAGTGGGGATGAAGCTGGGATGTGCGTCATCGTGGGGACCAAGCGTCCATCAGAGGACACGCTGGAGAAGTACTGGCCGCACAGCGGAACTGCTCACAAACGTTATCTCGTTAGCGTCTTGCTACTGCCTGGGTAATAAAGGTAATGTGCTCATTCTCTCTCATCCTGAGTGTCACCACAGGACACTGGAGGCTCTTGTTCAAGGCTGGATGCCTGACGGGGAAACAGCCTGGACAATGCGGGAGACCCGGGGCCTCCAGCAGCCCTGCCCTTCCCGGGGGCTGCCTTAATGCCTCAGCAGTGCCCACAGCTTTGCAGCCGGCAGGGCTTTCTGAAGTGCCCGGATCTCCCTTCGGTGAGTAACCCAGACACCCACACTCCAGGCTTCCAGCCTCCCCCGTTACAAAGCCAGTGGATCCCAGGAAGCTGGGAGGGGGTGGGGGAGGCATGCGGGGGAGGGGCACCGCCCACTTCCTCCAACTCCTGTCCCTGCCTCAGCTGAGATCGGCAACACCACGGCCACACCAACCTGGCCCCGGAGACACGCTTCCTCACGTTTCTGATTCAATACATCCCACCGGTGCCCCAACTCAGGGATGTTCCCCTCCGTCCGCCAATGTCATTTACATAAAGATCCACTGGAAGTGTTCCTTCTGAATCAGCTCCAGGGAAGTAACGCAGTTTCTCCTAAAGGACAGGTGTGCCTCCTTTCTTTGGGCCAGCAGTCTATACAGCAGACCATCTCCGTGCCCTAGAAGCCCAGAGAAGAAGCTCACGCTCGCATCCGGCAGCCTGGCCCCCGGACAGTGGTCCTCTGCTTTGGTGACGAATCTGTCTTCTACCTCCTTCTCTGTGGCTCATCACAGATGTGCTTGGCACTGGCCTGCCCAGCTCCCTCTAGAAGCTGTAGGACAGCGGGGCAGTAAAGGCTGGTCTGGCTGCATCCTCGCCCCGGTCCTACCCGCTAAGCCTGAGGGTGGAGCCTGGCTCTCTGGGCGCCCCTCCCACTGGCCAGGTGGGCAGGCACCCGCTTTCCCCGCCCAGGTCCAGCACCCCCTGCACCCTCCTCCTCCCCGGTCACCGACGTGGCCCATGGCTTGGCTGGACAGACTAGGTCCCCAGTACCCACTTCTGGGGCCACCATGGGGCTTTGGGACAGCGTTGTGGGCCCCCAACTCAGGACTCAGGGTGAGTGGGTTTGGCTGCTGTTCCAGACCCAGGGGGCCCAGGGGAGGTGAGGCCTGCAGGGATCTCAGTCGGCTTCAGGCCCTGAGGGCCACCCACTATCCCCACAGTTACACAGGTCCCGGCAGTTCAGCAAATTTTCTCACAGACCATGCACAAGCTGTGCATCACAGAGGAAGCTCATGAATGAAATAGAGAGCTGGGGAGACATGTTCTTAATAGACTTTATTACTAATGCAGAGGCCCTGGAACATACAGCGAGGCCCCTGGAACTGGGGGGCTCCAGCCCTCAGCACTGTCCCAGGTGTGTCCCCGAGGGTGGCCAGGGTGGGTACGAGGTCGGGCTTGGGCTTGCTCACTCATCCTTCACGTGTTTGATCCCAACGCTTGGGGAAATCACGCGGCCGAGGGGATGGGGGATGAGCAGGCGTCCTGGTGCCGGGCAGGGCTTGGACACTCCCACCTCTGAGACTGGGGAGGATGGCCATGCCACCTGGCGGGTAGGAGGTCCAGCTCGGACGGGTCCCCTTTCCTCCGCTGGGCTCGGTCTTCATGTTAGAATCCGAGCTCCACACGGTGCCTTCCCGGGGCACAGCGTGTCATCCGGGCAGGACAGCGACTCTCTAAGACACTGGGCAGGCAGGTCCAGGCCTCTCCACTCGGGGGCTGGGGTGGGTCCTGGGCTGGGTGGCCCGGCTCGCTCGCGGCCACCAAGGTGGTGTCCGACTTTACGGTCATTTTGTTCGTAGGGTTTGCTGCCAAAGTGACAACTCCTCCTGAAGCCACGTGGAGTAAGTGCCGCTTCCACTCCTGGGAGGCTGCGCCTGGGGTTTAGACTTGGAGTTCTTCTCATTTAGAGTTAGAAAGTCAGGGAAACATTTAAAATGTTAAATGGAAACCAAGAAATTCTGTTGCGCATTGTTGGGAATCAAAGCAGAGAGCGAGGAAATCCTGTCACATTTAGAAAGGGACTGTCCCTCGGTGATACGCTGAGTGATTTTAACCTCATCGCCACGTGTTCTCTTTTCAGCCTACCTGCGGCGCACACGCGTGGCTTTTCTACCCAGGAGAGAATCACCGGCAACACGGTGACACTTAGGGCTGAGGGCAGGGTCTGCAGCGGGAGGCAGGTGGTGAACGTGGCTGCGAGGTCGGAGCCCTGCAGGATGTGGCAGCAGGACCACGAGCCGAGGGTCCTCGGTGGGCCGCCCCCAGCCCCGCTGGCTGAGCACGCTGCTGGCCTGGTGGTGGCTGGGCTCCTGAAGTTCATTAAAAATTGGTTCCAATCGACTCTGTGAATATTCACGGAACCCCCCTGGGTGCCAGGGAACCCTGCCCAGCTCTGGGGCACCGCCGAGTGAAGCACCGTCCTCGACTCCACTCGGGCCCGAGAAAACCTCGCACCCTTGCCCTCCAAGGCCAGCCTCCCTCAGGGCTCTGGGAGGGGGGCCGGGTAGACAGGGATGGAGGGGCGCCCTGGGCCGGCAGCTGACGGCCGAGCCAGCGTGCCTGGACGGGGGACAATGGCACAGGGACCTGGCATCATCCATGACATATAAACATCACTAATCCACAAAATCCAGGCAAGCTGGAAGAGAAAATAAGGTGTAATCACAGTAAGACTTTAACATATAAGATTTCTAAAAGAAATGTGAAAATCTACATGACATTTTCTACCTCACATAAGACAGAGTCCTGTGAATTCATTTCACAAAAGCAGCAAAGAAACACCAAATCTGAATGCCACGCTGAGGGTACAAGGGGCCACCTTACGCATTTATACCCATTGTGTCAGGACGTCTTTTTTGTTAAGACCCACGCTTCCTAAGAGTGACGCGGAGCTCGAGAGGATGTAAGCAAAGCTCAGCTGCCCCGGGACCTCTGTAATCCGCTGGGCCCATCACTGCCGCTCACATGGTTTCTGGGGACAGAGTCAGATCTTCTGGGACAAGCCTCTGTGCCTCTGTGTCTGAGGTGGCGTTTCCCAGAATAGGGCCCAGAGCATGTAGGGCCCTCACTGGACCGCGTCCACCTGTGTCAGGGTGCTGGTATCGAACTTGACAACGGAGGGACAGCTGGCCAGCTGTGGGATACCCTGCAGTCCGGGTGGGCACAGCAGCCAGCGTGGGCTGCTCCAGAGCCTGGACTTGCGGACACGGGGTCTTGAGCGCATCTGTCAATTACCCCGGATGCCAGTGAAACCGCGGCATAAGTGGAACCATCCGGAGGGACAAAGAGGCTTTGTGCGAAGTCTCCTCCTGCTCTGGTCGGAGGAGAAACTGCTGACCACAGGGAGGGGGAGGAGAGGCCCTTCAGCGACGACCCTCTGGGGGGAGGGGCAGCATTCGAACCCAAGTGCAAAGTCCAAGAGTAAGTGCAGCCCTCCCTCCCAAGTGCCACCGCGGTCTTTTTAACTTTACTGTGGTAAGAACACTTAACACAGGATCCAGCCTCTCGGGTTTTCAAGTGTGCAACACACACGGTTTGCTGACACAGGCGCTCTGTCGTGAAGCAGAGCACCAGAGCTTAGTTTCCCTGCACATCTGAAACTCCACCCACCCAGCAACACCCCCCCCCGTGTGCCCCTCCCCCAGCCTGGCAACTAGGGTTCTGTCCCTTGCTTCTTTGAGTCTGACTCTTTTAGATTCCCCTCATAAGTGGAATCATGCAATATTTATTCTTCTCTGAATGGCTTATTTCACTTAGCATAATGTCCTCCAGGTTCATCCATGTTTTCACATAATGTAGGATTTCCTTCTTTTTAAAGGCTGAATAATATTCCATGGTGTGCATATACCACATTTTCTTTATCCATTTATCAGTCAACGGCCATTTAGATAGTTTCCGTATCTTGGCTATTGTGAATAGTGCCGCAATGACCATGGGAGTGCTAATATCACTTCAAGATCCTGATTTCGATTCCTTTGACTATATTCCCAGAAGTGGAATTGCTGGATCATCTATCTGGTGGTTCTATTTTTAATTTTCTGATGAACCTCCATGATACTATTTTCCATAACAGCTGCACCACTTTGCATTCCTCCCAAGAGTGGACAAGGGTTCTGACTTCTCCACACCTTCACGAACACTTATCTTTTGCTTTTTTGGCAACAGCCATCCTAACGGGAGCGAGATGCTGTCTCAATGTGGTTTTGATTTGCATCTCTATAATGATTAGGGATGTTGAGCATCTCTTCATATGCCTGTTGAAGGCATCATACTTCCTGATTTCAAAATATACTGTAAAGCTATAGTAATCAAAAAAGTATATTAACAGTATAAAGATGGACATACAGACCAACGGAACAGAATAAAGGGCTCAGAAGTAAATCCATGCATATATGGTCAAGTGATCTTCAACAAGGGTGCCAAGAATACACAATGAGGAAAAGATAGTCTCTTCCACAGATGGTGCTGGGAAAATTGGATATCCACACACAAAATAATGAAACTGGACCTTTATCTCATACTATACATACAAATCAACTCAAAATGGATTAAAGATCTGAAACTGTAAAACTTCTAGAAGAAAATGTAGAGGAAAAGCTTCATAACGTTGATCTCAGCAATGACATGATGTAACACCAAAAGCATAAGCAACAAAAGCAAAAATAGACAAGCTGGACTACATCGGACTAAAAACCTTCTGCACAGCAAAGGAAACAATCAACAAAGTAAAAAGGCAACCTATGGGATGGAAGAAAACATTTGCAAACCATATATCTGATAAAAGGTTAATTTCTAAAATATGTAAGAAACTCCTATAACTCAATAGCAAGAAACCAAATAACTCATTTTTTAAAGGGACTAAGGACTTGAATAGCCATTTCTCCAAAGATGACGCACAAATGGCTACAGGACATTTTTGATGATCGGCAACTTTTAGGGATTGGAAAAGGCATTTATGACCCCTGAGGTTAAGTTTCTTCTGCTAATTCAAATTAATTACGAAGAGGCATGTCAAGAATGTTTGGAAAATTTAAGAGATTTAGATCATCATTCAACTGGCTTTCCTGACACATGAGTCAGTGGGCCTCACCTGAAGACCGACCAAAAAGATCACTTCAAATGTCATATACACTTTTGGTTGACAGTTACATCGTATAATTTTATTCTTAATAAAGGTCATAACTAAACGTGATTTAAGTTTGGATTAGTGTAATTATTTTCACCTAAGTAAATTTAGATGTCCGTAAAGGAATATTGTTTTGTCCTGAATTGGGGCTAAAAAGTCATTATGTATTTAGTTAAAGCTCAATTAGCCCTTGCTGACCTGAGCAGGCCACTGGAAGGGCTTGGGCTCTCGTTCCAGAAGGAAGAGCTGCCCCCAGGCCTCCAAAGCCTCTGGCTCTCACCCTTACCATGAGTCAAGAAGTGGGAGTGCTTCTTGCAGACCAAGGAGAGCACCTGGAGAACCACACGTGGGTGCAGAAGTAGCAGTTACCACACGCCGAGCCATCACTACATGCACACCGGCGTTTCACCTCAGGTGGCCAACAACTGTCACAGACTCTATAAGGAGATGTCGGCCCCAAAATACAGCAGAGGAAGCGGATGGTCAGACAGAAACCCCAGATGAGTCCGTGACAGCCAGGAGACGCAAACCCACATTCTGCAGTGTCCCCACCAGTCACCGTGGGAACCAGTTACCGTCACCGGCCATGGGAGGCGCACGGCCTCTCTTTACTGGACCACCCAGCCTTCCAACTGCTCGGAGCCGGCCCTGTAGATCAAACTGACATGCCATCCTGGACCCACACCAAGATATTTGTCCTCAGAGCGACTGGAAACTAAGGAACCTGATTTTGAGCCTGACACTGACCCGCCCCCATTGGAAGGTCATCTGGAGGGATTATTGCTGAGTTCTTGAGACAGATGGTTACTTCTACTCCATAGAAGCTGTGGGGTAGGTGGGTCCCAGGTGAAAGATGTCAGGTGGCTGAGCAAGGCTCTGAGCAGAAATTTACTGTACAGCTCAAGCTTCAAACAGAGGAGGATTCTCTCTCCTCATCCTCCTTTCTTTTCTTGCCCAGCTCGGCTATCCCTGCGTGCAATGGAGGGAAAGGCCACGATCCATGCGGGTGCCGCTGTCTGTGAGCCTTCCCTGCAGCACTGACTAAATGACAGTCGCCACATGCGTCACCGTCCACAGCGTCTGCCCTCCAGCAATTACGGCGGGAGGCCCAGCAGCGCCAACAACTCCTCCAGGACACCTGAGCGTGGCCCAGAGGAATGGACTCCATCCAAACGCTTGTCCGGGCTGTGTCCCCAAACTGGGGACTGAAGGGTCATCCCCAGCTCTGCGTGACCATTTTCCCAAAGAATCCAGGGCAGGGGGGCTTGTCTGAGTTCCTGAATTATCCCAGGGTTTCCAGTGGCTGGAGGAAGAGGAAGAAGTGGAAAATGAGTGGTTGGATTTGGGTTGTCCACAGCCGGTGACTTACAGGAAGCAAGGAAAAGAAAGGGAAGCGGTGGGACTTCCCTGGCGGTCCAGTGGTTAAGACTTGTGCTTCCACTGCAGGGGGCTTGGGTTTGATCCCTGGTCGGGGAACTAGAATCCCGCATGCTGCGTGATGCAGCCAACAAAAAAGAAAGGGAAGGACTGAGTCACTGCAAGTCTTGATTTTTTATTCTGGTGAAATACACGACAAAGAACTTACCATCATAACCATTTCTAAGTGTACATTGCATCGGCATTCGGTACATTCATATTGTTGTGTAACCATCACCCCCCATTCATGTCCAGAACTTTTCCGTCCTCCCCAACAGAAGTTCTGTCCCCACTCCCGCTCTGAGCCCTGCTGTTTGCATTAGACAGCCCTGCCTTCCCACCGGGTGCAGAAGTGACAGTGATCATGGGAGGCGGACGCCCAGGAATCCTCACCAAATAAGCACGCATTCTGTAAGTAACTGATGGGCCAGAAGTTCCTAAAGGCTCTCTAAAATAAGCACAAAAATCAAGAATACTATCATGAGCTCGGGGGCCGCGGGCCGTGGTGATGAGGTCTGGGATGGTACTCGCCATGCGGCTCTGATGGCAAGGGAGGGGGCTTCACAACAGGGTCCGTGTCAGGGGCAGAGAGAGCCCGCTTTAACCTCCTCTGTCGAGGCTGCCTGTGACCCTGCACACTGGGCTGGGTGGCTCAAAGGCCCCATGCCAGTGGACCCCGTTCTAGCACCTCAAGTACATCACCGCATCGGCCCCGCTGCAGCTTATTACAAAGGGGGCACCGTGGTTGCTATTTCACAGGCAGGAAACCGAGGCGCTGGGTTGGAGTGAGGAAGCGGCAGGAGCCCCGGGCCCCCGACCCATCAGACGTCACCACTGCAGGTGCTGGACACCGAGACTAGGGACTTCCTAGGCTGTCCAGTTATTCCAGGAAAATGGAAACACCTTCCACACTGGAGCCCGGGGACTGCCTGCACCTCCACGAAGGCCCCATGTCACAGGGTCCTAAGTGACTCGGGGACATGCTGGTTCTCAGAGTGTGGTCAACGGCACCTCCTGGGGCACCTCCTGGGAGCCCCTCCCCCAGACCCGGAGACTCTGCTTTTTAAGCAGCCCCTCCCGCCCCCAGGATCCAGGAGCGCCTTGAGGAGAGCGGGCGGGTCTGGAGGGGCAGATGCTGAGGTCCAAGGAGCCTGGTTTGGACCCGTGGCCTGGCCGTGGATAACTGACCTGGTCTCACTGATCCTCTATCCTTATAAGTACAGTGAGGATAATTCTCCCCCCAAAGGGTTTTTTGAGGGTTAAAATTGATAATTCAGTACAACATCTGACATACAGTGCTGCTCTCTAAAGGGCAGCTTCCTTCCCTTTGCTTTTGGGGAAAAAATGCACCAGAAAACTGTTTGAGTTTTAAGCAGAAAAATTTCGGGAAATGATCTGGTATAACAGTTATAATCAGAAAATGTAATGGAAAAAAGATTATCTAGGACTGAGCTTAAAGTGTAAGACTGATACTAACAAAACAAAAACCAAAAATGAGGGGAAAGAAGGAAACTTAGCTGCACACGGAAGAAGTATTATCAGAGTAAAGTGTGCTGTGTCTCCGGTGACAAGTCACAACAGTGTAAAGTCACCGCTTATCCCACAATTAATCGGTAAATTCAGCACAAATCCAATAAATACTTCATGTGGTTTTTACTTTTGATATTTTGACAAAACGATCCTGAAGTTGATCTGGAAGAACGAGCACGTGAGGAGAACCGGGAGCATCTGACAAATACCAGGGGGAGGTGCCGCATCAGCCGTCCACACAAGCATGTGCGCTGGGCCTGGACACTCCTTTTCTTCCCTTTTCTGCTCATGTGTTATACTTTAACACATACACATCCCACACGCACAGGTGGTGTAACAGCCACCAGATGAGAAAGATCAAAGAACAGAAGAGGAAGTACAGAAGCAATCCCACGTATAGAAGTGGGATTTATAATCGGTGCAGAAAGATGTGGTTAGAATAACTGGTTAATATTTGGGGAAAAGAAAAGTTAGATCTATCACCCTATGTCCCCAAACTTCGTAGCTAAAGCGAAGTTCTATGGGTTCAAAATGAAATCAGAATCATGAAAAATGTCGGTGCATAATTTTCATATCAGTTCACATAATGTATGTAATCCGGGGGAAAGGAAGGCCTTTCTCGAATGGTTCCAAGAAGAGAAACAGGCTAAAAAGAGGCCAACAGATACGACAGCTAAAAACTTCCAGCAAAGGACTCTGTAGACCTCACTGAAAAGAATGTGAAAAATTGTAAATGGGGAAAAAAATACATGTAACAGATGAGAGGAAAACAGACTTATTATTTAACTCCTAAAAATAAACGACCATGACATGCACCCCAACAGGAAAATGGCCAAAGATGGGACATTCAGAAAGGACACTCACGTGGCCGATGACACGTGTCAGAAACGCAACGCAGGACCCGCGCATTAAGACCACGAACTTGGTGCAAAGGTCAGATTGGCAGGGATGAAAAAGGAACTTTTGCCAAAAAATCAAAATTGAATCTGATTAAGCTTCTGGATCAACATCAATTTATAGGAAGTACAGAGGTCAGAGAAGTAGGTAGAACACGCGAGATGCAATTAGCAACATCTCAGCACAAACTCTACCAATAGTTTCCTGAAAATACACTGCAAGTGGGGACAGGAGGTGGGGGACCCGTGATCAGAGACTCAGGACAGATCAGCCACTCAGGTGCGTGGACCCTGTCTGCGTCCTGCATCCAACTCAAACAAGTCATGAAAAACCAAACAAAATAAAAACAATCACCTGTGAAATCGAAGAGGCATGTAGGAATTTGACCAAAGACTACAGAGGGATTTCATAGTATAAGGAATTATTGTAAATTTTGTTTGAGGGCTGAAAATTGTATTGTGGTTATGCTTTTCACTTTGTCTGTTTGGGAGGACAGACTGAAATAATTATAGTTGAACTAATATTATGTCTGGGATCTGCTTCCAGTACACAGGGAGGGGGAGAGGAGTTGGGCAGGACTGGCCGTGGTGACCCTTGTTGGAGCAGGTCAAAAGCTAAAGGGGGTCCTTGTACTATTTCTTCTGCCTACTTTTGTGTGTGTTTAAGACGTGCTAAGTTAAAAAGAAAAAATAAGAGTGGGTTCTATTCGGTGTTGGTGAAAGGGAAGGGACATGGGACCACCTTTCCAGAGGACAGAAGACCAGTGCACCCACTGACCTAGCAATACAACCTCTAGAATCTTCTCTTATGAATATAATTGAAAAACTTTATAAAAATGTATGTGTAGGACTTCCCTGGTGGTGCAGTGGTTACAAATCCACCTGCCAATGCAGGGGACACGGTTTCGAGCCCTGGTCCAGGAAGATCCCACATGCCACAGAGCAACTAAGCCCGTGCGCCACAACTACTGAGCTTGCGCTCTAGAGCCCGCGAGCCACAACTACTGAGCCCACGTGCCACAACTACTGAGCCTATGTGCCACAACTACTGAAGCCCACGGGCCTAGAGCCCATGCTCTGCAACGAGAGAATCCACCGCAATGAGAAGCCTGCGCACCGCAACAAAGAGTAGCCCCCGCTCGCCGCAACTAGAGAAGAGCCCACGCACAGCAACAAAGACCCAACACAGCCAAAAATAAATTAAAAAAAAAAGTATATGTAAGAATATTTATCCAGCAATTTTTGTGATAGCAAGTAGATGAAAGAAAGAAAGAATGAATGAATGAATGCAAAGAACCTACATGCACATTAGACAGAAAGTGGGCAAATGCACTGTGTATTTTCAGTCAATGGAATACTATGCAGCCCTCTTTTTTTTTTGGCCATGCCGTGCGGCTTTTAGGATCTCAGTTCCCCCACCAGGGATTGAACCTGGGCCCTCAGCAGTGAAAGTGCTGAATCCTAACCACTAAACCACCAGGGAACTCCTGATGCTGCCCTTTAGAATGACAACCTAATACACACTTGCTGACATGAGAAGATGTACATGATGTTAACATCAAAAGTACAGGCCTACAGATGTGCGTGTCCACACAGAAAAAGATTTATAAGGATACACGCTGAAAAGTAAACATTAGTTACCTTTGCATAGGGATTATAGATGACTTTTTAAAAAAATATTTATTTTATTTGGTTGCACCAGGTCTTAGTTGCGGCAGGCGGGCTCCTTAGTTGCAGCTCCCGGGCTCCTTAGTTTCAGCTCACCAGCTCCTTAGTTGTGGCACGCATGTGGGATCTAGTTCCCCAACCAGGAATTGAACCTGGGCCCCCTGCATTGGGAGCGCGCAGCCTTATCCACTGCGCCACCAGGGAAGTCCCTGACTTTTATTTATTTATAAATTTATTTTATTTATTAATTTTTGGCTGTGTTGGGTCTTTGTCGCTGCGCACGTTTCTCTCTAGTTGCAGTGAGTGGGGGCTACTCCTCGTTGCGACACGTGGGCTTCTCATTGTGGTGGCTTCTCTTTGTTTCGGAGCACGGGCTCTAGGCACGTGGGCTTCAGTAGTCGTGGCTCCCGGGCTCAGTAGTTGTGGTGCACGGGCTTAGTTGCTCCACGGCATGTGGGATCTTCCCAGACCAGGGCTTGAACCTGTGTCCCTTGCGTTGGGAGCGCAGATTCTTAACCACTGTGCCACCAGGGAAGCTCCCTGACTTTTATATTTATATTTCATTTCAACTTATCTAAAATTAAAATTTTTCTTTAGTAAGTGTGAATTTGAGGTATCATTTTGAAATGCGTTAAAAACAAATGTGAAAATAAACTATTTTAAAAGCAGGCAAAACAGTTCAAGTGATGTTAATAAGTCTTCGATAACCATTTACCATGCTTTTGAATTTTCTGAGAGTTTTGTAATTTGTTCCAAGGTTTAGAAACCATTATAAACTTATTTGGTAAAATGATAAAAGGTATGTGCTGATATTTTTGTCCCTACACAAAAAGCAAACAATGACAGATCATGATTAAGAAGAAATGGAAAATTTAATGGATGGATATTCATGTATATGTATATCTAATACACATACGCAAGTGCCTGGTCTGTTTCCTCAGAGTGTTCCTCCTCTTTTGACAAGAAGAGAAAGACGAAGCACCTTAAAGGGATAATCACATTTCATGCCGTCATGGGTGTGTCAAAACCCCGTTTCGTGGAATCTGTGCAGGTTTTGCGTGTCGCTAGTCTGTTTTCGTACCTGTGGTGTGGACAAATTGGTGTGGCAGGGAGAGGTGGTCCCTGTGCAGGGTCTCCGGGCGGTGGGCCTGCTTCCTGCCTGTCACATCCCCTTACATCCCGGCAGAGACAGACAGGCTCCCTGCAAACTTGCCTACGGACTTTAAAGCCAGCCCTTCCCCACCAAAGGGCACAGCTAGTGTCAGAGCCATCAAAACAATGGCCTGCTTGTCCCCAGGTGGGGTACCGTGCCACCTTTTAAAAGGACGTTTTCCTACAATGATGTGGGAGCATGTTCACTACAAAACACTCAGAAGTAAAAAAGAAGTCCACATCCGGAGGGTGGCCCGCCAGCAGGCCAAGGGTGGCAATGCGGGGTGAGGGGTTTTGTTTTCCTTTCTCTATTTTATTCTACATGAACAAGTATTATTTTTATAATCATAAAAAAGCCAATTAAGAAAGTTTTACCAAAACGTCGTCTCCCTCATCCTTTGCAGGCTGCAGGGCCCAAAAGGAGGCGGGTTGGGCGGGACAGAAGGGACGATTCCGGAGCCGGGGTGAAGTCAAAGGCCAGGTGGGCGAGGTGGGCTGCAGGACATGCTGCCAGGCTCTGCAGCGCCAGAGGTCTCTGCTGGGCAAGAGGGCCTGCTGGTGGGCTCCGCGGGGCACAGGGGTGGTTCTGGAAGCCTAGATCCAGCACACTCTACCGCGGGCCTGCTCTACAGGGACAGAGAATGCTGAGGCCACACCTCCCAGGGGCCCCCATGAGCTCTTCCATGCTGCGTTTTCTCTTTACCATTTAAGAACTGTAGGAATTTACGATAAAACTGCTGGTTCCCGCACGCTGGCCGGCTTCACTTCACCCCTCGTCACGTTCACACTGTGAGGACTCCTCATACGGGGCTTTTCCAGAGAAGGTCGCCTGCTCTGGCCTCAGAGGGGCCGTGTGGCAGGGCAGGGGACGGACCCTAAGCAGTGGCCAGGCCTCGGTCTCACTCCTGGGTCTCACACTAATGACAGCCTGTGGGTCACCAGACCCTTTCACAGAGGGACGGCAGCCGAGACACTGGAGGCAGCGCGGGGAGATGAGCCCTGACTGCACGTCCACCCAACTCTACCCAAGGGCGTCCGTCCTGCGCCACGCAGGGTGCTGCACAGGGGCTCTTCCCCCCCAGGAAAGCTTTCAGTCCATGTAAATGGCTGGGGCGACCGCTGTGCTGCTTCAATTACCAAAACACCTAGTTGTGAATATGTGGTCACCTCCTCGTCCCATGAATTTGGGGGAAAAGGAAGAGCTTATACACAAAACAAAATGTTGTCATCTAAGAATTTTCACGTTTTCCATAAAAATTAAGATGTGTATCTCATTTGGAAAAGACAGAAGCAAATTAAAGCTCTTTAAAGATGTATTTTTAAGGCCACAAATCTCAATACTTTCTCTCGGCCCTGACTGGCGTTTCCTCATCAAGTCCCAGCTCTGCGAGCTTGCTCGGGGTTAAGATGCTGCGGACAGAAAAGTCAGCTTTCTGTCCTGAACCTGGCAGTGCGTCCAGTGACTGGGTAATCCATATCACAGACGGTCGCACTAAGCTCCTTTCTGCCCCGTGTCTTCTTCTGCCCCATCTTTCCAGTATGAGGTGCTTCCGTGACTACACACAAGGGTTTACGGGTCGGGCTCTTCGGGACGCGGATGCTGCAGCCCGTCACTGGCAGAGGACACGGCCACACAGCTAACACAAGGCAACACGGCGAGCACGGGGCTGCGTCCGCCCGGGCAAAGGACCCGAGAGCAAGCCTACGACCCAGTGGTTTCAACGGGACCCGTCTCTAGGTGACAAGGGCATCTCAGGGTGCCTGCAGACCCAGGGGAACAATGCCAGTCTCCACAGTCAGGCCATACACTGAAAACCCAAGAGAAGGTGAGAAATTCCCATTTTAACATAAAGGTGGTCCTGTGCCTGATAAGTTTAGTTGGGGAATCACACAGAACAGACTGGATACTAACATTTACTGAAATTCAGTTTAAGTTTATAGAGCATTTTCAATATAAAAATAAGACTTTTAATTAAAAAAGAGTACTTAAGCAGCTCTGGATACATCCACAAAACAACAGAAAAGTATAAAGTGGGGCGACATCTGGATATGGCTCCGTAAGCTACAGGGCTCTCAAACCTCACGGGAAGTTTGATACTGAATTTTTTAAACTTTTAAATAAAGCAATTGATCTTCTTCTCGAGCAAGATGCATTTGAAAGGAGGCTTCATGAGGAGTAACATTTGGAGGCTCTTCGGGCTCTGGAGCGGAGGAGGACGTGGGATTTCCTGACGGGAGGGTACCAGGCGCTATTTGAACAGGTGGGCACACACATCCACCCAGGAGAGGTTTACATTCGCTGGCACGTGAGGGTTCAAAACCACAACTGGAAACCTCCTTTTTCAGCTTGCATCTTCTACCAACTCTCCAGATGGTTAAAATGTCCCTACAATGATAAAACAGCATGTCGTGGGAATCAATTTACCTTGGCTTCACATTCACCAACACAAAGCACTGCATTTAAAACGGCTGAGCTAACACTTATTTCTGCGGTAAGTACATATTTATAGAATATATATAAAATACTGTAAGATATTTAAAGCACTTCCTACAGTGCCTGGTACATAGAATGTTCTCAATAAATGTTACTTCTCTTCTCTCCCACAGTTCTATGAGAGGGAAAAAAAATAAAAATCATTTATAAATTAATAAATAGTTTTTAAAAATGATGTCTAAATATGGAATATGATTCAGCACAAAAGCACTGCAGCAGGGGCCAGGGTCTGGAAGTAACCCAGCGTCGGGAGGATCCGCACCCGGTCCCCCGCCCTCCCCGCCCCTGGAGCAGACCTCCTGTCTCCTCACCTTCGCCCGCAGAAGTCACTAGGAGCACCGGACGGCTGGGGGCAGACCCGTGGCCAGACACTGTGCCACCATGAAATGAGAGGTCTTGTCCAGCAACCAAAAACCTTTATCACACTTGCCACTGTCCCGGCAAAGAGCAGTGTGGCTCCGTGGCCCCTGGGCAGAGGCTGGCAGGGCACCCCTGCACTCCAAGGCTGCGCCGTTGTGGCAGAAGGCTCGCTGCGCTGGCTGAGGCCAGGAAGGGAGTGGTGGGCCAGGCGGTGGGGGGACAGAGCAGTCCGGTCCACGATGGCATCCTGTTTCCTGGAAGGCGGGTGCCGCCCTGAGCCACGGTGACCCAACAAGAGAGACTGAGGACTTGCGGTCGGCAAGGGAAGCAGCACCCAAGCTCGTGAACACCCGTTTCACACGGATGGCTCACTGGGGTGACTGGAACGGGATGCTGTGGCTGATGAACCTGACGAGGGGTGGGGAAGGCTTCACACACGTGGACCGTGGAGGCACAGCAGAACCTTAGAAGATGGGAGATGGCACCCCAGGCAGTGAGAACGGCAGGTCAGAGTGTTCCAGAACCAGAGCAGCTGCCTGTGTGACCGAAGCCAGGGTTCATGGTGCACAGAGACAGGGACGGGAGATCTGCCTGGAAGGTCAGGGGAGGTCAGGCTGGGCCAGGCTGCAAAAGGTCCTGAAGACCACGATGAATACAGAGGCTGGATTTGTTCAATGGACCTGTGTTTTCCAAAACAGTCTCAGAAGCACATGTATAACAGGCGTCCCTTGACAAAAGGACGTTCTAGAAATACTAGGCTGAGCAAAATCAAACCCATCTCTTCACTTGATTCTCGGGACCAACAGTCTAATGTACATCACACCTCCAAAGGTGGGGAAAGGATGCAGCATTTCCCGAACTTCTCTGGGCGGAAACTCTTGTCAGGAGCCCCTGAGCAGCAGGGCCCCCGGTGGGGAGGCGGGGAAGAGGCCAGACAGAGCGTGGAGGCTCTGTGGAGGGGCCGCGGGAGAGGTAGAGGAGGGGACAGGTCAGCAGGCAAGGCTGCAGAGAAGACGGGCCTCTCGGGAGAGACACTGGGACTGGGGGGGAGGGGCGGGGAGAAGACGAGCGACTCTTCTTAATTAATTTCATCATCATCATCGTCAACACCACCACGTGGGTCAAAAAAGTTCTTTTTGTTGAAAAGGTCTTCAGTGAGATGTCTCGTTCCTGCCCCCATCCCCACCCGCCTGCTTGGGTGGGGTGTACATGAAGCCACGCTGAAGGCAGAACAAATAGGACTTAGGACAATCGGACGCGCGAGACACAGCAACAAGAGGACTGAGATCTAGAACCTCCCACACAAAGGAACCACTCATTTAAACCTTCCACCCAATCTCTGTTCCCTGACCCGACTTCAAGTTCCCACATCACCATGTTCTTCTCCCCACAGTCCAGTTTGTCAGTGTTCCTCTCAAAGCCCCCCTCAAAGCTCAGACCCCCAGGGGCACCCACAGAGGACCTGTCCTGTCCCTGATACAGATGTGAGGCCTGACGTCCTCAGACTCCGACACACCTGGTGGCAGGGACCAGCCACTGGAGGCACGTCTGATGGGGGATGTCTGGGCACTGAGCCCCTGCTTTGGGTTCATGCTTTAGAGGGACCCCTCTGGCCGTACCTCTCCATGGATGTTCCCATCCAAAGGCCCTGTCCCCTTCTAGAGCCTGTCCCCTGGCTAGGCCAGCCTCTCCTGCAGGTGCATTCTCCTGAGATCACAGCACATCACTAGTGCGATTGCTGCAAGCCTGAAAGATGCCCAGGGGCCGGGTGCTTGCTGGAGAGGGGTGTGGAGATGTGGGAGCAGGAACGTGGATGGGGTGGACGTGTCCACGTGCACGTGCTCAAGGCCCCTTGTCATGCAGGACAAGGCCTGAGCTGAGGAGGGGGGTGGGCCAGGGGCCAGCTTTCCCTCGTTCCACCATGTCCCGGCGTGGCACTCTGAGAAATTCAAGAATTCTATATTTGAACCTGGCCTTCCACCTTGTTAGGAAGGATTATTTGTCTGTATAAGTCTGAAGTAGTGCTGGAGAGCAGGGCGCAAACCAAGGAAAAGAAGACTTGGTTCCTGCGGTCACGTTTTACCTCTGTTCCAGATTGTCCTGTAGCTCCCGTGTGCTGGAACGTGTCCTAGCCTAATCCGCTAGGGCCCTTCTAGGAGGCGAGCATGGCCAACGCGAACAAAGCTTAGTACTTATCGGTACCCAACGACAGCGTCTGGTGAGCAGTTCAAACAACGATGAGCACACGATGTTTATAATCAGTCTCCTACTGAATATCTTTAAAGGGATCAAGTTTGGGAAGCAATCCATTTAGACCAAGGAAAGGATAAGTGGGTAGCACTGAAGTCAGGGGAGGTAGCGTGACATGACACCCCATAACCTTCTCCACTCCTCTGAGGCTGAGTCAGGTGCTCACGCTGGGAAGGAAGACACAGGCCTGAACCCAGGCCCAGGCTTCTGCAGGGCGCAGCTCCACCAGCCACAGCAGTGCGACAGGCAGCGCTCTCACCCCAGATGTACAAGGATCAAGAGCTTTGCAGAGGAGCTGTTGTTGAGCTTGCGAGACAAACAGGAAACTTTAAAAATAGGGTATAGGGGCCCGCACGCCACAACTCCCGAGCCTGTGCTCTAGAGACCGTGAGCCACAACTCCTGAGCCTGTGCCCTAGACACGAGCCACAACTCCTGAGCCTGTGCCCTAGAGACCATGAGCCACAACTCCTGAGCCTGCACCCCAGAGCCCACGAGCCACAACTCCTGAGCCTGCGCTCTAGAGACTGCGAGCCACACTCCTGAGCCCGCGCCTTGGAGCCCACGCACCACAACTCCTGCGCCCATGCCCTAGAGCCAGCGCACCACAACTACTGAGCCCGCGCTCTAGAGCCCGCGAGCCACAACTACTGAGCCTGCGCTCTAGAGTCCGCAAGCCACAACTACTGAGCCCGCATGCCACAACTACTGAAGCCCATGCACCTGGAGCCTGTACTCCGCAACAAGAGAAGCCACCGCAATGAGAAGCCCACACACCTCAACAAAGAGTAGCCCCCACCCACCACAACTAGAGAAACCCTGCGCACAGCAACAAAGACCAAATGCAGCCAAAAATAAAGAAATAGGGTGTAAGGATGAATGTATATATTCTAGGAAAAGTCTTGAGTTTAAGACCAAAAAAAATTGTAGGCACGGCTTTCCTGGACTTCAAAAGCAGGCATTAAGGACAGACTCTCCAAAATATATATAGGCTGTTCTCTTACATAAGTTTGCTTTATCTCAAATTCATTGACATGGGCTCAGGAAGGGACATCCTGGCACCTTGGAGGGGATGCTGACGTCTTAAGAGGCTGCCCTGGAAGGAGCCTCAGGAGCTTAAAGAGCCCACTTACCCAGTGCTGCTGCTGCTTTTAAAAAAGATTTTTGTTGCTGTTTTCTTTTTACCTTTTGACCCCCTTCACCAATTTCTCCCCCCCCCCCACTTCTGGCAACCACCAATCTGTTCTCTGTATCTATGAGCTTTTTTTTTTTTTTTAAGGTTCCACATATAAGAGAGATCATACAATATTTGTCTTTTTCTGTTTGACTTACTTCACTTAGCATAATGCCCCGAAGTCCATCCATGTTGCTGTAAATGGCAGGATTTCCTTCTTTTTATGGGTGAATAATATTCCATTGTATGTATAGCACAACTTCTTTAACCACTCATCCATCCTATTTTTGCATGTTTTTCTTCTATTCAACAATCTTGTTGAATATTAGTTCTAGTAGTTGATCTGTAGATTTTCTTGGATTTTCTATGTAGATAATAATATCATCAGGAAATAACAATTTAGCTTTCTTCCTTCCCAATTCTTGTTGCCATTGTTTCTTTTCCCTTGTTTAATTGTCTGAGTTAGAAACCCTGGTAAGCAGAAGTGGTGACGGAAAACAAACTTGTGTTTTTCTCTTCATCAGCAGAAATGCCCACCTAGTGTGAGGATCCTTAAACCTTACCAGGATAAACCCTTCTATTTCTGGTTTTATCATGAGTGTGATTTGGAGTAACTGAACACTGTTTCTGTCTCTATTAAGATATCATTTGTTTTTTTCCCTCCTCCTTTGACCAAACAATGTAGTCATTTTTCTAATGCAAGTCATCCATGTGTTCTTCAGGTAGGATTTCTTTAAACCTATAAAGCCATCTGGGATGGTAGCTTTTGAGAACATTCCCAAATTATTCCATTGTGATTGGTCTACATTCTCTCTTCCAGAGTCAGTTTTGGCAAGTGAATTACTATGGGGGGAAGAGAATTCCCACTGCACTCACTGGTCATTCTAGCTCTGAGCCTAGCACAGCCACGTGTTCACACAGGACAGTCCCCTTAGCATTTCAGAGCGTCACTCCAAGGTCTTTGGTGTCTGCTACAATGCGGGGTCTGTTGTCACTCAAGTCCCTGTTTCCTCATGGATACCAGTTCTTTCTCTCTCGCAGCTCTCCAGAATTCTGTCTTTAATGTTCTTCAGTTTCACCATGATGGATGTGCACATACATCACATCCAAGACTCACCAGGACTTCTCAGAAACACACAAAAGTATAGACAGCAATATAACAACCCCCATGATCCATCACATAGCTTAAGAGGTAAAATATTACAGATTTAACTGAAACACGCACCATATCTGAGCCCTCACTCCCTAGGCAGGAATAACCTTCTCATGCTGAACTCAGTCCATCATTCTCAGGAACGTTTTTATTCTTTTAGTTAATATGTATCAACGTTTTACTTGTTGAAAATTTTATCTAAATGGTGTCATTTTCTTCTGTAATTTCCTTTTCTGAGTTCATCCATTCTCACTGCAGTGTGTATTTCACTGAATAAATATAGCCAATTCATTTATCCATTCTCCTATTGATGGACGTCTATGTGGTTTCTGGCTTTCTGCTAAGCAAACAATGCTACAATTATTTTGTACACATTTCCCTGGGCACATCTGAATATGTACCTAGTATTGAAACTTCCAGGCCACAGGGACACCCACCATCACCTTTACTAGACATCTGCTCTCCAAGTCACTATGCCAGGTTATACTGGCTCCACTAAAGTGGACAGACCCTTCAGGTCCACATCCTCACCCACACTTACATCAGCAGACATTTTTATTTTTGGTGCTTTAATTGCACGCCCTTAATTATTAGAGAGGTTGAATCTCCACTTAGCATTTATTGGCTGGCCGGGTGTCCTCTTCTCTGAACTGCCAGTTCATGTACTTCACCCCTTTATCTGCTGCTCTGTTTTGTGTGTTGCAAATGTGCCCCCTGCTCTAGGGTATCTTCTTAAACAGTGAAGGAGCAATTTTGATATGCAGCGTCTTATGTGCATAGTCAAATATGTTAGTCCTTTCCCTTTGGGTTTATTAGTTTTTATAAATCTTCCCAACGTCATAAATATATTCTCCTATACTTTCTACTGAAGGTTTTAAAGGTTTCTTTGTTTCGGGGTTTTTTTCCCCACATTTAGGTTCTTTACCTTTCCCCCACTTCCCAGAATTGATTTTTGTGTGGGGTAGAGATCTAATTTTATTTTTCCTCACATGTGGATAGCCAATTGTCCTAGCACAATTTATAGAGTAACTGGTCATTCCCAGCTGACTTGTAACACATCGTCTGTAATATATCCAGCTGCCATATATGCACTGGAGCTACATTGTTTGGTTAACTGAAGCTCTCAGTTTTATTCACTTGTCTATCTGTCTACCCCTAGGCCAATAACACTGTCTTAATTACTACAGCTTTGTAATATATCTTGACATCTGATTGGTGATCTCCCTCACCTTGTTCTTCTTCAAAACTACTTGGCTACAAATGCCTTTCTTCAATTTTGGGAAATTCTCAGCCATTACTCTTTTCAAATCAGATCTTTTCATTATCTTTTTCTCTCCCATATTCTAAATTCCTTCCTTCTAGATTCCCTAATGAACCTTCTCATTCTTTCCTCTGACTGCTAATCACACTTTTTATCTCTTTATCTCTCTTGCTGTATTTTGGATGATTTCCCCAGATAAATTTCCTAATTCACTAATTCTGTCTTCAACTGTGTCTAACCTGAGAATTTTTTTCACTTCAACGACTGTATCATTCATTTTTAGAAGTTGTTTCTTTTTTTTTTTTTTAACCTCCCAATTCCTTTTTCATACCATCCTTTTCTGCATCATGGCTCTATTTCTTTTTAAGTCATTTTTAAAATTCTTAAAATATTTACCTTTACAGTGAACTTCAGGTTCTTCTATTAATTCAGATTCTACAGGTTTGTATTCTCCTGTTTGTTAAGAGTCCCTGACACCACTCCCCTACTCCACCCCCCAGCCCCACCAAGGTAGCTTTGTCTACATAGCTTATATCACTCTATTGTGACCTTACGCACAGTGCCAGCTGTTTCACCTCTGAATCCTGTACGCTCTGGATGGTGGAAGCATCCCTCCAGGTGGATTCTGACTTTGCCACTAACCGAGGCTTTAAGGACTTTAATAGTCCGTGTCTATTTTTATGTTCATGCTTTAACTTTTGATTTTTGTAGCACTGAGACAGAATAAACTTGGAGCCCACACCCATGTACGACCGGTACTTTAACTTCTAATCCTCTTTTATGGTATAGGCAGATCTTCAAGGCAGAGAACTTTAGGGAAGGGTCCAAATTCTAGCTCCCACATCTCCACTGGCCAAAGTCTCATCTATCTCTGGACATCAGCATTCTAGCCCCCATGCCCTGGGCCCATTCTACTACCAAACCCAACAAAGGCTAAGACCTAACAACAGCCACAAAGGAATATGTTTGTATCCACTGCTCTGTTTCTCTCTTCACTTATTATATTATTAACTACGTATCTAATGTTTTTATATGTAGCAGGAAGGGATACATTTGCATTAGCTTAGTCTAACGTGCTTGTAGGAAATCTAAATTGCATTTTTCTTAAAACACTATCTTTTCTGTAAAAATCCATTTCACCGTCTCCTCATAGTATAACATTTTATTCCTAGAGAAAGGTTTAGTTTTGTTCTTCTAGTCACCTGAAGGCTATCTGTTCCTTCAGAGCCTGGAAATGATCTCAACAACACAGTTAAAAATTTTTAAACTCTTTTTCTGGCATCCATATTCAGAGAAAGCATTTACCATCAGAAGTTATATCCAAAGATTCTGGCAGCAGGTCTATTCAAACTCGTCCATTTTGGGATTCACGTCTGGCTACGCTGACACAGCCAAACTCCTCTCTTGGCCGGCTTGTTCTTCCACCGTTTGAATAATTCAGCCCTACGTCTCAGCCAGGAAGCTCTCACTGTGTCTGGGAACGACATCCACGAAGACCCACCACCTCACACTGTGCTCCTCAGAGGG
Source organism: Pseudorca crassidens (assembly GCF_039906515.1). Lineage (NCBI taxonomy): Eukaryota > Metazoa > Chordata > Mammalia > Artiodactyla > Delphinidae > Pseudorca > Pseudorca crassidens. Next base: position 2,821,794 of record NC_090311.1, on the reverse strand, counting down.
GTTAGAGCAGGTCGTCACTGTGCACTGTCCGGGAGTGCTGCTGCCACACGGGCTATGAGCACAGGACCAGCCAGGAGAGCGGGAAGAGGAGAGGGCTGCGCTGTCGGTCCTGGGGCCGCCACCTCCCCATCAGCCATGGTGCACAGTGGGCCAGTCACTTAACCCCTGTGGACCTCACTTTCCTTATCTGTAAGGTGACAGGGTTAGACCGGTGACCTCTGGGGTCCCTGACAGACCTCAGGGAAAACGCACAGAGCGCAAATTTGATTCCTACAGAATGATCAATGAAATTCCCGTTGATCCCTCTATGACTGTGTTTCCTTCTCTCAGGACGTAAGAGTAAAGGACTCACGAGGAGTAACTGTTGCTGAAACAGGACACGAAGACCAGCCCACTGCACACAGATCTGTCTTCACCTACAGCACAGTGTTACCTTCTCATCCTCGGCCCTTGCTCCTGCCTGACACCCGGGCCCAGGAGAGAGAGAGAATCCTGTTTACACCAGCTCCCGGGTCCATTCCGTTTCAGTGCAGTATTTACAGATGCTACAGATGTAGGAAGCAGTGGCTAATAAGACAGATAGGTAAATAAAATAAGGCAAATATTTTAAAGGTCACCCATTTGGAGATAAGAAGTAGTACAAGGAAAAAAATGTATCCATTCAGAATCAGAATAATCATCCCTGGGCTCCTCCTGCCGTCCCTACAGGGAAAACGGAGCCCAGACAACAGCTGGGACGTGCCGCCCGCACCCCCCACCCCCCGCAATGTCTACTCTCACGTCCAGCCTCTCTTCTTCCCCTCCCCCAACACCACTGTCCGGCAAAGGATTTCCACGTCAAAAAGTGAATAACATCGAAGCTTATTAAGGCTGCTCCCTTAGTATTTGCCCTCAACACTAACGAACAGGCTGTTATCCAAAATCAATCTGTCGGGAATTGGGGGTGGGGGGTGGTCCACAATACCCAAAACATCATGTTTTGCATGTTGGCTTTTATGTGGCAATTCACTACCAGCTTGGGTTAAAAACCCAATAACCTGAGATAAATTGAAGCAAAGGAATACCAGTGATGTGCAATACATAAGGCCTACCTTTTTCAACTTAACGCCCAGGTTCTCCACTCTGTGGGCACTCCTAAATGCTGAGCCTGCTGGGCAACCAAGACCCACAGGCCTACATTTAAAACTGCAAGGCTTTGTTTTCAGGAGGATTTGTCCACTCCTTAGATGATTAGCCAGGTGGGGTCCAGTCAGAAAAGGGAAATCAATCTAGGTATTTCATACACAGGGATTCAACTTCACAAGTGATGGAGGAGAAGAGAAGCCACACAGGGGAAGGGAGGCAAATATTCCCCCAGTAGAAGCCCCACCCTCCTGCAGGCTGGGAGGACAAAGGGAGGAGATGGTGTGACTGCAGAGCCCCGGAGCTGGCCACCCAGCAGGAGCTGGGACCGGAGGGAGGGGCTGAGAGGCTGCCTTGGGCGGGGGAGGGGGAGGGAGCCATGCCCTGGGAGATGCAGGGGAGACGAGCGTGGTGAACGGAGCTGAGAGAAAACAGACAAGTGACCATCACGCGGACCCAATAAAGTCTGAAGGTGGCCCCTTCCCTGAGGAGCTGTAGAGCATCAGTGGCCAGGTACCATTCAGAAAACGGGGTGCTGTCCCCCCAGCGAACATCTTAACTCTGTTCTTCCCGTAGTTTCCTGCATGACAATGCCCACCGCTTTCACGCATCTTCCTTTCGTTATCATGGAACCTCTCGCAGCCTCACTAGGTTTCATTTAATGGGCAGAATCTCCAAGAAGAGCGTGATTTCCATGGCACACCTGGCTGCCATGGACCCCTGTGCCAGGCGGGCTGAGCTGACCGGGAAGGAAGTGGGCTGCAAGGCGCAGCCCGGCCTTGGCACCATCCGTGGGAGGACAGGAGCTGCTAGGGACGGCGGCCTTCACGGCGGCCTTCACGCCTGGCCTTGCAGCCTGGACGGCGCACAGCAGCGAGGGCAGCCCGCCCCGGGGTCGGGGGTGGACACCCCAAGTGACATAACACCATGTCCCACCACCGCAATTGGGGATGGCTTCACCCCAGTTGTCCGTAACATGAGCAGGGTGACTCAGGGTGAAGAGGAGTTGCTTCTAAATAATAACTCGTACTAGGAGTTGAACCTGAACAGTGATCACCCTAAGAAACTGTCAGCAACGACTGAAACAGTCATCCCCGCGACAGTGAGCTGGAACAGACCAAACAGGAGACTCGTGTGCCCGCCTGGAAAATGAGTTTGAGAAGGTCTACAGAAAAAGTCCTTGCATAGTGAGCAACGACTCATGGTAACAACAAGGAAAAGCTTCGCGGGAGAAAGACAACAGGAACTCAGGCAGCGGGCTTAGACAGCCACGTGAGAATTCAGAGCAGAAGCCATCGATCAGCTGATACCCTGCTGAGGTCAGAAATACCCAGAGAACTGGGATGCAAAGGAGGTTTTCAGGGATAAGCAGCAAACAAGCTGAGAAACACAGGTCTACGTTTTCCGTCAGGGATTCCACACAAACTCCCCAACGTAACCTCTGCTTCTCTTTGAGCCAAGGTCGCCATCCCGGGTCAGCTATGGGAACTGTGGGCCAGGACAGGGCGGGCTTGTGTGTGAAGTGGGGGGCACACTTGTGAATGGAGCTGTGTGTTTAATAAAGTCTTCTGAAATTTGGAATTGCTGCCCATCAGTGATTTACCGTTAAGCACTTCTCCCTGGGATCTTGCACTTCTAAAAATACTATTTGCTTTTTATTTAACACTGAGCCTTTTGATGTTCTAGAATACAAAAATAGTGTCTTATTATTTTAAAAGCTTAAGAGAGAAACTAGCCATATTATTAGAAAAAGAAGATATATGCAGCTATAGTCTGTTCAAATATCAAGAGGTGTGACTTTTCAAATTCACATTTCAATCTTTATTTACATAAGACTTTTAGAAGTAGTGGGTGTAAATATTAAATCACCCAAGCTTGGGTGAAATTTTATTGAGAATAACTACAAATAAAGGGAAACTGATTTTTTAAAGTCACTTTCTGAAATTTAGATGAAAAGAATATCGAGCATTAACAAAAAAATGATATATTTACATATCAATATAGGTTTTCTGTGCGCAGATTCATCTCCTAGGAAACATACAGAGGCAAGCTTGGGGAATTACAAAGGAAGGAAAACCCTAATCAAATAGGTACTGTTGTTCAAACAGAACATTAGCTTAAATGATCCAATCAGCTGCTTGGGCCAAATTTTTTTTCTTTAAGCCCTTCGTGCCAGAAGACGACCTCTCAGAGCATGAAGAACCCACATTACGTTCCAACTGTTTGCCCAGCAGATGGGGGATTTGAAAGATACATTCCATGGAAATGGGATAAGAACAAGGAAGGTCCTGGTTAGTCACCAGCATCAATGCAATCTACCCATAATGGGGTCGCACCGTTTACTTGAAATCCAGGGCATGTTTGGCAGTTACAGTGAATCAACCGAAATACAGTAAGTTCAAGTTGCTGGATCTTTGATTTCACCATTGTTCAGGATTACACCACAAAACGCAATACAACCTGCGGAAAGTTCCCGGAAGATAGAGGACAAAAAGTAGAGAAGCACATTGGGGCAGGTCTGCCACCAACCTTTGTCTTCATATTTGTCTGATGACGTCACAGAGTCAGAGGTTCGCATGGGCGATAACTGACACAGTTCTAGGCCTCAGTTTAAAACAGAGTCATTGCCTCTCACTATAAAACAAGTTGCCTGCAATGCAGCACGTGAAGACTATAGTTTACTGACTCAGTCTTTTGCTTATCAAAAACAGCAATGTGTTTCTCTAAAGATCTTTAGGGGGCAATCCTGAAAATACTCACACAGACACACACACACACAGACACTCCTGCTTTCTATGTGGAAATTAAACACAATTCTATCTTACTGCAATATGAAGACTGCAAATTTAAAATTAAAAAAAAAAACCAAAAAACAAAAACCAAGAATTACAGCGGTTTCAAACCTATTAACTTGTTTTTAGAACAAGTTCAGAATTAGTAACAAGGGTATCATGATGCTAACGCACACTTTACGATTTTCTGCCCAGCACAGGAGACTGAGAATCTGACTCTGGTCACGTTAAGACCTCCCTTTACTTTGAATTAATGGTGTGAATACTGTGTTTCTCCTTCTGAAATCTGTGGTTTGTGTGAAGTTTATGCAAACATGAAAGAAAAGCTTAAAGAGGGAAAAGAGAAAAAACAACGTTGATTCCTATTTGCATAAGTAAATAAGGTTAGGACTTTTCTCTAAGATGTACTCAAATAACCTCTATTTTAACCATATCCAGAGACCTGTTCCCTTCCCTGAACCCTGTGTTTTCGAAAGAACTTAAAATGTATATTCAATTTCTATTTCCAGTCTGAAGCTAGAAACAAATTAGTTTGCAGCCGGGTAGAATGCTAAGAAAAGCTTATCTGCACCTTTTTATTTACATCCCTCATTCCTTAGAAACGTATCTGCTGTTTTTATGACTTTGTTTTATGGATCTAATATTTAAGGCCAAGTCTACCTTTTATGTCACAGCAAGAAGGTTAATGTACTTACAGACTCCCCCGCAATGCATCTTGGGCAAGGCTGGGCCCAGCTCTTTCCACCGTCCTGAGGAACCTATTTAACAAATCACAGCGGCAGGTGAATCAGAACGGTGGTTATTTACACTTTTCATTAGACATTTAAAGGCTGGTTTGGTGGGAGCAGAAACCTACCCCCACGCTTGGTCGCCCCTGGCCACCGTCTGGCCTCGGTGCAGGGAGGTGGCCTCTGGGCTGGGCATCTGGTGACTCGGGCTCCTTGCTGCCCCAGGATGCGGGCACGCGCACCTTCACCTGGGGGCAGCCCCACTCCTGCGCCGCTGCTTCTAATCTCCTGCATGCCCGTTTCTGCAACAAACAAAATCTCACTTGAGATGGCCTCGGAAAGCACACGACACTCTAATTGAATTTGCTTTCTGAGAACCTCAGCTGCAAAGACAGACCCCTGTGGAGCTGGGAAAGTTTATAGGACATTTGAGGAGATGACTTTAAACTTTATCTTCCGGGAATAAACACCATCAATTACACTTAACCTCATTATTTCTAGCATTGTCTGACATTTACTTAGCTTTACGGATTTAAAATAGTCATTTTAAACAATTTTGGCTGAAACTCTTGTAATAAACTATTGTGACTGGTTTATTGATATTGAAAATGTACAAAACCTATAAATTTTGTTCAAGAAACTGGTTATATGCTTCAATACATTTTGCCTGGTATCAAGGCAAATACTTTCTTAATACAATATGAATAATTCACATGTGGATAATTCTTTGTCTTACTGACACTGAAGAGTAAACTAATTTTATTTATTTCAAAAGTTGCACACACAGCCCATAACTGATAACCTTTGGGAAAGTCAGCATTTGGCTTTTGCTTCTCCATGAACTAAAGATGAATTACAAAAGCAACCCTCCAATGCTAAAGAAAAACGGTTCACTCTCTAAGTGCGAAGACTGTGTACTTTGCGGGGTAACGATGTTTTCAGTGACACAGAGCTGAGGGTCAGGAGGCCCACCCCTTGCCAGCGCCAGCATTCCATCCTGGGTCCCTGGGCCAGAGGGCGGCCCCGCTGGTGGACAGCTCCCACCTGAGTCAGAAAGCACCCTAGCACACGGGCGGCCTGCACACCCTCTTCAGTCACTGGCAAACCATCGTCATGACTGGGGCCAAATCTGTTCATTATCTGTCCTATTATTTATTTATGGTTTTCTAAATTGACTTTTTTTTACTTAATGGATTTATCTAATATATTGATAGAAACCTCCCATCATGGGTTTAGAGTGCCAGGGTTACTCTTCCCTAACATGCCTTAAAACAGATACCTGAGGATGAAAATGGAAAACGTTGACATCTGAGCCCCTTAAACCATTGAGAATAATGTCCTGGGGTAAATAAAGTGTGGAATCCATGCGGCTGAGACAAGGGCAGAGGCAGTCACCCCTCTCCCTACAGTTCTTCCTGAACACCAGGAAATACAGAAAGGTCACAGTCACTTCTGCACTGAACCACACCCTGGGCACAACCTGAAATCAGAGAACACTGACATCTGAGAATACGGCCAGTGAGAAAGAAAAGCCACCAAACCCCAGTGCGGGGTCCCCTCTACTCCAGCCCACACCCCCAGCGTGGCTCCATGCTGAGCAAGGGCAGAAGCTGTGAGCTGGACGGAGCGGGGACGCCAGTGAGGGTGTGAGTGATCTGCCCCCGGAAAGCCCACCCAGACACGGCAGCTCGGGGGGAGCCTGAGCCCTGGAGTACAGACTCGGGGCAGGGCCTCCAAAGTCCACACCGTGGAAACAGACGCCATTTAAAGAGGCTCTCCTCCAAACTCACAGGTCCTGAGAGGGAAACAGGCAAATGAGTTGGGGGAGTGCCCCTTGGGTGCTGGGTGGTGAGAAGGAGAAAGAGGGGAAGTTAGGGTCCTGCAAGCCACGAGGACCATAATACCAGGAGCCTCACACCCTCCCCTGTCCATCACCAAAACAGACAGACAGACACCTGCTATACCTGGACTCAGCCAAATTAACAGAAGAACGGCCATTAGACCAGCAATCTTTACAAAACACGCATTAACATAAAAATCCCTCCTGAAAAACAACCAGGAATCAAAAGAAGATTGTAATTCAAACAGTCTAAAAACATACTTAAACGCTCAAACAAACATTTGAAGATATGAAAAACCACCTTGAATTAGAAATGTAAAAACAGAAAGGGACAAAAGCAGGGAGAAACCAAGAGAGACTTGAATGAGTTCAGGAAAGTAATGGAAGGAAAAAGCACAATTATCTCAGAAATGAGGAATAAATTATAAAATGCAATAAGGAGAATAAATTCAAGTGAAAATAAAGGGCACTAAAGAAGGACAGGAGCACAACCAAGAGAAGGAAAAGAACATAAAGGGAAAAAAAAGGGTAGGAAAGGAAGCAGTGGAAATGGAAGACAAAGAAGCAATAGTGTTCATAAATCAGAGTTCTGAAAAGAGGAAAACAAAATAATGGAGCAAAGCTAATGTTTAAAACTGTAACCTAAGAAAACTTCCCCAAAACAAAAAAAATGACTGAATCTTAAAATGAAAAGGCTCACAGGGCACCTAGGAAAATTAACCCAGAATGATCAACGCTGAGATATATCCTAATAAAACTAGGAGATTTCAAAGATAAAGATAAAATCCTCAAGGCCCCTGGGCATGCAGATCAATGAAAGTGCAAAGGAACTGGACTGGCATCAGGTTTTTCAAAACCAACATACAAGTAAGATGACAATGGAGAAACATTCTTTTCAATCTCAAGGAAAGAAAATATGAAATAAGAATTTTAAATCCAGCAAGCTGTCCTTCAAATATCAAGATTACAGAAAAAGAGTTTCAACATACAAGAATTTAGAGAATACTACACCCATCAGCCCTTCCTGAGAATTCACGTGAAGGTAAGCTTTATCTCACCAAGCGATGACTGGGAAAATTCCAGCATAAGGATTTTTTGTAAGCATTTGAAAGTATTTAGATGTACATCTAAGACTAAATTTAAAATAAAGGTGGGATTAGGTCAAAAGACTAATGTGCAAATATTAAATACTCTGACAAAGCAGAAATAATTCAACTAAAATATGAGAGACGAAGGGGGAGGGAAAGAGGAAAAATTCTGACTGTGGGGACTTCCCTGGTGGCTCAGTGGTTGGGAGTCCGCCTGCCAATGCAGGGGACACTGGTTTGTGCCCCAGTCTGGGAAGATCCCACATGCCGCGGAGCAGCTGGGCCCATGAGCCATGGCCGCTGAGCCTGCACGTCCGGAGCCTGTGCTCCGCAACGGGAGAGGCCACAACAGTGAGAGGCCCACATACCACAAAAAAAAAAAGAAAGAAAAAACACAAGAAAACACTACGAGAAATTCTGACTGTGTATAGGCCAATACTGTATAAGTGACAGGAGCATATTAAACAATACTGGGAAAAAATTGATAAATCAGACAGTAAAGAGTTAAATGATAAAACCGATTACTAAGGACATTAAAATAGGTTTAAATACAAAACTAATCACTAGAAAATACAAATCCTCCTAAATCCAAAATAAAAAATCTCAATAAAAAAGCAAAGAATACAGATTGCATAAAGAAATAGCAAATATAAGAAAATACACATAATTATGGAATATTATGATAGAGTTGCACGCAAATAAATCAGTCATGTCAAATGTTAATGAGCTTAACTCACCTATTTTTAAAGAAAGGTTTTAAATTTGGTTCACAAAACAAGACCCAATTATATGCTGTATACAAGAGGCACACCTAAAATAAAATGATTTTGAAAGGCTAAAAATAAAAAGAATGGACAAACATATACCGGCAAATGAAAACAGAAAGAAGGAATAGACCAAGTAGATTTCAAGCCACAAAGCATTAAATACAACAGAGGACATATTTAATGCTAAAAGCCATAGTTCACAGTGAAGACTTAATGCTCATGAACATCTATGCACCAAACAATATAACCACCACCTTTACGAAGCAAAGACAATACAGAGATACAAGGAGACAAAATCATGCTAATCATAGGAGACTTAATATACCATCCTCAGTACAAGGCAGAGCAAGGGTTCCAAAAAGTAAGAAGAAGACAGAAGATCTAAATGGCGTTCTCAATCAAGGTAGATCTTACGGCTATGTACTGAACTTCATACCCTGATAACACAGAATCACATTCTTCTCAAGAACCTACAAGGAAAACACTACCTATCAGAATCTATGCAATGGATTTAAAGCAGTTATCAGAGAAAACTTCATTATACTAACATGTTACCAATAAAAATGAAAGAATAAAATTAATAAATTAATAAAACCTCAGCTCATAAAAACTAGGAAAAGAACAACACAGTAACCCAAAAGAAAACACAAGGAAGGAAATAATGGAGGGAAAAGCTGATTAATGAAGTAGAGGGTTTTTTTCCATCGAAAAATAGTAGATGTAAATCCTGGGGAGTTGGGGGTGGGGAGAGAGGAATTAACAAAACAGACAATCCACTGGCTAACTTAACCAAGAAAAAAAGGGGAAAAAGCACAAATACAGAAAATAAGAAATGACACAGGGAAATAAAATGAAACACAAGAAATTTTAAAACTTGTAAGAGACTATTTTGTAGATTTCTATACAAATTAATTTGAAAATGTAGACAAAATGGATAACTTCCTAAGAAAATTCAGATGACAAAACCTGACCCCATCAGAGATAGGAAACTTAAACAGATGACTGCCATAGAGAAAAAACCAGAAAGGGTTATGAGCAAGTACCCCACAAGAAGCACCAGGACCAGCCAGTTCCACAGAGGAATTCCACTAAACTTTCAAAGATCAGATCATTCCAGTGCACTACACAGAAATTACTCCAGAGCACCGACAAGGAAGGAAACTTTCCAACTCCTTTTATGAAGCATGTATAACTCTGATAAATCAGATAAACAGAACAAAGAAAGAAAACTGCAGACCAGTATCACTTATGAATTTCAATGCAAAAATATTACATAAAATATTAACAAATAGAATTAAATATCACATTAAGCAATCACATATCATGACCAAGTAGGATATTTTTCTAGAAACGAAAGTTGGGTTCAGTATTAGGAAATCCATTAATATCATTCACTGTATTAATAAAGCTAAGGAAAAAATAATATTATCTCCATGGATGCTGAAAAATCCTTTGACAAAATTAAAACCCATTTATAAAAACTAAAGAAAATAGGAATTGAGTGTTATATTCTTAACATGGAAAAATATACATAGCTTAATCCTAAAGCCAGTATCTTATTTATTGGAAAAAGACTAGCAGCATTTCCACTAAGATCAGGAACAAAGCAAGAATGCCCAGTCTCCACTTCGGTTCACCATTGTCCTAGAGGTATTATGTTACCCAATAGAGTTACAGAATGGCCATCATCAAAAAGTCTACAAATAACAAATGCTGGAGGGGGTGTAAGAGAAAAGGAAACCCTTGTACCCTGTTGGTGGGAATGTAAATTGGTACAGCCGCTATGGAAAACATTATGGAGGTACCTTAAAAAAATAAAAAGAGAACTACCATATGACCCAGCAATTCCACTCATGGGTATATATCTAGAAAAAATGAAAACTCAAATTCAAAAAGATATACACACCTCAATGTTCACAGCACCACATTTACGATAGCCAAGACATGGAAGGCAACCTAAGTGCCCGTCAACAGACGACTGACGTAAGAAGATGTGGTGTATATGCACAATGGAATATTACTCAGCCATTAAAAATAGCGAAATATTGCCATTTGTAGGAGCACGGATGGACCTAGAGAATATTATGCTTAGTAAAGTAAGTCAGACAGAGAAAGACAGATACTGTATGACCTCACTTATATGTGGAATCTAAAAAAATATTACAAATGAATCTATATACAAAACAGAAACAGACCCACCAGATACAGAAAACAAATTACCACAGGTGGGGGGGAAAGTAGGAGTACTGGATTAACAGAGACACACTACTGTGCTTAAAATAGATAAGCAACAAGGATTTACTGTATAGTACAAGATATTATACCCAATATCTTGTAATAACCTACAAAAGAATACAATCTGAAAAAAAAATTCACAAGTACACCTGAAACTAACACAATATTGTAAATCAACTATACTTCAATGAGAAAAAGGAGGGGTAGTACTGGTGATAAACAGACAAACAGACCAATGGGACAGAAGTTCAGAAAGAAACCTGAATGTGTATGAAAATCTGGCATCTCGAGCCAGTGGGATAAAGATGGACTCTTTAATACATGGTGCTGGGACAACCGGGCAGCCATTTGGAAAAAGATAAAATACAATCTGTATCCCATACCACATACAAAAGTAAACCTCAAATGGATTAGGGAGCTAAATGTAAAAGAGAAAAGAAACTATAATTCCTAGAAGAAAATGCGAATAGATGCTTCTTGAACCTTGGTGTAGGGAAACACCTTCTAACTATGACTCAAAATCCAGAGCAACAAAACAAAAATGGATAAATTTGACTATTTAAAAATAAAGATGTCTGCAGGGCAAAACAAAACCAAACCCTAAACAAAGTAAAGAGATAACTACAAGTTGGAGGGAAGTATTTGCAGCATACACCACAAGAGAAGAGCTAACAACCCTAATACATGAAACTCTCATAAAAATTGAGGGACAAAGAACCAGAAACCCAAGAGAAAAATAGGAAAAAAAGACATGAACAGACAAAGTTATAAAAATGGCCTCCAAACACAGGAAAAGCTCAAACTCACTTATATTTACAGAAGTGAAAATTAAGACAATATCAGGATACCACTGTCATCTATCAGGCTGGCAAAATTTTTAAAGTGTGATGCGGCCTCTGTTGGTGAGGCTGTAGGAAACAGGCACGTTGCTGATGGGAGTGCACACTCTGCAGGGAAATTTGGCGGTATGCAACAAAGCTCACTTTTTAACCCAGAAACTACACCTCTAGGAATCTACCCTCCAGGCACAGCAACAAGCGTGTGAAAAGTAAAAACTGCACGGGATTATTCATGGCAGCACTGGTTAAAGCGCAAGGTATTGGAAACAACCTAGATGGAGAGTGGTCGGACAAACATGGTACTCTCCAGGCAGTGGAGTGCCATGCAGTGGTAAAAAGGAGGAGGGTCCCTGGCTTGCAGTGATTTCCATGATACACCGTGAAGTAAAAAGACAAACTGCAAAAGAATATCTATGATCTGCTATCCTGCATGTAAGAAAGAAGGGGATATAAGACATTATACACCTCTCTGCTCATCTGTGCAAGAGAAATACTGGGAGGATATATCAGAAGCTGAAGACAGTGGGTGGGAAGGGGCTGGCCAGAAGGCGGCTGGCACCAGGGATGAGGCGGGAGCCCCGCCCTGCTGAGCTTGTTCTTGGGTAGCTCTGAGTCTTAGAACCATAGTAACATTTCATGTGCCCAAACAATAAGTTTGAAATTTAAATCAAAAAGCATGTCAGGGAGAGGGTACCCAAATGGAACACAAACAATAACAAACGAACAGAACTGTATTACAAAAGAGTAACATAGCCACTGAAGGACAGAACCATCCTGAGTAAGCCTGGAAAATACTATTCTGACTAGAAACTTAAACGGCTAATGACAGAGCCCATTAGAAATTATGGAAATGAAAAGTAGTTATGGAAAAACTCAGTAGATCACTAAACAGTGAGCCACTGATGAAAAATCACTCATCAACTATGAGACAGAACCAAAAAAATTACCTGGACCGCAGCGCAGAGTCAGAGACACAAAAACTATGAAAACCAGTAAAGGAGAATGAAGGTAGACTGAGAAGATCCAACACTCATACATCCTCCAGATTTGGAGTGTTAAAATAAATGATAGTGAGGCAATATTTGAACTAAAGACAGAATTTTTCAGAACCAAGGTATGAAACGAATTAGATTTGAAAATCCAACCAAACGCCACACAGGATTGACAGAAAAAGAACCCATATCCAGACATACCACAATGTAACTGCAGAACATCAAGGATAAAGAGAAAAGAGAAGAGGCCACCTCTTTAAAAGTACCTCTTTTAAAGTAAAGAGGCTGTATGCAATTACTGACTCTAGTTAGTAAATCTGTTTCTCGCAGGGTTACCAGTTTTGAAGCTTTATTGGCATACTAGGATTGAATAAATAGGTAAATATATTGTCAATAATGAGAGCCAGCTTTCTATTAATGAAGAAAAATTACAAATAAAGAAAGGGAGAAGGCTACAATGAACCCAGGGGTGCTGGATTAGCAATGGAATTATTAGTATGAATGCACAGTTTTTAATACATATCCAGATAGAGATACAGAAATATACATAGATGTGTGTATATATATGTAAATACAAATATATATACATTTACCCACATACATAAAATATGTATTTTATAATGTACACATTATAAATATGTATATAATATATACATTTCCTAGCTATGTCTGCTGAGAACAATGGCACCCTACCAGCAAGACTACATCTAAGCCCCTAGATACTGGTTTCTAAATATCATTCTCCCATTAAAGGAATCTGGGCTCCGTGGAAAGTGGCTGATTCAGGGATGGAGCAAGGAAAATATAAGCTGAGCCTTAAACATTTTCTGGCACCCAAAATAAGAAAGAGTTGTGCTTTTTTTTAAAGGACAAGGGCACATCAAAAAAAAAATAGCACCAACCTGAAGGAGTTCCTAACGGCCAAAGCTGAAACAGCTCAAGCAATAAAATAAATAACAATAGCAGTGGATTGTAATCCACAGAATAAATACCTGTGAGGCTAACCAAAACAAAAATAATTGAATAATTGGGGGAGAAAGAATAGCTCTTCCCTGCAGATGAATTCTAATTAGTAAGTATAAAATGAATGAGGGAAAGACAAAATCATCATTAAGTATATACCACAGTGAAAAATATTTCAGGCAAGATTTACTAATAGATGCTAAATCAGTAAGCAAAGGTTTAAGGAGAAGTAGGATATGGCACAGTCTCAAAGTATCTCCCCCAAGGTATGTATTAATCATGAAGAGAAAACCAGTAACTTTACAGGGGATGAAACCACCTTCATCCAGAGATAGAATGAAGGTTAATATCACCAGTAATGAGACATCCTGACATCATGGACCCCCGATGGGATGCGCTAAGAAAGTGTAACATCACCTCTGTGACATTCGTGCCCGAAAATGCACGGCCTCAACCTCATGACAGAAAATGCTGAACAACCAAAATTGAGTGACGTTCTTCTGCAAAATAACTGACCACTGCTCCTTAAAAGTGCCAAGGTCGGGACTTCCCTGGTGGCACAGTGGTTAAGAATCCGCCTGCCAATGCAGGGGACATGGGTTCAAGCCCTGGTCCGGGAAGATCCCACATGCTGTGGTGCAACCAAGCCCATGCACCACAACTACTGAGGCTGAGCTCTAGAGCCCGCAAGCCACAACTACTGAGCCTGCGTGCCACAACTACTGAGTCCGCGTGCCACAACTACTGAAGCCCATGCGCCTAGAGCCCGTGTCCCACAACAAGAGAAGCCACTGCAATGAGAAGCCCGTGAACCACAAGGAAGAGTAGCCCCACTTGCCGCAACTAGAGAAAGCCCGCACGCAGCAACGAAGACCCAACACAGCCAAAAATAAATAAATTTACTAAAAAAAAAAAAAAAGTGCCAAGGTCAGGAAAGACTGAGGAAGCCTCATAGACTGGAAAAGTCTAAGCAAACACCAGGACTAAGTGCAATGTGGGGTCCTGGATTAGATCCAGGAACAGAAAAAGGATGTTAGTGGGAAAACAGGTGAAACTTGAATAAGGTCTGTAGTTTGGTTAATCGTCCTGCACCAATGTGAACGTCATGGTTTGCTAACTGCACTACGATTACGTACGCTGTTTAGGTGAAGGGTGTTCATGAATTCTCTATATTTGGGTTTTTGGTTTTTTCCCCCAACCTTTCTGTAAGTCTAAAACAATCCGGAAATAAAATTTTAAAAATGAAGGTAAGAAAGTCTCTCGTACCCACTGTGGCATGTATGCCACACTTCTAGAAATACGGATGCAAGTCAAATTGCCTTCCCACAGCCCGCTAATTCTAATTTTTCCCTCTTGAGCAACCTAAAGTAAACAGTGATAGGTGTATAAGATAAAAATCCTTTCCGATGTGTGAAGACAGCTCTCAGGTACTTTTGAGGCTATTCTCTCCAGCCAAACTTTCCTACTGCCTTTCACTATCCCGTATCTGAGGTTTTCCACAGTCTTCCCATCCTAGACACGCTGCCCTGGAGTTCCTAAATCGTCAAGATCCCTCTTAAAATGCACCATGCAAAACACTTGCAATGCCCTGTCGCCAGCCACAGAGGAGAGCCGCGTCCCCACCTCCCCAGCTCGGCCCTGAGCCTGCGGGGAAGAAACCCCTGCCAGCCGAGCGGTCCTGGCGACCACGGCATTGGGTCCACGCGAGGCCAGCGCCCCCAGCTCCGCGTCTCCTCCACAGGAAGCACCGTCCCGTTGCTGGTGCCCACTGACTGTCCTTGTTCTTTAAATTCAACTGCAGGCTCTGCTACGTCCCCTTGTTAAGTGTAATTTGATTTCCATGTTGTTTTCTAGTGTATCAAAGTACTGCCAAATACTGCCGTAATCATGCGGATTGCCTTCGTGATTGGAAATGACGCCGCCTTCTGTGTCCCACCTGAGTCGACCAAAGTGTTGAAGAAGGAAAGACCAAGGACCTAGATCTCCGGTTACTCAGGATCTGCTCAGTCTTTACACTTTAAAAAGAGGCATGACGTGTAAAAGGGGTTTACTGTCAAGCTCCAATAATCTGGGCAGGGCTTCCCTGGCGGTCCGGTTGTTAAGATGCCGCGCTTGCACTGCAGGGGCGCGGGTTCCATCCCTGGTCAGGGAACCAGGGCACCGCGTGCTGCGCGGGACGGCGGAAAAAACATCGGGGCAAAGGGACGAAGTGGAGATACTAAACGCGCCCGTGCCATGTTACACACAGGCTGCGACTTTCCCGTCAGTAGCGTCACAGGCTGGTATAACTGCGGTATTACTGTCTCCCTCGCTCCTTCGCAACACCACTTGCCAAGAAGGAAAGCAAAGGGCGTGGGTGGGCGACTGCGGCCGCAAGCCATACTTTCTGGATGGAGTCTACACACGCTGGAGCTACACTCGAAACTCTTCCTCTCTGGCGTCTAATAACTTCTGGCACAGTAAGGTCAGCAGACCTGGGACCACAGCCGGTGACAAGATGACACTCCTCGCGGCGCTCAGGTGGCCGCGGCTGGGTCCCCAAATCCCGGGGCAGGGGAGAGGGGAGCCACACTGACACTGGGGTGCTCAGCGAGGGCTGTGCTCCTCTAGGGAATGTGGGGATCACCTGCTTGGTGGCCCTCAGCCAGCTGAGTGGATTAAATTATTCATGTTTTCTGCCATTTACTGTGGATTGTTGAAAGCTGGCCGCATACGATACTGATCCGTATCATTTACTTGGGAAATATTCCAGTTATCGTGGATTGGCCTGGACCAGAGGAAGACGAAGGATGCAGAGGCATTTAACTCCGGGATGCTTGTGCTGCATGGCTTGCTCTCTTCCACTCCCTACTAGAGAGGCTCTGTCAGCCTTCATAAAGGCAGATGAAGATTTACCACCCAAATAAAAGACTCTTGCTCTGTATAAACAAAATTAAAATCCTGAGTATACACAAAGACCCCATTACTTAATAATTGAAGATCTACCGAACAGCAACCTCGCCAGAGAGGAGTTGAAACAGGAACATGGTTGAGTAAGAGAAGACACTTGATAAGATGCATAAATTAAAACATAAAAGATGTATCATGTTCCCACAATGATGGGACACACAGCTGGCCTGTCTGGGAAAGACAAGCTCCCCTCCATTGAGAAGGCAGGTCATGCCTTTGCTGCCGGGACTCCTTCCTTTACTGGAAGTGATGGGGCCCCGGCGAGCTTGGTGAGTGGGGTGAACGGGAGGTGGGGTAGAGGTTTCACAAGCTGGCAGAAACGGAGTGCACAGCCCTGGCTAGTAGAAACCAGACGGGGGCTGTTCTCCTGATGCGCCCGGGCACACATGGGTGAGCCAGCAACAGGGAGCACACAGAGCACCGTCCAGCCCGGCTCTGTCGAGGGCCAGCTCTGACCTGGACTGAACCCACACATGCGGCCACCTCTGGAAACCCATTTCTCGACTCTGTGCTCGAGAAGGATGTGGAGGATAAAGACGCCAACTTCCTGAACCCTGACAGAAACACAGCGTGTATCCTCTTCAGTCAGCACAGCAACAAAGTGGCACGCTCTTAAAAACCTTAAGTTAAGCATATATAATATGTATGCTAATATATGTCAAGCATATTTAAGTTAGAACGCCAGTGTAAATCATTAGAAGTTGGTAATGCAATTAAAGGTAATTCTCTACACACACACACACAATAATCTCAGCTTTCATTTCAAAGGTATTTTAAGGATTTTTATTGACTAATGGAGATTATTCAAAAGATCATTTGTATTATAAATGTGTGATGCTGGTTAACTGAGTTCTAGTTATCAGAAAATTTGCTGAGTGAGTTTTTTATAGGTTACTTTTAACTCTATCGTAGTAAAGAAAGTTTACTTTTTCTGGAATAGGATGCAGACGTCCATCAGCTCTGATACAGAACCCTTAGTGCTTATGAACAGGATTAATAAGGCCTACAGACTGTTGTTGAGAAAGAAAGTGTGTTTCCATCAAGCAGAGATTCCCCCTCAGTGACACTTGGAAACGACCTTGTGCTCTTGGGGAGGGGTTGCTTTCTGCGGCACAGAGCAAACTACAGAAAACACCAGAAGCTAGGGTCCCTACTCTCAACCCCATGTTGTCAGGGCATCCCAGGACTTCAGCCACGTGGACCGTAATATCGAGATGCTGCGCTTCCCTCAGCTGCCCTTTCCAGAAGACTCCTCACCTTACCGGGCACGGGCTTGCATCCACGCCCTGGACCAAGTCTAGCTCAGCAAAGAGAATGCATCACCTCCCGATGAGGAGATGAACGAGGTTAAGCCTCGGGCAGGAGTGAGAGCTGGTTCCCTAGAGGAAGGTAGCGGAGGAGAGTGAAGAAAAATCACTCTTTACTTCCAATTAAAAGACAAATGCACACTCTAGGCTGAGGATTAATTCTGCTTGCATGGTTTACCAAGGACACTATAACCCTAAATTGTAAAAATCTACTCACCACAGGTGGAGCCTAGTAACCGTCCCTGCAATGATAAAAAACTACAGCTTGGAGTGTTTCTGCATGTGTTCTTTCTGGTTTTTTGGGGTTTTTTGGCTGCATTTGGGTCTTCGTTGCTGCGTGTGGGTTTTCTCTAGTTGCGGTAAGCGGGTCTTTGTGGTGCGCGGGCTTCTCATTGCTGTGGCTTCTCTTGTTGCGGAGCACGGGCTCTAGGCGCATGGGCTTCAGCAGTTGTGGCGCACGGGCTTAGTTGCTCCGCGGCAAGTGGGATAGAACCCTGGTCCGGGAAGGGTTCTATCTGCATTGGCAGGCGGATTCTTAACCACTGCGCCACCAGGGAAGTCCGTGCATTTGTTATTTCAATAACAAACAAAAATTCTGCGACGTAGGAAGGATAGGGAATTTTATTTCTATGAAGTCCACAAACCTCAGGTAACTTGCCTGGTGATTTGAGATGGCAGAGCTGGGGCTCAGTGTGCATTCATTCTAACTGGGGAGACAAGACTGAAACATACACTAAAGCAACACTAAAAACTTTACAATAATGTACGAAAAATATTTCAAAACTTAATATAAAGCTATAGTAATCAAGATAGTGTGGTAATGGCACAGGGGTACATATAACAGATCAATGGAATGGAATTGAGAGTCCAGAATAAACCCTTCCATTTATGGTCAACTAACTTTTGACAAGAGTGCCGAGACAATTCAATAGAGAAAGAAGAGTCTTCATAAGAAATGGTGCTGGTGTAATTCTATATCCATACGCACAAAGAGAAACACAGGGCCCTATCGTTTACCACACACAAAGATGAACTCAAAATGGATCAGAGAGCTAAATGTCAGAACTAAAAGTATTAAATTTTTAGAGGAGAACATAGGAGAATATCTCTGTGATCTTTGGTTAGGCAAAGATTTTTTTAGATATGACAGCAAAAGCATGACTCGTAAAAGAAACAAATTGATAAATTGGATTTGATCAATATCGAAAACTTTGGGGCTCCAAAAGACACCATTAAGAAAGTGAAAAGACAAGGCACATTCTTGGAGAAACTGTTTACACACCATACACACGTTAAAGGACTTGTCTCCAGAATATATAAAAAAGTCTTTCAACTTCACAAGAAGACAACACAATTTTTTAAACGGGCAAAGGATCTGAATAGTAATTCTGCCAACAAATATATACATACGGTCAATAAGTACATGAAAAGATGTTCAACATCATTAGTCATTAGAAAAAGGCAAATCAAAACCACAATGGGGCTTCCCTGGTGGTGCAGTGACTGAGAGTCCGTCTGCCGATGCAGGGGACATAGGTTCATGCCCCGGTCCGGGAAGGTCCCACAGGCCGAGGAGCGGCTGGGCCCGTGGGCCGTGGCCGCTGAGCCTGCGCGTCCGGAGCCTGTGCTCCACAATGGGAGAGGCCACAACAGTGAGAAGCCTGCGTACCGCGAAAAAAAAAAAAAAAAAAAAAAAAAAACCACAATGGGATACCGCTTCCCACCCACTTAGAATGGTTATAATCCAAACAAGTGTTTGCAAGGATGTGGAGAAAATGGGACACTCATTTGTTGCTAGTGGGAATTTAAATGGTGCAGCTGCTTTACAAAGCAGTTTGGTGACTCCTCAAAATGTTAAGTGCAGAGTTAGCTGACAACCCAGAATTCCCCAGCTAGGTACGCACCCAAGAGAGATGAAAACATATGTCCACACAAAAACTCGGTCATGAATGTTCACAGCATCATTACTTATAAAGTCCCAAAAGTGCAAACAACCTGAATGTCCATCAACTGAGAAATGGTTAAATAAAATGTGGTATTATCTATACAATGCAATGTTATTTAGAAACAAGACGGAATAAAATACTGATATATGCTTCAATGTGGATGAACCTTAAAAACATTATTACGCTAAGTGAAAGAAGCCAGTCACAAGAGACCAAACACTGTGTGATTCCATGTATATGAAGTGGCCAGAGAAGGCAAATCAAGACACAGAGCTGGGGGAGGGGGAGCTGCTAGTGGGTACCAGGTTTCTTTGGGGTGATGAAAATGTTCTGAAATTAGATTACCATGATGTCTACACAACCCTGTACGTACACTAAAACCACGGATCCGTGCACTTTAACAGAGTGGACTTAACGGTATATAAATTTGCAATACTGTGATTTATAAGAAATATATATATGGTCATTCCGGTGACCAACACACATTTTTCAGATATATGTGGTCTTTGTCCATGGTTCCTGGATCACAGCTCCCAAAACCCTTGGAATTTGCCACGTGATTAGAGCAACGTGAGTGTTCTCCGTCAGTAGTATGTGGTCTCTAGTCCTCAGTTCCTGAAACCACTTCACAGTCATAAAGGTGAAGTGGGTGTCTCCTTATTCATAACAAGCCCCTTTCCACCCCGACTAGGTTTATGCTAATGAAGTGACTTTTGACAAGCACCTGGGGGGTGGGGGCACTTGCTGCCTGAGGAAAAAGGTAGAAAACTAGATGGATGGAACTTTCAGTCCCACCCCCTGATTTCCGGGGAGGGGAGAGAGGACAGAGTCCGTGTTCAACCATGCGTATATAACAAAGCCACCACAAAGCCCAGAAGGAGGGGGTTCGGAGAGCTTCCAGGATGGGGAACCAGACGCTTCCACAACCAGTGTGCCAGGCCCCAAGCTCCAGGAAGACAGAACCTCCTTTTTTCAGGAACTCATCCTATGTGTTTCTCCATCTGGCTGTTGATTCGTATCCTTCAATGTCCTTTTACAATAAATTGATAATCTAGTGAGTAAACGGGCTTCCTGAGTTCTGTGAGCTGTTTTAGGAAGTTAATTGAATCTAAGGAGGGGGTCGTGGGACCCTCTGATTTATAGCCAGTTGGTAACAACCTGAGCTTTCGACGGGCATCTGAAGTGCAGGGCAGCCTTGGGGGACTGAGCCCTTTACCTGTGGGGTCTGATACTGTCCCTGGGTAGTTAGTGTCAGGATTGAGCTGAATCCTTGGACATCCTACTGGTGTCCCAGAACTGCTGTGGGCAAGCCTCTCCTCCAACACATACACACATTGGAACTGGGTCCAGGAACCCATTTAAAATTATACATAAATAAAGCTATTTTTTTTAATGGGCAAAAAAACTGAATAGACAGTCCACCAAGAAAGATATAAATGATTAATAAACACATAAAAAGATCTTCAACATCGTTCGTCGTTAGGGAAATGCAAATTTATATTGCTGTGAATACCTAACTTCACACCTACGAGGATAACTATAATCAAAACGACAGACACCGTGAGGATGTGGACAAACCAGAATACTCACAGGAGGCCAGTGGAGGTGCAAATGCTACTGCCACCGTGGGAAACAGTCTGGCAGTTTCTAGGAAGTTAAACATCAACTTACCATTGGAGCCAGCCATCCCGGTGAGGGTCATCTGTCTAGCAGACATGAAAAGTTATGTCCACGCAATGATCTCTATGTGACCCTTGTGAGTTCTCAGCACTATGCATGATAGCCAAAAAGGAAAAACAGCCCCAATGTCCACCCGCTGATGAATAAACAAAATGTGGGATATCTATACAATGGAATATTATTTAGCAATCAAAAAACAATATACTAATATATGCTTCATCATGGATGAACCTCAAAAAACATTATGAGAGTGAAAGAAGTCAGCTGCAAAACCACACACGGTATGATTCTGTTTACATGAAATGTCCAGAAAAGGCAAATCTAGAGAAACAGAAAGTGGATCAGCACTTGACTGGAACTGGGGGTGGGAACAGGAGTCATTGCAAACGGGCACAAGAGTTCTTTCTGAGGTGAAGCAGTCTAAAACTGGGCGGTGATGGCTGCACAACTAAAGTGACGAAAAATCACTTCATTGTACACTTAATATTTTAAAAACCCTAATCAACGTGGTCTTGATGATAAGCGCAAAAGGGAAATCCGAGAAGTCATGGGCCACGGGCATGGTCCTGAAGGGGAATACTGCACTCAGCTGATTTATAATTTCCCCTAAATAAATGAAACTTTGAAAATATCAACCATTTTATGCATCAATGTAATCCTCCCTTCACTTCTTTTCAGTTAAACACACATACACACATGCTCTTCCACGTTAACCAGTCACAAAGTAGGTGCTGAACACCTACTGGGTGCCTCGCTTGGCTCTGGGCACCTGGTAATCAGAGAAGCAGACGCCAGGTCATGGTCCTCCATGGGCCACTGCTGAACACAACAGACACCTACAAGGGCCCAAACCATGGAAAACTACCTCCTGACTGACCTAACCTCATTTTGACTTTTCTGTGTCATGTACAAAGAAATCTGCTGAAAACTAGAAATGACTGAGGCCTTGTGTAGCTGGCAGTGTGAGTATTTGTATTAGAGTTATAACTGAAGGTGAGTCATGATTGATAAATTCCTTTTTCAAGATGGAAGAGTGGCTGAATACAATTAAACTGAGTAGACCAGACAATACGAAGTAGCTCAACAGATGATTTCTAAACTAAAAGACAGGTGAGAGAAATAAATAACTTGTTTCTTGAAGAGTGGGTTACAATTACTTAGAATGAAGAGTGGCCACAGAAAGGCAAAACAAAAGGGCTTTGTCAGGGCTCCGCATCATCAGCTACTATACATTAGGTTTTTTGTTTAGTTTTGCTTTTTAATTTATTTTGGGCTGGGTTGGGCCTTCGTTGCTGCACGTGGGCTTTCTCTAGTTGCGGTGAGCGGGGTCTATTCTTCGCTACAGTGCAAGGGCTTCTCATTGCAGTGGCTTTCCTTGTTGCAGAGCATGGGCTCTAGGCACATGGGATTCAGTAGTTGTGGTTCGTGGGCTCTAGAGCACAGGCTTAGTAGTTGTGGCGCACGGGCTTAGTTGCTCCGTGGCATGTGGGATGTTCCCGGACCAGGGCTCAAACCCGTGTCCCCTGCATTGGCAGGCAGATTCTTAACCACTGCGCCACCAGGGAAGTCCCTGTTCATTAGATTTTCACAGTGGGGATCTCATTCAGCAGATGAGCCATAAAACCTACAACCTACAGGACGAAACAAGCAAATTTAACTCTGAATTTTCTCACTTTGTAAGTTCAACCCCATAGGACAACCTGGATGGAGTTAAAGCCATCAATATGTCTAAGTGGTTTTGCCTACAAGGACTACTAGCTTTACTGGATAACTTTTCAGGTGTTAACAAAGGCAGATCTAAAAGTTATCCAGAAAAGAGTGGGTATAAAATGCCCTCGGCCCTCTAATTTAGGGGCAGCTATTCATAATACCAAGAATTGGTGAGAACGGCAGACTGGAATTTTCCAATTTACTCACATCTGAATTTCAACAGCTGCATCAAAAACATTCCAGATTGCAACTCACAATTACCTGCCCTCTCCCCAAGCTCAAGCCTGCTCATCCCTGGACTGAAGACATGACCTGTGTACAGGTGTGGTGCCCACAAGGAAAATCATGTCTGCCAACAGCATGTGCACCTGAACACCTTCAACCTGCAGAAGAGCCCACACAGCACAGCTAAATAAAGTCACAGCAGGGCTGACAAGCTAAATGCTGTGCAGAAAACATTCACATTGTTAGCGGTTTTAGCTAGCAGTGACTTCGCTGCTGCAGTGCACAACCTACACAAACTTCTAAATATTGTAAGTCAAAACAGATAGAAAGCATTCACAATTGACATTCTTGCACTGTTTAAGGAGTGCCTCAAACTTAACTTTACTGAGTATATGTGTGTGTGTCGCAACTTCTTTCTATAAGCTTTGAATCAATAATGCAAGTAGCTCTTCAGGCCAAGATGGAGCAACAGGGACCAGATTCACCCTCCTACATGCAACAACCAAAAATGGACAAAATAAATGAAACAAAAGATTTCAAGACACTGACCAACAAGTAACAAAGAACAGTGACCCCTGAGAGAGGGACACAAACGGGCTGAGCCCTATACCTGCCCTCCCTCACTGCCTTGAGTTTCCAGGCTGCGGCATGGCAAGGGGAATCGAGGCAGAGCCTGGGGGATTCCCTGAGTTCATAACACATTCCTGAGCATGTTGGGGGCTCACAGGACAGAGCCCTGGAGAAAAGACAGTGGCTTAGAGCGAGAAACAGGATGATGCACACACATACAGCTGAGTGCCGATCAGCATACATGTGTAAAGGAAGTACCCAAGGGCAGGAAAAGAGCCACCCGGAAGGATTAGAAGCAGTAGTGCCTGGTGCTCAGACATGGCTGGGAATACTGTCTGACCCTGCCGCCAAACCTGGAAAACCTCATGACTCATGACGCAGAGGGCAGACTACACAGATCTTGCTTCAGGAGTGGGGACTTATTAGCCCTAGACCAAGCCCTATTCTGGTCTCACCTAACAAATCTTAAAAGCATGATCCAAAGGCTCAAACTTTTTCCAAGTAACTTATCTGTGACCCAGAACAAAGTTCAAGCATGCTTATAGGAATCTAAAAATATCCAGCACCCCATACGGTAAAATTCACAATATCTGAGCAGCAAAGCAGCAGAAAAATATGATGCACAGTGAAGAGAACAACCTACCAAAGCTAGCCCCAAACTAACACAGAGGTAAGAATTAGCAGAGAAGGACATTTAGGAAGTCATTTTGACTGTATTCTATATGTCTGGAATGCTACGCAGAGATATGGAAGATATTTTAAATCCCAATCAAACGTTGTAAGTTGAAATCTACAATGTCTGAGATTAAAAAAAAAAGTAACGGATATAATCAACAGCAGATTAGACACTGCAGAAGAAAAGGTTAGTGGACTTGAAGGCACAGCAATAGACACTACCTGAAAATAAAGAAAACAGATTTTTAAAAAAGAACAGAGCATCAGTGGTATGATCTCAAGAAGCTTAAATGATGTATAACTGGAGTTCCAGTAGGAGAAAAGAGAGGGGAAACAGAAAAAAAATATTTGAAGATATAATGGCTGAAAATGTCCCAAGTTTGAGGAAAACTATAAACCCACAGATCCAAGAATTTCAGTAACACCAAACACACAAAAACATGGAGACAATTATACCAAAGAACACCATGGGCAAATTGCTCGAAGCCACTGATAAAGAGAAAACTAAAAGGACACAGAGACCAAAGATATTACATTCTGAGGAACTGAGATGGGATGACGGCAAATTTCTCATCAGAAACAAACCAATTAGGAAGACGGCGCAGCAACATCTTTAAAGTACTGAAAGAAAAAACTACCAACTTAGAATTCTGTATGTGGTAGAAATATCTTTCAAAAATGAGGGTGAAGTAAAGACATACAAAAGGTCAAAATTTTTATCACCAGTAGGTTTGTCCTATAAGAAATGTTAAAGGAATTCCTTCAGGAAGAAAACCAAAATATAAAACCAGATGGAAATACGAATCTACACAAAAGAATGAAGTGCACTGGAAATGGTAACTCTGTGGGCAAACAGTAAGTTTTTGCTCTTGTTACTGAAACTTCTTTAAAAGATGACTGACTGTTTAAGCAGAAATAGTAATAATATAGTATGGTTTACAGCATATATCAAGGTAAACTGTAGGACAAGAGCAGAAAAGCAGAGAGGAGAGGGATGGAAGTGTATATTGTAAGGTTCTTACATGCACAGTGGTATGGTACCACCTGATGACAGACTGTACAACTTGAAGATGCACATTCTAAATCATAAAGCAAAAAACAAAGTTACAGGTAAGTCAATGAAGGAAATAACATAAAATAATAAAAAATATCTTACTAAACCAAAAAGAAGTAAATAAAAGAAATAAAAAACAAAGAGCAATATGATAGACTTTAATCTAATTATATTAACAGTCACATTAAAAGTAAATAGACTAAATACTCTAATGAAAAGGCAGAGATTGTCAGACTGAGTAACAAAAAAACCCCAATTATAGACTGTCTACAAGAAACTCACTTTAATACAAAGATACAAATAGATTAAAAGTAAAAAGGTGAAATAAGATATACAATGCTGACACTAATCCAAAGAAAGCTAAGGTGGCTATACTAATATCAGACAAAATAGATTTCAGAATGGAGAATGTTACCAGGGATGTAAAAGGTGATTTCATAATGACAGAGGAGTCATTTAATCAAGACGACATACAATTCATAAATGTATATGCACATAAGAGTTTCACAGTACATGAAACAAAAACTTATAGAAGTTTTTGCAAGTTGTTTGCAAGGAGAAAAGACAAATCTACGATTATATTCAGAGGTTTCAATACCATCTCACAAAAACCGTTACAACATTAAAAATATTATAGGACATGAAAAAAATTGTTAAGGATACAGAAGATATACACCAAACTATCAACCAACTTGACTTAACTGACACTTATAGAACACTTCACTCAACAGCAGAATACACATTTTCCAAGACTAACCATATTTTGAGTCATAAAAGAAGTCATCTCATAGGAAAAACAGTATGGAGGTTCCTCAAAAAAATTAAAAACACCATATGATCTGGCAACCCTACTTCTGGACATTTATCAAAAAGAATTGAAATCAACATCTCAAAGAGATATTTAGCATGTCCATGTTCACTGCAGCACTATGCACAATGGCCAAGATGTAGAAACAACCTAAATGTCCATTTCAAATGAATGGATAGAGAAAATGTGGTATATTCAAACAATGACTACCATTCAGCCCTTAAAAGAAGGAAATTTTCGCAATATGCAACAACATGGAGGGGCATTGAGGACATTATGCTAAGCAAAATATGCAAGATAATGAAAGACGAGTACTGCATGATTCCATTTATACGAGGTATCTAAAATAATCAAATTCACAAAACGAAGACTGGAATGCTAACTACCAGGGGCTGTGGAGAGGAGGAAATGGAGAGTTATTCATCAGCAGAGACCCGCTGTACAACACTGTACCTACAGTCAACAATAACTGATTGTACACCTATGATTTGTTAAGAGGACAGATCTCATGTTAAGCATTCTTACTACAATAAAATTTTAAAAATAAATTAAATTAAATTTTAGAAAAAGAAAAAAGTGTCAGTAAACTTCAAAGGATTCAAGTCACACCAAGTGTGTTCTTGGACCACAGTGTAATTAAACTAGAAAGCAGTAACAAAGATCTCTAGAAAATCCCCAAATATCTGGAAACTAAATAACACACTTCTAAATAACAAATGCATCCAAGAAAAAATCAACTGGAAAATTATAAAGCATTTTGAACTGAAAAAATAAAAACCAAAACATTACATTCACTAAAGAAGAAATGTATAGCGGTCAGTGCCTACGTTAGAAAACATGAAAGGCCTCCACCTAGTGACCTCAGAATCCACCTTCAGTCACAAGAAACAAAAGAACCAGTGAACCCAACATGAGAAGAAAAAGGGAAATAAAGAAGATGCGAGTGAAAATTATTGACAAAGTAAATAGAAAAGCAATAGAGAAAAATCAGTGAAACTTAGAAAGACATCACATGTACATAGATCAGAGACTTAATATTGTTAAGATATTAAGAGATAATATTCCTCAAATTAATCTATAGATTCAATTCAGAATTCCAGCTGACTTCTTTGCAGAAATTGACAAGCTGATCCTAAAATTCCTATGGAAATTCAAGGAACCCAGAATAGCAAAAACGATGTTGAAAAAGAACAAAGTTGGGGGACTCTCACTTCCAGGTTTCAAAACTTACTATAAAGCTACAGTAATCAAGACAGTATGGTACTGATATAAGGACAGACATACTGATCAATGGAACAGAACTGAGAATCCAGGAAAGAACCCTCACATTTGCAGTGGGTTGGTTTTCAGCAAAGGTGCCAAGACAACTAAATGGGGGGAAAGAATAGTCTTTTCAACAAATGGTGCTTGGACAGCTTAATACCTACACGCAAATGAATGAAGTTGGAACCTTACCTCACACCATATATAAAAATTAACTTGAAATGGAACGTAGATCTAAATGTAAAAGCTAAAACTATGACTTTTAGGAAAAATACTGGGGTATGAAATAGAATAATTTTGAAAATCATGTATCCAATAAGGGACTGGTATTAAAATATACAAAGAACTATTACAACTTAATAATAAAAAGACAACCACCCAATTTAAAAATGCGCAAAGGATCTGAGAGACATTTCTCCAAAGATATACAAATAGCCAAAGAAACACATGAAAAGATGCTCAACATCATTAGTTATCAAGAAAATGCAAATCAAAACTACAAAGAGGTATTACTTCATATCCACTTAGAATGGTTACAATTTAGAAAGCAGACTAAGTGTTGGTGATGATGCAGAGAAACTGAAACCCTCATACACTGCCGGTGGGAATGTAAAATGTGGCAGCCACTTTGGAAAACAATTTAGCAGTTCCTCAAATGGTTAGAGAGTTACCATATGACCCAGAATTTCCACCACTAGGTATATACCCAAGAGAAATAAAAATATATGTCTATACAAAAACTTGAACATGTTCATAAAAGCATTATTTATAATAGCCAAAAAGCCAAATTGTACACTTTAAGTACTTGTAGTTTGTTATACCCCAATAATGTTAAAAAATAAATAAAAAGAAAGAAAAATTATAGGCAAAAAACCCTGCAATAGCCAATCAATTAATGTATCCTTCTATTTTATTTCTAAAGGACATTGACAAAGAATGGAAAGAAATTACAACACAGGAAATGGCCACTTATCCCTAGGAACCAAAAGCTGGGAAAGGGGATCTTGGATCACCTCAGATTAAACCAGAAAAAAATATCAATTCAACGTGAGCCCAGGTATGCTCTGCCTAGAGAACTTGCTCTTTACAGAGCTTTTATGGAAGGAGAGTCTTCAGGGAGATGAAAGGCTGAGTAGACATGAATCTTCAGGTGTTCTAGGCAGAAACTTCTATTCTTAAAGGAAAGGTGAGTGTGGTGGGCAGGGACTGAAAGGAGCCAGGCACTGGATGCCCCGAGTCACGGGGTCAACCTAGGCAAGGACCTCACGTCTCTTCTTCCAGAGCCTAGAACAGTTCCTGATACACAATAGATGCTCAAAAAACGGCGACCCAACGGAAACGATAATCACTACTGATATTTAACTGCTACACGTGTTACCACATTAGCCAACCTTACCATGATCAGGACACTAACAAGATTACAGGAGAGGCACCTGACTCTGGTTCATGAGACTCACTCATTCCAGAGATGGGTTCTGGTGGCTGTAGCTCCTAACTCCACGGCTGGTTTTAATGCACAGGGTGTAAGGCCACTAGGCTGTCCTACCTAGAGGTAGGAAAGGAGCTGCACTTCCTGAGTGACCAAATTCTGAAGGGGGGGTGTGTGTGTGAGAGAGAATGGAAAACTTGGGACAAGAGCTTGGCTACTTAATTGAACTCAATCTGGATTATTAGATCAAAGACTAGGACACAATACAACATAAACAAGAACTTTATCAAATTAGGAGGCAATATACACCACAGCAATAAGATACCACCTCATCCTTCTTTGGTCACAATCAGGAAGTGTTGTAGCCTCAACCTGGGCGTTTAATTTCAGCAATTCCAGTCTGAAAGATCACTCAAGGTCTCTTCCATTAAGCCCTTCCTGTTCCCTCTGATCAATAGTGACCTCCGGCTCCCCACTCCTGACAGCCCATGGCATCACACTTTTCATCATTTTATGGCCAATTTAGGACTTCGTTTTGAAGTCCCATGTTTTAGTTCCACAAGCCCCCCATGGGAAGCTGTATAGCCCAGTGGTTAAGAACACAGGCTCTGGAGGCAGACAGTGGGGTTTAAGACCTACTGCCGCCACTTGCTAGCTGTATACCCTTAGGCCAGTTGATTAACCTCTCTGTGCCTGAGTTTCCTCATTGGTAATACGGGTATAATAACGGATGGTTGTGAAACTGATAACCCACATGGTAGCCGCTCAAGGACTGGCAGTATCTGCCACATCTCTGCTAAATGTCTCTAAGACACACAACTCAGTGTGGCCTAACAGGAATGCCTCATTTTCTCCTGCAGTCACACGTCAATCTTTCCTCAATGACAGCACCACTGCATATCTGGGTGCTCAAGTCACAACCCTGGGAGTCACCTGGACTCCTCCCTTTATATTTCCTTCCACATCCACTCCACCAGCAAGACCTGACAGTTCTTCCTCCAAAATATACAGCCAAGTCTGTGTACTGTCACCATCTCACTCCCCTCTGTCTGAACCTCTGTCGCCTCTCACGATCTATTTATTCCTGGCCTCCCCTCTGACCACTATCCCTTTCATTTCCCACAAAGCTGCTCTGTGGAAAGAGTTAGCTCTTTAAATGTCAGTATGATCGTGTCATTCTACTATTTACTTCCCACTGTCTGGAGGACAACACCCAGGGAGTGGTGAAGCCACGGACAAAAGGAAACTGAGTCCTTGGATGTCTTTGATCTGGGTACCACCAGTCCCATACTTATATTTAGCGGCTCTGTGTTCCACGGCCCTGGGCTCACCTCCATACTGTAATGTACGGGAGAATCAAACTTCCATCCGGTTTGAGCCAATGTGGTTTGAAGTCCCTCTGTTACACAAGCTTAACCTATGCCCTGTAATATGGCACAAGGGAGTGGGGCGCCACTGTGACAGAACATAAGTGATACTGGCTCGTGGTCAGGCAGTGGGTGGTCAGGAAACATGCTGCAGAGTAGAAAGCTCGTCACTCCTGCTACGCTGTGCAAAACATGAGAAAAACGTTGCCTGCATTAACTCAGAAGGCACACCCCGTGCTTACGGAGCCCGTAGGTCCAGAAGAAGCGGACAAACAATTAAGAAGCACGGTATGGTAGCAGATCCTTGCTGCTCTTAGAAGGAAATAAACGAGATGAAGTGAGAAACAGCAATTCGCAGGCAGAGGTGTTACACAAGAGCGCAGCTCAGAGGCCCTGCACTCCTGCTCCAGTCCCACAGGACTTCTTTCAGTTCCCTAAAAGCCTACGCGCTTCCTACCCACACTGTTTCCCCTTCAAGCCTCACACAGACCCGATTACCCTCCCACCCCAGCTTGATTAGGCCCTGGCCCCCCTTACTGATCACCTCTTACCCTGCTCTCTCACAGCAAAGGACTGGCGTGTCTACTCACCTGGCACCCATACCACACCCAGTCCAGCGCCTGCACGTGGAGGCGTGACTTAGGAACAGCGGCGTGCAGAACGCAGGACACCCCCCTGACCTAGACATCGAGACCCTGCAGGGAGCCCCGCGCACATCTGAGGGACCCTACGTCTCCAGTGCTCCTGAGCGCCCGGGTTCGCATCCCTGCGCAGGCGCGGTCTGAGGGGCGGCCCCGCCCACTACGCTCCGCCCCAGCAGGTGCACGTGGCCCGCTCCGGCCGGGCCTCCTCCCAGGCAGGGCGCCAGAAGACGCGAGGCCCAGTGGGGGCCCGCCGAGAGCCGCCGCCTTCCCATTCCTAAGGCCCAGGCCCCGGGGGACTCACCGCGTCCCCCGGAACCTGCAGCTCCTCTGGCCTCCGCCGTCGCCACCGGCCCAGCGCCAGGGGGTCCATGCGGGCCCAGGCCCGAGGCCGCCCAGCCTCTCATGCCCACAGGCTGCAAGGTGCCGCCGCCGGGCCACGCCGCGGCGACCACGCCCTCTTCACCCACGTGCCCCGAGGGAGCCAATGAGGGGCTGGGGGCGGGGCGTCGCAAGGAACCCTTGAGACCCGGCGGGCCCAGGCGACAGGCCTGAGTAGCGGAGGCCAGAGCCTTGAGGAGACGAGGGGACGTTTGCCTCAGGTCATTGATTAGGGAAGAGGGCTGAACGTCACTTCTCCGATCACTGAGTCGGCCGTGGGGCTCCAAAGAACCTACTCTTAGGGTTTCGTCACGATTCGACTACAGACCCTGGACCGGCTGGAGGAGCGCCCGCCTCCTTTCTTGTGATTGGTCTCCGAGCCCAGTCTGCGGCCGTCTTCCTGTGGCTGGTTGGCTGATAGAAGGCGCAGCGGGCCTTATCAGCTGGGAGAAGCTCTGGCGTCTCTGGGAGATGTAGTCCCGGGGATGCAGCTTCAACTTCCGGGCGGGAGTGGGCCCCCGGTTGCTGCGAGACCGCGCAGTGGCCTCCTGCCGAGTTTGCTCGTTGTACGGTAGCTTCTCGTCTGGAGGCCCCGGGAGCACCCGTTTCTCTGAGGCAGCAGGCCTGAGCTGCCGGGGCCTTTGGGCTGTGCGGAAGGGGAAACCGAGGCCTTGCTGTCCGCGCCGTCGTGGGGTGGGATTCCCTCTGTGAGCAGTCCCCAAACCGTGGGCATCGCACCCCCGACCCAGTGCTGTGCGGAGCTGCACTGCCCTCATCTCAGGGAGCCGAGGGACCTGTCCAGGCTGGAGCGTGCTCAGGCTCGGCCGGCCCCAGTACCCCACCGCGGAGCCGCACCGGCTTCTGCACCAAAGCGCCGAGCCCGAGGTCCTTTCTGGTTAACTAAAATTAGTATAAGCCAGTCCTTTGACGGTGATTGGCTAGTGGGTCTGTTAGGGGCATGGCTGGCTCTGGGACAGATGTTCCTTACTGTTTAAAAAAGGGGCTGGATGGTTGGGGGCTTAGTTCTTTCCTGCTGTTGTTGCCAGTGGAAGCTCCCTGGAGCTGCTGCAGCCTTCTTATCACCATGAGGGCAGCTGGTTGGAAACTGAGTGAAAAGTAGGAAGGCATCCAGGCTCTAACAATGTGAGCTTCTGAACCAACCCCAAACCAGCTGACCACCAATCTCCAGACGTCTTGTCTTGTCTCTGTTATTTGAGTCACTGTAAATTTACCATTTTGCTTCAATTGGAGGCATCTTTTGTCACAAAGACTTGTCCTTACCCGTTGTGGTGAAAAGCATGACTCCCTACTCAGCTGGGCTACTTTCTGCAGGATATTCAGCAAATTAAGTAGCTAATCACATCAGTTTTCTCATTTATAAAAGATGATGACTCTTCTGGTATTGGGAGGATTAAATGTAAAGTGCTTAGAACAATGCCTGACACAAACTAAGTGCTCAATTCTACTACTAGTACTTCTAGGACTACTAGTTAATCCTGTATCAAAAACCTTGGGACCTTCCAGTTACAAGGTGATTAAGTTCTGGGTGTGTAATATACAGCATGGTGATTATAGTTAGCAATCCTGTTTTCTTTATATATTTGAAAGATGATCAGAGAGTAGATTTTAAAAGTTCTCACACAACACACACACACACAAAACGTAACTATGTGATGGATGTGTTAACTTACCTGACTGTAGTAATCATTTTGCAGTATATACATATATCAGATCATTACATTGTACACAGTAAACTTAAATGACAGATGTCAGTTATAGCTCAATAAAGATGGGGGTGGGGGACCTTGGGGCCAGATGTTTTGGAATTCAAAATTTTTTGGATTCTGTGTTAAAGGGCAGTATGCATACTGCATGAAACACCTTCAGCGGGATCTGGAACAGCATAAATCAAAGACAATATTTCTGCAGCAAAAATGTGTGAATATTCACAAATATTAACCCGAAGTGTGATATATAAAGGCTATAGTCTTATGTTAGTTCCAATGAGTTTGCTCCAAACTTAGGGGGAAACTTCTAAGTTTTAGAACTTTTTGCATTTCAGAATTGAAAATAAAGTACTGCTGTGGACCTGTATTACTACCTCTACTTTAAAAACTTTGCATGTATGTGTCTTGCAGTTGAGATTAAATGACCCGCTTTGTCGTCCAGTTTCAATTTCACTGTTCTTTGCACCTAAGGCTGCTTTTTCAGATGCTTGAGCCAACTGTTTGGGTAATGGGGGTACAAACGCTTGGTCCCTGAAGTAGTGACAGATGGTCTCCTTGACCAAACTACTCAGGTTCCTCTGAAATCTCTTATCAACTAGGCTCTGACCTTTGGGCTCCCGTGTTCATCCCTGCATTTTCCAGTTTCAGCAAGAATCTTGCTAAGGCAACTTAGCCAGAAGCCCCCAGCCTTGGTTTCTGGTTGGGCTTCTCATCCTCCAACATCCCCCAGGGGTTGTCTGGTCATGGTGGCCTGCTTTCAGCAAGAATGCTGCTAGGTTAGTTTAGCTAGAATCTCTTCTTACCCTTGATGTTTCCTCGTAGAAATTTTCCATCCACTGACCCCACTCCCCCACCCCGCCATGCTCCTTGGCTATAAGTTACCACTTTCCCTTGTATTTAGAGTTGAGCCCAATCTCTCCACTCCTGCAAAAGCCCATTTCAGTAGTCACTATACCTGTCACAGTGGGGTCCCCCTGAGTAAAGTCTGCCTTATCATTCTTTAACAAGTGTCATGATTACTTTTTTCTTTAACACAATTGGTATATTTAGAAGGACGCAGTTTAGCTTATCACACTATTTACCACACATCAGTCATTTGGGTACCAACCGAAAGATGTATACTAAACCTCTTCTATTATTTACCTAGTATATTTAAATTCTTAATATCTTAAAATTTAAGACTTTAAAAATAATACAAAATATCTATAAAGTGATAGTTTAAAGGACTTGTTATTCTAATATGTTAAATACATTAACAGAAGAAAACAGGAGGAAGCTTCATGACATTGGATTCTTGCATATGATGCCAAAAACAGTCAACAAAAGAAAAATTAGATAAACTGAACTGTATAAAAATGTAAAACCTTTGTGCATCAAAGGACACTATTAACACAGTGAAATGCAACCCAAGAAATGGAGTAAATATTTGCAAATTATATATCTGATAAGGAGTTAACATCCACAACACATGAAGAACACCTACAGGGGCTTCCCTGGAGGCGCAGTGGATAAGAATTTGCCTGCCAATGCAGGGGACACGGGTTTGGTCCCTGGTCCGGGAAGATTCCACATGCCACAGAGCAACTAAGCCCGTGCACCGCAACTACTGACGCCCACATGCCTAGAGCTTGTGTGCTACAACAAAAGAAGCCACCGCGATGAGAAGCCCACACACTGCAACGAAGAGTAGCCCCTGCTCGCCACAGCTAGAGAAAGCCCGTGTGCAGCAGCGAAGACCCAGCATAGCCAAAAATAGATAAATAAAATTTTAGTAAAAAAAAGAACACCTACAACTCAACAACAAAAAACAAACAACTTGTTTAAAAAACAAAGGACTGGAATAGACGTTTCTCCAAAGATGACATACAAATGGCCATGAAAAGGTGCCCAGCATCACTAATCATTAGGGAAATGCAAATCAGAATCAAATGAGAGAGACTTCTCTGGTGGTGCTGCTATTAAGAATCTGCCTGCCAATGCAGGGGACACAGGTTCAAGCCCTGGTCTGGGAAGATCCCACATGCTGCAACTAAGCCTGCGAGCCACAACTACTGAAGCCTGCGTGCCTAGAGCCCATGCTCTGCAACAAGAGAAGCCAACGAGAGAAGCCATCAAAATGAGAAGCCTGTGCACCGCAACGAAGAGTAGCCCCTGCTCACTGCAACTAGAGAAAGCCTGTGTGCAGCAACAAAGACCCAAGGCAGCCAAAAATAAAAATAAACAAATTGATTAATTTAAAAAAATTCTTTAAAAAAAAATTCTTTAAAAACCAAATGAAATGCCTCTTCATATCCATTAGGACAGCGGTCCCCAACTTTTGTGGCACCAGGGACCGGTTTCATGGAACACAATTTTTCCATGGACCAGGGAGGTGGGGGATGGTTTGGGGATGATTCAAGCACATTACATTTATTATGCACTTTATTTATATTTTCATTACATTGTAATATATAATGAAATAATTATACAACTCACCATAATGCAGAATCAGTGGGAACCCTTAGCTTGTTGTCCTGCAATTAGATGGTCCCATCTGGGGGTGATGGGAGGCAGTGACACCCAAAGTGTGTTGCTTATATCCAGTCTACTCTGTAAGATGCGGCTTAACTGTCACTTGCCGCTCACTGATAGGGTTTTGATGTGAGTCTGCAAGCAGTTGATTTATTATGGTGTCTGTGCAGTCAAACCTCTCCGCTAATGGTGATCTGTATTTGCATCCGCTCCCCAGTGCTAGCATCACCGCCTCAGCTCCACCTCAGATCATCAGGCATTAGATGCTCATGAGGAGCGTGCAACCTAGATGCCTTGCACGTGCAGTCCACAGTAGTGTTCGAGCTCCTACTCCTTCGAGAATCTACTGCTGCCGCTGATCTGACAAAAGGTGGAGCTCAGGAGGTAATGCAAGCGATGGGGAGCGGCTGTAGATACAGAGGAAGCTTCGCTCACTTGTCCACCGCTCCCCTCCTGCTGTGTGGCCCGGTTCCTAACAGGCCACGGACCAGCACCGGTCCATGACTTGGGGATTGGGGACCCCTGCATTAGGAGGGCTATTATAACACAAACAAACAAACAAGTGTTAGCTAGGATGTGGGGGAACTGGGACCCCTGTTCGAGGGGAGAAGGCAAGAAGGTAAAATGGTGCAGCCACTATTAAAAACTGTATGGTATTTCCTCAAAAAGTTAAACATAAAATTATGATATGATCCTGCAATTCCACTTTTGAGTATACACACTAAATAATGGAAAGAAGGGATTTGACCACCTATGTTCATAGCAGTACTATTCACAGTGGCCAAAAGGTGGAAACAACCCAAGTGACCATAGATGGGTGAATGGATAAGCAAAATGCAGTCCATCCATACAATGGGATATTATTCAGTCTTTAAAAGAAAGGAAATTCTGACACAGGTTACAACGTGGATGAACCCTGAGGACATTATGTGAAATGAAATAAGTGGGTCACAGAAGGACAGGTACAATACAATTCCACTTCTATTAAATAGCAGAGTAGTCAGACTTACAGACAGACAGCTGCAGGGTGGCTCCTGGGGGCTGGGGGAGGGGACAGAGTAGTCAGACTCACAGACAGGCAGCAGCAGGGGCTGAGGGAGGGGAATGAAGAGTTGGTGTTTAAGCGGGGCAGAGTTTCAATTAGGAAGATGAACAGAGTTCTGGACACCGGTGGTGGTGATGGTTGCACAGCAATGTGACTGTGCTTAATGCCACTGCACTGTACAGTTAAAAATGATTAAAATGGTCATCTTATGTTCTGTGTATTTTACCACAATAAAAATAAATAGAAGTTAACTATTAAAAGAAAAGTTGTTTCTCTGTGCACCACTTCCAGTCACCTTGCACACCACCTACAGGGAAAGCGGCTCTCAGAGGAAGGTACCTGAGCTCCGATTCCACCTGGTCAATTTCCAGCACCTGGGCAAGCTGCTTTGATTCCTCAGCTTTAAATATATATATATAAACGGTGCCTCCTACAGTGGAGTGCTCCGAGTTTACAGTGAGACACCGTCTGTATAGTGCCCAGCGTGATGCGTGGTACTTGGCAAGCCCGCAGTTCACTGTAGCTGGAATGAGGAATCTCTAGTCTTTCCCAGCCGAGCACTGGACCGACCGATCGGAGTCCAGGAAGTTTGTGGAGAGGTTTTGTTTGCTTAACAAGTGAGGTGTGCTGGGGGGAGTGTTCATTCCTGACCCTCAGTTTCCTCATCTGTAAAATAGGAATAAAGCCTTCCAGGGAAGTCAGAGCTTCATGGAGTAGCTGGGGGTTGTCTTTAATAACATGCGCAGCTCCGCTTCCCTCAGATGGGTTGTGCCCATGCGCATGTGTCTTGCGCGTCTGTGTCTGTGTATGTGTTGTGAGGAGGGGGCCAGAAACAGTTTTGATTCAACTGTTGCAAGGTCATTACTTCTACTCTTCCATTGACTTAACCTTCCTCCTTTAAATCTTTAGTGACCTCTCTAAAAGATGACTACCTCTGCTTATCTTGTTGGCATGTAACAGAGAATATATATAGTGTATCTATATACATGCATATCTCCAGAAACACATAGCCTGGCACATAATAAGTGTTTAATAAATGCTCTTTCCCTTCCTTCTTGCCCTCTTATTTTAAAAAAATTCCCAGAACTACTTTGGGCACTAGAATAGGTTATTTTTTTCCTTTGAAATTCACAGTTTCTTTAGACATTATATGACAATGTCGGTTATCGTCTTTGCCTGGAAACACTTCTCCCTAAACTGCAACAGCTCTCCTTCTTGTTTTTCAGAGGCCTAGGGAACTGTCCCTCCGGAGAGAAGCCGAGCCCACCCCGCCCCCACCCCATCTGCCTGATTCCGGTCCCTCAGGGCACTCATGCCTTGATGGTGGGAAGCTTTCTTTTTTTATCCATTGATGTTCCATATCCCCTCCAGGAGGACTGTTCTCCACTGGGCAGATGCAGGCCTGCAGTTGGCACTCAGGAAATAACCATAC
This sequence comes from Pseudorca crassidens, assembly GCF_039906515.1. Classification (NCBI taxonomy): domain Eukaryota; kingdom Metazoa; phylum Chordata; class Mammalia; order Artiodactyla; family Delphinidae; genus Pseudorca; species Pseudorca crassidens. The sequence goes on along the minus strand of NC_090311.1, from coordinate 2,783,708 downwards.
ACTGGGCGTTAACAGACTTTAGTGGTCAATTTTGCAACATTGATCTCACTTCATCCTCCCAGCAACACAGCAGGGCTTGGGCTGTCTTCATGTTCAGATAAAGGAACAGAGAAACATCAGGCTCAGAGATGTTGCCTGCAGTGCCCAGGGCTGCAAAAGGTTGAAGGGCAGACCTGGATTCAGACACAACTCTGTCCGGATTTCTTACCCTTCTGCACGCCTTGCCTTTGGTTCTGGTGGAAAGCCTCCTTGTTAAGCTGCAAACCTCGTGAGTTTGATCAAACAAACAAACAACAGTTCAACAAACAAAACGGCTCTGCTAGTTGCCCCAAGGGCCTTAATTTCACCACACAATTTTCCAGACGCTGCTGGCAGGTACAGAGTCCCAGTCGGCTTCCTCAAGGTGAGCCTCTGCTGCACCCGGACATGAATAATCTTTATTCTGATCACCCACCTTTGCATTCGAAGTGGTTCATGAACGGGAGTGTGTGGCCAAGGGCTTCTCCTCTTGAGAATCTGTGTCCCCAGCGCCCAGCACAGGCGGGACCCAGCGTGAGTACTCAGAGCTAGGCCAATGAATGAATGAGTTCAGCAGAGGTAGCTGTGTGGCATCAGCTCCAGCCACAGCCCAGGGAGGCCTCAAGACAGGTGCCCCTGCCCTCCTGGCCCCTCTGGGCTGTTTTTAGCTAAAGACATCTAACATCGCTGGGATTTTAAATGGGACAAGGAAGAACAGAGTGCACAAGCCGTGCACTAGTCCACCTCTTGTCTCGGTGATTACATCTTATGCTTCTGGGCCACAGTCAAAGTGTTACTGAAGAGTGGCTGGTCAGGACTGCCTGCAGGTCCCCACGCTCTGCCTGCATCTTCTGCCTTGGTCTTCAGCTCAACAGTACACAGGTGACTTGAGGGCCCACGCGCCGTGGACAGCTGCTCCATCCCAAGACGGGTAATCTGAAGGATGCCTGTCTCTCCAGAAAGTCAGCGCATGTTCATCTTCCTAAGGGTCATGGTTTTGTTCCCATGTCATTTTAACTCAGGTTATTACTTTTTTTATGGCAAGACTCAGTATAAGATTTTTCTAAATGCAATCCTTATAATGATCCAGGAATATTTCATTAAGGCAAATAAGAATAACAATAATAATAACCCATCATTTTCAACTTTCAAAATAATATCTCTACATGGAGACCTCTGTGATCTGAGCCATTTCCCTATATTATTTCCTGACATTGTAAATATGCTCTTCAGGGATGATCAAAAATAGATAATTATTTGAAAGACGTTATGACCAGGGCAAGTCAGAGATTTGTATGATACAGTATAACATATGTGCCCCCGTCCATCCCATAATGGAACTGTAAACACTTGCTTTACGCCGCAGGCCAGGATTTTATAGTCTGCTAAACAGGTGCCGTAGAAAAATTGAAATATTAATAAACCACAAACGCGCCTTCTAAAAGCAATAGCTTTAGGTTCGAACAGAAAGTAGTAACTGTATTTCATTTTAACCTACCCCTGCTTCTAATCGCTGGGTAATGATTGTTAAGTGCCAGACACCAGGGTACTTCCTATGAGACACTATGTTTCCACAATAGGTTAAAATTTTAGCATGATGTTTTATATTTCATCCTAAGATTTTTTTATTTGCAACTATATGAAGTCACACTGGCTATGTTTGAGAATCCATTTTTGGCATGTATTTTCATGTAAATTATAAGGTGTTTTTGCCCCTCAGCTCTCACAATATAGTAAGGAGAAACCCCCAGGATGTGGAAATATGACTGAGGCCGCGTTAGTATGTGGGTTGGAAATAATGATTATAAATGACTCGGTAGGTAGAGAAAATAAGGGGAGAAGACTTACTGGGGAGAAGTAAAAAAGCTTGCTCTCTTTATGCACAGCTGGAAGAAAGCACCATGAAAGATGTATTACTAGTCACCTTCTTTTTATTTCTAAGGGGTTTTTATTAACCCCTTTTTATCTATCAAAATAAACTGATTGCCAGCAGATGCCATATTTTCTGACTATTTGAAATTATAAAACGAAAGCAAAGGCACACAAACTCACATACTATATCTTCCGGTAAATAAGAGACAAACCCCTCCAAAGAGATTGCTAAATAGTGTTAAAGATTTTTATAGCCATCCCTTAAAACAGAACATTTCATTTAAGGATCGGAGCAGGCCTCGGGATTCCTCAGAATGTGGCTCCCCCCTGCTGTGTTAGTGGACAGGAATTCCAGAACACTGTTATTAATATTTATGTCCCATCATAAAAGGACATATATCTGTAGGGTAAATACAGTTATGCCCGATAATAACTCTGTCCTGGGTAAGGAATGATATAATAACCTGATTCAATGGGAGAAAAAAAAACAGGGCCCAGAATCCATGTGAAGTGTACCCAGTCATTTCTAGCTGTGATGCAGTGACAGAGAACATGCGGAAACCAGAGAAGCAGCATTTCATCCAAGTGGGCGAGAGCATCTTCCTGGTCCTTACCCGTTGGGGAGAAAGGCCTGAGAGTTTGCGGCAATAGGAATAAACACAGCAGTTTAGGAGCTGGGGCCTCCCGTGTAGAGGGGCTGGGGGTGTGAGGGTAGCAGGCTGAGACTGAAGACCTACCTGACTCCCCGGGAGCTTTGCCTCTTCCATCTCAGCCCTCAGGGCAGCCGCAGCCTGACTTCTGACGGCTCAGTGCCTGGCAGAGCTGGTGTGTCGTGTCCGTGCAGAATCGGCCAGACGTGTTGCTTTCTCCTTCAGGTCCACGCCATAAAGGGTTAGCCAGTTTAGGGTCCCCCACTTCTGCCTCTTATCATAGGAAGGAGACTTTCCCCCTCTGTATCTCCTGTTATTCATTTCTTAGTTCAACAGATATGAACTGAGAAAAGAATGTATGTCATAGCTGGAAGGTCTAAAGGTCATGTTGGCATCGACATTTTTACATGAGATATTTGTTCTGATTAAAATAGTGAAGTGTATTTCATACAAATGAGCAAATAATAGATACTAACTTAAACTTAGGCTAATGGAGTCACCACCAAGTTTTTGCTTTACTCTGGTGAAGAGACACAACCATGGAGGTTTAGCTACTTCATCAAGAGAACATGAAAGACTGACCCATTTATTTTATATACGTACTACAGGGCAATAGCGCCTATGCATCATCTAAAAATCAGTGGTTTGCTTTTTTCCTTTCTTGTTTGGTTCTAGAGGAAAGAATTTAAAGTTGGCAAGGAAGGGACAGCTCTGCTCACGGTGTTTGCTGGACACTCCAGACATCCACTCTGTGACATGACATCTCCAGGCAAAAGCAGCCTGTGAGAGTGCCAAGGTCAGCGGGACAGAGGACCTGTGAACTCAAAAGCCTAGGTGGAAGGATTCTCTTTGAGACGTGACATCTTGGAGCCACACGGCCCAAAGGAGCTTGCCTGGTTAGAACTTCTTAGTTCTCTTAAGAATTACCCCTCATTTTACAAGTGATCTTGTTTGTGACACCAAGGCAAACTCATTTGTATCCTCAGTTTCTCAAATTTGAAACAAGAATTACAAATACAAGCAGAAAATTGACTCCAAATGGACCTGGAGAATAAATACATAGACACACACGCGCGCACACACACACACACACACAACGCTGTTTATATGTAAAACGTTTGACTCAAGACAACACACAGCTGCATACAAACATACACAGTGACTATGTACACTCGTGATCAGCAAAGTGCCATGGAATCTTCTTCCGGGTGATCACATGGAAAACTGAAACTTCAGGTAGGCAAAGATGTATGTGGCAGTGTATGTGTAAGTTTTTCCTTCTCTCTCTCTGCACATGACCCTTCCCTCCAACCCCATACTAGTGGCTTTCATATGTACAGCACAGACTTGGTACATCTTACAGGACCTCAAATACACTGCCAATCGAACTGAGAAGGCAGGAGGTGTTAAAAATTGGCAAGTCAGGGTAAAGCACGTTTTTGGTGGATCAGAAGAACCTCTATAGATAGAGCATCAGTTTGTGTTAATTCTGAATTGTGACGTCTCCAGGTTGAATAAAGAAACCACTCAACAAAGGATGCTCCTTCCCCAGCCTGAAGAAGCGGCTGGTGCCACCTACAGCCTGGAAACTGGCTCTACAATCCTCACCTGCCGCCCTGGCTGGTCTTCCGTGGAAGACACATTAGAATTGATGCAGGGGATGGAAAATGGGTAGTCAACTCTCAAGATGAATTTTCCCTGATAAATTGTCAACAACTAGAAACGTGTTTAAAAATTATTTTGACTAAAGAGCTTTTGAATATTGTAGCAATTAGATCAAGATTTGTGAACTACATTTTCTATAAATATATTTCTTCTAGAGAGCACCTTATGGGAGGTGGTCACATTTTTTTTTTTTTGCCCTATAGCAACCCAAAAACGTTCAACTCAGTGCTAGATTGGGTTAGTGGGTACACGCTTATTCACATTGTTTTATTTTAGGGGAAAAGAGATTACTGTGAAACCATCAGATAACATACACTTCTGAAAAGAAATGAAATGTATTTTTATCGGTGGAGCCAAGATGGAGTACGTCTTGAAATGTGTTTTACACATAAGCTTGCTCATAAATTGTCCATTCACTGCTTCGAAACCTTTTTTCACATGTGAGGAGCTGTCAGAGGTCCCTAACAAACACGAGTCTTATGTAGTTTACTGGATATGTAATTCTTCTTTTCTTTGAAAATAATTATTTTTCAAGCAAGTGCAGCAAAAATACAACCAATAAAAATCTCGCTATGGCAGCATAAACAACCTTTATAGCCAGCATATACATAGAGTTCTTCCAATAACAGCAGTTTCTGGTAAGGAAGGGAACAAAAAATTGGCCAGACATTGCCAAGGTCAAGTGCGGGGCTCCTAAGGGTTGACAGAGGAAACATCACAGCCCATTCCCACTTCCCTATCCCAGACTAGTTCTTGGTTATCAGGGTGATAGTTGTAGCATCCCAGTTGCCAGGGAGGCCCTTGGGCCAAGGAGAACAGGGCTGGTCACTTGGTTGGACCCAGTGTCCAGTTTATCTCAACGTGGTTTGTGAGACAACCTTCCCAAGCCCCATTCTTGGGGCCGCCAAAGCTGATGGACAGCGGGGTGAAATTCCCTGGAGGGCTCCCGAGGGGCAGAACACAGACTGTCCACTTCTTAGTTACCCCACTCTCGGTCCAGGCCGGTGGTCCCTCAGCAGGACTGTGCCAGGGTGGGTGGCAGGGCTAGGGCGGGCCGATGGGGGTCGACTTCCGAGAATGTGGTCCAGGGATTCTTCTCTGGGGTTCTGGTCAACCCGTTGGGGCTCCCGGGAGGGGCGTTTGTTTCGGCCCTTCCAGACCTGCGCCCAGCCGTGGTCACGTGGCCACGACCCCTGCTCCGGGCCACCACGTGGATGGAGCCCGCAGCATTGGGACCCGGGGCCACCCCAGCTCCGCGCGGACTCCTCCCCAGGAGCTCTGTGTCGGCAGGTTCTCAGCAGACGTGCGGGTGCTCATTTATGCCATTTATAGTAGCTCGAGAAGATGTTATCGCAGCTTGAGAACGGAAATTAAAATATGTATCCTTCAGGTGCAAATCTACTGTACTTACAGTTTTACTGTTTCTCAGCAGGGGGCTCCATTAATCTTGTAACAGTGAAATTCCTAAGGAAATTAATTCCCTCCAGTTGGGGTTATTCTCAACCGGCCTTCGGAGGCAGAGTGACTGGGATTTAGGAGTCTCTCTTAAAAGAGAGGGCGCACTGGCCATTTTCCTTGAGTAACAACACTTCTTAATGCCATGCTTTGCCCATTAAAAACCCTGTGTGTGCCTTGGCTCCTCAAGGGAGTGTTTACAAAAACCTAGCCAGGCGGGAATTCAATTCCAAATCCTCCCCTGTAACGACCAGGTGTTTTTCTCCACCTGGGTTATCTGTGCCCACCTAGTACTCAGCACTGTGCCCTGTTGGGGAGTAACACTGGGGCCCAGGAGGGAATGATGTGTCACCAAACGTGGGATGGCTAAAATATTTCCTCACCCATTCAGGAGCGGTGAAATGTTAGCTGTCGTTAAAAATAATTACACCTCAGCCACACAAACACATCCCTTTTGAACTGAGGTCCATTCACAGACACAGGGTGCGGCACCTTTGCCGCCAGGAAGGCCCCCTGCAGCCCTCTCTGAAGCTTGTGCTCTGCCAGGCCAGGACTTCAGCCGCCAGGACCCAGAGCCTCAGCTTCCCGGTCCCCACGGTCCCAGCCCCTGAGGTGCCACATAGCCTTCTCAGCAAAACCTAATTGCCCCATCCTTTGCAGGGCTGTGCTGCTTGGAGAGCTGTCCCTGGTTCCTGACCAAGTGGGCCGGAGAGCCCGGAGAGGCCCCTGCCCAGGGCCACGAAGTGTCACTGGGTTCCCTAGGGGGAGCCCTCTGCCCCAGGAGGGTATAGGATGTAGCTAAATGATGCTTACATATGGGTCAGCAGAATGTCAGTGTCTGGGATTAACCCACACTGGGGACAAAGGCCAAAATCAGCCCCAGCATCTTGCTTTCCTGTGGTTTTGAGTCTTCATGCACTAAGTTCTGTATGATAATGACGAGTTTTCCCCTCTGTGCCTGAACACGCTCAGAGAAACAGAGGACTGGGCTCTCCAAAGTATGAGCAGCGTGCAGGATGGGGTGCAGTGGGGGCAGGACAGGGAAGGCCATGGAATGAGTCCCGGCACTGCCCCTTCCCTGCTGTGGCTTTGGGCAATTTCCTTAGCTATAAAGTGGGGCAGGTGTAACTGGGCCCTATGGGGCCTTCCCAGGACAGAACTGCACCCTGCCTCCCATGTCCTCTGCCTGACTCTTGTCTGCAGAAAAACTTTAGCCTCCTAGGCCTTGCCCGAGTTCCAAAGAATAAATTTAATCAGAGAAGTGAGAAAATGCAGAGAGAAAGGAAAATGGTCAAGCAAGACAAAATAATAGTTTAAACAAAGTCCAGGGCCTTTAGTTCCTCCTCAAGGGCTATAGATAATATTCTGAGCCATGTCTTTGGAGCTGTTTTGCAGATACTGAAGCCCCTACCAGGTGGAAGAAGTTAACTGCATGCTGCCCACAAGCACGCAGAGCCCAGACCAGCTGGAACCAGAAGGTTGATGATGTTGACTCTCGATGACCTCACCACCAAGCAATCAGAAGTATGTCCACGAGCTGATCACGCACCCCACAACCCTCCTCCCTTACCTGTCTTTAAAAAGCTTTTCCTGAAAGCCTTCGGGGAGTTTGGGCCTTTTAAGCACTAGCTGCCTGGACTCCTTGCTTGGCTCCTGCAATGAATGCTGCACTTTCCTTCACCACAACCCGGGGTCAGTAGATTGGCTTTACTGTGGGTGGGTGAGAGGACCTAAGTTTGGTTTGGTAACACAGGCAGTGATGTCTTTGCATCATGATCTGGAAGCAGCAAGGACTTTGGAAAGCTGAAAAGCACTATATAGCTGTGTACACCCTTATCTACCTGTAACTCAGATGTGACAGCCCCCCAAAATGTGGCTTGGGCTCAGGGCTGAGTGGAATGGTCTTTGTTGTGAAATCAGAGCATTTTAAAGCTCAGAGATTCACTTGCTGAACATTAGGCCTGTTGATATCAATAGTGATAACAGCAAAAAGGGCAGGAGGCAGAACTGGAAAGATTTTTAGGGAGTTTTCCCAACTTTATTTTTAAGGTAGGGAGCATGCTCTCTAGCTGGTATATCCTGCTTTCAGCAAATTCCATTTAAAGAAGGAAAAATCAGGATTTTTAACAGTTACATTAGATGGGTGATTCTTGCATTTTTTGAAAAAGATTCACTATTGCACATTTCCCTAGTGCATTACAATTTCATTATTTTTAAATTACAAAGCCCATCCATGTTCTTTGAAAAAAATGCAAGTGAAATGTTTTTAGTATTGATGTGTAAGCTTCCTTCAAATTAGAGATATAATTCTTGTACAACATTTGGTGCAGATGTGTTTCCAAACATACTAACATTTCAATGAATGACTCCAAAGAAGTTTAAAAAACAAAAAAAGAGAAAGAAAAAATGCAGGTGACACTAGGAAGCATATAATGTAAAAGGTGTAGGTCCTCCCTTTAAAACTTCCCTATTTTCACTCTCTGGGCACAAGTTCTTCTAACACTTTGGAGAACATCCTTTTGAAGACCTTTTGCTATGCTACATTTAGCTATACGGAGTTACATGTTTTATTTACATATAATTCTGTTTAAAAATGGTCATCAGAGCATACATCTTGTTTTGCAACATGCTGTTTTCTCCCTTCCCGGTGCATTTTTTCATAGTAGTCTCTAGATTTTATTTACGGTTTTTAAAAAAACTAACCTTTTTATTTTAAAATGATTGTAGGGTCACATGCAGTCATAAGAAATAACAGAGAGAGATTCTGCCTATGCTTTTCCCCAAAGATAGCATCTTGAAACACTGTAGTACAATACCACAACTAGGATGATGATATTCATACGATCTGTCCATCTTCTTCCATTTCTCCAGTTTTACTTGTACTCTTTGTATTTTGTGCGTTTAGGTTTGTGTACCTACCACCAAAGTCAGGATACAAAACAGTTCCTCACCACTCTCTTATTGCATTTTAGATAATGGAATTTACCATCTTCAGGAACACCCACTTCTCAGGATGAGGCACATATGTAACTAAAGACCACTTTCAATCACTGGAGCAGAGTTGCCCAAGAGAAAATACAAAGTGAGCCACAAATGAAAGTCACCTATGTAATTTAAACATTTCTAGTAACCACATTTAAAAGGTAGAAAGAGGTAAATTTAATTTTAATAATATGTTTCACAAAACCCAGTATATCAGAAGTAGTATTTCAACATGCAATCAATGTAAACATTATTAATGAAATATATTACATAATTTTTTTTTTTTTTTTTGTAATAAGTCTTTGAAACTCCACAAGCCCACTTCTCCACCAGCTGCAGGTAGAGAGCATGTACTGAGCACCTGCCACGTTCTTGGCTCTAACTTAGGCACTGGGACAGAGACTCAGTTCCCGCCCTTGATGAGAACCGGGGCTGGTGGAGACTACAGGTGCAGTTCTAACCCGGTGAGATGTGCACGTGGTAGAAGGCACATAGGTGCCCTAACACCCACGGGAGGATCCATGGGACCTGCCCTCAAACTCAGTGCAGAGCCCGAGGACCCCCAGGAGGAGCCTCACGTGTCTGGGTGGAAGCGATGGCTTCAGTAAGATGGGAGCTCCAGGAGTGGCTCTTTGGAGAGCAGGCGGGGTGCAGTTTGGGGAGAACCAAAAAGACTCCCCTGGCCCCAGGGCAGATGGATGCTGGGCTCCGGAGGCAGGGGAGGGCGCTTGGCTGGCGGCTGAGGTTTCCCTGGTTATTGAGGATACTAGGACCATGGACAATTTTACCCAGGCCGGAGAGTGTGTGGGAGTTATAGGCAGGGGAGGTGGAAAGGTGGTGAGCGGACACTACCTGGGGCGTCAACATTAGGCGATGCCAAGGAGAGCCAGGGAAGACCCGAGGTTAGAGGAGCGTGGGGCCTGCGGACCTGAGTGAGAGGGTCCTGGGGCTGGGCCCGTGGTGCCGGAGGCGGCCCAGCTGCCCAGGCCGTGCTGCTCGGAGGTCACAGTGGGTGATGGGCTGTGCCCTGGCTGCGCCCAGGGATGGCCCCGCCGGCGGGTAGGTGGCGGGCCACGCGGTGGCGCGGGTTCGGGCTCTTCAGGACCGAGTTCGAAGCCCCTTGTCAGTGTTGAGGTTCGGAGAGGGCGCAACCTCCCTTTCCCTAACCTCCCATTCCATCCCCACCTTTACGTAATTTCCTTTTAGCTTAAAATTTCACTTTGTTAAACATACACTCACATCACACACACCATTCACCCAGCTGCCGTAGGAGTTGCAAGGAACGTACGGCGCCCCGACATCCGGGAACCCCAGAGGCCAGGATTCTTGACAGTCCGGAGCCCCGGGGGTCAGGAGCCTGGGGCTCTCACTTGGCCTGCCGGTAAGCCCCAACCTCCCGCGTTTCACCAGCTCCCGGCTTCCGCGCGGGCCTACAGGGCGGGGCGGGCGCGAGGGGCGGGGCTTCCGCGGGGGCCGGAGGCGGGGCGGGGCTTCCGCGTGCAGCCGCCCGAGCCCCTCCCCCATCGACCGCCCGCGCTCGATTGCTCTTGTCTGGCGGTGGCAGCATGGCGGCGGGGGCGGTTGAGGTGGCGGCTGCTGTTGTGGAGGTCGGCTCAGCCGGGCAGTTTGAGGAGCTGCTGCGCCTCAGAGCCAAGTGAGCGGGGCGGCGGGCGGCAGGGATGAGGGGAGGCGGCGGGGGCCGGCCGCGACGGCTGCCCGGCTCCCTCGCGCCCGGCCCGGCCTGGGCGGAGCGGCCGGCGCGGCCCGGACCCCGAGGCCAGGTCCCCGCCCCGGAAGGGGAGCGGGGTCCACCGCAGACCCCCGGCCCCGGCCCTCCGGGCGCCCCGAGGCCCGGGTCCCGCCCTGCCGCCCGGCCCGGCCTCCCGGGGCGCGGCGACGCGGGGACTCAGCCGCGGGTCGGGGGTGGGCACGGAGACCCCGGCCCCCGCCCTCTTCGTCACGGGCGGGAGGCGGAGGAAGGCCTAGCTGGGTCGGCGGTCCTGCCTCCTTTCCGAGGGGCGTTTAAGGGTGTTGGTGATGGGGTAGAGCGCACTGTGTGGCGCTGTCCGGGCCGAGGACGCGGGTCTCCTGTTTCCTGGACGGGCTCAGCCGCGGTCCGTTCTGGCTTGGCCCACGTGCCCCTCGCCCTTGGGATGGCGTTTGAAGGAGGCCCACCGGGATGGAGAGGCCGGGCCTGGGGGAACATATGGAAACCCGGAGCTTGCGAGTCGGCGCCGGCGGGCGGGCACGGGGCCTCCGCAGCGGTCTCGCGGCTTCCGCTGGCCGCGCTCTCGGGGGCTGGGCGGTGTCTCGGGGCATGGCCGGTGGGGGCGGCGGAGCGCCAGCCGATTGCCAGGGAGCCAGCCCCAGAGCCGCTGCGCACGTTTCATAACCAGGTCTCAGGAGTGTCCTCTGCGGTGAGAGGGGTAGGACAGTGCCCACCCGGGGGTGTGGGAGCGGACACGCGTGCTGCCTGTCCTCGCGGCGCCTTCGCGCCCGGGCTCTTCTGCGTGCGGCGGCGCGGCTGCGCGGGCTCGCTGGCAGTGGAAGCGTATCGGCGCGAGTGCAGGAGCGGATCGCGGTTGGAAGCGGGTAGTGAGTACGCTGGCGAGCGGCTGAGCTGCGGAGTGCGGGTGCGATGGGAGAGTTGCCGGCGATGGGAAGAGTTCCCGTCTGGCTTCGCCGCCGTGCTGAAGTTAAAGGTGTTCACCAGAGCCGCTCTTGCGGCATTTCCGGTCTTGCTGGGAAACTGCCAGAAACGGGCGAGTGGGGCGGGGGGGGGGGTGCGCGAAGGGAATGACGTGGACTCATTGATGAAAGGTGATTCATCCAGCGCTCCCCCCATCTTACGGCGGCCCACTTATGGAGTGCCCCAGAGGCGGCGTCTTGAAAGGAGCAGGGCTCGGTTGGACCTGCCCTTCGTAAGTGTTCACGATCACCTGGAGGACTATTTTTTGCTTTTTGTGTTTTTCACATTTTTGATTTTATGTATCGTTTTTTAAAGAAAAAAGTCATTAAGACATCACAGTTGAAAAAGTTTAAATGTTAATTCTTGCCACGGGCCCGTACTTGAAATGATCCGGAAACCAATATACCTTTTTCGTGGTGATGAGTTTAAATGGGCACATGGGAAGGAAGTGATGCCTGGCATCTGCGGAAGGAACAAATCTCTGCTACTTTTGGTGAAATTGGCAGCATTTCAGAATATTAAATAGTACCTGTTAATGTAGTTACTTAACGTCTACTTTACAAATCTTCATTTCCCAGTATTAAAATTTCATGTGAATTGAAAATTTTTTTGCTTAAGTCAAATAATCAGATGTTTATATGTTACTGAGACCTCTGTTGGTCTATACAGTGGGGATATTAATACCCATTTACAGAGTAATTAAGGTTTTTACCCATTTGTAAAATATTTAACAGTCTATTATTATATGATCTTAATAGATGGTAGCTGGTGTTACCTGCAGAGGAATAACTATAAGAGAACACCTGTAATAACAGAGAAACAACCATTTATCAATCACTAACTATCTTACTGAAAAAGAACCAAGGTTCATTACATTGTTTAACATCACAGTAGTTAGTATTTGAATCTCGTCTTTCTCTAAAGGTTTTCCTTCAACAATGCACCCTGCATATTGGGCTGTCCATGAAGGTGGAGAGAACACTTACATATAATCCAAGAGAGGGTGACAGCGTTTGTTTGTTTCAGGTTTATGTCCTTATGATGTTAGGCATCGTGTACCTAATTGGAAAGTGGAAGTTAAGCATCTAAATATGAGAATATTGTGGATAATGTAAAATAACAACGTTAATATCATTCTTTAATGTTTTCAAAGTGCGTGCATAGTTTTGTTTGATCTTCCCAACCTCCCAGGGTGTTACTGCTGTTTAACAGATGTGGAAGTTAAGTTACTCTTCCAAGCCACATTAGGAGTAATGGAAGTTAAGTTGTGTACGTGTACTTTTTTCTTTTCTTTTTTACTTACGTTGGCACATACTGTTACAAAGTTTGGTAACTTATTTTAATTTTTTAAAAATGTACTCATTGTGAGCATTTTCCCATGTCATTAAACATTCTTTGACACGATTTTTAATGAGTTTATGATATTTTATTGTATGACCATTAAGAAAACTATCTTGTTGAACAATAGATTTTTACAGTTATTTGCTGTGTAAAATACTGGGAAAATGTTCATATACGTACATTTTTGTCTCTTTAATGACTTCTGTAGGATAGATACTTAGAAGTGTGTAAGTATCTTGAAATTTCAGGAAGGTTCCAATTTAGTTTTTACTGGTAGGATATGAAAGTGCCATCTCACTTTATCCTTTTTTCATTGAATATTATGATTTTAAAAATCTTTTTTCATTTTGGTAAAAAGTGGTATCTAACTTTTAAAAGATTGAGGTATTAACTTACATACTGTAGTAAAATGCACAGATCTTAATTGCTGGGTGTGATGAATTTTGACATTTGTATTAACACAAGTATCCATCATTCAGGACAAGAATATAGAGCCCCAGAATGCTCTTCAGGCTCTTTCCAGTAATCCCCCACCAGTGATCTGCCTTCTGTCCCTGTAGATGAGTTGTGCCTCTTCTTTTACTTTATGTAAATGGAGTCGCAGAACTCCTGGTCTTTCATGTCTGGGTTGTTGTGCTCAGTGTGTTTTTGGGATTCATCCATGCTGCTGTGTATCTGTAGTTGGTTCCTTTTTTATTGCTGAGTGGTGTAGTCTAGCTGCATGCCCGAGAGGAAGAGGCAGCAGGGATTGGTGAAATACTTCCTCCATAGTCTCTACCCACCTACCCACATGTTGAAGCTCCTGCCTTCTGCTGCTGCACTTGGTACCCATGGAGTAGGGGCCCTGCCATGTGTCCTTTCCCACCTTAGGCGGCTCTGCCTTTAGAGCCTCCTGCTTTACTCTTGTGTGCCCCTGGGCAGCCCTCCTGTCTTCCTCGGTCCTGTCTGTGACCCCTGTCCTCCATTTTCCTTCGTTTCAGCACATGACCTTGTTTCCTACCTGGAAAACAGGACTTCCAGAAGCATCTTCCAGAGCTCTTCTTCGACTTGCCCCTCCCCCGACACCTACACATTTACTTGTAGCTTCACCCATTCTTGATTCCTTTGCTCTTGACCCGGAGGAGATTGTCCCTCTTCTCAAGGCGAATTCTTCTCTGCTCTCAGTTTCCCTCTCCTGCCGCCTTTGAGACCTTGAATCCTTAGCTGTCTCTCGTGTCTTCAGCCTCTCCCTCCCCATGTGCACTCTGTCCCCTCACAAAATAAACGGTGAAAATTCTCTTGTATTGAAAAAAGCCCATTCCTTGATCCTGTCTTCATCCTTGCTCTCTCTGTTTACAGCCCAGTCTCTTACAGAGTAGGTTTCTAGCCGTCTCTGCTCCTCATCCTCAGTCCAGTGGTCTACACGCTGCTTCTGTCGTCCACTGGACTTAACTCTCACTGTTGCTGGTTGCCCTTCCTGCTGCATTTGATGATTGTCTCTCCTTCCTTCTTGACTTCTGGGAGACCCTAGAACCTTGCTGTGTGTCTTTTAGGTCCCTTCTCTGGTCTACCACCAGGGCTCCTTTGCCGCCATCTGTCCTAACTTAGTGTTGATGAGCCCCAGAGGCTCTGCCCTCGGCCTCCTCTTTATCCTCCTGCATGGATGAGCATGCTGCCGGCGCTGTTTCTTGATTCCCAGATCTGCAGATCAGGCATGGACTTCTTTCCTGAGCTCCAGACTATCACAGCCCACTAGACTTCCTTTCCTCTCAGGTTGGCAGCTTCTGTAGTGTGATTCGTGGCTAGTGCTATCACTAGCCATCAGTCACTAAGCCAGGAACTTGCAGGTACTGAAATTTAGACTGTGCTCCAGTGCCACCAAATCCTGCCTCCAGCTCTCTGAAGTCCCCAGTGCCTCCCTCGGCTTCCGGCCCCCAACACTGCATGGTAGGCTCCTCCTTCTCTCAATACTTAGCTCACATGAGCCAAGTATTCTATTCCTTTCCTTGCGCAAGGTTAGTTGTCCTTTGTTTCCTTTCTCCGTGTAACATTTTTCAATGTATTTTCTTCCTGGGTTTTCAGATTTTTTTGTAGTCAAGGGGGATTATATTTGAATTTGGAATTCTGTAAAACTGAAGTGTTTTTCAGTTGGGTATGAGGATAGAATTAAATATATCTTTGCCAAGATAATTTTATATGAAAATAGTTGATAGGTACATACTGAGATTCTTGAGAATTTCATTGACAATTTATTAATTGCTATTCTGTCATCGATTTTTAGAAAATCTTCTGTAGCATAATAAAAGTATGTGAAAAGCAGCTCCCTTTTTTTCCCTTTGTTTTCTGCTTATATACCTTCATTTGCAACATTTTTTTTTTTTTGGTGCTACGCGAGCCTCTCACTGTTGTGGCCTCTCCCGTTGCGGAGCACAGGCTCCGGATGCGCAGGCTCAGCGGCCATGGCTTACGGGCCCAGCCGCTCCGCGGCATGTGGGATCTTCCCGGACCGGGGCATGAACCCGCGTCCCCTGCATCGGCAGGCGGACTCTCAACCACTGCGCCACCAGGGAAGCCCTGCAACATTTTATTTCTATTCCTATGGTCACTTCATCCCAGTACCATGTCTAAAAAGTAAATACTAACATGAGTAGTAGTAACGCATATGCAGTCATTTTTCACAAACGTTGTGCCTTGACTACAGAGATCTAGTTTCCATCTTTCTTTCCTAAGGGTCTCAAAATAGAGTTAATTTACGTGGCTAGTAGTTGAGGTGGATGAATATTCAGAACCACTTCATGTGAGCTAAGTATTGACTCAAGAAATATCATTAACTTGGAAATTCATCCAAAAGATTCTCAAGACCTTGCAAGTTGTTATATTTCTGTCTGTGTTTAATATAACAAGATTCTAGCAGTACAAAAACAATTCAGGCGGTCCTTGTACAGGTTTCTTTGCTAATAGAATTTGATCTGCATCAGTATTTGCTTATTTCTAAAGCTACTGTATTTTTAAAAACTGCATTTTATGGATTTACAGGTCCCTCCTTGTAGTCCATTTCTGGGCACCATGGGCTCCACAGTGTGGTCAGATGAACGACGTCATGGCAGAGCTAGCCAGAGAACACCCCCAGGTTTCATTTGTGAAGGTACTGTATTTTCAGTGTCATGTCTTTTAAGAATTTAATTCTGATTTATGGGTTAGACTACATTTTATTAACATATAAGGGAGGACTGGTGTGGGATTCCTCATGTTCATAGCTGGTGTTGGGATCACAGTAGATTATTCTTAAACATCTTAAAATGTTTTTGCATTTTTCAAGTACCGAGTGGTGTAAAACTCACCACACTTTCCCTGACACATGCTTGGTTGGGAGGACAGGATGGCAGTTGGGGGAGTGTCTACGTGGGCAAAAAGCAGATGAGATCATTCATTTTGGGGAATTGTGGTTTTAATATAGTAAAGGTAGTAACAAGACTTACTTCATTGAAAAGCTAGGTGTGACATGGAAAGTGATTCAAGAAAGAGTGTGTGAAGGCCGCTGTAGGGACCGGGGCAGTAGGAGGAGGTTGCTGTCGGGACCGGGGAGGTGCAGACCTGCAGGAGAACCTGAGTTCTTCTGACCTGCCAGGAAGCAGAGGAAAAGGAAGCCAGTCTGTCCCTTGCTGCCTTTGTTTTTTTACCCTGTTGTGCATGCTCTGCATTCCTGGTATCTTTCTTGGGTAGAGACAGTACTAGGAAAGTGAGAGTTGTGACTGGATTAGCTCACTAGGTTTAAGCACATTTAACATTATCAATCAGGACTTAGTACTCATTTAAGCAGCAGGGCCAAAATAAGAACTGAATATCTTAGAAATGAAATTTTGGGAAGGGAGAAAGCTGAATCCTTAGTATTTAAAAAAGCAGACAGGAAACCAAAGCTTTATTTTTATTTTTTAAAAATAAATTTATTTATTTATTTTTGGCTGTATTGGGTCTTTGCTGCTACGTGCAGGCTTTCCTCTCGTGGCGAGCAGGGGCTACTCTTCGTTGCGGTGCATAGGCTTCTCGTTGCGGTGGCTTCTCTTGTTGCGGAGCACGGGCTCTAGGCGTGTGGGCTTCGGTAGTTGTGGCACGCGGGGCTCAGTAGTTGTGGCTCGCGGGCTCTAGAGCGTAGGCTCAGTAGTTGTGGTGCGTGGGCTTAGTTGCTCTGCGGCATGTGGGATCTTCCCGGACCAGGGCTCGAACCAGTGTCCCCTGGATTGGCAGGCGGATTCTTAATCACTGTGCCACCAGGGAAGCCCAAAGCCTTATTTTTTAAAACCAGGGTTTGTGAGTTCAGAGGATATGTTGGCAAGTATTCCTGTATATGGGGTTAAAAGTGACATCAACTGTATTGCTTGTATGCTGCTTTTTATGTAAACTGAAGACCCAGAATTCCAACATACTAATCCATTTGTATAGTGAGTGATACAATTTTCAGACAGTTTCTATATAAATAAGTGTGCTTTGAATAGGTATTGCACTTAGATGGTTCAGAAATCAAAACAGTATACAAAGATGTACTTTGAGAAGGTCCGCCCCACTCCTTCCCCTGTCAGCCCTGTTGTCCCATCCCGTAAGTAGCTGCTTGTATTAATTTTGCATGAATCCTTCCAGTGTTTCTTTATGCAGATAGAGCAAGTATGAATATAACGGTTAGCTTTTTAAAATTTAAGGACTTATTTAAAATTCCAATGAAATGTGTAATGAAACCTTAGAATGTAACCCTAAAATGTTCAATATAAATAATGGAAGGGAACATTAAAACTGCATGTTTGGTCAGTGATAAAAGATAATGATTACAAGTGAAATGAATGATTAAACATTCAATCATAAGATTAATCAAGATGATGTTAATTGTTGTAAGTCTGCTTTTATGTGTATAATGTTACTGGTTTAAGTAGCACATTGTTCTTAGGTGCCATTTGAATGATTTATTTAAAGTGACTATAGAATTACTTCTCACATTGGTACCAAACTTGGCAGTGAGACTTTAAGTTGTTCAAGTGCTTAAGTGTCTCAGCACGCCAAGGGTTGGGAAGCCCTTATCTGTTGGGGATACCTGAACCCAACTGCACCTGCCATTCACGGAGAGGGTGACAGGGCTTAGGTGGGTAGTTTGCCCAGGTCGTTACTTTCTGCAAATTCATTCTGTGGCATAGTTTTTCTTGCTTAGACATCCTCAAAGGTAAAGATCATGTGCGTGGAATTTGGAAGGTAGGTACTTTTAAAGGCCACAGTACTGAACAGTAGTCAGCCAAGGAGAGGTAAAATATTTGAGAGCTCTCTTGGCATTTCCCAGTAAGAGGCATGTGGTTCATTTCAAAACAGCTTTCTCAGTGAGAGCTTTGTGAAACTTCTAGGGTATAGAATTGATGTTCTACCACCCTCTGTTTCTTTTGATTTCTTGGTCTTTTTTTTTTTTTTTTAAATGACAGCCATCATTCAGCATTTTTGACTTTGACGTATAAGAGGTTAGTTCATTCTATGACTTAGATTTACAGAATCATTATATAGATGGTTTTAATCACAGTTTGTGATCATCAACAATTCCTTATTTTGTAGAAGATGGTAAAATAATACCGGAGAAAAGCTAGGATACATTTTTGGTCCCAGTAGTTTGTGCTCATTGGAATAGGTTGCTGAAAGGCAAGATTTTCACACGTATTGCATCTGAATCCCTTCACTTCCTGGACTGATGATATGGTAATAAAGTACCTGTGCTCCTTCCTGGTGCCATGTTTAGGCCGTGTGCTGGTTGCACTCACCTGCATCGGCTGCCACGTCCAGTCAGGTCCTGGGGCTGTGTCCCACCCTGATGTTCTCACACCTTCAGGGGCTTGGAGGAGATCCATGAGTTATTCCTGTTGCTGGAAGTCTCACAGAAACCTTCGTTTGTTCAGAATAAAATTAACCAGCTAATTAAAATATCAAGTGCCGTTGCTTTTCAAATTATGTAAAGTCAGTTTGTTAGCATTTAAAGTGGGAATACGTGTTTATCATTAAATCAAATTGTTTGGTAGATAGACTATTTCAGGATAGTTTCTGGTAGGGGGTGAGAAGGAGGAAGAATAGTATTGGGTCATGAAATTGGGTACCACTAGTCATATTCATGGTCCAAGTCAAATCCATCTTTTTTTTTTTTTTTTTTTTTTGCGGTACGCGGGCCTCTCACTGTTGTGGCCTCTCCCGTTGCGGAGCACAGGCTCCGGACGCGCAAGCTTAGCGGCCATGGCTCACGGGCCAAGCCGCTCCGCAGCCTGTGGGATCTTCCCAGACCGGGGCACGAACCCATGTCCCCTGCATCGGCAGGCGGACTCTCAACCACTGCGCCACCAGGGAAGCCCTCAAATCCATCTTTTAATAGGAGTGGCAATTTATTTTTAAAATTTTGTAGTTGATTTTATTATTTTATTTTTTAAGTAAAGATTTTGTGTATTTAAGGTGTACAGCATGATGATTTAAATCAAATCCATTTTGTGTGAAGTCTTTCTTGTGTACCTCCATGGCTTTTTTTTCCCCCCCTCTTTCCTCTCTCTCCGAACTTAGTCTGTGCCATTGTTTGGACTGTTAGTCGGGGAATATCTTGTATCTTCATCTGCTCTGTCATTTTATTCCCGTTTTGTTGGCTTCTTGACTAGATGGTGGGATACTTGAGGTAGGGACCTTTACCTTACCATGTTTTTTTGTTGTTGTTTGTTCATTTTTGTTTTTGTTTTAAATTGCTTTCCTTTGTGCAGGTGGGAGCAGAGAATACTGATCAGTTTATTCGGCATCTTAGAGAGCATGTGTAGGATTCCATTTTTTAGGAACTCTAAGATGTCTCTCAGATAATTCTAGTAGAATTGTTACATCTTAAAAATATCCTAGTTTTAATCGATGCTGTCTTGGTAATAAAATAATACCACAATTAACATAGTTTATTAGCTGTTACTGGGCTAAGTTTGGTAAAGTGTTAAAAAAAGTTATCAAAAATGTTAATTTAAATACTATTTTGAAATTTATATTTGACTATCTGACAAATAAAGAATTTGATTTTGAAAATTTTTCCTTTTGTATCTTGTCACAGGGCAGAAAGAAGCCCTGTAGGAGGTATGACAGAATGTCCCGGAATGTCAGGTGGTTTTGTTTGTTTGCTTGTTTTATTGAAATATAGCTGATTTATACTGGAATGTCGAGTTTCATCATTCTGGCCTTAACCTTGGAGGCTCATTGCCACCACTGGCAAGTAGTCATTCCCATTTTGGCTTAGGAATAGTGACCACTGTTAGTTCAATATTCTGTTCAAAATTTATTTCTTGAACACTTAATTATATGCCACACAGTATGCTAGTTGCTGGGAATGTGGAACAGTAAAGGTACAGACAGTAAATGGGTAACACATAGTACCAAGGTAGTTTCAGGTGGTAGTAAGTTCAGCAAAAGAAATGAATAGGCAGGTTATGAAAGGTGGGGACTTGGGTGGGTGGGGTGCTTTATTTAGGTTGGGCTGAAAAGGTGTATCTAATAAGTGAGAGTTAAAAAAATGAGAAGGTGGCAGTCATTGGAAGAGCTGGGAGAGAGCTTTTAGGTAGAGGCTTAGCAAGTGCAGACTTCAGAGGATCAGCAGTTGGCCAGTGGGGCTGGAGGACAGTGAAGGAGGAGAGGCTCTGACATGAAGTTGAGAGGTAGGCAAGGGCCGAGTGGCCTTGTGGGCAGTGGTCAAGTTTTGGTTTTATTCCAGCTACAGTGGAAGTGACATAGTCTGATTCCTAAGTCGATTACTGTGGCTGCCATGTGGAGAATGGTTTGAAGGGGGTAAGGGTGCAGCCTAGAAGCAGGTATACTAGTTAGGAGGCTATTTCACTGGGCCAGGTGAGAGATACCTTGGACACTAGTGGGGAGAATGTTGAAGTAATGTCGTGGTCTGAGTCGGCTTGTATTTTGGAGGGGGGCACCCAAGGAGACCTGTTGATGGATTGGATGTCAGGAGTGAAGGAAATAAAATTCGTCAGGGTTGTCTCCTTTTTGATTCGAGCAAGTAGATGGCTTAAATGAGATAGGGATGCCCTGGGGAGGAACAGGTTTAGTGGGAGATACCCAGTAGGGATCTGAGTGCAGATGTCGAGTGTGTGGCTTGGAGGCGAGAGGAGCGGTCTGGCCTGGAGAGAACTTGGGTGGCAGTACCATATTGGTGCTCCTTAGAGCAGGGGGTTGTATGAGACCGCTCTGGGAAAATGAGTGTAGGTGAGAGAAGCAGACTCAGAACCAAGTCCTGGGATGTGTAGCCATGTAGTGGTTGGCCAGAGGTGAAGGAAGAAGCCAGGGATTCAGTCTTTGAGAGTTGGAGGAAAAGAAACCACAGAAAGCCAAGGGAAGGGTATCAGAGAAAGTGGGTGTGGTCATCCGTACTGAAAGGTCAGTAAAGTGAAGAAAAAAGGCATAACCATTGGATCTGGTGAAGTGGCAGCAGGGCCGCGGAGAGTAGAGTGAGGCTGGAGCCAGACTGCCTTGCTCCACCGCCCAGCGGTGGTGTGCTCTCGACCGTGTTACCTAGCCTCTTGAAGTTCCAGTTTCTTCCTTAAGATAGTACCTACTGTGACGGTTAAGTGAACTCAGTGCCTGAACGTACTTAGAACGGTGTTAGCCATTATCATCACGATGGTCAGTGGTGACCCTGGTAAATTGAAGGAGATGATGCAGAATTCCCTTCCTCTGGACTCATCTTGCTTTAGTAACATCTCCCTGCCCTCCTCCCCCTTCTCCACAGACACAAAGCACGCTGCGTGGGGAAGGGTCCACGTTTGAGATTCACGGTATAGGAAGCACGTGGTTCCCCCAAAGGCCTTCCGGCTGGGAATCCATTCTGGAAGTATTCGTGTCTGTTTTGTCCTGAAGTCATGTATAAGTCCTATCTTTGAAATTTGACTATTTCTTGTTTGATTGTTTTAGTAGAAAAGTTAACCTAGTATAGTGAAAAAAGCACAGGCTTTGTAGTCAAACAAACATGGGTTTGTTTCTCAGTCCTGCTGCTTATTAACTGTGTCTGGAGTGACCTCTTTACCTGGCTCCCTGTGAAGCTGAGATGATTACATGCCCCATACTTCCCAGGCTGTGACAGGTCTAGGTGCTCTCATGTAAAGGCATGTCGTGGTTTATGGCACAGAGCAGGCCTCCAAGGAAGGTATTAGCTCTTATTGGCCATCTTTGGTCTCTTCGGAATGCAGAAGAAAATTAAAATTAAAAAATTTTAGTATTTATACATTTATCTTCTGCTTCCATTGTTATTAACGGTTATGTTGTCTTACATCCAACGGAAGTATTTCTAAAGAGTTTTAGTGTTGTGAAGGTTTCGGACTTCAGGTGCCCTTGATATTCTGGGGAACGGCTTTGCCTTTAATGGTGCTCCTGGCCCAGGCTCAGGAGGATTTGCCTGTCACCGTTGCCTGTGTCTTATTAAGATCTCGTCTTCTGGGAGCTCATTTAAGGGAGGCACGTGTAACGATCCTCCTGGCTTCAGCAGGAATTTCAAGAGCATCGTTTGCTTCCCAGAAGAGTTGTCAGTAAGGGACCCTACTGGAAACCAGCGGGAATGTGAGAAGAGATCAAGTTTCAAAAGCATATAGGAATTTGATTGTATGAGTCAGGATGCTGCTTGTTTTGTTCTGGTTTAAAACTCTATTATCTTGTTTCTACTTAGTGTTACCTGGTTTTTGATTTGTATTACTTTTCTGTTAGAATCCAGGAGTGCCAACGATGGGGATCTTCACTGAGCCTGGCCCAGTCAGTGCCCAGTGTGTGGTGGGCACTCACCAGATGTTAGCCGAAAGACAGACAGTGATGCGCTGCCTTTGTCATCACCTTTGTGCTCTTCTTTGGTCTGAGTGTGGAACTGTATGAAGGAATATGGCACAGAAGTTTCTTATATCTTAGAAAGAGTCTCTTCTAAATAGCTGTCTCCAAGTGCTTTACCTTCTCTTTGTTCTTTTTTCAGTTTTATTGTACATTTGACATCGACTTTAAAATGTATATAATTTTTCACAATGGAGAATGAAAATAATTTAAAATATTGTTTAGAAAGGGCGTTGTAAAGAAACGAGAATTAAGGTGATAAGAGAGCACCCAAGGGTGCATGGGCTGGAGACACACGCCAAAGACAGACGGCTGCTTCCCGCTTTGTCACTGCCGCCCGTTTGATGGGCTAGGGCTCCAGACAAAAATAGTGTCTCCAGCCCGGTGGGGGTCTTTCACTCCTGAAAGAATGCAGTGTATATAGTTTCAACTCTTTAGCAGTAGAATTTATCAATAAATTTTATTTCCTACAGGTATAGTGTGAATTTAGATTTTTATTGGTTTTCAGAGTTTATATTACATTGACAGTCCCCTGAGGGAAAGATACAATGTATCTCAGTCTTTCTCGAAGTATACAGTTTAGAAAGTCCAAGTAAAAAGCTTGAGGTAATTGTGTTTTAATTGTTTAGAAAGGGCGTTACTAAATACTGTTTAAGCTTATGTATCAGATACCACATCAGATCTTGTTGAAGGGCTTCAAGGAAATTGTCGAATACAGTGTGGTCATCTTATTTAAAATGCACTTAAATGTATGAATAGACCCAGAAGCAAGTAACCTAGCAAGGTATCTGCTTTGGGTCCAACAGCCTTGCAGGAGTTAAAAGTAAAATTTATCAGACATCAATAGTTTATTGAAGAAATACTCCTTTTTGCTTCATAATTTGCAGAAGGCTGGAACTGTCAGTCATGATGTACTGCCTCTTGAAATTAGTCAATAGAGCAAACAGCAAGAATTGCTGTGGGCAGAAAATAAGCACTGTAATCATGACATAACTGGGGTCAGTGATTTATGGATTTCAATATAGTCGTAGCTGCATATGATTGAAAATTTACTAGGTCACTAGTGCACCAAAAATTTTATTCACAGCCTCCAGGCATCTTTTGAAATGTGCAACAAAATAAAAACCTCTGAACCTGTTTGGATACTGCAGACTCAGTGGATGACATGCCAGCCCAGTGAGTCTCATTTAAATGTAAATGTGTCATAAACTTTTGTACCATACTCTTTAAAAAACATCAACTACTTGAAGGGATAATGCATGTGAAACTGATTTACATATTGAAGTAGTAAAAAAGGATCTTTTTATAATCACGCTTAAATTCTTTTATTTTAAAGTTGGAAGCTGAAGCTGTTCCTGAAGTATCTGAAAAATATGAAATTAATTCTGTTCCCACCTTTCTGTTTTTCAAGGTAAGGATAAGATGGCAGAAGAGGTCGTCTGCCTGCAGTGGGCCACGGGCTGTCTGTGCTGGTTCCTTTGCCCTCTCCCCTGCTCCCTAAACATTAGGCATTTGCTTGCTCCTGGCTTTGCCCTTCTTGTAGTCTCATTGTTTACTTGGCCTTAGGGGTCCTGGAAAAGGGGCATGGACTGTGGAGGTCCAGCCACCAGGATTGGAGAAAAATTCTAGATACATGGTTGTAAACCCAGCATGTTCCCTGAGTTGGGTCAGAAGTTGGTTGTTTGGGGCATGTGCCTGGACGTAATGAAACATCTGGCTGGTTCTGGTTTGATTAATGACTCCTTTAGGAAGTGGGTGCAAATCAGTGCTTCAGGGTACCTCTGGGTGTTAGCATGGTCCCCCAGGTACCTCATTTATACTTAAGAGTAGATTTGATCCCAGCGAGGGTGGGGAAATCCTTTCTGACCTGGTTTGAGAAGTAGTGCCGTTTTCCTAGTATGTTCCTAAAAAGAAAGAAGAAAATTATTTATTTCTAAAATTGAGATGCATAGCAGGTAATCTGTAATCAGAGTTTAAAAAACTTTTCCAGTGATGATGTTGACCTCTTTAAAAACTGGCTAGAGCTATGGATTTGTGCTCGTTGTAATTTTAGAGCCTGAAATACAGAGATGATGAAGAAATGCACACATACTCTAAATGACTTTTTTAACTTTAGAATTCTCAGAAAATGGACCGATTAGATGGTGCCCATGCCCCAGAGTTGACTAAAAAGGTTCAACGACATGCGTCTAGCGGCTCCTTCCCACCCAGTGGTAATGAGCACCCGAAGGAAGACCTCAGCCTTCGCCTGAAGAAGTTAACTCACGCTGCCCGCTGCATGTTGTTCATGAAGGGAACTCCTCAGGAGCCGCGCTGCGGTAAGGGGCTGCTCGGAGGATACTCACCGGGAGGGGCGCAGTTGAGGCGGTGCGCTCTGTGCAGGCTGCGCCATATATCTGATACTTGTGTTCAGACACCCTTAGAAGAGTGGGACACGTTATAACTCCCAGGAGATTCTATAATCAGGTGTGAGAACTCGTTTGCAATGTAGACTTGGAGAATGTTGGAACCAAAAGGCATCTTGGAAATCATCTGATTCAAAATCTTTGTTGTCTACTACCTAAGTCCCAGTGAAGGTGACTTGCTCGGGTCACTGGGTAGCAGAGTTGGGATTAGGTTCCGGCTGCCAGACTGCTGTCTCCATTAATGGGCTTTTGGGCTGTTCAGTTAATTTTGCTCTTAACACTTACCTCTCTTTCTTGGCAGCCTCCTTTTATTCACATAGTCCAGATTCAGCAGTTTGAAAATGTACAGAATTGCAGTAGTGTTCCTGTGTCTACCCGGTGTACTTCTGTTTTCTGTCAACGTCTCATGACTGTATTATTCACCATTGATGTCAATTCCAATTTGTAGCTGCTCATAATTTAAAGATTCCCACTTCTGTGGCTTATAGTCACTCTTATTGTCTTACCACAGGTATGCTTGGAATTTTGTCCTTGAGTAAGTCTCAGAGTTATTTGGCCCCTCTGGTATTGGGGTTACGTTGTTTTCTTTTTTCTGTGCCTTGTACAACATTATTATGCTGCATAATGGAGCATTTAATGCCTTTTGGTGATGCATGTTTGTTTCAACTGCACAGGAGGGATTTATTAAGACAGGTGGCAGGAAAGTTGAGTGTGTTATTGATGTGATTACGGCATGGCCAGTGTGACTTTACAATATAGCCAAGCTTCCAATATAAAGTTAATTGTAAATTCTTCCCTGTATAGTTAGCAAATTACATATTAAAGTATGGAACAGTCTAGTTGTAAACGTAAAGTTTCATGATGAATTCTGTCTTAGGAAGATAAAGAAATGGTTCCTTTTTCTTTCAGTTATGCTTGAAAATTTTCCTTGCCAGTATTTCCATGTCAGATGCCTGCTGTTTGTGTATTGAAAGGCTAACTTAGTCTATACTAGAGTTAACCAAAGATAGCAACAGATAGTCTCTGTGTTTTGGTTGTTGGTTTTTAATGGATGTTGCAGCTGGTTCAATTTCTCCCATCAGGCATGAAAATCACTTCTGGTACTTTATGTGGTGACCTAATAACAGGGACTTAAATCAGTCCAGTGGATTTTATTTAATGCCTTCATTGAAGCCTGAAGTGCCGTAGAACTGGTTGTAAGATGTGGAGGAACCGGTGAGACAGGTTATACACAGGAAACCTACAGTAAAACCAGTAGAGTATTATTTCCTTTGGGAATGAACAGTAGTGTTCTCTTAATCGTTTCTGAATAATAACCTAATGAAATTGGCAGCTGGTAAAAACTGAAGCTTAGGGAAGGTATTCTGAGGCAGCAGAGGGGAAGGTGATAGATACACTGGAAAGCCTAGCAGACTAGATGTCACGACAGGTGAGCTGCAGTCCTAACTGCCCCTATGCCTGCCACCTGCCTTGATAACTTGAGGTACAAATCAGTTACTTTCCGTGTGACTTCACTTCTTCTTTGGGTGTTGGGGGTTGGAGCCAGTCTTGGAGAGCCTTTTCAGTTCAGATGTTATATGATTATTCAAATAAATTAGAATTATACTTAGAAATAATCATTTTTCTGCTTACCTTTTCATTAGACTGGATTTATGATGTATTTCTAGTCATTTTTATATTAACCGTCTGAGTGACATTTGGAAGACTGTACAAATAACGAGGTAGAATAAAAAAGAAACTTTGAAACATTTCAGAGCAATAGGAAAAAACGCTGTATTATAGACATTTAGATAAATACTTGGGGAGTTAAAAAAATATTTCGATACATATTATAAACAGTTTCATTCCGTACAAGTACTTATTTTATTGTTTATAATTTTTATAACTACACTTTAATAGGCTTTTCTGTTTCCCAGTATTTTGGTTTCTGTTACATCATGTCTTTCTATCACATGTAGTAAATAGATTATTTTAGAGTTTTGGTATTCTTTGAAAAAACATCTACTTAAGGATTAATTGGGAGTCTTTTATTGTGACTGTGCCCTGCTGCTTCCTTCACTGATGCTGCTCTGATTCTGTTTGTCCTTTTCTGTGTGCACTGCTACACAAACTGCCTTTATCTTCAAACTGTTCTTTTACAGGAATGTACACGACTTTCACCCTCTTCCTTTCTGAGCCTGTTTAGTGGACAATTATTTTTGCTTTTCTGGTGGTATGTTAGAGATGAGGCGTAGGCAGAGCCTCCTTTATAAAAGAATGGCCATCAGTGCTTACGAGCTCAAGTGGCTGGTATTTCCATATTTTGCACAGCATTCACTTTGAAAGCACTACCGTCAGTAACATGCATTACTCCCTTTGGACGCCCGTTGTGGAGTAGAGCTACACTTGATTTTTCATTAGTGGGCCCCCACCTTGCTTTCAGTTAATCAGAAAAACATGAATGAATAACATTTAAATTTTGCATCAAGGAGACCTTGAAAGCCGTTTCGGGGTCTGCCCTGGAATCTACTTGGACTCAGCCGAGCCCCTGCACATTGCACATCTCTGTCTTCTCGACCTTCACTTTTGGGCTCTACCTAGAGAATGGTATGGTGTATTAGGAGCCTGACATGTTGATAGGGTCTCAGTCGTCAAAGAATTAGATTATCCTTATTCTGTGCTGCTCAGGAGGACAGGAAAGAGAGGGCTCTCATGTTTTAGGATGATTTTCAAGAAGAGCTGAGATGTACATCTTTTTAAACAGAATGATAAATCCTTCAACATGCAGGTTAATCAAGTTATTTGGGAATTCTTGTATCTATTTCTACTAACAAAGCTTTTAGCAAAGCAAAAGGTATTTGAACCACAGTGCAAAAATTTCTCCTGCAGTGAGAGTCATCTAACTGTTTTACTTTTTAAATCAGACACAAAAACATTGCAGGTTCCACAGTGTTCTTTAGGGTCTCGTTGTTGTTACGTAGTGGGACAGTTAGGCTCCTTATTCATGTCTTCTGTCATGAGCAGAAATGATTGTGGGTAGAAATGGTGGTTCTGGGACAGTTAAACGTGGTTTTTCTACTTTTAAATATTTTTATTGCATGCATGAATTTTTCCTAAAAAAAGTGGGTGTAAACATTTTGTTATTAGAATAAAGCCTTCTCACTATTTTATCCTTAAGCATAACATTCCAGTCTGCCTCTTTAACCCTTAAAAATGCAACTCTACCAATCAGTCTTTCTAGTCTGCATGTAATTGCCTAAAGCAAAAATAAAGCTTTTTCTCAGCCCGTTACAGTAGAAGTGAGTTAATATATTGGCAACAGAATAACTATCAGCAATCAGCCGTTAGCTGTTTACTAATGAACTCCCAGATGAATGAAAAATTTCAGAATCAGTGTTTTACTTCGGGCTGTAC
This sequence comes from Pseudorca crassidens, assembly GCF_039906515.1. Lineage (NCBI taxonomy): Eukaryota > Metazoa > Chordata > Mammalia > Artiodactyla > Delphinidae > Pseudorca > Pseudorca crassidens. Next base: position 2,755,410 of record NC_090311.1, on the reverse strand, counting down.
ATGAACTTAACACTTCAGTTGTAGGAAAAGCAACTTATGTGCTATACAAATAAATACTGGTACTTCATCTCAATGAACGGCAGATCTAAAAATGTCTGGAGCCAGTAATAGATCCGTGTTTTAATGGTAAAAGTGCTTTTTGCAGGACATCAGGTAAAGCCTCTTCATACAGTTAATTTTATACTGAATTTCGTGGTTTGATTTTATTTAAAAATAATTGCAGATGCTGTTAAATCTTCCAGGAATTTTGAATCTGAAGGTTATTTTCCAGCGGATTACGACTGTTTGAAAAGAAGAATGATGGAATGTGAAAGAGTAGAGTACAGAGTATTGAAAAACAATGGGGAAGAATGAGCTTATAGAAAGAAAAATACTCTCTTTTCAGACAAGACTAATAGGTTTATAAAAGACTGATATTCACACTCTTATTCTTCAGTACTAATGTCATAATAAGAAAATGATGTCAAAAAAGTACAGAACAAAAAAAAGTATAATCAAATCATGGAACATAAGATTGTCACTACAGTGAGGTAAAAAAAAAATCACATTACATACTTTGGGGAATATAAATAGTTTTAGAAAAGAAACTGTCAAGTTATGACACCAGATGAGAAAGGATACCAGCAGTCTGCTGACAGTTCATGTATAACAACAGAGAAGATAGCTCTGAAATTCAATGTGCTATATCCATTCTAGACTAAAAGAGAACACACTGCTTCTTGATTTTTAATTTATTCTGTTTAGGGATGATGAAAATTGAGAACTATTGAAATGGGTACACAGGAAGTAGTAAAAGGGCAGTAGAAAGCAAACAGAATTGGGTTTCCAGGTATGGTCAAGTACTAGTTAAAAATAACAATTGTAGAGTTTTTTCCTCCACCCAGTGTTGATTCTCATAGATTCACAGAACAGCAGAGCTGGGAGGGACTGTCTGGGCATCCATGTCAGTCCCCTGATTGATGGGAAAGTGCAGGGGGGCAGAGGTGGCTGTCCAGGCCTGAACTGTGCCTCCCCTTGGTGAATGGAGCTGGTGCTGGGGCTTGAGGTCTCTGCTTTTTGGCCAGTACTGTTTTTCCTACAACAAAAATACCTAATATTGAAGAGGAACTTCGATAAATAAACATACTTTGTTTTTGTTTGTTTGTTTAAACTCATGATACTTTAAAAAGTTAAGCCATACCTGAGCATGTGATGTGGTTCAGCGTCAGAGAAGGGGTTCTTGGACTTTGCTTCCTCATTACATACTATTCAGCCATGCTAATTAAATCATTGATAAAATAGAGGCAGGCATCTATGTTCAGTAGATAACATGTAATCTGAATTAATTTAAAATTGTGTGTATTTGAGAGAGAAGTTAAGTTCTTGATTTTCTTTCTCTGTACGCAGGTTTCAGCAAGCAGATGGTGGAAATTCTTAACAAACATAATATTCAGTTTAGCAGCTTCGATATCTTCTCAGATGAAGAAGTTCGTCAGGGCCTCAAAACCTATTCCAATTGGCCCACCTATCCCCAGCTCTATGTTTCTGGAGAGCTCATAGGAGGACTTGATATAATTAAGGTTAGACTTGAGAAGACTAGACCTTATAAAGAATTTTCATATTTAAGCATACTTTTATAAGTGCTGTATTAAATCTAAAGTATGAATTTCTTAAGGTTCTACCTTTATGAATATGAATCTGAAATAAATACGAAGTATTTCTGATGAGATGATTCATTAATATTTTATATTATGGCATGAACAAGGAGATTTATGTTATCATAAATGTTTCTTAAACTTACATGTATGTTTATTTTAGGAGCTAGAAGCATCTAAAGAACTAGATACAATTTGCCCCAAAGCCCCCAAGTTAGAGGAAAGGTAAGCGTTTTAAAAGTTTCAGTCTGCTATTATTTTAAAAACATTTTTAAATTTTCAGTCTTTGCATTACTCTTTCTGTGTAGAAATCAGAGATTTGCTTTTATATGCCAAAGTCATAATTGTGTCATTTGCAAACTAGTCATGCAGACTTGGGAAGGTCTGATTTGGATGGAGAAAATTTTGTACCGATTTAATGATTATGTGGAGGATAGTCTTTGTTTGATAGAAATGTCATTGTCACCATGGAACGACCAAATTTTAGTTCTCTCCATTTCGGAGCTGGGATCCAGTTGTCTTGGCGTTCAGGTTTTAGTAGCGGTTCCTGCTCACAGCCTAAAGCTGGCTTACTTGTGTTTTCTTCTGTTGCTGTCACTATCCTGGTAGAACGCTGTGAAAAGTGGTTGAGTGTGGAAAGCAGATGCTGTGCATGGAGTTCGTGTGTAAACACTTGGGGGAATTCTCACTGCCTTTCGAAGAACTGGTAATTTAAAAATGTGAGGAGATTTTAGAGCGGTAAAATCTCTTTTAGTTTTATGAAGGATCTCAATCTGCTTTCAGAGACTTTATCTAATAGAAAGTTTGGGCTTTGGCCAGTAGGAAGACTTAAAGTTAGGATTTTAAATGTAATAAATATTAATTAATGTAGAGGGTTAAAAAGCAATTTATTTTGAAATACAGCAGCATATCAGCCATTCCTAGTCGGGGCTTGACTTTGTAAGGTAAAAACTTCCTGTTGTAATTTTCTTATCATTTAACATTTTGAGATTTTCTAAAAGTGTTTAATAATAAACACCTCATTTATCTGTTTCTGATTCATGAAGTAGTCCTCATAGTTTGCATATATGTCGAGCTGACCTTTAAGTGCCACATTTTCTCACATGATTGGCGCCTGTACTGCCTTGTGGGTAGAAAGTGCTGCCCCTGGTTCCTTTGATGCTCTGGTGTCTCCAGTTGGGTTTCTGCTGTGCGGCCTGGCGGCCATGGAGGCTGTGTGGCCTCAGAAGACTGCTGTGCTTTTTCTAATTTCTTTTTACAGATACACTTGTATTTGCTTTCCGTTTATTTTCCTCTGTGTTGAATACACTTTTGCTGTTGTTTTTGTCCCTGTCTTCATCAGACCTTCTCTCTCTTTTCCTCATGTGCTGCATTTTTGTCTCCTGTGGTTTCAGACACCAGAAGATAACTGGCTAGAATTACATAGAAAGTAATATCCAGTATATTTTGAGTAAAAATTTAAAGGGCTCCTGGAAAGCAGAGTGCAGGAGCCTGAGTTCCTGGGCTTGGCCATGTCTCTGGGTGGGACAGAGGGACCTGTTTGGTTCCCTGGATCCCGGTAGTTGGGTCTCCAGGTGCGTGATTGGGGTCTTTCTGAGAATTAGCTGATTGTACCACATGAACATGTGTGTGACGTAGCTTTGTGCATGATTGGTGTGTCTCGTTTGTGATACCTTTTTTCTCTGAGGAGATTTGGAGCCATGAATGATCCAGAGCACGTGGAAGGAGGAGAACACAGTGCTGTGACCACCATTGTCCACTGGGGCCTAGAGGCCCTTCAGCAGCCTGTTGTCCTGCTGCGGGCTGTTGCTGAGAGTCGTTACTGGGCTCTAGGCTGCATGTAGATGGTTAGCATTCCTGACAGCAGTTAGATCATGAGGTTTGAAAGATGGTATAAAGTACCAAACATAAAGTCAAGACGAGAGCATTTGATTTTAGCAGCTGGTGTTGGTTGGTGCTCCAAGATTTAGCGCTTCTCCCTCCAGTTGGGACCTTGTGGGCGTGAAGAGTGTAGAGCCATGCGGGCCTCATGATGGGAAAGGGACACAAACGTCTAGTTCTGGAAATTCTGGGTGGGCTCAGTGTGTAGGTCCCTTACTGAACAATTCCTTATTGAGTTGGTTATTATTTTTTTAGTTCTGTGAGTTGATGGGCTTAACTTGCAACTTGAAGGCACACTCATTGCCTTAAAAAGCCATATTGTGTTTTACAGTGGCTCAGGGAGACAGTGAAATAAAGGAAAATGTCAGTGCGTTTGCTTGTTTAATGCCACTCAAAGCTGTGGACCCTCATCCTGCTCTCCCTCAAAGATGTTCGCTGCTCATGAAGCAGAGTGACAGTGCTGTTTAGTAATTTAGCTGAGCCGTTTTATATCCATTTTCTCTCTTCAGGCTCAAAGTACTGACAAATAAAGCTTCTGTGATGCTCTTTATGAAAGGAAACAAACAGGTAAAGAACTAAAAAATGGTTTTATTTTAAATTTCTTTTGATGTTACCTGCAGCAAGGGGACACTTAAATCTTTTTTTCCTGGCTTTAGCTAATGAAGCTGTAGTGGTAGCAGGAAGTTATCCAGGCCTCAGTTGGTGCTTATGGAGATCAAACAAAGTGATCTACATTTTGCTTGACTTTATCATCAAATCTCAGTGGGGTGCATTTCTTCCTGCTGCCAAACTTTGTCAGCTAACGTGGTCAGCACTGTTAACACTGGACTGGTTCTGTTAGCTGCTGTCGACTCCTGGAGTGTGCAGTTTGGTTCTCTACTTCCCGCGTTATACCTTTTTTTAATCTTTTTGGTGGTTATTTAAAGCAGATTTTTATCCTTTTTTTCCTCGAAGCCCAGGAAGTATGCATAAATTCTGGGAACAGAATCATTAGTGCAGTTAAGGTGTTTATGTGGTGCCAGGTCTTTCCCAAAGGATTGGGAGTTGGAATCCTGGGGCGTGAAAAAAACTGTAAGATTTTCCCATAACCTCAGAAAAGTTTGGTGCTCTGTAGTGTAAAGGTAGATTTAAAAAGTGGGAGTAGAAGCCCAGTTGGGAGTAGGAAAACAATGACCCTAATCATTGCAGAAAGGTGGAGTTGAGGCCGTCTGAGTGAAATAGAGAAGGGGCAGCAGAAGCCTCAGGGTTTAACTCAGGACCTTTCTGACCACAAAGGTTATAATGTTAGAGCACGGGTCATCTCCAGTGGTTACAAACCGAGGTAAGTCTAGGGGCTGTGCGTCTCGGACGACGTCTGGATGGGTCAGTCCTGAAGGTGCAGGTCTTATTCCTCTGACGGCTCTTGATGTGAAGAGGCCCTGGGAGGTGGCTGCCTTCTGCAGGTGCTGTCCCCCTTGACAGAGCATTAGATACAACCATGCTAGTGGGCTGTGTGGGAAATGCAGTTCATCCTAAAATTGGTTTTTTTCTAAATTTAGGAAGCTAAGTGTGGCTTCAGCAGACAGATTCTGGAAATACTAAATAGTACTGGGTAAGTAAATCTTGTTTTCAAATGGTATGTTTTAAGAAATGCTAACTTTTCAGTTCTGCCACTGATGCTTTTCAGTTGTTATATCTGTTCATATATTTTTATCTATTTATTTTTGCTCTAACGTTGTGCGAATGCTTTAGCTTAGACTACAATAGAATTTTCTGGCCAGTGTCCAACCTATCGGTAACATAGAGGAGGTATTCTGGCAGTCATCAGAATAACTCTTTGTCTACTTTCCCAGAGGAAACTTGATAACTGAGTTCTTACCATGCATAAAGATATTTTAGGGAAAGTGTATTATAGGTTTTTAATTTTCTTTAAAAAAATATTCTAGTTTCCAAATAGTTCATGAAACTGATAGGATACATATTAGGATCCATTGTCTGGATCTGAGAAATAGGGTAAATTAAATTGCAGAGCTCATGCTTTTGCTCTCCGTAGTGATGAAGCTGCCGGGTAAGAAAATTGTAGTTGAGTTTTGTGGTTAAAAACCAAACCACTTGGGACTTCCCTGGTGGCGCAGTGGTTAAGAATCCGCCTGCCGGTGCAGGGGACACGGGTTCGAGCCCTGGTCTGGGAAGGTCTCACAGGCCGCGGAGCAGCTAAGCCCGTGAGCCACAACTACTGAGCCTGCGCTCTAGAGCCCGCCGTGTGCCACAACTACTGAGCCCACGTGCCACAACTACTGAAGCCCACACGCCTAGAGCCTGTGCTCCGCAACAAGAGAAGCCACAGCAATGAGAAGCCTGCGCACCGCAACGAAGAGTAGCCCCTGCTCGCTGCAGCTAGAGAAAGCCCGTGCGCAGCAACGAAGACCCAACGCAGCCAGAAATAAATAAATAAAATAAATAAATTTATTAAAAGAAAAACGAAAACACCAAACCACTTGTTTGGAGATACTTAGCACATGTTCTATGGGGTTGTCAAATGTTTCTGCTTATCTTTCTTCCTTATTATTTCTCAACTGCTTCTTTTCAATATTGTAAGGATTCTAAACGTAGCTTTTTTTTTTTTTTTTTTTTTTGCGGTACGTGGGCCTCTCACTGCTGTGGCCTCTCCCGTTGCGGAGCACAGGCTCCGGACGCGCAGGCTCAGCGGCCATGGCTCACGGGCCCAGCCGCTCCGCGGCACATGGGATCCTCCCGGACCGGGGCACGAACCCGCATCCCCTGCATCGGCAGGCGGACCCCCAACCACTGCGCCACCAGGGAAGCCCCTAACCGTAGCTTTAAATAGACTAGCCGACCCTGTGAAGTGACACGGAAAGTCATCTCTGAAGCATTTGGGCATTCTTGGGCAGGGTAGAGTAGCACAGGTTCAAATACAACTTTAGGGACCAAAGAAGAAACACAGTTGTTCTCTTCAAATGATTGTGACATTTCACAGAGGAGAGTCTAGTTGCTTTTGTCCTGTGGCCTCCAGCTGCCTTGTTTTCACCCCGCCCCAGGATGTAGGAGAGGCCGGCTTGGCTTTGGTTGTTTTTTTACGCCCCCTTTCTCTGTCTTCCCTCTGCCACAGATCCCAGTCAGTTGCCCTCAGGCCACCTCTCCCTAGTGCCAGTGTGTCCCCTCAGGTCCTGAGGCCAGGGTAGGACAACCCTAGGCCCATCACCGCTCAAGTATTTGGTGGAAAGTCTCCATAACTTGACTTTCTGTCCCATGTCTGTCTAATCGTCATTGGATTGGAAGCACCAGTTAACCCCCAGTGGAGCGCCTTCTTTGGGAGAGAGTGCCCTCCCGGCTCGAGACTGGCTAAACGCCTCCCAGGGTCTGTTAACTTGGGTGGCCCGCGGTCTTGCTGAGAGCCATTAGAATGTGGAGGAAGCTCCTGGCGCTTTATTCCTTTCCTCCATTCTTTCGTTTTTTTTTTTTTTTTTTTTTTTTTGCGGTACGCGGGCCTCTCACTGCTGTGGCCTCTCCTGTTGCGGAGCACAGGCTCCGGACGCACAGTCTCAGCAGCCTTGGCTCATGGGCCCAGCCGCTCCGCGGCATGTGGGATCTTCGCAGACTGGGGCACGAACCATGGTCTCCTGCATCGGCAGGCGGACTCTCAACCACTGCGCCACCAGGGAAGCCCCTTTCCTCCATTCTTGCACTTGTCTGTTCCTTCCCTAGCCAAAATATGTGTGCCTTGAGGGGCTGAGTACCTAGTGTGTATTGGGTGTGAAAAGCACCCTTTACAGTGAACTTCTAGGAGACATATGGGCTGCTGTGACTCTGTATACCTATGTACATTTAGGCCCAGCACTTCTTAGATCCTTTATAGATAATTCCAGAACTCATATTTGTATTGTACTGTGTCAATTAGGAGATCTGCGTCCTTAGTTAAACTTGAAGGGAGACTTACATTGGGTGATTCTTTTTTTTTTTAATCTTTTTTGCTCTTCTTTCAAACATTCCTTTTTTGGTACTTGCTGCTGATTATCCTGTCAGGTTATGTTTTTGACTGTTTCCTGCATCGTGGACAGTCTTCTTTGGAATGTGGTCACTCAGTAAACAATATTTCCCTATGAAGATGGTTTTGGTTTTATGGAAGACAAAATTTGTTTCTTTATATGTGGCATTTTCTTTGGCCAATTTTTGGAATTGCACGTGTACCCACAGTCTCCCTGCAGGAATTCAATCTTACATTCTTACTAATTCTTTGACCACCTTGTAATGAAATCCTCCCCGAGTAGATGTGGTTGAATTTTCATTAATTTATTATACAAGTAGTGTTCATTACATGGCATAAAGCCACAACACTTTCACTGGTTTCGTGCATATTGAAAATAGCACGTGGGACTGCCCTGGTGGCGCAGTGGTTAGGAATCCGTCTGCCAGTGCAGGAGACATGGGTTTGATCCCTGGTCCGGGAAGATCGCACGTGCCACGGAGCAACTAAGCCCGTGTGCCACAACTACTGAGCCTGCGCTCTAGAGCCCGTGAGCCACAACTGCTGAGCCCATGAGTCACAACTACTGAAGCCTGCGCACCTAGAGCTCCGCGGCAAGAGAAGCCACTGCAATGAGAAGCCTGTGCACCGCAACTAAGAGTAGCCCCTGCTTGCCGCAGCTAGAGAAAGCCTGCGCGCAACAACGAAGACCCAACGCAGCCAAAAATAAATAATTAAAAAGAAAAAGAAAGTATAGCGTGTGTGTTCTGTGATAAAGTTTATTGCTGTGTGGAAAGCACGTCTGCAGAGGGTAGAGTTGGTTGGCAGTTTTTTTTCCCAGCTGGTGAGCCCCCAGCCTCCATCCATGGGCACCAGCAGGGCTGCTCCCTCCTGCACCCTAAGCAGCTGCCAGTAGGTTAGGAAGCAGCAGTGCCGAGGGGGCTGGAAATGGAGCGAGGGTGTTAACGACAGGCCTGCATGAACGCTGAGTCTAGCCTGAACTTGGCAAACTGCAACTGGCCGCCTACTTACGTAAATCGAGTTTTATTGAAACACTGTCCTTTCACCTCTGCCTTGTCTGGCTGCTTCTGTGTTTCACAGCAGAGGTGAGTGGTTGGAGCAGAGGCTGTATGGCTCGCAGGGCCGAGATGTTTACTGCCTCACCCTTTACAGAAAGGTCGCCGACCCCTGTCTGACCTGACACTGTGTAGAGAAAACTCCAGATAAATTCGTTTCTTGGGATGACTTATTCTGTGTAGTACCTGACAGATTAAGAAGTAAAATCATTTCTATGTTTCCACAGTAAATTTTGTTAGCAACAAAATAGTTTTACTTTTCTTGACCTTTTGGAACACCAAATAGTTCTTATAATTTTTGTCTAAAACTGTATTTCTTGTTAAAATGTTTTCTCCTTTTTTGTAGTGTTGAATATGAGACATTTGATATCTTGGAGGATGAAGAAGTAAGTTCTGTGTTTTATGTTTTGTCCTTTATCTTAGTTTTAATCGTTAGGATTATCATTTAATCCTAATCTGACAGGAAGGTTTCAGGGTCCCTGTTGTTTCCGTAGGTTCGGCAAGGATTAAAAACTTACTCCAATTGGCCGACATACCCTCAGCTGTATGTGAAAGGGGAGCTTGTTGGAGGATTGGACATCGTTAAGGTGAGGTTGGGATTCGTTCGTCTGGGAGCCCAGAGAACTGAAAACCCGGGCGCGTTTGAAAATTATTTCATTGGGGTTGTCCTCGATGTTCTTTCTTGGCCTCATATCTAATCACTTCTAGACCAGCATTACCATCTTTACGACCATAATATCTGTCGTTCTCTCAGCTCTCACCTCATCCGGGCAAATCAGCCCCCTTACTGTGTGGCCTTTCCTGCCACGCTGGGTCCTTTCACAACCTCCTCCAGCTCTTGAGGGACTGCTGACCAGGGTCTGAAGTGTGACTGGGCATTCAGAGTGGCTCAGGGTGTGGCCGAGCTCAGAACTTGATTTATTCACACTGTACTAAGTTCTTCCACGTTTCAGCTTTCCTTCACCCTGTCTCTGCTTTGCATTTCCTTGCATATCTCATACTGAAGTATGCTTTCTGTACCCTTCAGGGCCTTTCTCTGTGAGTCACTTACAGAGTCTTTCCGGCCAGAAGTGTTCGCTCTGCCCCTGCTCCTGAAGTTCTCCTGTCCTTTTCTATTTATATTATCGTAATTATGTTGTTTTCTGGTGTCATTTTATTTTGCTTTACTCACATGCACTTTGGTGATGGCGTGAAGAGCACCGGGCTAAGGGCCCGAGGGCCTGAGACTTAGTGTCGGCCTGGACCTGCTGGCTGTGTCCCCGAGACTTGAGGTCATCTCCAAGTCCCCCTTTGATTCTCAGATGCTAGAACACTGGAGAGCTCTGTCAGATCGTAAGCGTGTTTCAAGGACGCTGTTTCTTACATGTCTTTAATGATGAATTTCCTTCTTTGGTTTGCTTTAAGTAAATTCTAACTGAATTTTAAACGAACATGACTTTTCTTATAGAATTTCAAGTCCAGAACTTAGGGCACCCTTTCCTGGTAGCACCTGTGTGCTCCGGTGCTCTCCTGATTAGCCCAGGACCCCAGAGGGCAGCTGCAGCTTTCACGTCCTTAAACCCTACCCCTGACCCAGGCCCACCCTGGGCGTCATGGTGTGGGAGGAGGGTGGCAGTGGGTGGGCACAGGAGGGCCTGGGCAGGAATGCAGGGCTCTGCTCCAGAAGCGCCAGCCTTCACGAAAGGCGGGTGGTGGAACTGCCGGGGCTCAGGCCCTCCTCGGCCTCGCCGGTTAGAGGATTTTCCCTGAGGTCAGATCCCTGGTATCTTAAGTGGAAAGCGAGTGGTAAGTACTGCTGTCTCTAGTTATAAAATGAAAGTTTTTAACTCATGCTTTTGTACCGTGAAAGACCTCTGGCCCAGCCCTGAGTGCCGGTAGGTTTTCTGAACACAGGGCCACAGTTTCATCTGCCCAGATTTTGTCTCCTGTCCAGTTCCAGGTTTGACATCACACTTCTTGAGCAAGCCAGTGAGGCATTTCCCCAATAAACTGTCTCATTCCTGGAGGGGAAAAAAAAGGTTTAACACAGTGGCTTTTGAATAGCCCTGAGGCAGCAAAAATAGATCTGCATTCGTTATCTTATATCTATTTTTTATTTTTGTAAGACACAAACTGTCTTCCGACCAGAATACCCTTGAGCCTGTTCTTGTCTGAATGTTTGATGGCCTGTACCTCAGCCACTGGTAGCTCTTGGGGAGATACAATCAATAAATCTCATTTAATTCTAAAGCTGAGCTGCACGGGCAACTTCTTCTTAGGTATATAACAGGGTGTTCGTTATATGACTTTCTGTGTTCACCTGCTAAGAACTTACACATTTGGAAACGTGCGATAGTGTTAACATTTTTCTTTGAGAAGATAACTGGGAATAGTTGTTAGGTTGCCATTTTGGTCTGTTTCTGTCAGAGGGCAGTTCTTCACCTTTAGGTCACTTAAAGCAGCGGTCTCCAACCTTTTTGGCACCAGGGGCTGGTTTCGTGGAAGACAGTTTTTCCACGGACCGGGGGCGGGGCTGGGTGGCTCAGGCGGTGACGCGAGCGATGGGGAGTGGCAGGTGAGGCTTCGCTCGCTCGTCCGCCGCTCGCCTCCTGCTGTGCGGCCCGGTTCCTAACAGGCCTCGTACTGGTACCGGTCCGTGGCCCAGGGGTTGGAGACCCCCAACTTCAAGCCTCAGCTGTGTTGCCAGCGGGTTAATCCTGACTGCGCTCAGCAGGAGCCGTGAACGCCGTTTTGGTGGTTGAGTGGCTACTGAAAGAATGAACGGCTCGGAGACTCAGTGACTCCACAGGCCAGTGTCCTGAGGAAAACATTTGCTGGTTAACATGCACACAGTGTGTTACCGTTACCTCCAAAGGGCTAATGGTTCATCACCGCAGATTGTTTGGATGCAGAAACAGTTGAGAGGCAGAATATTTAGATCCGTTGCTGTTTAACCCACTGGCTCACAGTCACAGCAGCATCCGAAGGGCCTGCGCCACGCCAGGCAGGCCCCTCTGGCTCTTCGTGTAGGCCGCCGCGTCTCCTCCATCGGGTGAGGAAATGGACAGAAGTTAGGGGAGCTGTCTGCCCTGTCGCAGCCAGGGAGCCGTGGCCAGATTCCACCTGAGGGCCACCCGGCCCACCCACCTTGCCGCGTGGCCTGCTGCTGCTTCTGAGTCGTGTGCTCTGAGAGGCCCTGTTTGGCCTTTTGGTGTAGCTGGACGTCTGCTTGTTAAATGGGTAGAAGATCCCAAGACCTTGCTGTCTGAGTTTGTGTGACAGGATCATGCCTATTTGGGTTCAATCCAGAGAGCAGTGTGAGTGGATTTTAGTGGTTTTATTCATTGATGTTCATGCAGCTTAGGAAGAACCTGAAATGTTCTATCAAATTAAGTGTTTACTTTAAACTAGAAAATCTTATTTATCCTCCATGGTCATGTTTGAAACTTGATGGCTGTATTCCATATTTTAGATCTGAAAGATAGGCACAAAAAACTTTCTGAATTACTTCATCTCTTTAACAGTTTGAACTTTACATTTACGTACTAGTACCATGGCTTTTCCAAGTTTGGTTGAAATAGTGAAGCCTGTTTACCACCTGTAGGGCCGCAGGTGTCATGTGCATTGTATCTGAGTGGACCTTAATATCACAGCGTTTCATTTTTCAGTCACTCAAAGTTCGTTTTCCCTGTTTATTGCTATTGTTTAAATAGGAAGCCTCATCATTTTCCCCTTTTGCTGTATTCGCTAATGCTAAAAAATCTGTTGGTGTTCGTTTTAGAATGCCTTTTAACTTTAATTTTGTACTGTGATAGTGCACCCAGTTTTTATGGCATGATCCTTTGTTCAAGTGTGTTGGTGGACTGGAGTTTTCATCCAATAAGGTGTTTCTTTGGGTTCTCTGATATAGATGCGATCTTTCATTGTTTAGATGTTTTCATCTTTTATATATACGTATGCATGATATTATTGTTTCCTTTTTTATTTTTAGGAACTGAAAGAAAATGGTGAGTTGCTGCCTATACTGAAAGGAGAAAATTAATAAACGTTAGACTTGGTGCCCGGCTGCTGCAAGAAAGACTTCACTCCAGTGGAGCAGTTCACGACTGAGTCCTCAGGAGAGGACTAGCTGTAGAAAATGCTCGTCCCCAGCTGCACTTTGTGTATTTCACAAGGTTGGGCTAAACACACGTATGTGACGTTTTTTCCACCAAAAATAGAATGCAATAAACACCTTCAAGTTCAGTTAAAAATAATTGTGTAAAAAAGTGTGTCTTTACAGTGGTGTTAGACATATAGTTACTGTAATTAACCCACTTTTCATCTCTTTTTCATCACATGTGGGCATCTTGAAGCAGTTAAGAAATAGACAGGCTTCAGAGAGTGAAGAACTGTGAGAGTCTGAACCACAGCAGTATTTAGAGCCACTCATAGACCAAACCAGCGGCTCCCCTCACTGGCCGAAGATCTCTTTACAGCTCAGAAAATTCCGCTGCAGACCTTGTCCTGACAGCGTCACTGAGCTGGGCCTGGTGAAGTCGCAGTGGCAGTGTCAGGCGTCTGCAGATCGAGGACCCGTCTCAGAAAGGCCCAGCAGCGTAGCACCAAGAAACGTTTGAGAGGAAGGTGACTTCTCAGTGGGTGTGTCAGCAAGGCTTCTTTCATAACTTGTACAAGGATGGTAGCCTGGCAGCAGAATGGTGTTGTCGAGTTGTGCATTACACATCACAACTTATTTTAATCATTGTATTTGAAAGTATTGATTTAGCCCTTAAGTATGTGTAGAACGTCCAGAATTCCATGAAAATTTCAATAGTTTTTGTTTTTTGTTTTTTGTTTTTTTTTTTTTGGTGGTACGTGGGCCTCTCACTGTTGTGGTCTCTCCCGCCGCGGAGCACACCGGACGCGCAGGCTCAGCGGCCATGGCTCACGGGCCCAGCCGCTCCGTGGCTTGTGGGATCCTCCCGGACCGGGGCACGAACCCGCGTCCCCTGCATCGGCAGGCGGACTCTCAACCACTGCACCACCAGGGAAGCCCTCAGTAGTATTTTTGATCCTGAATCCAACGTATTGAAAAAACAGTTGCTCCAGTAGGCCTGTGCTGTGCATGCCTTAAACAGACGGTTGAATCCACTGTCATGGTTCTTAGACTTTTCTGGTACCCGTGGCACATGTTAGCCTCATTGAGTTTTCCCAGCCTGTCCATCTGAAAACTGTCTGGTGGTTGTAAGGAAAGGGGTGCAGAGGCCAGCAATTTAGGTAAGAGAAACAGTAGAAAACGCAGGTTAGCCCTTCACCAGGGCGCTGGCTTTTCCTGTCTCTTGAGCGGCAGGCCATTTCTCTGCTTTTTGGTTGTGTGGAGAGGAGGGAGCTGATGCCCTGGTGTGTGTTACAGAGACATCTGCACGAGATCATAAAGGTGGACATGGCCTTGCTTCCTGCCGGGAGGAGGACACCCATCATGGTGGGTATTCCTGCCACTGTGTGTAATCAGGTGGGTCTCTTCTGGGCATTAGTCTATGAACTACATTTTTCCACTTAAAATGAAAATAACTGTATAAGCAAACCTTTAAAATGCAGATGGAAATGGAATTTTGACTGAAATTTTATTAAGCCATTGGCTTCAGGGATGTGTGTGGCTCACAGAGGGGTCCCTAATTTCCTTGTGTGCTTTTATCCTAAACCTAAATTGTCTGCACGCCGCTTTCATGATTTCTGCTCTCTCCACGAGTGCTACCTGCCCTGGTATATTTTCTACTAAGTCAAATTTTAACCTCACCTTATCCCAGGCAACAGTGTCTTTGCAATCACAACAGTACCTTTACTAGTTTGTTTTCTTTTTCCCTCTTGCCCATTCAGGTAAACAAAAAATATATATATAATATATAGTATATATATAATATATATGTAAAAAAATATATAACAAATATATAACAAACACGCTGACCTCCAATTTGGGAACCACCCTTCTGGCCAGAGATGTTGCTCTGATAATGTAAGATGCTACGTGCATTTTAGGACAGCCTTCCCTTCCTTCAGGTGACTCTTGCATGATGAAAAACTTTGACGGTATCATCCTTGTTTGAGCATCACGGTTTGGGTTGGGATGAGTGTTCAGAGTTTTTGGGGAGTTGTCCCTGTGTTGAACGTGAGGTTGTCCTCTTGAATTCTGTTAGTTTTTGGGTCTGTTGGCTCTAGGTATGTTGGAGTGACAGTGGCACAGTTTCTGTTTTGCAGGTGTTTCCAGCTAGACGTTGGGAAGGCCAAGATGCCTCCATGCAAACTGATAGCCATTCCTCATTGACTTTTCTGGGTATATTGTAGGAGTAAGGCAGGTGATTCTTGTGCCTGGTGGAATGTCACATTCCATAGGTAATCCCCGATCAGGTTTCCTAACCAGCAAGCCTGTCCTAGTCATAACGTTCTGTCAAAATTGTCATCTTCTCTGGGATCCACAAATCCTGGAGACAAAGTAGTTCTCAGCACCCGAGAGACCGTTGGCAGGGAAGGTGACAGGGTGTCGTTTGGATGTTGCAAGTTTGAACTTTGTTGGGAGCAGACTTGGGGCAGGGGCTGTGTGAGGGTTTTAGCGAGTTTGTCTGGTTTGGGGGAGTAGGGGCGTGCCTGTGGATAGAAGGGCTGGGAAGCGCTGTTGTCTGCTGGGGAGCCAGGGGCCTCTGCACGGCCCAGCCCTGCCAGCTCCTCGCCTACGTGGTTCCCTGTGCTTGAGTTCGCTTGTGACATGGGGCTCATGGTGGGCCTGGGGCTGGGGAGCGGCAGGTCACCGTGCAGGGTGCTGGGGATGCTGGCACTGGCTGCTGTTACGACTTCGTCTTTTAACCCCCAGGTTGCCCTTCAAGAAAGTGACTGTTCCATGGGAACCGGGAGGGCTCACTGAGGAAGCAGGCAGCTCCCCAAGGCTCGTGTGTCGAGCCTGGAGGCAACTTCCTCGCGAGGGAAGGGTTTTTCGGGAATTGGTATCCACTTGGGGAAATAGCTTGCAGGAAGGGACTAAACAAAACAAAACAAAAAACCTCTGATTTTGCTTTGTAACCAGAAGTGGAAAGAAAAAATAAAACCAATGAAAGGAGTTGGGAATTTGGGTGAGGAACTTAGGGAGATAAGTGAGTTGTTAGCACAAAGGCTCAGCTGCAGGCTTGGGCTGAGATTTCCGTCCGGGATTATATGACTCCCTAGACCTGAGGCTCGCCTCCTCCACGCGGCCACCCCATCACGGTGTATGGAATTAAGTTGCCTTTGTACCTGTAATGGGAAATGCTGGGTGACTGGCCGGGACTCTGGGCTCTGGCGGAAGTCTGTCCCTCTCCTGAGCACTGGGTAGGGCAGTTCATCCTTCCTCTTTCTTACCACCTGTTACTTTGTAGTCCAAGGATTGATTTGAAGAAGGCCTAGGAGGTAAATGTGTTGAGACTTGCTAAAATAATGTAAATGGCCCTTGGAACATAAAAGGATGGGGGGGCGGTTGGCCTTGCCCTGGTGATGACGGGGACCTTGTGTCGTCCTGTGGGACAGCTGAGCCTTGCAGGGCAGCCGTGCTGTTCCTGGCCTCGGTCAGGAACTTCAGGCCGTCCATCTTGACTGATCAGTAACTTGCTCAAGAAGGAAGAAAAAAATGATTTTCCCTTTGCAAACTTTACAGAAAACCTCCTGATGAGTTTGAGATAGAGACAAATTTTTAAAAATAGGAAGCATATGTTTATAATTAGAAAATCTCATTGTATTAACTTATTTTTAAAGAAAGCTACGTTTCTAGTCATGTTAAGAAGTTTAATTGACCTCTGAAACAGCTGTAATACATTTGAATGACTTGATGTAGGTAATCATTACCTGCCTCATTGGAAGGAATTACAAAAATAAGACCTATCCCGTGGCCAAATCAGAAGTTCAAAGCTTAAGACTGAAATATGAAGCATGATTTTCGATTTAGGTTTTAATTAAAGTCAATTTTTGTTTTTGTTTTTTTGCGGTACGTGGGCCTCTCACTGCTGTGGCCTCTCCCGTTGCGGAGCACAGGCTCCGGACGCGCAGGCCCAGCGGCCATGGCTCACGGGCCCAGCCACTCCGCGGTGTGTGGGATACTCCCGGACCGGGGCATGAACCCGTGTCCCCTTGCATCGGCAGGCGGACTCTCAACCACTGTGCCACCAGGGAAGCCCCTGAAGTCAGTTTTCTTAAATGTGACAATAGGTACTTGTTACAATTCACATATTTTTTTTCCAAAATAAAAGTAATTTGGTTCTTTGCAGATAAATGCATTTTTTTTATACCCCATTTCAGACGTTGAGTTGTAGGAATGGATAGAAGTTGGTGCCTCATTCACCAAAATGGGTAATTTCAAAGACAGGGTTTTATAGTTAGTAACCCCACTCTGGTTTCAGAATGCTAGGGGCTTTGTCTGATATTCACAGACGTTCAGATCCGGAAGACGTGAGTTTGGCCAGCTTCGGGGCATTCAGGCCCAACAGGGAGGGGGTGTGTCGGGTGTGTGCCCGGGCTCCCCACGCGCCGCCTCGCTGAGGCCGCAGCATCCCCCGAGGAAGGCTCCGGTGCATCTAAGTTACTTCGCAGGGGTCCAGGGAGGGGGTCTGAGCCAGGAGGGACACCAACTCCAGCCCTGAGCACTGTGCTTTGGGCATCGCGGCACGACGGCTACAGCCAGAGGTCTTGGGCTTCCGAAATCCGTCAGGAGTACCGTGGCTGTGTAAAAATTAGGTGACCAAAAAGGCCTTTCGTGTGCTCCCCCACCTTCATCTAAATGGTTTTCTCTTGTAGATAATTTTTAACCATCTCCTAAAACAATGTGTTTTGTTTAAGTTATAAGTTTCCTGTATGAACACCTAGAGGGAGGGCCTGACCCTTTGTGGGGTCGCCCGGGGGATGCCTGCCACGTGGCCTGGAGTTAGGGCGTTAGGGTTCCCGTCTCCAGGAACCAAGTACAGCCCAGCCTTCAAACCCAGGCCTGGAACCTGGATATGGAGTCTATTCAGGAAGAAGAGAAGCTTGGTATTTTTACGGGCGTTTACATAGTTTTTTATGCTATTGCTCTGTGTTTTGTGTTTTAAAAAAGGGCCATGGTGACAGATAGAAGCTTGGATGCCCTCAGAGAGCCCCTCCCTCCCTCCCTCCTCCCTCTAGAGGAAGGTTCCAGGCCATCTGGTGCAGGCAGGGAAGAGGCCCCAGCTGTTTCTGGGCCCACAGTGGAGATCTGGCCAGGATTGATGCAGTCCAGGGCACTTGTCCCTCGTGTGTCCTGAGGGTCTGACTCCAGCGTCATTGCGTCCTGGTGGGCAGGGTGTGTGGGTCTGGCTGTCAGGCTCTGGAGGCGGGGCAGCCGAGCAGGTGGCTCACAAGCACCGCGCCGGGCTCTGTGTCGGGCCCTCCGTTCCCTAAGTGTGTCCTGTTCCGGAAGAGTGCTCCTCAGTGCACTTGCCTCTCCTGGGAAGCAGCCTCCTGCATCACCTTGGTGGGGCCTGAGTGCTGGGCCCAGTGCAAAATGAAAACTCTGGCCCTTTGTTCATAGAGCAGGAAAAAGTGCCCTTAGAGGTGCTAAAACATAAAGCTTTTTTCTTCCACATTCTCTATGTCATGGTTTTAAAGTTTTGCTGTTTAATGCCCTAGTAAAGAAAAATTTAAATTATTAGCAGGAGTCCGCTTTTCTTTGTATTGTGCAATGACAACTTTAAATGCAAATACGAGAGCATTTACCTGTACATGGAGGATGTGAAATGACAGTTTTTATAGTTTGGGCGTGCATGTGTATTTTGTTACCAGACGTTGGAAATGCTGCACAAAACTCTACCTTTTATTCCCCTTCTTGATGGGTGCGCATTCTCTCAACACTGCCCTGGCTGATGCAGGAGGAAGGGCCCGGGGTGGTGGTGAGGGGGGGTCTGGGTACCATCTTTGCCTCCTGTCAGTTCACCGTGAGTGGTTGGCCAGCACGAGGGTTACCGGGCAGAGGGACAGACAGGGTTCCTGGTCACGCGTGGCTCTTGGAACGCTGTTGCCTTCTTTCTGTGTACGAAGCAAGTTGTGGTTTGAACGGAAAGCATGGCCTTTCAGGGCTGCGGGCTCCCTGCTGCGGGCTCATAGATGTAACAGGCTCACCTGTACTTGCTCTGAGGCTCAGGGACCTCCCATGCACAGGGGCACTGGGACTCCATGCTGTGTGTGAACGGGGTGGCGGGGGACAGGTGGGCACGCACGTTGTCCCCTGAGACTTCATCTAGCAAACACAAGTCCAAAGATACAATGATGCATTTCAAGGTGACAGCAGAGTGTTGAACAGCGTGGGTTCCCTGAGTGAGGGCCCTGCCAGTGGGACTGCGCAGGCCCATGAAGCCTTGGGGGTGTGGTCTGAGGGGGGACGGGGGTGGGGGGGGGAGGTCCAGCCCTGACCCTGTTCTTTGCTAGAGGTCCTGTTGAAGAGCCACTTAGTGTAACTGCTGTCCCGCTAATGAGTCTTCTCTTTGAACTTGACCAAAACTGTTCACTAGGGAAATGTGCACATTACCCTCAACACAATCAGTGTCCTGAGTCCTTGCTCTTCATGCATTCCTGTGTTAGTGACGTGGTATAACAACAGCAACACCTACCTACCTGGTGCTGATGACGTGTCAAGTACTGTCCTGTATATTTGACACAGTGAATCGCTTACTTCTCACAACAATCTATAAGGTGGGCATTATCAACCCCATTTTATAGATGGGGAAACTGAGCACAGAGAGGTTAAGCCACTTGCTCCAGGTCACACAGTACCAGGTGGAGCTGGGATTTGGTCCTGGGTCACCTGGCTCTAGAGCTCCTTCCCTGGTGACTTGGAGGGAGGCCATTCAAGGTCCCGGTGGCCAGAGGGCACTGAGCACAGGGCGGAGGGCTGGCTTGTGGATGGGGCCCCAACTGGCCCTAATGGGGCAGAGGGCTGGTGCAGGAGGTGGGGTGGGGAGAAGACTGACGATCACGGGAGCTGCCCTCTGCTGAAGGCCAGGCTCTGCTGGAAGCCCTGTGCTTGTTAGGTAGAAACTGCCAAGGACCCAAGCACAGTGGGTGTCACAGGGGCCATTTTTTGGCGTGGGGGGAACAGGTTCAGAAATTTTCCGGTCACTCGCCTAAGGGGGTGGTTGAGCTTCCAATCCCTGCACCTTCTGGACGCGGCAAATGGTCATTCTCAGCAAGCGCTGTGCTCTGGCTGGGGTGGAGGACAGCAGCCACTCGGTGCGGTCGGCAGGGCAGCCCCTCTGCTCGGGGCGAGCCCCTTCCCGCCCCGTGGGTCCCGGGTGGTTGCTGTCACCCCGGGGCATCCTGGGGGACAGCCCGGCGCTCACGGAGCAAGCCTCTCACTCTCTGTGCAAACAATGAAGTTCTAAATCAAGCGAACAAAACGTTACAATGTGTGCTGTCCTCTTATCATGACAAATACACCCTGCTAATGACCCGGAGGACTGCATTTGGATTGAGCACGGTCAGCCCATGGAGGGCTGTTCTGGGTGGCTGCAGATCGCCCGCCCGCCCGGCCGGCCCCTCTCTCCCCACCCTCAGTTTCCCTCGCCCTTCGCGAGGGCCCAGGTGCCGGGCAGGACGTGCGCCGGCCTGGCCGGCGCCACCGCGGGAGCAGGTGTGCGCCCTCGGGGCCGGGCTGGGGGAGGGGCGCGCCGGGCACTTGCGGGGAGGGGCTGCGCAGGCTCTGCGTCTTTCCCCTCCTGGAAGCCTCGGTCCCTGCGCGCAACTTTCTGGAGGGGTCGACCCCAGTGCACCCCGCTTCTGGAGAGGTAAGTCCCGGTGCGCCCCCTTCTGGAGGGGTGGGTCCCGGTGCGCCCCCTTTCTGGAAGGGCCGGCTTGGGCGCGTCCGCGCTGGCGCGGGGTCGCCTCGCCCCGGGAGACGTGCAGCCTCTGAGGCTGGCCAGGGGCCGCACTGCTGTGGAGGACGCGCGCAGATACCAGCCCCGGAACTGGAGGTCGGAGCCGGTGGCCAGCCCTGACTGGCTGGGTTACCCCGTGTGCCGCGGTCGTGGGATCTACAGGGGCGCCCCTTTCCCCCCAGCCACAGGGCCGGGTGACGGCAGGCGACGCCCAGGGCCCCGCGTGACGCTGAGCTTTCCACCCCCACGGCTGTCATAAACGGAAAGAGGTCCCCCAGGGGTTCTCAAGCGTCAGTTCTGTCGAATGTAGAACGGCCCAGGCCTGTGCGCTCGTTTTCCGGCCCCTGCTGGATTGTAGAGGTCCGCTCGGACTTGGCGCGCGGCCAGCCCCGGAGTGGCCTCCACGCGGGCCGCGGACCTCCGGGCGGGCGGAGACGGCGCGTGTCCACGCGAGGGCGCTGCTCACCGCGCTGGCAGCCGGCCCGTACCGCCTGCAGGGGCGGCCGCCGGGCGCCAGGGAGCGCGCGAGGACCGAGGAGCGCGCGGGAGCCGGCCTGCGGATCCCGGAGCGCGCGTCCTGCCGTGTGCGCGCGCGGGGGGAGGAACCAGAAGCCGGAAACTTCCCCAGAGGGTGCCCGGCGCACCTGTGCAGGTGCCGCTTGGCCGCGTTACCCGCGTTCAGGTTCCGCCCTGGGCCCGACCGTGGGCCTCATTTTCCTGCCCGGGACACGGAGGCCCCGGTGCCGAGGGAGTCGGGACTGAGACCCAGAGCCTGGCTCGGGGCGCTCCCCACCCCCGCGGCCCCCGTGGCAAGGAGGCCCGTCGGGGCCTCTCCGGGGATCTGGGCCCTCGAAGGCCGCTGTGGTCCGGGCGGCAGTGTCTGGGGAGCAGGGGACCCCAGCAGGGCGGGCACCCCGAGACCTTCGCCCTGCCGGGTCCTCGGGGGGCCCGGATGTGGTGCGGAGCCCGCGCCCCGGTGTCTGCGGTTCTGCGAGGGGGGACGCCTGCGACCCCTCCTGGCCTCGCTACCAGCGAGGAGCAGCAGCTGGCACCCCCATCGCGCTTGCGTGCATCTTGCAGCCCACCCGGGTGATGCTGACGACTCCCGGGGGTGAGGGTCGAGCCCCGCTCTTCCCGAGCGGGCGTCCCCGCGCGCCCCTCCCCGTGCGCAGAGGGGACCGTACCTGGTGCTAAGGACGCAAAGACAGGTCCGCCCGGGCCTCAGCACACACAGGCCTCTGGCCTCTTTGGGGCCAGCTTCCCCTCCTGAGTCTTTTGTTTTTTAGCCCCAATAAACCTTCAGTGTGCTCCAAAGAAGGAGCTGAGGGACCTTGAGGGACACTGGGACAATCAGGGGTTAGTTTTTTTTAAAAACTAATAGACTTGAGTTTTTAGACTAGTTTTAGATTTACAGAAAAATGGGGTACAAAGTCCAGAGCGTTCCGTATTCCCCTCAACGCCCTGTTTCCAGTATTAACCACTTACGCCAGTACAGCTGATTTGCCATAATTAGTGAACCAATGTCGATACATTGTCATGAGCCAAAGTCCATACTTCATTGAGATTTCCGTCGTTTTTGCCTAATGTCCTTTTTCTGTCCCAGGGTCCTACCCAGGACGCCACATGACACTTAGGGGTAGTGTCTCCTGAGGCTCCTCCTGTCTGGGGCGGGTTCTCAGACTCTCCTTGTTTTCCATCCACTTGGCAGTTTGAGGAGTACTGGTCAGGCGTTTTGTAAGACGTGTCTCTGTTGGGATTCAGCTGAGGTTTTTGTCGCGATTAGACAGGGGCACAGTGGTTTCCGGAGAAGAAACCCGCAGAGGAAAGTGCCCTTCTCATCACGTCCTACCCAGGGTGTGGGCCGTACTTGCCACATGACTTCTGGCTGCTGATGGTGACCTTGATCACCTGCCTGGGGTCTGTCAGGTGCCTCCCCTGTCAGGTCATTGTTTTCCCCCCGTTCATAGTGTCCTCTGGGAGGAAGTCACTGTGCACGGCCCACACTTAAGGGACATCGTTAGGGAGAGTATCTAACTAACTACTTGGGGTTCTTCTACACGGAAGTTTTGGGAGATTTGTCTCTTTTTCCCATGTATTTATTTTTTGCAATAACATATTTACATCAGCGTGGAGTCATGACACTGGTATTTATTTTATACTTAAAGGGTAGGAGGGAGTATGGTTTCACATTGGGTAAGGCTGGTGGGCTATACATGGCTTTTGTTATATGGGTCCCTATTCTTGTCTGTTTGGAATGTTTCAAATGAAATGAAAAGAAAATGAATTTAGGGCCGATATCCAGGCCCTGAGCCAGGCTGGTGGACAGTCACTGCCCCCGTGGTGCCCCCGTGGCAGGGTGGCCGTACCTGCCCCTTCTCCCTGTCTGTGGTCACAGCCAGGGCTCCTGGGGCACAGGCCGGACATCCCTTGGCGTCCAGAACCTGTTGTACTCAGGGTCCGGTCAGATGTGATTTCTGCCCCAGATGGGACCCCTACCCTGGGTTTGGGCCATGCCTACAGCCCAGTGAGGCGGGTCTGTGGTGGCCTGGCCTCTCTCCTGAGCCCACCCCGCCTGCTTGGACGGCTGCCCGCCTGGGCTGAAGGATGTGGGCTCATTATCTTGTCTGTCTTGGGGGAAGGTATTAGTTTGGCAGTTAATAAAGGATTTTAATTAAAGAGGGAAGAATCATTCTGGCAAACTAGCCTCGTTCCCAAACTCAAGTGACCTGTCAAAGTTATAAGTTTGGTTCTTTTCCATCTGAGCCTCTGCTGTCTGTTTGGGGGGCACCTGGGGGAACTGGTCCCTCTCCTCCGTTTGAAGCCCCAGCAGCCATCCCACCCTCGTTTCTCCAGGTCACCCCCTCCTGCGGCCCCCGACCCCAGCAGGTCCCGATGTGCCCCCATCTCATCCCTCATGGGGTCCCACCTCCTTCTAGCCTCTTCTCCGAGCGCCAGCCAGCGGGACTTTGACAAAACTTGAGATAATTGTAGGCTCACATGCAGTTGTAAGAAATAACAGAGGAGTCCTGGCCACCCTCACCCGGTTTCCCCCAGGGAGCGTCGTGCAGGGTATTGACAGCAGCGACACTGTCCCCGACCTCCATCAGATCCCACCAGTCTGTGTGCCCTCATGTGCGTTCTTGCGCATGTGCATGCCCCGTGTGCATGCATGTGTGTGCGTGTGGGAGCGTGTGTGTCTAGTTCTCTGCAGCTTTACCACATGTGTAAACTCACATACCCAGCTCCACTGTCAGGACACAGAACAGCCCATCCACCACAAGCCTCCCCCCTGCTGCTCTTCTGTGGCCCCAGCCGCCTCCGTCCCCCCACCTCGCCAGTGAGACCTTTTCTAACCAGATCCCTGCCACTCCCCGGTTCTCCCCTTGTCTCCTGACCCTCAACCTCCATGGCTCAGCCAGTGGGGTCTTGGTGATGGTGCCGGATGCGGCTCCTGGCTCCAGGCTGCCCGGCGGGTCTCTCTGGCCCTCCTTTGCCCCTGCACTTGCCCACAGGATGGGACAGGGAGGAGACGGGAGTCCTGGAGTCGGCCCCCTGCCCCTGTGCCTTTGCTGGAGTGGCGCCCACTGCCCCCGCCAGCGTCCTCCCCTTCTCTCCCCGGGCCTCCCTTCCTTCACGGAGGCACAAGGCTCGTCCTGCCTGTCGGCATCTGGCATCCATGTGGGTCCCTCGGCCACTTGGGGAGTCAGCGCAGCGGCTGAAGGCCCCCCCCGTCATAAGTGTGGGGCTGGACCTCGGCCCGCAGGGGAACGGGGAGCCCCAGCAGGCCCCTGGATGGTGGTGATGGGAACAAACACTCTGCTTGACAAAGCCTGGCCTGGGAGGGGAGGCAGGGGGAACTGTGCCGGGGAGGCTGGCCTCGAGGAGGCTGTGGTGGGAGTCCAGGTGCAGGCGGGCTGGATGCGGCTGTGGACGGGCGACGGAAGAGGTAAAGGCCATGTTTAGGTGTGAGCCCAGGTCACCGGGGAGGCCCCAGGTGGCAGTCCTCACAGCCACGCAGGGCCAAGGGCGTGTCGCGCGCATCAGTGTCAGGACCCCTGCCAGCTACCTCCCTGCCGGAAGTGGCGGGGGTCGGAGGGGGAGGAGTGTTGCAGGGTCTCCTTACCCGTGTGATTCTCAGCAGCCCCGGGTGTGGTCTCCTCTGCCCTCTTGTTGCAAAGCTGCACCTGGACGGGTGGCCCTGACCTGACCATCACAGCGGTACTCTGGTTTGCAGAGCGGGGGAGCTGGGCGACACCACTCTGGGCGGCCTGGCCATCTGATGAGACTCCTCCTTGCTGGGAGCGCTCGGTGTCGATCCTGCAGATAGGACAGTGCTGCTGTCACCTCCCGCACCGTAGCTGCAACCCGCCCCTCCTCGCCCCCGCGCTCAGTGCCTCTGGGCCCTTGGGTGCCTCTGTGGGGGCGGGGGGCGGGGGCTCGCCCACAGGTGGGGTGCGCGGGGTCAGCCGGGGCTGGCTGGTGCGCCTTCACGGCTCAGCTGACCCCCAGGGGGCCCCTTGTCTCCCCCGCAACCCCGGCCGGCCTGGGCCTGTCCTCACAACGGTCACAGGGTCCAAGACAGTGGGCGGACACGTGCAGAGCTCAGGCTGGCGCTGGTGCCCTGTCCTTTCCTCTGCAGCTGCAAAGCCAGCCCGGGTTCCAGGGGCAGGGGGAAACTCTGCCTCTTAGTGGGGGCTGCAGAGGTGCGTTGAGAGGGGCCAGGCTGCAGGGGCGGAGCAGAGCTGGGGACCACGCCCCAGACCCGGGGCAGCTGAGCTGCAGGCGACAACTGGCCTGGTGTCCCAGGCAGAGCCTGGGGAGGGAGGTCTGTGTGTGTGTGTGTGCGTGTGTGCAGGCGTGTGTGGGTGTGCGCTGTGCATATGTGCATGTCCACATGCCCGTGCACGTGCAAGCGCACGTGTGTGGGAAGATTCATCCCATTCTCGACACGTCTCTTTAGCATTCCCGCCTGCAACCCTGGGGCGTGTCTTGTGGAGCCAGCGTCTGTGTCCAGATGCCCGGGTGGGAGCTCCAGCCTGGGGTCCGCAGCCCCGGACAGCGCGTGGTCCCTCTCTGCTGCCCACGGGAGCCCTGGGGATGCTCGCACACCCCCTCAGCTGCAGAGTGTCGCTGGGAGCACGTTCTCCATGACAGGATCCTGTGAGGCCCCGTGGACACAGCAGGCTACAAGGGGGCACCAAGCGCCAACTTGTCTGACTTGGGCCAGGGCAGCATCCGGCTGGCTCGTCCATCCCACTGGAGGCTCAGGGCGTCTGGGCTCTGCCTTCCCGACAGTGGTGGCCTGGTGTGGGCTGGGCTCCAGCCAACGCTGACCAGGCTGCCCCTTCCCAAGTGGATGGGCCCTGATGTTGGGGGAGGCCCCCTGGCCCCTACAACCCCGTCCGCCCCGAATCCTCTGTGTTGGCTGGAATCAGTCGGGTTTGACGGAGCTTCCGTCTCCCGGCACAGAGAAGTAGTGTGAGCAGGGAGAATCTTTCTTTTATTAGGAAATAAGAACTGGGAACTGATTCCTTTTAGTGCTTACGGCTGAGACCCTCGACATAAAACAGGGAAAGGGCTAACGATGCTACCAGCTTCTCCACAAACCCCAGCAACGGGGAGAGACCTTCTGAGTGTTGTGTGTTACTGAGCTGAGTGGAAGCCGGGGGACCATCACCTGCGAAGGTACCACGTGCTCGCTCCCTCTTTTAAGCCCCGCGTGGCAGGCATCCTTGTCCCTCAGCACCAAAGTCAACGCAGTGACCAAGGCAAACGGCTGTTGACAAGTTGCTGGGGACACGTTTGGCTGCCTGTGCAGGAATGTGAATAATTGATTTCAAATATAGCTCCAAACAGAAAATGTAATAAAATTTTGGCTCATAGAAGTTTGTTCCTTTCTTGCTAGAAGCAGCCCTTGGAGTTCTGTGAGAACTGTGTTCTCACTTATCCTCCATCTGGAGGTGGGGAAGGAAATTCCATCTGGGGTTGCAGGGCACACCTGGGTGCGCTGTGACAAATCTCTCCCACAGAGATGCCTGCCAAGGTCAAGTTCCTATAAACACCTCCCGGTTCTCACTGAGGTCCGAGTTGCAGAACATTGTGAAAGCATTTCGGTGTCACCACGTTGACGTAGACGACGCATCACAGATTTAGGTAGAAACAAGGTACGCTGTGTGCGTGCTTTCTCCCAGTTAGGGACACGTTCTGCACGCTCTTTTCACAAACATCAACATAAAAGCCTAATTCTGCTGCTTCTCCGTCAAAACACTGAAGGGCGGATGACCCCGGTGCTGTGGGAGAGCCCCGCGCCCCAGGGGCCCCTGGAGTGAGGGGCTGCGGTGGCTTCCTCGGGGGCTTTGGCAGCGGCACCTGGGGCCGGGCTCAGGGCCGGGGCTGAGGCCCCGGAGCTTAAGGAGTGGCTCCCTGTCACCAAGCTGGGCCGCCTGGTCAAGGACGTGAAGATCAGGTCCCTGGAGGAGATCTGTCTCTTCCTTCTGCCCGTCAAGGAATCTGAGATCATGGACTTTTTCCTGGGGGCATCTCCCAAGGACGAGGTTTTGAAGATTACGCCTGGTCAAAAGCAGACCCGTGCTGGCCAGTGGATCGGGTTCAAGGCATTCGCTTCCATCGGGGATTACAAGGGGCGTGTCGGTTTGGGTGTCCAGTGCTCTAAGGAGGTAGCCACTGCCCTCCCTGCGGCCATAATTCTGGCCAAGCTCCCCATCGTGCCCGTGTGGCGAGGCTCCTGGGGGGCATGAGATCGGCAGGCCCCACACCGTCCCTTCCCAGGTGACTGGCCGCTGTGGCTCTGTGCTTGTGCACCTCGTCTCTGCCCCCGGGGCACTGGCGTCATCTCAGCCCCTGTGCCCAGGAAGCTACTGCTGATGGCTGGAATTGACGCCTGCCGCATCCCGCCAGGGGCTGCACCACCAGCCTGGGTGACGTTGCCAAGGCCACCTGTGATGCCGCTTCCAAGACCTACAGGTGTCTCAGCCCTGATCTCTGGAAAGAGTCGGTACTCATCAAGTCTCCGTATCAGGAATTCACTGGCCATCTTGTAAAGGCCCATGCGAACCAGAGTCTCCGTGCAGCGGACCCAGGCTACAGCTGCAGCCACCATGTTGTTTTACGTGAGAAAAACAAAGTAAGTGAAGCCGGTTAAAAAAATAAAAAGAAAAGCCTAATTCCTCCTAAAACACCCTTTAACTTGCACTTGCACATGAGGCGACACCGCCCCAGGACCGGCTTCCAGGTGGGCCCTGGGTCGTGTGGTCTGGGTGACCCTGGCCCCCCGCTCCCATCTCTGGCCGCTGGACTGTGGCCCCGAAGGCCCCCCCCCTCCTGACGGCTGCTTCCAGAGCTCTGGTGGCCTCGTTGTTGCTGCTTGCTTTGTAAACGCTCTGCTCTGCGGTTTGGATGTCACTTAGAAGTGAGACTTCAGAGGTCTTTTAACAGTCGCACGTGCCCTCAGAGGGGTTACCAGTCCCTGGAAGGTGGAAGTCAGTGACACTTGGCGCTAATCGCGCTTTAGTTGCGCTGTGCCCAGAGGGATGTCAGGTTTTGAGGTATTTGCGAGTCTGTGTGGCTGTTCTGAGCTGCATGTCGCTGTGGCTGTGGCTGTTCTGAGCTGCCGATTCCGGTGTTTATGTTCTCAGTGTCTCCCGGCGCCTTCCAGCAGGTGTCTGTCTTTAGTGGCCTCCGGGAATGTCTGTGCTTCTTGGGCTCTCGCCCTCCTTTAAGGATGGGGTCGGGGAGTCCGGGGTGCGTGGATGAGAAGGAGGACAGGGACGGGGAGAGGAGGAGACCTCCCCCTAAACGGGATCCTCCCTGGCTGGGGGAGCTGAGAGAACCTGGGACGTCTCCTGGGACGGTGGTGGGACCCCAAGGAGGGGATGGAGGGAGGTGGGAGCAGCTGGGCCCCGGACATGAGGCTCTCCTGGGGTGGGGCGGGCGGGAGGCCCCCAGTGGGGCTGTGACCCTGGGGGCTCCTTCCCCGACGTCTGGGCTTCATGCCACAGGGAGGCCCCAGGAGTGACAGAGGAGCTGTCCTGCCTCTGAACCAACGTTCCTACGATTCAAAGCAAAGACAAGCAGTGCTGTTTCTAGAATCTGGGAGACTTGCCCCCCATTCCCTCCGTCTATGGCAGCCCCATGCCACCCACCATCTCCAGCTACCCTCTGCACAGGTGAGTCCATACCTGTGCCACTCTGGTCATCCCTGATGGCCTTCTGCCTCGGTTTGCTCATCTGTAAATGGGGCTGGCTGGAAGGGGTGTGGTGGAGGCCCCACGCGAGGGCTTGGGGTGTTGAGATGGGCCTCTCAGGATCCAGTCCCCCGGTGTCACGTGCAGGGTGGCAGCGTGCTGGGCACCGAGCGAGGAATGTGGGCGGAGAGGTGTAAGCTGGAAGGGAGGAGGGTCCCAGGGCGGCGCTTGGGGCAGGCGGGGGCCTCCCGGGGAGAGCAAACAGCAGCGAAGCCATAGTGGGGGCTCTGGGGTTGAGGGTAGAGGGACCCAGGTCCCCGGGAGCAGCTGCCACAGGGTTTTGTCGGGTGGGGTAAGAGCTGCTGTTCGCCGAGAGGGCAGCCTGCAGGGGTCCCACCTGGAGGAGCAGGTGCCACCACGCGAGTGAGGTGTCCGAGAGTCACTGGGCGGGCTGGTGCCGGCCGGGCAGAGCACAGGCCGCTCGCTCCCTGCGGCTGCCGTGTGTGCCGAGCCTCGGGGGGCCAGCTCTGCAGGGAGACTTGGGCAGCCCAGGTGGAGGGGCCCCTCCAAATTGCTCGGGGGTTGAGCGGAAAGCACAGGGGTTCCGAGCAGGTGGTGCGTGGGGTAGGACGCGCTCGGCCGCAGAGGACGGTGTCCCTGGGGGGATGATTCTCAGCCTGGGATGTGGGGGTGGCCATGCTCCTGCCTCTGAGGGGCTCACTGCATCTCTGGGGACCCTTCCCGGAGCCGCTGTCGTCATCCTCCCCTGGGCAGGAAGAGGGGGTGGAGAAGCCCCCGTGTCCTTTCATTAGGGGAAACCTCTCTCCTGTGCACAGCGGCCTCCCTGTACATTGGCCAGACTGGCGCCGCGGCCCCAGAGTCCACCTCTGGCCGAGGGGAAGGGGTCCAGCGAAGGCGGTGGCCCGTCCTGACTCAGCCCTGGAGGGGGGCCGCCTTCCTGGTCTGACTCACCGCCCAGTGGCCTGAGCTGGCCTGAGAGAAGGGGAGCGTCTGTGCACGGGACTGCTCAGAGGACAGGGTCTTGGATGTGACAGGGTCCGTAGGGGGAAACTGAGCCCAGGGGAGGAGAGCGGCTGGTCCAGGGCCTTCTGGGGAGCTGGTGGCAGAGCTGGGCAGGAGCTGGACACCCTGCCCTGAGCTGCAGGATGGCATGGAGGTTGGGGGATGGGGATTATTGGTTCCAGCATGTCCACGCGGATTGGTGGAGTGAGGACGGGGTGAGCAGGCCTGCCCTCGGAACGCTCAGTCTCCTTGAAGCCGAGAGCCTTGTCTACACACACGAAGAGCCGGAAGGGCAGCTAGCTTGAACATCAGGGGTTTGATGCAGGGGAGTCGTCCACACCCCATCCTGAACCCTCAGCCCCTTTCACTAACGATGTGCGTAGGATCGTGGCAGCACCTGTGTGGGGTTGGGATTCTGAGTTACCTGTGCACTTCAGGGTCAGTGTATGTGTATGGAGAGTTCCACTCAAGGGTTTCACACTCAGTGTGCCACAGGGGTCACGGGGTCCTGGTTTATGGGGCTTTTTGAAATGTGAAAAACCCCAGGAATGGACAGTCCTCCCCGCATCCCCCAGGCTGCCTTTAGGCTGCATCCCTCGTTGCCCCTCGCGTGCCTGCCTGCGTTGTGAGCAGTGCCCTTCTGTTTGAGTGGGTGTCTTGCAGCCTTCTGCATCTGGGCAGCTCACCCCCGGAGGAGGTCCCGGGCCCTGGCAGTGGTCAGAGGGGCCAGCCAGTGAGAGCCAAGTGCCCGCAACCCCCCACCCATCAGCAGTGCCGGCCAGGGCCCCAGAGCTGCTCCATTCCCCTTGAAAGGATAACGGGAGATGCCCACCGTCTTTCAGCATTAACTTCTCGTCCAGTGAGCAGCAGAAGCCCCATAACTTCGTTAGGAGCAATCAGAAACTCCATTTGCTTTTATTAGTTTGAACACTGCTCTCAGGGCCACGTGTGGAGTGGCCCCAGAGGACAGGGCAGCTCACAGCCCAGGAAGAGGAGAGTCCACCTGAAGGTCGCAGCCGCCATGACCTGCGGCCTGGCGCGCAGACCGGCCTCTCCCATCAGGCGCTTCTGGCCTCGAGGCAGCCTTGGGGGCTGAGGACAGCTTTCTGGTTGTTTTAAAGTCTACATGCGTAAATGCGATGGAGTATTATTTAGTGTTAAAAGGAAGGAAGTTCTGACACTGCTACCACGTGGATGAGCCTTGAGGACATTATGCTGAGTGAAGTGAGCCAGTCACGAAAGGATAAGTACGAGATGATTCCGCTTCTGTGAAGTGTCTAGAATAGTCAAATGCATAGAGACGGGAAGTAGATGGTGGGTGCCGGGGCCTGGGGGAGGGGAATGGGGAGTTAGCGTTTAACGGGGGCAGAGTTTCAGGTTTGCAGGGTGGGGAAGTTCTGGAGCCGGATGGTAGTGATGTTACTGAGTCCAAGCTTGTACTGCTCGCCGCACAACAGGCCAGTGAATCGAGGGATGAGGGTTGGTGCAAGGGACAGTGACTTTATTCGGGAACCAGAAGACCAAGAAGATGGTGGACTCTTGTCCCAAAGACCCATCTTCCCCAAGTTAGAATTCAGGCTTCTTTTATGCTAAAGACGGGGAGAGGAGGCCTGGTTCTGGTCAGACTGTGGAGGGGATGGGTTCACTCCTTCCTTCCTGCAGGCTTCACAGGTGGGCCTAGTCAGGATGTTTCCTGTGAGTTAAAGGTATTTTAGCTTCATGATGATGACCTGGGAGGCAGGATCCCCAGAGACGGGCCATTATGTATAATTTAAGCTTATAGGCAATATCCCTTTAGTGATGAACTTGTAATAGGATACAAAGGTCTTTCCCTATTACAGTGGTGGTTACACAGCACCGTTAACTGTACTTCCTACTGAACTGTGCACTTAAAAATGGTAAATTTTATGTTCTGTGGATTTTACCACAATTAAAAAAATAGGAAATAATAAATTCTCTTTAGCATTGACCCTTGAGATCCCAGTCCACCTGGAGACACATCAGCATACGTGATAAACCAGCATTAGATCTCAGGTCAAGCTGCAGTGTGTGGGCATGGAGGGCTTCTACCGCCAGCGTCTGGGTCCGCTGGTGCGCCGTGAGCTGGGGCATGTCACTCTGCCCTTAGCCTCTGATCTCCTCTGTGGTGGGGAGAAGCCGAGGGTGAGGACGGGCGCTAGGGAAAGGCCTGAGTAGTGAGTGTGTTTGCATCAGATGAGCGTTTGTTCTAGGTCCCCAGATACCAGGGTGGGACTGTAACTAGGGACCGCATGTCCCAGCTTGGCTGGCCCAGTTCACGCCTGCAGAATGATTGGTGGGGCCCTCTGGCCACCCTCCAAAGCCTCTCCTTGTGTGGGTGACGTTATAGGGCCATCCTAACAGAAGATGCAGGGATGTGCTCCAGCTCCTCTTGGGGTGCGAAGGTTTATGCCCCTGGCTGCTGGGAGGCTGGGGTCGGGTCAGCCCTCTCTGGGAGCTGCCCTCTGCCAGCCCAAGGTCATGGCAAGAGGGACCCAGGTCTCCCTCACAAAGGGCTGCTCGCCCCATGTGACCTCGAGACCCTCCTAGATGAGCTGGAGAGTTTACAAAACCACCTCCTGGATGTTGGCGGAGACCTAATAGCCACTGGCGAGCTGGCTCTGTCCAGCTGAAGGGCGCTTGGAGTCCCAGGGAGCAGGCAGGCCCCATGGCTGGGGACCAAGTTTGTCCTCTCTTAGCTGGAGACACCCATTCCAGGGTGGGGCAGAAGATGATCGAGGCACCAGCGTCCCACCCGGGCGCTTGGACATTAGCCCGCAGGCAGTGGCCCAGGAAAGTACTGTGTCAGCTAGGGTGAATTACCACCTGCCAGTGAGGGAGACGGCAGACCTCAGGAGGTGAGGGGGACAGTGAGGCAGTGACAAGGGTCAGTTTGACCTCTGCCTGCCCCAAATCTTTGGAAAAAATTGATTTATCATTTAAATCATGGTAACATGCACACAGCATAAATTTTATCTTCTTAAACCATTTTAAGTGTATAGTTCAGTAGTGTTAAGTATGTTAATATTGTTGTGCACCCTGTGCCCCCAAATCTTCAAGTTCCTGAGGTTCTTCAAGAGACCCGAAGCCTCATTTTTCATAACTAATTGTTCCGCTTTGCTGGTGGCTTAGGCCCGTCCCTGATGGTTGCAGAGAAAGCGCCTAGCCTCCTTCCGGTTTCTCCAAGTCTCCACGATTAACCTCTTTGCAACTGAGACTGAGAATGACCATTGTTCCTAGGTCTTAATCGGATTTTAATGCATGAAAGAATCTTACTGTGACCCTCCCCTGAGGAAGTCCTCAGCTTTTTAGAGGGTTTCCTGAAAGTCAAAATAATTCCCACTGATTGTTTTTAATGCTCGTTATAGGAATCGCACAAGGGACAGTCAGCAGTTGGACGTAGTTTTTCTCCTTTAAGCTCCGAGGTTGTGTTAGCCTGGAGAGCCCTGCCAGCCCGCCACTCCCTCCCCTTCCCCCCCCTCCCCCCCCCGCTCTTCCCTGTCTGGTGGCTCAGGGGGCTTGCAGATGTCAGCCTAATACACATGGCTCTTCACGTGCCTCCCTGTGTCTCCTGCCTGGTGCTCTGAACAGCAGAGGTCATTCAGTGCCCGCTGTGGTCTGAGCGTTGGTTGGTGGGTGCCCACCACGAGGCCCAGGGGCAAACCCGTGTTTGGGTGCAGCTCTCAGCTGCTGTGACTGGTTTGGACCTGCCAGGTGATATCAGAGTTGGCGTCTGGTAAAGGGTGTCTGTCCAGCCTCAGCGTCCTAGGTCCGGCCCTGGGTTCAGGTGGTTTTCTGGACCGTTGCCTCATTCATGGAAGCAGGATCCTCCATGCCTCTGGACACAGTGGGTGATGGCCAGGGCAGGAGGTGTCCTCACTGTTATGGGCACAGCCTGTTGATAGCCCTGGGCTCCCGGCCACGCTCTGTGTGCCTGCAGACCCCTAACTGGGCATGCACGGGGTCCTGCCCCAGCCTGCCCTCAGATGAAGATGCTTGCGGGGCTCCTGGCTGCCTGTCTTTCTGACCTTGGCGGCCAACGCTACAAAAACCCGCTGAGACTCTAATAGTACAGGTTCCTTAAATACTGTTTTTTCATGTCGAAAATGCTGGCTAGGAGATTTAACCAGTCTTGAAGGTCACAAAGGTTTAAGAAGCCAATTTGGAAAGTCGCTTGTGATGAACACAAACTTACGGACATTTTTCTGTTTCTTGTGGGTTTTCACTATTCAACAGGCAGTGAGATTTATCTCATACTTTTGTTCTTATTTTCCTCCAAAGATAATTATGTGTGATACACTCTGGCGTGCTGAGTTCCCCTTTCTGTGTTCCTTGACTTTGAAAATGTGAAGGTGTTATAAGTTGTGCAATAAAAAGCTGATTCTGTATCGAATGAAACAAAAAGACTCTATTTCTAATTGCATCTGTTAATCTCGTACACGTCTTCATTAGGGATTTTAGTATATTGGAAAGATGCATCACAGTTCGCAATTAAGGAGGCGTCCGTATCAATCATGGGTTAATACACTTTCTCTGTCAACAGCCAAGGGTTATGCATCTAGGACATGGCTCAACTCTGCACGTGGGGTGTGGCCTCTTCCACACTGTGGGCTGAGATGAGTGTCCGCTTCTTGGGGTGCACAGACTTGACAGTGATGCTGAATCTGGCCTCTGTATCCCAGCACCAAATTGAATCTCAGAGACAGTTTTGGGTGGAATAGAAAAGAATAACTTTATTGCTTTGCCAGGCGGAGGGGACCGTGGTGGGCTAATGCCCTCAAAACTGTGTGTCCCATCCCAGGAGCCATGTGTGAAGAGTCATAGTCGAGGGCTGGGGTTGCTGATAAGAATCAGGGTACCTGCAGGGCCCACGTTCCTTCAATCCAGAGATCTTCTGGCTTCAGGTGGTGATGGGCGAACTGTGACCTTCTCTGGAATGAAGAGTGCTTCATCAAGTAGTTAACGTCTTGCATTTGGTAGACGTTTCAATTCTGCAGAAGAGCTCAAAGATACTGTTCTGTGCATCCCTTGAGGGGGAGCCAGGACCCCGCCCCACGGCTGCACTGTTGCTTCTTGACTGCTCCTCCCTGGTCTCCACATCCCCTCCCTTCCCTGATCAGCAACTGTTTGAACCTGCCCTTTGGAACTAGGGGAGGGGACACAGGAAGGCTTTTGTGCCCAGGAGCCCCACTGGGTCCTGCTTGGTTTCAGGAGGGGCTCGGAGCCAGACATTCTACATGCACTTCTTCTCCCAGCAAAACCGAGTGCTGACCATGGCTCTCTTCTGCAGACAGGGAACAGGTGCAGAGAGGTAAGGGGGGGCACAGGGCAGAGGGTGGGGGTCTGAGCCCAAACCCCAACTCTTTCCCTTCGGCCACAGGCCTCCCTGAGCCCGAGGGGCACGTGATCCCCAGGAACAATCAGGAGACGAGGGGTCTTGAGTATTTGTTCGTCTACTTTCCCCGTTTGGGTCTCACAGTCCAGGGCTGCCTGTGGTCCCCCAGCCGGTCAGGGGAGGAGCTTGGCTGCACACCAGACACTCTCCTGTCAGTTCCTCTCCAGCACCACGGACAGAGGAGGGAGGGTTGGAGGGTGGAGCCCATGGAGAGGGAGTGGAAAAGGAGAAGGACGGAGAATTTAAAACCTCTGTGTCTCTGTCTAGTCAAGCTGCTAAAGGTAGACGTTTGGTTTCAAGAGCTGAGCGTGAGGAATTAGGAGAACTTTTAAGGGGAAAATACTTAAGTAACACTTTATTGGTCTAGTTGAGGAAAGAATGATGGGAAGTTATTTTCCCAAGGAGCTGGGTATTTAATCAGATGCTGATAAATAGGCCCACTCAGGTCTGACTCAGAATTTTTTCTTTTTTTTAAACATCTTTATTGGAGTATAATTGCTTTACAATGGTGTGTTAGTTTCTGCTGTATGACAAAGTGAATCAGCTATACGTGTACATACATCCCCATATCCCTCCCTCTTGGATCTCCCTCCCACCCTCCCTATCCCACCCCTCTGGGTGGTCACAAAGCACTGAGCTGATCTCCCTGTGCTATGCAGCTGCTTCCCACTAGCTATCGGTTTTACATTTGGTAGTGTATATATGTCAACGTTACTCTCTCACTTTGTCCCAGCTTACCCTTCCCCATCCCCGTGTCCTCAAGTTCATTCTCTATGTCTGTGTCTTTATTCCTGTCCTGCCCCTAGGTTCTTCGGAACCATTTTTTTAAAAAATCCGTATATATGTGTTAGCATACGGTATTTGTTTTTCTCTTTCTGACTTACTTCACTCTGTATGACAGACTCTAGGTCCATCCACCTCACTACAAATAACTCAATTTCGTTTCTTTTCATGGCTGAGTAATATTCCATTGTACATATGTGCCACATCTTCTTTATCCATTCATCCGATGATGGACACTTAGGTTGCTTCCATGTCCTGGCTATTGTAAACAGAGCTGCAATGAACATTGTGGTACGTGACTCTTTTTGAATTATGGTTTTCTCAGGGTATATGCCCAGTAGTGGGATTGCTGGGTCATATGGTAGTTCTATTTATAGTTTTTTTTTTTTTTTTTTTTTTTTTGCGGTAAGTGGGCCTCTCACTGTTGTGGCCTCTCCCATTGCGGAGCACAGGCTCCGGACGCGCAGGCTCAACGGCCATGGCTCATGGGCCTAGCC
This sequence comes from Pseudorca crassidens, assembly GCF_039906515.1. NCBI lineage: Eukaryota > Metazoa > Chordata > Mammalia > Artiodactyla > Delphinidae > Pseudorca > Pseudorca crassidens. The sequence goes on along the minus strand of NC_090311.1, from coordinate 2,719,077 downwards.
GCTCCATGACATGTGGGATCTTCCCGGACCAGGGCACGAACCTGTGTCCCCTGCATTGGCAGGCGGACTCTCAACCACTGTGCCACCAGGGAAGCCCTATTTTTAGTTTTTTTAGGAACCTCCATACTGTTCTCCATAGTGGCTGTATCAATTTACATTCCCACCAACAGTGCAAGAGGGCTCCCTTTTCTCCACACCCCCTTCAGCATTTATTTGTAGATTTTTTGACGATGGCCATTCTGACCGGCGTGAGGTGATACCTCACTGTAGTTTTGACTTGCATTTCTTTAATGATTAGTGATGTTGAGTATCTTTTCATGTGTTTGTTGGCAGTCTGTATATCTTCTTTGGAGAAATGTCTGTTTAGGTCTTCTGCCCATTTTTGGATTGGGTTGTTTGTTTTTTTGATACTGACCTGCATGAGCTGCTTATATATTTTGGAGATTAATCCTTTGTCAGTTGCTTCGTTTGCAAATATTTTCTCCCATTCTGAGGGTTGTCTTTTCGTCTTGTTTATGGTTTCCTTTGCTGTGCAAAAGCTTTTAAGTTTCATTAGGTCCCATTTGTTTATTTTTAATTTCCATTTCTCTAGGAGGTGCGTCAAAAAGGATCTTGCTGTGATTTATCTGACTCAGAATTTTGAGGGGTTTTATTTTCCTCCTGCCACTGCCATGGTGAGCGGCTCAGCTCATTTTGTCTTTCCCATTATTTTCATTCTGTTAATTAACTCAGCCAGCCAGATGCAACATTTATAAAAGGCATCTGGAATATTCTGTGCAGAAGCCACGTTCACCTGAGAAGGTGCTTTGCTATGAGTGGGAATGTCGAATTTTCATGGAGACGTTTTTATGAAGGTCCCACACACTTGCCCCCACCTGGCAGGGGTTCTGAGCCCGGTGGGTGGAAGCCAGGGTTTCCAGGCAGGGTCCCCCTCATCTTGCATCAGGGTGGGCAGCGCAGATGTGATAGATGTTTCCCAGCAAGAGGAAGCTTCTAGAGGGAACATCACTGGGCCTGAGAAGTTCTGGTGTATCAGCACAGATGGGCGATGTGATCGGCCCTGCCCTTGTGCGGCCAGGGCTGCTTGGGGGGGAGGAGCTTCAGGTTCTGATATGTCACTAAATGGCAGTGATTCTTCCTGAGGTACCGACACCTCCCACCCCAATCCAGGCAATAGAGGTGTAACTATAGTAAATACATAAATACTTAGGCTGAATATTCAGATGCTTCTGTGCGGCCAGCACTGTGCTCAGTCTTCTCGTACATTTAATTCTCATTTAATCCTCAGAACAGCCCTGTGAGGTATTGTTTTATTCGAAAGATGAGAAAACTGACACTTAAAGAATTTAGAATCTTGATCCAAGCCATATACCTAATAAACCGAAAATTCGGGAACCACAGAAATTCTAAATCCTGGGCTTAACATATAATGCATATCAGTGAATACATGGAATGCATTTTAGAACATTCTAGAATGTGAGTTTGTTGAATGTTTTCTACTGTTAGGCACCGTGGTGGTTTCAGGGGCAAAGGTGAATGAGGCCCGGTCATCCTGGCCCTCAGGCCCCTGTAGGACCAGGGTAGACGTGTGCCAGCTGGGGCATTGGGGACGGCCCATGAGGGAGGGTAGCTGCTCTGGACACTTGACGGCCCCTTGTACCCAAAAGTCGTCAGCACAAGTCCAGGCTGCAGAAGCCCTCGGCAGGGCAGGGCTTGGGTGAGCAGGCTCTGGGCTGGACCTGGATGGGCATTTTGGCCCAGCACTGTTCTTGCTGTGTGGCCTGCACAAATTACTTGACCTCTCTGTGCTTCTGCCTTCCCATCTGTTACAGGAGGTGGTGACAGTGGCTGCTTTGAGGCTCAGTTAGTACGGGCTCACGGCCTCTTAGCAGGCATCAAACAGTCATTTGGGCTACTAGAACCCTTATTCACCTGCACGTGCTTTTGGAGAATGTGTTTTTCTTTTCCTTTATAAATTACAAAAGTAATACATACTCACTTAGAAGTTCCAACAATGTAGAAGTGATTAGTTGTAACGCAAAGTGCAAATCTGCTTCATGCTGTGTCTGCACCTTCCGGAGGGGGAACCACTGTCAGCCGTTGGCAGGTAGCTCCCTAGACCTTTTTTCTAGGTGTTTACAAGTATGGATCCATCATATGCGTTTATATCATTGAAATCCCTCAACATTCATTACACTGCATATATAGCAGCATATCCTGGACATGCTTGCGTCATTTGACATACGATGTCAACATTCACAAATTTTGTCTTTTCCATGGCATAAGCTACCTCAATTTTTAAATCACTCCCTTACTTGATGGACATTTAGGTGTCTGGCCTGCATCCTCCCCACCCCCATATATTTCATTTAGGAAGAATGTTGCATCAGATGTCCCTGTATATTCATCTTTCATTTGGAGGAAGATTTGGATTCAGTGAAAGAAACACCAGCACATTCAGTGTCTGCTCAGTGGTCCATGAGTCTGCCCTGGTGATTTGGTGCTCTATCTCTGAGATATTCCAATGGGGCAGGCTGGCCATCTGTTAGTGACGTCCTAGAGGGGATTGCTGGGCTGTGGGTGTATACCTCTTTGCTCTTGGAAGAATTTTGGCAGTGAAATTAGGAGTCTAAGTAGACTTGTTAATGGTAAAACGAAATGGTGGGAATTATATTAAGAAAATTATATTGCGAACTAAATATTAATTGACCAATGGGAGTGCATCCAGGGAAAGGTTTCCAGGCTGGCAAAGGATTTTAAAACTGTGTTTTAGGCAGCAGGAATTTTCAGCCTGAAAAGCATGGGGACCACCATCAGGGGCCACCATCTGGACCACCATCAGAGACCATCAGAGACCACATCAGGGGCCACCATCTGGAACCATCAGGGGCCACCATCAGAGACCATCATCAGGGACCATCAGGGACCATTGTCAGGGGCCACCTTCAGGGACCATCAGCAGGGACCGCTGTCAGGGGCCACCATCAGAGACCATCATCAGGGACCACATCAGGGGCCACCATCTGGAACCGTCAGGGGCCACCTTCAGGGACCATCATCAGGGACCATCAGGGACCATTGTCAGGGGCCACCTTCAGGAATCGTCAGGGGCCACCTTCAGGGACCATCAGCAGGGACTGCTGTCAGGGGCCACCATCAGAGACCATCATCAGGGACCATCAGGGACCATTGTCAGGGGGCCACCATCAGAGACCATCATCAGGGACCATCAGGGACCACATCAGGGGCCACCATCTGGAACCGTCAGGGGCCACTATCAGAGACCATCATCAGGGACCATCAGGGACCATTGTCAGGGACCACCTATTGGAAGCACATCACACAGAAGAAGAACGAACCTTTTCTAAGTGGCTCCAGAGGGTGGAGATAAGACTAACTAATACAACTTAGAGGAGGCTGGTTTAGACTCAAAATGCAGAACGACCTTTGAACGTGCAGATTTGTCTGCAGAAGACCTGGGCTGGACTTCCAAGCCCAGGTGGGGCAGGTGGATCCAGGCATAATCCTCTCTTCTCTGTTCCTGACTCAAGTGCTTGATAAGTAAACTGGTAAGAAAAATAAACAAAAGAAGACATGTTCCAAAGGAAGAGCAAAGCAGCCAGGCCCAGGAGTGGAGAGAAGGCCCAGGGTGAGCAGAGGCTGGAGCAGCACGTTCAAGGGAGGTAGGGACCAGATGGAGCAGTGGGCCCAAGGCTTTTCAGGCCCCGAAGGCTTATTGTAAGATCTGCTTTTAACCACACAACCTGCAGGCCAGGCTGAGGCAACTGCAAAATCAGGTAAGAGGGAGAATGTCCACGGCACAAGTTGCAAACAGATAACTCACAGGAAGAGACTCAAGGAACAATCAGGAGCTAACACGTGGGAGAACGCACACCCGGGAAATAGAAATAATAACCGTCTGAGAAGAACTTTAAGGTGGGAACGTTCAGAATTCTCGGGGAGACTGAGGAGGGAACACAGTCCTTAAAATGGGGACAGGAGGGTGTTGAGCCTGGTCTGGTCCAGTTCCCGGGAATCAGACTCTGAGATGAAGACTTTTGTGTAGGACATTTATCTCGGGGGCTCTCAGAGCGATGCCTGTAAGGGTGCGAGGGAAGACGCGGCAGAGGGAGGAGTTGGGCACTGATGTAGCCACAACAGAGGCCACAGACAAGCCCACAGGGAGCTCTGGAGCCTGATGGCTCTCAGAATTGTCCCCCGGGAGGCAGGGGACCTCTGTACCCCCTGGGCAGGGCAACTGTGTTCAGCCATGCTTGGGGCTCAGGGCCTCGTTCTGGCAGGGACTTTGGTGCAGGGACGCTGCCTCTTCATTGTGTGGACACTTCTGTGGCTTCAGGTAGGTGTCCGGAGCCCAGATATCTCATTTCTTTGTTGATTAATACAATGCTTTTCGTGGTCCAGACATGGCGATCAGATTTGTGCTTTCTGCAAATGTTGTTTCTCTTGTGTTATAACCTAATCGAATGGCTCCCAGCTCTACAACCCTTTGAAGCAGTTATTCTAACTACGAGGAAATTTTTCTAGCTAAAAAGCCGTGCACGATAACGTTCATGTATATTTCATCACTGCTGTTGCTTGAAATCATTCACAATTTACAAAAAAAAAAAGAAATTTGTTGCTGTGAAAAGGTACCAGAGCCTGAAACCAGTGGAGTCACGGAAGACTGTGTGTGTTCCATGGAGAGAGCTGCAGGGGGAGGTGCGTGCCTGACTGTCACCGATGTTGAGCTGGCGATGGGAGACACAGCAGGGGCAGGGCCAACACACAGAGTAACCCCTGCCCCTCCTCCCCTTGCCGGTTCCGGATTCCAGAGAACCAGGCTCTGTGCACCTCTTGTGATTTCAGGTTATTTTAAATGCTCGCTGGTCTGCAGTTCAGTGGCTGTGATAGGCGTGTCCCGTGGATATGGACATCCTTCCCTAGAATAAGCGATTCTCAATGTTCATTGTCAGCTTTGAGAAGGCACTCTCCCATTTTACCCACAGAGGTCTTGTTACCAAACCACACTCGGGTCCTCTCGCCCATCCACAGTAAAGCCAATCTACTGACCCCAGGTGGTGGGGAAGGAAAGTGCAGCATTTATTGCAGGGCCAAGCAAGGAGTCCAGGCAGCTAGTGCTCAGAAGGCCTGAACTCCCCGAAGGCTTTCAGGAAAAGGTTTTTCAAGACAAGGGGGCGTCGCGGGGTGTGTGATCAGCTCGGGCACATTCTTCTGCTTGGCTGGTGGTGAGGTCATCGGGAGTCACCATCATCCACCTTCTGGTTCCAGCGGGTCTGGGGTCTGCGTGCTTGTGGGCAGCATGCAGTTAACTTCTTCCGCCTGGAGGGGGCTTCAGTATCTGCAAAACAGCTCAAGGACGTAGCTCAGAATAGTATCTATAGCCCTTGAGGAGGAACTAAAGGCCCTGACAGTGTTTAATGGCTACACTAGTATTTTGTCTTGCTTGACTGTTTTCCTTTCTTTCTGCATTTTCTCACTTCTCTGATTACATTTATTCTTTGGAACTCAGGGAAGGCCTAGGAGGCTAAAGTTTTTCTAAAGACAAGAGGCACGTGGAGGACATGGATGGGGTGTGTTTCCCAGGAAGGCCCCACAGGGACCTGCTGGGTTACAGTCTGAGTTTCAGATCCCTCTGCTTTGGCCAGGACTCCTTCCTTTCCCCCACCTGCTCGAGTGTTCCTCCAGGACCAGTAATATTGCCCCCGGTGGCTCCGTAGAAACAGGTTTTTATTCTGTCTGCTTTTCTGTAGTCCTTTTCCCAGGTGTGCTGTCAGGGCAGGTACGTAACAACTGCAATTTGTTTCCCTGCTGGCCACACTGGATGTTTGTCAGCTGTGTGAGTTTCCTGGGCTGCTGTAACAAATGACCACAGACTGGGAGGCTTAAAGTACCAGGAGTTCATTCTCTCACAGTCTGGAGGCCGGAAGTCTGAAATCAAGGTGTCGGCCGGGCCGTGCTCCCTCCAGAGGCTCTGGGGGGTCAGCAGCTTTCCTTGCTGCTTCCGAGTCTGGTGGTTCCAGGTGCTCCCTGGTTGTGGCCATGTTGCTCCCACCTCTGTCTTCTTCGGTCTCTTAAAAGGACACTTGCCATTGGATTTAGGGCCCACCAGGATAATCCAGGATGGTCTCTTCTCGAGTTCCTTGATTCAATTACATCTGCAAAGATTCTATTTCCATGTAAGGTTGAATCCACAGGTGCTGGGGGTTAGGACGTGACCACATCTTTTGAGGCCACTCTGTTGCCACTGCATCACCCAAGATGCACACAAAGTTATGGACTCAAGGGCACCCCTGGAGCCTGGGCGCTGTCAGGAGTTTCATGGTTGAAGGACGAGAAGGAGATGGGCTTTCTTAGGCTGGGAGCGTCGCTGGGCTGAGCGTGTGAAAGTGAGGACGCCGAGAGGGCTTGCTGCACAGGCCGGGGAAGCCCGTGGAGGCGTTTGAGGGGAAGGGGTGGTCAGCGCCGGGGGCCCGGACGTCCACCACGGCTGCGTTGCTCCGGCGGCTCTGTCCTTTAGTCCATTCGATGGCCTCAGCCGGGCGAGCTGGGGGGCCCTGCGGCAATGGGGGGCGGGCTCTGCCTTCCAGAGCTGGGTCCTGGTCGGGCTGGCTCTGACCCTGCCCCCGCATGGGCTTGGCTGGGCTCTAGGTTGGCGTGGGGTAATACAAGAGTATCCGTGTAGACAGTTCCCTCCCTTTACTTCCAGCCTGTGGCCTCGAGTGGCCGAGCTGGGGGCGCTTTGCTGTGGCTCCTGGGGGGCTGCTGAGCCGACGTGGGGGTCTGGTGGCATGAGGTTGGGGGCTGTGGGTGGTGATGGTGGGGTCCGTGCTCTTGCTGTGTCCGGGGTCCCTGGAGACCCAGGGCGAGATGGTGGGAGGGTGCTCTCACCTCCAAGCCCTCCCAGGGTGCTCTTGTTGAGGGCTACTCTGACTGCCCCCCACCCTCCCAGGGAGCCAGCCCTCCAGCCTCGGGGGGGGGGTGTCTCATTCCCTCTCACCCTCTGCCTTCTGCCACCCTAGGGAGGCATCTGGTAGGGGTGCACTCATCCCCCCTTCTGCCGTACCGGGGCCCCTCCCCTCCCCTCACAGGTTCGGTTCTGTCACTTCCACAGGGGCTGCATTAGGACTTCCCTGGATCCCGGGCACCTTGGCCTCTGTGGGCCCTTCCTCCATGAAAACATACTACAATTATACTTTATGACTACGTTGGCATAAAGACGAACAGAATGCAGAAGTTATGAATCTTGCTTATTGGGAGAAATGAAATGTTTCTGTGGGCCCTGACCTGAGCCTGCTGTGTCCGGTGGTCGGGTGGGCTGCCTCCCCTCCTGCCCAGGGGCCTGCACCCCTGCTCGGATCTCCTTCAGTGACAGTACGGCACTCACATTCACCGTCCCCCACCTGCTCTGCACCCCAACATGGGCGGGACCCGGCAAAAACACTGCACTTTTTTTTTAGACTGAAGTGTAGTTGATTTACAACATTATGTTAGTTTCAGGTGTACAACAAGGTGATTCAGTTTTATATATATATATATATATATATATATACACATTGCAAATTATTTTCCATTATAGGTAATTACAAGATACTGAATGTAGCTCCCTGTGTATACAGTAAATCCTTGTTGCAGATATATTTTATGTATAGTAGTGTGTATGTGCTAATCCCATACTCCTAATTTATCCTACCTGCTTCCTTTCCCCTTTGGTAACCGTGAATTTGTTTTCTATGTCTGTGAGTCTGTTTCTGTTTTGTATATAGACTTATTTGTTTTACTTTTTAGATTCCACGTATAAGTGATATCATAAAATATTTGTCTTTCTCTGTCTGACTTAGTATGATAATCTCTAGGTCCATTCATGTTGCTGCAGATGGCATTATTTCATTCTTTTTTTATGGCTAACATCCCATTGTACATATGTACCACATCTTCTTTATCCATTCATCTGTTGATGGACATTAGGTTTGCTTCCATATCTTGGCTATTGTAAACTGTGCTGCTCTGAACATTGGGCTGCATGTACCTTTTCGAATTAGAGTTTTCTCCAGGTATATGCCCAGGAGTGAGATTGCTGGGTCATACGGTAGTTGTATTTTTAGTTTTTTAAGGAACCTCCATACTGTTCTCCATAGTGGCTGTAGCAATTTACATTCCCACCCACAGTGTAGGCGGGTCCCTTTTCTCCACACCCTCTCCAACATTTATTATTTGTAGGCTTTTTAATGATGGCCATTCTGACTGGTGTGAGGTGATACCTCATTGTGCATTTCTCTAATAATTAGCGATGTTGAGCATCTTTTCATGTGCCTGTTGGCCGTCTGTATGTCTTCTTTGGAGAAATGTCTGTTTGGGTCTTAAGCCCGTTTTTTATTGCTTTTTTTTTTAATATTGAGTTGTATGAGCTGTTTGTATATTTTGGATATTAACCCCTCGTCAGTCACACTGTTTGCAAATATTTTCTCCCATTCTGTAGGTTGTCTTTTCATTTTTTTGACAGTTTCCTTTGCTGTGCAAAAGCTTTTAAGTTTGATTAGGTCCCATTTGTTTATTTTTGCTTTTATTTCTTTTGCCTAGGGAGACTGATCTAAGAACACACTGCACTTTTGAATAAACAGATGTCAGAATGACTCCTAACCCCAGTGGTTCAGGCACCCAGTGGGGTTTCACAGAGCTCGTAAGTCTAATGATTTTTATTACTCTAGGATTTTACATCGCCCATTACCGTAGCAGTTGGGAAGTTAATTGGCAAAATTAAGGACGCATACTTAAGAATGTTCAGTAAATATTCACTGATGGCTTAATATGGGCCAGTCCTGCTGGGGCATCTGGCACAGTCACAGCTTTCCTGCCTGAAAATTTATCCCAACATTGGAGGGAGATGCAGGGAGCCGCTTTCCTGGACTGGACCTTCTTTGGTGCTGTGAGGGGTGATGATTCTCGGGAAAGGGTGGTCAGGGTGAGTGGAATTTGGATCTGTGAAAGCAGGAAAGGGGGAAGGGGACTAAATAGAGAGGCTGTCTGTCACCTGGGCATTGGTGTGACAGCCTAGGTTTGGAAAAACGAAACCTACCATCACTGACATCCTGGTGAGGATATAAATGAGGGGTGATAGCTAAGGGAAACCGATGGGGTCTCCTGCTAACACACCCTTAGCACCTGCCATGCTATGGGCTGTGTGCCAGCAGCTGCAGAGAGCAAAGACAGGTGCACAGGGGTGGCCTCCCCAGCACGCGGAGCCTTGTAGGGACGGTTGTTGCCCTGAACGGCAGGTGGGATTACAGGGTGCTCTCAGGGGTCCCTCCAAAGTTTGTAAGTCCACGTCCCTTTGAGAGTTCTGAATTGACCCCAAGTGGAAGGAATACCATGAGGGTTTTAAAAAAAATCAAACAAAAGCACACGGATCTATTCACCGTCATCTCTTTGGTTCACGCTCTGAGCACTCAGAGACCCTCCTGCTAGACAGAGCACCTGATGTGCTCTCTCCCGCAGGATCCTTGGGGGTCCAGTGATGGGGGCCCAGCCGGGTGTCCAGTCCCTCCAAAGTCAACTGTTTCCCCCAGGGACCTGCAGAGGGAATGCCCTGTTTCACGTTGTCGATCCTTCTGTTCTGAAGGATGTGTTGGGTGAGGAGACAAGTCGGTGAACACGACTGAATCTGCGGCTCACCAGGCGGCCCACCTGGGCCCTGGACACTCACCTTCAAGGTTGTTTTCCCGGGCGGGTCAGGAAGGGTCTGGGAGGCAGGGTGCGGTAATGGGCCGGTCAGGAAGGGTCTGGGAGGCAGGGTGCAGTAATGAGCCCTATAGCCTGATCCTCAGGACCGGGTCCTGCCTGACTGGAGCCTGACCTCAGGACCAGGTGGAGGGAGGAGGCCGTTCGCAGGGGAAAACTGCATGCTCAGCCTTGCCCTGTGGATTCCGAGATGATACCATCGCTGCATTTAGAGTCCTAAGGCCTGGATGTGCTGAGCTGGCCCTTGGGAGCCATGCTTTATGAATTCTTATTTCAACATGTTTTCCTTCTAAACCCAGTTTGTCATATTAGTAGATCAGTTCCCAAACGGGCCAAGCATCAGAATCACTGGAAGAGCTTAAAAATGCACATCTCCAGGCCCACCCCAGAGGCTCTGAGGGGTCTGGGAATCTGCCACCGCTGGCCCCTCACGTACACATATCTAAAAAATCGGGGCAGTGTTTAGCCAGCTGAATTTGAAAAAAGAAGAAGAAAGGAAAAGAGAAGCAGCGGAGACACCAGCAGCTTCCCTCTTTGAGTGATGAGGTCGCCCAGCTCAGTGGTCACTTGACCCACCTGAGTGCTTGTTGAAAATGCAGGTTCCAGGGCCCCACCCTAGAACTACTGATCTGGCCTGGTGCGGGGTGGGGTCTGGAATATGCATCTTAGACACGCGCCCAGGGGTTCTGGAGTCAGTGGCCTGTCGATGGCTCTCACATCGGGCCGCAGTAGCTACGAAGGGCCCATGCGGGGCGGGCCCTAAGCGTTTTCCCTAAGTGTACAGATTTAGCTGCCAGGACCCTGACGAGGACCACAGGATGCCCTGTTAGCGTGGGCAGGATGGGGCTAAGAGCCCCAGGCTTAGCCTGCCTCCCCTACCTCCTGGGTCCTGCCGGGCTCCTCGTCCTCTGCCCTGCAGCCCGCGAGATGCTTACTGCCCTGCAGGGGCTGGGAACAGACAGTGGAGACATGGCATTCGTTAATAATGCAGTCCAGGGGTCAGCTGCAAGTCCTTCAATTAAAACAGGATCCCGCTAACTTCTGACACAAGATCAATGCCATGAACATGAGCAGGAGCTGCCTGTGGGGGGGCTTTGATGTGCCCCTGAGGGCTGGGCCACGTGGCCTGCCCTGCTCATCGCAGCTCTGTGCAGCCCAGCTCCAGCTCGCCTGTGGGCCCAGAGGGCCCGGGAGGGGCTGTGCCCTGCCCGTCCTCTCAGGCGTGGCCTGGGCTGGGCTGCGGGTATCTCTGCAGATGGGGAGGCACCTCCCGGAAGCTTGGCTCCCTGGTCTGGGGCAGCATGTCTGTACCGAACATCGGCTCCGTGTTTACAGCAAAGCCAATCAGCTTTTGGGTGGACAGCCTCGGAATCCCTGAAGGTCCCGAGTTGTCACATGCCATCGGAGTTGCTTTCGTTTTGTGCCCTTGTTGCATGTGCATTTGTTTAGCAAATTTAATTGAGTCCAAGGTGATTTCCTTTTAGATGTCACACACCTGGTGGAGTGTAAATTGGGGTGGCTTTTCTGGAAAAAAGCCTGCCCCAAGCAGCATGGGCACACCTTTCGCCCGAGTTATTCCTCAGCTGGGACACTCGAGACGCAGCCTTCAGGATACATGTCTCTGCCGTGCCCGTGATGGTCAAAGCATGCAGGCAGCCTACATGTTCTCCATTATGAGTTAGTTCAAATGAAATGTGGTCGAGCCATATAATGGCGTGTTATACAGTCCCTAAAATACAGCATTCAAAAAGAAGAGTTAATCCTATGCGAACTATTGTACTAGGTAACATTTTAAAAGGCATTAAAAGAGTAGGGGAAGTAAATCTTATCTTGGTTGAAGATGAGAGATAAAAACAATATACTTGAATGTGTGTCTGTGCACGTGTGTGGATGGCTCTCTGGATTGTGTGTGTGTGTGTGTGTGTGTCTTGTAGGAGAGGAAGAATTATCCTCTACCCTCTTTGAGTCTCTGGCTGGATCTAAGAATTAAATGGACATAAGACAGATTAACAGGAGAAAATTTTATTGAATTTATACATGTACACGAGCCTTCAGAAGAGAATGAAGATGTGAAGAAGTGACCAGAGCAGGAAGCTTTCACACCTCTTAGACAAAGGAACAGTAAGTTTGTGAAGAGTTCACAGGACAGAGGAGTCTGGGCCGCGGGTCGTAAGTGGTGAGGATGTAAGTAGGAAGTAAGGGTTGGTTTAACAAGGTTTGTGTGTACAGATCTCTCGGCCCCTGGTTCCCCGTCCCTGGTGATAAGAATGTCCTCCTTCTTCGTGGTGCGGAGAGGGCCCCTTTCAGGAGTTTTGTCTCCTGCTTTTGGGGAGAGGAGGGAGGGTCAGGGTGTCTTTCTTGCACCTGATGTTTCAGTGTGGCAAAGCGGCATGTTGTGAGGTGACACAGCCTGCTTCCCTTCAGTCTGGACGTGCGGATCGTATGCCAGAATGTGAGAGGGGTCATTTCTGGTTGGCAGGGTTACTAATAACTTCGATTTTCTTTTGTGTTTTAAAATTTAGATGATAAAAAACGCAGGTTTTAAAAATCGTAATACAAAGATAACCCATAATGTGTGGGTTAATCTATTTTGTTCTGGAGGGGTGTGATGCTCAGGGGCGCGGGGGAGCCACATTGATGCTGATGGAGGGAGGGGGCCAGAGACTCCGGCCTGGAATCGGCGTCCCGCGCCCGCAGCGCCGAGGGCTTGGCGGAGAGATGACGCTCTCGCTGGGCCCAGGTGGTTGCACCTGGCATTGAGCTTTCTTTGTGCAGCTGTTGTCCCGTGCCAGCCCTTCTCCGGAGGGCACCTTTGGGGTTCTCCCGAGTCCCCTGTTGCCGAGGTCTCTCTTTTACTCCCAGCCCCCATCTGAATCTGCTGCTTCTCTCTGCATGTCTCCCGTCGTCCCCTTCTCTCCTTCCCCTTCTTATTCTCCGGTCTCCCCACCTGTGTTTTCTATTTCTTTCTTTTTAAAAAATTGTGGTAGGATATGTATAACATAAAATTTAACCATTTAAAAATTTTAACCCTTTTTAAGTGTGCCATTCAGTGGCGTTAAGTGCATTCACGTTATTGTGCAGCCGTCACCACCATCCTCTCCAGAACGCTTGTCATCTCCGCAGACAGACCCTCGGCCCCCCTTAAACACCAGCTGCCCTGCCCCCGCTCCCTGCCCCGGCACCCACCCCCCACCTTCCGTCTCTGTGAATCTGCATCTCCCATTATACACCTTGTATGGAATCACACAGTATCTGTCCTTTTGTGACTGGCTTGTGTCACTGAGCATCCAGTCCTCAGGGTTCTTCCGTGTCGAAGCACGTGCCAGAATTTCATTGCTTCTTGAGGCTGAATAATATCCCATTGTACGGATGGACCCCGTTCTGTTCATCTGCTCATCTGTTGGTGGACACTTGGGTTGTCTCTACCTTTTGCCTGTTGTGAATCATGCTGTATAAACATGGGTGCAAATATCTGTTTGAGTCCCACCTTCACTTCTTTTGGGTGTGTACCCAGGAGTGGAATTGCTGGATCATGTGGTAATTTCGTGTTTAATTTTTTGAGGAGCTGCCGTACCGTTTTCCACATTTTCCACTCCCCCCAGTGGTGCATGATGATCTGGGGGAGGAAGTACTTGTCTTCACCAGCTCAGCTAGTCTGAAACAAGTCTGCCCCAACGTGCCCAAATTATTGCACATTTTTATGTTTTGTTTGGCCTGTGAGACTTACAGAGCAGAGCTCCGCTCAGGCCTGAGCTAGGATGTGGCCCAGGGACAGATAGGATTCAGGGTCTCTTTGACCCCAAGCACCAGAAACCAAGCAGAAAGCTGCAGTAGCCTTTCTGTGCTCCCCTGGGGGCCGCCACGCTGACCGCACGGAGTGTCATTACCGAATCAGGATTGGCTCCTCAGGTGATGGGCCAGTGCAAAATGAAAGTGTGGAGCCCCCTTTCCCAAAATTGTCAACCGTTTCAAGATTGAGCTAAACCCAGTGGAGGGGGGGCCCTTCTGGTTGTGGGTCCCGCGTGACCTGCCCTGATTGCCGTAGATCGTGCTTTGATACGCAGCAGGCTCTGCGGGGTGCTTTGTAAAGGACGCCCCCAGGCCACTTAGCAGGTCTGACTGTGCTCCCAGCCTCACCAGCCGGTGGGCGCCAGGGGGCGGGCGCAGGTAGTCCCCGCCCGCGCCTGACCCTCATTCATTCGCTTAGAAAGCAGTGACTTAGTACTTCTCACGCTTCTGTGGCTTGGCTGGACAGTCCTGCTGGAGTCTCCTGGGGTCGCTCGTTGGCTGCATTTACCTGCTGGGCCCCCTGCAGGCTGGTCTGGTCTGTGTGATCCGTGCAACCTCATCTCCCGTGTTTGGGGCCTCAGATGAAGCGGCTGGAACGGGGTGGGGGGATGGCTGGCCACTGTCTCACTGTGGCCTCTTTCTTTACGACATCTCATGTCCTCCAGGAAGCTGGCACGGGCTTCGACAGGGCGTGGTTGTGTGTTCCTAGAGAGCAAAGGCGGAAGGTCTCCGAGGCGCGTGTTCCAGAACGTACCCATCACGTTCTCCCTGGTGTTGATCCAAGCAAGCCCCGAGCCAGTCCATATCCGGGGGGTGGGAGATGGAGTCCAGCTCTTCATGAGGGGCTGCAGGATAGCGCGGCTCCTTTATTTCAGGTCGTCACAAGCATCAAGAGGAAGGAAGTCCATTTTCAGTGCAAAGCAAATACTTTTTTTTTTGTTTTCGGTACGAGGGCCTCTCACTGTTGTGGCCTCTCCCGTTGCGGGGCACAGGCTCTGGACGCGCAGGCTCAGTGGCCATGGCTCACGGGCCCAGCCGCTCCGCAGCATGTGGGATCTTCCCAGACCGGGGCACGAACCCGCGTCCCCTGCATCGGCAGGACTCTCAACCACTGCGCCATCAGGGAAGCCCAAAGCAAATACTTTAAGTCCTCCTCCCATTGGCCATCTATTGTTCACACGAACAGCTGTATTTTCCTTCCCGTCCTAGCTCCCCGCAGGAGCCCTCCACAGCATCACTGCTGCAGTCATGCTTCTCTCCCAGTGCTACGTCGCTGCCCCATCAGAAGCAAAAGCAAATCATCTGTGTCTGCTACTGTGGCCCTGTCTCGAGTATTCTCAAATTCTGCCTTTCTGTCGTCAAACCCAAGCTCATGTGCACAGTAAGGCCAAACAAGCCCAAGGCTTGTTTGGGGCAGAGAAAAGTTAATTGCAGGACTGTGCAAGGAGAACGGGGCAGCTCGTGCTCTAAAGACCCAGCTCCTTGATGGGTTTCAGGGAAGCGTTTTTTTTTTTTTTTTTGCGGTACGCGGGCCTCTCACTGTTGTGGCCTCTCCCGTTGCAGCACAGGCTCCGGACGCGCAGGCTCAGCGGCCATGGCTCACGGGCCCAGCCGCTCTGCGGCATGTGGGATCCTCCCGGACCGGGCCACGAACCCGCGTCCCCTGCATCGGCGGGCGGACTCTCAACCACTGCGCCACCAGGGAAGCCCAGGGAAGCTGTTTTAAAGGCCAGGTGAGGATGAGAGTCTTGGGGTGCATGCTCAGCTCAAGCACGGTGCTCTGATCGGTTGATGGCGAGGTAACGGGGGTTAAAGTTGTCAATCCTTAGGCTCCACTAGGTCTGGGAGCTCCGCGCATACACGGTCATCATGCAGTCAGCGTCTTCCCTCCGGTGGCAGTTATAGTATCGGTGAGACAACTCAGGAACGTGCATCAGACACCGGAAGGTTCTGGGACGCTAGTGTCCTGATCATCGACTGCTTGAGCTGCTGCTTTGTGACTCAGGGAGGCCCAGGACACTCCAGCTTCTCTACAAACAAGAGGCAGGGGACAGGGAGGGGCCTTTGCACCTGGGGGTGCCCCCGCAGGGTTCTGCCCGGCTGTATTACAAAACACAGGAACGGAGGCAGGTAGGAGAGCGCCTGGAAGGCAGAGGAGGCGGTAAGGAAGCCGACCCGGCCCAGAGTGTATGCGTGCGCGTGTGCACGCGTGTGTGCGTGTAGGAGCGTGCCTGTCTGTAAATATGCTTACGTTACCATTTTTGGCCCCAACTCTCACAGCAAGCTTTCCGTCCTGGACACAACAGTGATTCCTTCTCCCGTCTCCATACTCGAAACAGGATGGACCTATAGCCCAGGGACATAAAAGCGTAGGTTGTGGTTTTAAAAATCCCCAGCCACGGGAAGCCACTGTAAGGCAATTCCTTGCACTGTACCTGTTTGCTGGTTGCAGCTGAACTTTAGTGCATCTCAAAAACATTACTGGTGACATTTTCCCTTAAAAAAAGTAATTTTCCTCAAGCATTTACAACCACCCTTAGGCTTCTTCCTTATCTTTTGAAGGAACAGAAAATCTGATTTCTTAATTATTTACAGCTGGAGCCTCCTAAGGGGCAAACCCTGGTTGTGGAGTGGAAATTTCCCCCTCTGCCCTTCTTGAGTTCTTGTAGCTGCACTAGTAATAAAATTGACCCAAGACAGATTAACAGGAGAAAAAGAAACAGGTTTTCATTGTGCGCCCGGAGGTCTCATAGAAATGGGACCTTAGAAGTGGCCAAAGCAGCAATAAACTTGTGAGGAACTGAGGCGACGAAGAAACTTCAGTTTGGGGTGCTCACTTAGTGAACCTAAACATAGTCTGGGCAGTTATCCCCCGTCTCCGGCGGTGAGGGTGTCCTTCTACTCCCAGGCACAGGTAGAGTGAGCACCTTTCGCACGAGAGATCCATTTCCTGCTCAGGGAGGTGGAGAGGAGGGTCAGGACGTCCCTCGTGCATTGATCAACGTGCCTTGGGGGCGGTCCGCCCTGACCCCGAACACCCTCCAGTTTCTGAGACTCAAGAAGCTGTCACCTTCTCAGGTCTGGCATTTCCCAGCCAGCATGAATCCCACAGGAAGAGCCTGGAGCCCTGGGTGGGGCGGCAGGTGGGACCTGTGCCCTCTGCAGGGGAGCGGCGCAGGGCACGACTTTGATGTCCGGTTTTTTTTTTTTTTTTTTTTTTTTTTGCGGTAGGCGGGCCTCTCATTGCTGTGGCCTCTCCCGTGGCGGAGCACAGGCTCCGGACGCGCAGGCTCAGCGGCCATGGCTCACGGGCCCAGCCGCTCCGCGGCATGTGGGATCTTCCCGGACCGGGACACGAACCCGCGTCCCCTGCATCGGCAGGCGGACTCTCAACCACTGCGCCACCAGGGAAGCCCTCACAGGGGCATCTTTGTTATAGTTGGTTTTTATCCCCATTCCTGAAATAGCCCTGGAGGCTTAGAGCAATAAAGGTGAGGTTGGTGTCTTGTTATCATAACAGACCTTCAGCCACACCCGCGTTTCTGTTAATGCGCTTTTAGAAGATCCTCCCACCCCCTCCCCCAGATAACCTCAGGCTGGGGGCTGGTTGCTAGGGGAACCAACCCTGTGATTAGAGGAAAATTTCAGCCTCCCGCTTCCCACCTCCAGGGGGAGGGGAAAGGGCTGGGAGTTGGATTAAGCACCGATGGCCTGTGATTTAATCAATCCTGCTGATGTGATGAAGCCTCTAAAAACCCAAAAGGATGGGTTCAGAGAGCTTCCGGGTTGCTGAGCACGCGGAGGTGCTGGGAGGGTGGTGGCCTGGAGGGGCCTGGACGCCCCCCCCCTTCCCCCTGCCTCGCCCTGTGCACCTCTTCCATCTGGCTGTGCCCAGGTTGTACCTTTGTAATAAACCAGTGATCTGGTGCTGTTTTCCTGAGCTCTGTGAGTCATTCTGGCGAGTTACGGATCCCGAGGAGGCGGCCGGGGAACCTCTGATTTATAGCTGGTGGTCAGACGCACAGGTGACGACCTGGACTTTCTCCTGGAGTCCGCAGTGGCTGGGAGCAGTCTCGCGGGGCTGGACCTTGAACGCGTGGGTCCTGACACCATCCCCAGGTGGACCGTGTCAGAACTGAGTTAAATTGCAGGACCCCCAGCGGATGTGCGAGAGTTGCTTGGTGTGGGAGACACACACATCTGGCGTCAGGAGTGTTTGTTGTTGAACGCAAGTGCGTGTGCGTGATACACAGTGAGGCCAAACAAACCGAAACGACGGAGTTTGGAGCAGAGAAAGGCTTCTTGCAGGGCCGTGCGACGAGAATAGACGTCCCGTGCTCACAAGACCCGAGCTCCCTGATGGTTTTCAGGGAAGGGTTTTTAAAGGCAGCATTTGGGGGGAGGGCTGTGGGGTATGTGACTTTCTTTTGATTGGTTGATGGGGAGGTAATGGGGCGGGGCTCCAGGAACCCCATTCGTCAGCCTTCTGCTTCCGACCGTTCTGGGGTCTCAGCTGTAGTCACCATCCTCCAGCTGGGTGGTGTCCTAATTCCTGTAGCACAACTCAGAGATTTGTGTCAGATTGTTACGTGTATCCCTTGAGGGGGAACCGGGACGTTTCATCCCGGCACTACTGTTTCTTCTTTCTTTCTTTTCTTAAAAAAATTTTTAATTGGAGTTTAGTTGATTTATGATGTTGTGTTAGTTTCAGGTGTATAGCAAAGCGAATCCATTATACATATACACATATCCTCTCTGTTAGATTCTTTTCCCATATAGGTCATTACAGAGTATTGAGTAGAGTTCCCTGTGCTCTACAGCAGGTCCTTGTTAGTTATCTATTTTATATACAGGAGTGTGTATATGTCCATCCCAGTCTCCCAGTTTATTGTTTCTTGAGGCTTTTCCTTGGTTTCCGAGTTCCCTCACTCCCCTGATTAGTAACTGCTTGAATCTGCCCTTCGGCAGTCAGGGAAGGCCTAGGAGGCTGAAGCCTTTTTCCTACAAACAAGGAGTGGGGGACACGGAAAGGCTTTCTGTCCCCGCAGGGCCCTGCTGCCTTTCCTGTGCGGCGTGAGCAAGAAGTGTAGAGGGAAACAGGGATTCTTCCTGCTGCGCGTCGCGGGCTCCCTGTGCTGACGGGCAGGCGCGTTGTCCCACCAGGTGCATTGGGCATGTCTGCCCTCTGGTCAGGCCCCTAAGGTGCTGCCCCGTGCTCATCCAGCACCAGAGCCCAGGAGGGCACCTGGGTTACCAGGGCACTCGGGTCACAGGGAAGGGCTCCTCTGCTGGGTATAGTCGTTTCAGATAATTTGGCGCCACTGTCTCCACAGTCAGCTCCTTCCCCACCTTCCCAGGACCCCTGGCCTCTGCAAGAGGGCGTCCTGAGGCCGGCCGCCCTGATGGCCACCGCTGCTGCTCTGAGCTCCCCAGGGCCGCGGCTCTCCTTGCTGGCTCCTTCTGTGGCCTCGCTGAGACCTGGCAGGACCCGCCTACTCCCTGTGCTGGGGGGCTGCTGCCCGGCGGCCCCCTCCCTGTGCTCCTGTCTGCTGGATGCTTGGTCAGGGTCACATGGCCAAGAGGACAGTCTCAGACTTGGGGCTCCCTTGCTCCGGACGCTTCCTTGGAGGGTCTTCCTTGGGTGAGCGTTGCTGGGGCATTCTGTAGGACGTGGCTGAAACCGTGCCACCCAGGAAGGCCACGCCAGGACTCTCGTGTGACCCGCGGCCCCTCCCTGGCCCACTGGTGTCTTCTGACCCTGGGCCCTCGACTGCCTGCCAGATGAATTGTGGTATCTGGATGTTGCCCATTTTTGCATAAAGTAGTTTTGGTTTTTCTTCATCGAAATGGATGTAAAGACAAAAGCAGAACACGCTTTTAGATCTGACTAGCGGAAATGTGAAAGCTGACGGGAGCCTCAGGAACAGTGGCCCCCAGGCCTCCTATTTTACTGATGGCCCATATAAGATAGGTGACTTGTCTGGGGTCGCAGAGCAGCTGTTAACAGGCCAGGGCAGCTTACACCGAGGCCTTAGTGCCCCAGGCATCGGCCTGCATGGCAGGGTGAGCTCACGCAGCTCCTGCCCTGAGGGAGTGACAGAGATGGCTGGGCACTTTTCTAAGGCTGTGAGGTGGGTGCTGGTATGAACCACTTTTTACAGCTGAGGACGCAGAGGCACAGAGAGGTGCAGTCGCTTGCCGGGGGTCACACAGCTGGGAAGTGATCAGTCTGTTCTGGTCGATGGGGTTGACTGCACCCCATGAGCCACCTTGGGGCCCTCCTGTCATTGTGCATCCTTAAGAGTGTGCCTGCAGAGGACGGATGTGTCACGGCTAAGTTTGGAGGGATGTAGAGAACAGCATCCCGTCAGTGAAGAGAGCCCAAACTGGAGGGGCAGGTGTCCGTCGGAAACGCTCTCGGCTGCTGGCCCTGCGGGCCTGTGGCATCCAGTGAGACGGGCGTCAGTCTCCTCCAAGTGTCGTTGGTTCAGAGCTGACCACACACGCAGGAGGACACAGTGCTTTCGGCAGTGGTGGGGATTGGTGGGCATCATGGGCTCAGGGGGCAAGTTCAGAGTCTTTGAGAGCCCGTCTGTTGGGCCGGGGCCGGAGTGGATGGGTGGGCCGCGTTGAGGGCTTTGATTTCGGACCTTCCTTTGGGGGCCTGCCAGCGATGTGGTCATCCATCACCTCTGCAGAGAACCTTCTGCAGCAAATATCTATCTTCAAGAAGAGCGACTCCGGGCTCTGTACCAGGGAGACATTTGTTCAGGGCTTAGAAGGTATTTGTGCTATAACGACCTGCAAAATCATGGGCATGTTATAAACTGACCGTCACAAGTTATATCTTTTTAATAATGTGATGTTTTCCGTGATTCTCTGACTTGCTGCCGGCCCTCGTCTGTGGTGCCTGCCTGGGTGGGAGGTGGGCTCCTCTAAGGCCCAGAGCTCAGAGAGCCCGGGGCTTCCCACCTGTGGCCCCAACCTGCAGCCCGGGCGGCTGGCATTGGTGCCAGTAAGATGCGCGTCTGGGCAGAACAGTGGCCTTTGGCTGTGACCTCAGGGGAAGCGAAACACGTTTCCACCGGAGAGGAGGACAGTTTTGCTTAGGTTTCATTTCCTGTGTCATCAGAGATGCTGAAACGTGGAAGAAGGTAGTGAGCCGGGTCAGTGACGTGGCGTGCAGCCTGTGTACTTCACCCGTGGGCGCAGGCGGTTGGCAGGATGGCCGGCACACCTTAGTTAATCAGAGGCACATCTGTGGCAGCACCGGTTATCCTAGCTGTCTTCCCAAGCCACAGACACCAGCTGGCGTTCGCTGTGTAGGAGGCTTGATCTCAGAGTGCTTGAGATGCACGTGTGTCTAATGTGTGTTTGTATATGCGCGTGTGTGTATTTCTGTACGTGTGCCTGTGTGTGTGTGTTAAGTTGAACAGACATTCAACCGTGTTGACCTGCAGAAACAGCAGTTTCACATGGTTCAGTCTAATGTATCTTTGTGAATGTGTGTGTATTTTACATTACATTTCAGAAACATTTGTTTTCTCTGACTATAAAATATGATAAAACTACTGTGAGAATGTGGAAAGCAAAGAAAGGTTTAAAGAAGCAAAATAAAGGTTCCCCGAGCCCTCGGCACATCGCGACGGTCCCCTCTTATATTTTGACGTGTGTGTTTTGTACTCACTTATTCACGTAATATTGCAGTGGGATCCTACACTAGCTACAGCTTTTAAATCCCTGGCCGTTCCTGTTTCTTCCTGCCCCCCAGTGCACGCTTTGCTTGTTCTCCACCCCTGCATCTTCTTCCCCCTCCATTCCCTCTCCTCCTTTCTCTGCCCTCCTTGGTGCCCTGGCAGGCCTACCTTTGGGGGTGGCATCTCCTGGGCCCCCTTTCCTTACTGGCTGGTTTCCAGTTGGGTTCAGCCTATGAGAGGCCAGCAGGAGACTGGAGGGTGGGAGGAGAGAGTGGTCCAGTATCTCTTCTGCTTTCTCCTCGCTTTGGGGCCAGTTCCCTGGCTGGTTCTCAGGGCTCTCCCCCCGAGCAGCCCGCCCTTCTCATGTCTAGATTTCCCTTGCCCTACGGGTGAGCCGTGGCAATGACTCACCTCTGGGTGCCTCACCGTCCTCTACTTGACCCTCTAAGTAGTAGTTACATCAAAGACTCTTCATCTGGAACTTCTGGGGTGAATTCTCTTTCCCGATTGATATAGCCCTGATTGGTACAGCCCTGTTACAGATACTGGCCCATTCAGCTATCGTCACCACTCAGGGCCACAGCGTTGTGGAACTTCTTCTATTGATTGTGCCGTGTTCACGTGTTGTTCACACCTGACAAGCCACTCGGTTCAAGGGTAGGTCGTGTGTGCAGGTGGTCTGTTACGGTTGAAAGCCAAAACCACAGCATGGGGTACAGAGACCTGGAAGAGTTTGCGTGGGCTGTTGACCTCTGAGGCCGAGACGCTTAGGCGGCTGACAACCATGTGTCGTCCGGAAGGGCTGTATACACAGCAGGGGCACATCCCACCCAAGGGGGATGAACCCGGCCACTCTGTATAAACCCAGCGTGACCTGCCTGCAGTCCGGTGTTGATGTTCACATTTCATAAATGAGGAAATGGCGCTCAGAGAGTTAAAGTGGCTTTGCTCAAAGTCACGCATCTCAGAAATAGTCAAAATGTGGTTTGCAACCAGGCAGTTTACATTTTATGTCTTTAGAAAAAATACTCTAGAGTGCTGGTGGTATGATCGTTTTCAGCTTGCTGTCATTCTGCCTGTCACCTGGGTCCCATATCCTATGTGACTGCAGAGTCCCCGCGGATCTCACTGTGTAACAGTGAAGCGTCTCGAGAGGGCTGCTTTACCTGCCCCAGCGTGTGGTCTGGACGTTTGTGTCCCACCAAATTCCGACCCCCAAGTGGTGGTGTTAGGAGGTGGGGCCTTTGGGAGGTGATTAGGTTATTGGGTGGAGCCCCCACGGATGAGATCAACACTCTTATAAAAGAGGCTCCAGAGAGCGGGCTCTTCCCTTGCATGCGGCGAGGACACAGGGAATAGGTGCCGTCTGCACCTGGAAGAGTGTGTTTGCCCAGACCCGACTGTGCTGCCTGCCTGACCTTGGACTTCAGCCTCCAGATCTGTCAGAAATAACCGCCTGTCATTTATAAGCCAGCCCATCTGGGATACTTGGTTACCATCGCTGGACTGACACCCATCTTCCCAGGGAACCAGGCCTTGGCCATATCCATCTGTAAAGGTCCAGAGGAGTGGGTTAGTCCAACAGGCTGTCAGAACCCACCCATCTTCACTAGTGGATTGAACGATTTGAATGTGTATCTTTTAAGAAAGCTCTGCCTGGTTGCTTAATTGGATTATGGCAGAGCTCCAGCCCCGTGAGCACCCCCGAGTGAATGACACAGAATACCTAGAGGAGGGGCCGGAGGAGGGGAAGGCGCTGCGTGGGGCACCTGTGAAATATCCTCTGGTTATTGTGGGGGACGGAAGGGGGATGCTTCTCAACAAGACTAGCCTTGGAAGGAAGTCCCACACCCTGTGCATTTTTTTTTTTTTTTTTTTGCCGTATGCGGGCCTCTCACTGTTGTGGCCTCCCCCGTTGCGGAGCACAGGCTCCGGACGCGCAGGCTCAGCGGCCATGGCTCACGGGCCCAGCCGCTCCGCGGCATGTGGGATCTTCCCGGACCGGGGCACGAACCCGTGTCCCCTGCATCGGCAGGCGGACTCTCAACCACTGCGCCACCAGGGAAGCCCTGTGCTTTTTTTAAAAAATAAAATTTTCCTTTGGGAATAATTTTAGATTTACAGAAACGTTGCAAAGATAGTACAGAGTGTTGCCGTGTACCCCTTGCCCAGTTTCCACTCACGTCAACACCTTATAGTACATGTGTTTTATCACAACTAAGAAACCAGCACATTACTAATGACTAAACTCCAGGGTTCACCTGGAGTTCTCTAGTCCCCCTGCTGGTGCTTTGTCTCTTCCAGAATCCAGTTCAGGGTGTAAGGATGATGCTGGGTGTCGTTGTTGTGTCTCCTTAGGCTCCTCTGGTCTGGTCTCGTACTTCACCTCACTTTTAGTGACCTCAACAGTTCTGAGGATATCGGTCATGTAGTCTACAGTTTTTCACGGGGCGCTATGGCTTTTTGGGATGAAGACTGCACACGTGAAGTGTCCGTCTCATCACGTTGCGTCAGAGGGTACAGACTTCCAACAGGGCTTCCCACTGGTGATGTTAACCTAGATACTTGTTTACGGTTGGTTGTGTTTGCCAGGTCTCCCCACTGTCAAGTCACTTTCCCCC
This sequence comes from Pseudorca crassidens, assembly GCF_039906515.1. NCBI lineage: Eukaryota > Metazoa > Chordata > Mammalia > Artiodactyla > Delphinidae > Pseudorca > Pseudorca crassidens. The sequence continues at coordinate 2,695,214 of NC_090311.1, read as the reverse complement.
CCGCCGTCCAGACACTGTTCTGTGGAAGCATGTGGCAAAGTGCTGCCTTGCTCTGAATTAAGCCCTACTTTCTGGAGGTGGAAATAGCCACGTAAATTATTTGAACTTCTTCTGTAAGGAAGACTTACCTCTTCTCCTCATTTATTCACTTATTGTATCAACAGGGACTCATGCATATTTATCTTATAGTTTTGGTTATAGACCCATTTTACATTATTTCAGTTTTTGCTCAAATTGTTCCAGCTGGGGCCATGGGGAGTGCTTTGACATGTTCCTGTCTGTCTTCTGAGCCCTTCCTTACTTTCTGGTACCATAAGGCACCCCGTGCCCATCTTTTGTTTCCCCTGCCCTGCCCCTAGAATGAGACGTTTCTCCAAGCAGTCCTGGCTCCTTTTACTGGGCGATGGCGTTTGGAAACCCAGATCTGGCCCCGAGTGTGCATGTGCTCTTGGGCTGCTGTCTCTCTTGCTAGGAAATACGTGTGTTTGTACTGACCTGCGATTGCTCAGACACTCATGATTGTGTCTTAATGGTCCTAGACACGAGCCTGTGCCGACGTTTCAGACTCGAATCCAGGAGGAGCACGTGGCCCGTTCTGCCTCCTCTGCTTACCTGTGACTTTTCCTGTCCGCCAGTGAGGACCCTGCTGTCTCCATCCTCCACCCCCGCTACTTGTTTCACACCCATGTACATGAAGAGCCCTTTCGGGACCGTTAGCCCAACTTCTGTAGGAAACAACTTGGCCGAGTAGAGCACAGCGTCTGTGTAAGTTTCTTTGTCTTGGGCCTCATAGTTTCCAGCCAGAGCACTGTTTTCCGAGCTCCGAGGTCAGCTCCATCCTCCCCTTCAGTCAGCATGGCGTGTATTTGTCACAGTTTGATACTTTTGTCAGTTTTCGTTCCATCCTGGGGCCTCCATCCTCTTGGTTGATTCTTTAAAATTTGCGCTTGTTAAAGTTCACGGTCCATCCAGACGAGTTCCATCTCCTGACAGCCCCCACCTTACTGCGTTCCCTCTGCAGTAACCACTCCCTCCTTTCCCAGCGCCTGGCAACGCCCAGCTGCTTGCTGTCCCCAACGTGGCCTTTTCCAGGTGCCACGTGAAGGAGTCCTACGTACGGTGTCTTCCGGTCTGGCTTCTTTCACTTGGGTTGGTGCATGTGGCTGCGTGAATCAATAGCTTGTTCCTTTTCACCCATGCGCGGCGTCCCGCGATACGGATGTACCAGAGTTTGTTTACCAGTCATCTGTGCAAGGACTAAGTGGTTGCTACCAGTTTAGGGTGATGATGAGTCAAACTGCTGTAAGCACTCTGCAGGGTTTCTGTATGAAAATAAGACTTCAGTTCTCTGGGATAAACGCCCATGAATCCAGTTCTGGGCTGTGCCTTGTGGGGGCCAAGGCGGCCTCCGTGGCAGTCAGGCAAGTTCTGAGGCAGATAAGAGGAAGGTCGCTGTGGGGCGGGGGGACACTGCCCATCCCTGTCCCGCTCAGCTCTGAAGTCTGAGGTGAGTGGAGATCTGAAGGGCGTGGTGGTCACTCCTCCTGGGGCACCTGGAAGTTCCTCCCAGGACCATCCTTGAAGGAGGAGTGGCAATGGCACAGGAGGGGCTGTTGCGGTGACTGAGGGATGCGATGTGATGGGCGTCATGGAATCATCCGGCACCCTCTGAGGTGGGTACGACCAGCCTCATTTCCTGCTGGGGAAACCGAGGTACAGAGTTTGCTCACTTACACCAGGTCTTGCTGGTGGTGGGGCTGGGAATGAGCCAGACGGCTTGGTGCCAGGGTTCACCCCCTCCCCAGCACATCCCGCCACCTCTGGTGGCCTTGGTGCTGGACCTAGGGCTCTGGAGGTTTCCCAGAGGCAGTGCGGAGACGTTTTCAGCACAGGAGGAACACGGTTGTCTTTGCAAAAGGCCACGTTGGCTGCTGGGCAGATTGGAGGAGGTTCAGGCTGAGGGGCCAGTGCAGGGCTGCCACGGCTGTCCGTGTCGGCATCAGGGCTGTGGCTGCGGGGGTGTGAGGGGTGGGCAGGGCTCAGAGGCAGTGCGGGCAGGGTCCCTCGGGACTGGGTGGTGACTGGGTCTGGGGGGTGAGCAGGGGTCACTATGAATGCCTCCGGACTTCTGGCTAAGAGACGTGCCCACTTTCTAAGATCACAGGTATGAGGAGTTGAGTTGACTTGGTGTGTCGGCTGCCGTAACAAAACCAGAGACTGGGGGGTGTGGCTTAAGCCATGGAAATGGATTTTCTCACGATTCTGGAGGCTGGAGGTTGGAGGTCAAGGTGTGGGCAGGGCTGGTTCCTCCTGAGGCCTCTCTGCTTGGCTTGCAGACGGCCACCTTCTCCCTGTGTCCTCCCTTGGTCCTCCCTCTGCGTGTGTCTGTGTCCTCATCTCCTCTTACAAGGGCTCCAGTCATAATGGATTTGGGCCACCCTAACGACCTTGACCTCTTTAAAGGCCATATCTCCAAATGCAGTCATACTGTGAGGTTCTGGGGGTTAGGGCTTCAACATGTGAATTTGGGGAACACTGTTCAGCCCCTGACACTTAGGAATGGGGTTCGAGTGGCCTGTGGGACACACACGAGATGGAGTGATGGTGGCTTTTCAGGCCTGACGTTGAGGACAGAGGTAGGGGCTGGCGACTTGGGAGTGGGCGGTTTGCAATCAGAGGGAATAGAACCTTCCAGCAGATCCTGTTTTCCAACTTGACCACACAGCCTTCCATGCCCCATGATACAAGGTGCCGGTCCCATTGAGAGGTGGGGCCTGGGTTCTCTCTGCTCCACCCTGGATGGGACTGTGATCCAGAGGCAGTGACACCTGTGACTTGTGAGTCTGTGTCATCCACAGCGGCACCCCGAGAGTGCACCGGGCTCTCCTGGGAAGATGCTCTCAGCACCCCGACATCCTGCCGCTGAGACGGAAAGAGTGCGTGGGGAGCTGTTCCTCCAGATGCGTGAGAGCCGCCCAGCTCCAGACCTCGGGACAGGATGATGTGTCCTTGCTGTTGTCGTGAGCCCCTACATTCTGGGGCTGTTGTGTTATGCAGCAGTGGTAACCGGAACCACTGTTTTCTCTCCAGCTTCAAGGAATGAAGTAAGATTTATTATACGGTGCTTTTAAGCTTAGTTCGGCTGAGACACAGAAGAAGTGAAATATGGTCGCTTGTGCTTTTCATTCTCCTGTCAATTTATGGACAAAGTGGAGCGTGGAGCCAACACTAACCCGAGTTTAGAAATGGCAGATTTTTCAGAAGTAATTCACTAATCAAACCTAATGGTCTCTGATGTTTTTATGTGAATCTCAGAATTCAGTTTTGCTAATTGTCTTCTTTTTATTTTGTGATTCTTCTATGCAAGTTAGTCAGATGATCTCACCATCTCCAGTTGGAATGAGACCTTCAGTGTAGAGATAGAATTCTAAGTGTAATTAAAAAAAAAAGCACGTGGAGGGAAGTTTGATTAAATAGGCTTTTATAGCCTTGGTTTCTAAACAACAAAAGTTAATCACAGTGGGCGCTGGCACTTCACAGAACTCTTCATCCACGGAATTCTGAGCCGTTTACTAAAACTTGAAATGTTAGTCTGGTATTTATTCACTATGCAAATAAAGCACGTAAGATATTCCATCAAGCTCTTTAAATAGTCAGCCAGACATGTCTTCCTTTATTATTAGGTCAGGAAGCTCAAACACATTTCCTCCTTATTGGCTTAACTAGCATATTGAATATACAATTTGGTGCAAACCTATTCTTTTCTCATCAAAGCCTGAAACACCAGCAACTGTTTTGTGGGATTTGAAATTCTATTCTTTAAGGTAAATAGCTGTGTTTCCTATTAATGCCCTCGTTATTTATTTATATTCAGACAGGAAGGCAGCCATGGGATGAAAACATTCATTTAAAGGCTGGTGGTGATTTTCTGTTTGTTTGATGCTGAACTAATATTGGCCCACTCAGAAGTTAATTTCATTCTTTCTGTTTTGATGGAAAAACCTCCAAAGCAAATGACTGTGGGCCGTTTCTGTTCCCGAAGGCCGTGATAATACTTGCAAGTTCTTGGCTACGGGAATCCCGCACTTGGGCTGCCTTTCCTGGCCTGTCAGCCCACACTGGGGGAGGGTAAGGGATGCGGGGGCTCTGTCAGGGGCATCTTGGGCTCTCCAGGTGGGATCCGGGAGAGGGGGAAGGGTATGGGGGCAGAGGGTGGATCCAGGGGGAAAGGAGGCCTCTCCCCGGCCACAGCTCCTCTGTCCCAGGCACCAGAACCTGCTCCCACGGGAGATTCATTCCTGGGGTTTGGCCAGCACCTTCCCCAACGCCCCCCCCGCCCCCCACCGGTTTTTAAAAAATGCAAATTATCCTCAGAAGAGCATGTGCTGGTGTCATTAACATTCCCTGGACCTGGAGTGGAGAGATAAGAAGAGGGTGGCCTAGGAGTCTGGGGTCCTGGAGGGAGCGTGCAGGGGAGTGGGAAGCTGTGCTGGGGCAGAGCAGGCCGGGCTCACCCAGGCTCAGACTCCCACGGCTGCACCCGCCTCCCCTGTTCCCAGGTGGAGTGGGGGCATCTGGCTGGGGAGGGTCCTGTGATGCTCTGTTCTGACCCAGCCGCCCAGATCCTCCCCACCCGGGTCGCCCTACAGCCCCACTTCAGAGACCTTCGGGTGCGCGCTGGGGCCGGTGGGTGGGAGCGCTATCCCCGGTCCTCCCGGCCCGCGGACCTCCCTCCTCTGGAACCGACGCCCGCTGGTCCAGGCCATCTGCTCACCTGCTCAGACAAGTCTGCCTTCCAGCTGCACTCAGAGCTGATCTTCCCGTGGAAACCATTTAAAGGAAACTTTGCTTGGAAGCATAAACCGAGTAGGCAGTTCACGCTGCTTTCGTTCTGGTGGTTGGCGACCTGGGAGTGCCGGGTCCCTGCCTTCCCGGCCCCTCTCTCCCGCCACAGTGGACCCTAAAGAAGTTTCCAGAAACTGTCAGCTCGGTTTGAAAAAGTCTGTGGACGAGTTATAATTTTCTGTGTGCTCTGCACGTGTGTGACAATTTCCCAGGACCCTTGCGGACGTGACATGTCGTATTTCGTCTTTTCTCTGAACGGAATCCGTTTAGCTTCTCATCACCTGGTTGGTAGGTGGGCATGGAGTGGGGTCTGGGAATTCTGGAGGCTCCTCCCCCGGCCCCTGGGATCTTACCAGGACCTGGGCACGGGCGAGCCCCTGTCCTCCTCGTTCCCCTCTGGGATCCGGACCTGCTCCCTGTCTAGGCTCTCAGGTCCGAGCGAGGCCCCTCTGGAGGCGACCCCTGCTCCCTCCTGCATGACCCCATGCCAAGGTGTGTGGCCCCATAGTTGGTCCTGCGTCCCGCTGCCCTGCCGGGGAGGTCCACCACAGGCCCCCATCTGGCCAGCCTGGGAGTTACTCTGCAGGGAGGACCACAGCCTCTCTGAGTCGGGAACCACAAGCCTCAACCGTTCCGTTCCAGGGAGGCTCCGGCTCTGTCCCTCCTGATGGGCTAGAAACACCAACCCTGGGAGACCCTCGGAGGGCGAGGAGAGGCTCGGCTGGCCATCCCTGGACCCAGAGAGCAGCACGAGAGGTTATTATGTCACTTACATTCGTTTCCAGTGGCTGCAGTAACAAATTACCACTAACGCAGAGGAGTGACACAGCACGAACTATACCTAGAGTTCCAGATGGGGCAGAAGTGCGACGTGGGTCGGCAGGGTTGGTTCCTTCCCGAGGCGGGGAGACTTCCAGCTCCCCGCCCTTTCCGGCTTCTGGAAGTGCCTGCGTTCTTGGCTGACACCCCATAATGCTCCAGCCTCTGCGTCTGTCGCCATCACATCTCATTCTCTGGTCTCACCCCCTGTCTCCCTCTTATAAGGCCTGATGACAACAGGCCCACCTGGGTGATCCAAGATCATCTCCCCGTCTCAAGATCGTCGTCTTCATCACATCTACAAAGTCCCTGCTGCCATGGAAGGTCACACACACACAGGTTCCGGGGATCAGGGCGTGGGCCTCCTCCAGGGCCTTGATTCTGCCGACCGCGTAACTTAGGTACATCTCACCCTGTGTGACATATCCGCTTTTCTGCCTGGTTCTCTGGACCCTGCCCCGGGCTTTCTCTACACTTGGTCTAGACCTTTTGGCCTCCCCTGGCCCTGTGTGAGCCCCGACTCCAGGGTGCTGCCGGCCGCCCTTTCTGTCAGGATCCTTGGCCGGCCCTTTCGCAGGCTGGGCCTCGCTTGGCCAAGCCCTGACCCGGCCCCTGGCTGACCCCTGCGCCTTCCAGTGGTGCCAGCGCAGCAGCATCCTGACCTGGTCCAGTCTGGGACTACTAACCCCTGGCCTGTGAGCAGCCCCTGATGGGCAACCTCTCCTAATTAGATTTCCGGAAGTTGGTTCAGGCGGAACTGTGGCTTGAGAAGCTGAAATTGTTAAAACAAATGTCTTGACGCTCCGATGCCACTGGCCCTTTCACCTGCATTTTGGGGAGAGGACAGTCCAGGCTCTGGGAGGCTGTTCAGTTGTTGGGGCCTGTCTGGGACGTGGCGGCTAGTTGGGGCCAGGTGTCCCTGCCCTGCCCGGGCGCTGGCCCCATCTGCTTCCAGGTCCCCCCAGTGGCAGCTGTAGCCCCAACTGCACGAGCTTCCGCAGGTGTCAGGGCTTGATTAAATATGACAGGACGCCTTTAAGAACTGTGTTTTCTACCTACCATACATAACCTGCTTCTCTGATGTTCTCATGTTGCTTTTGTGTCGGTGACGCACTTACATTATTTATCAATCAGCTTTTGGTTCTTAATCATGAAAGAAAAGTTAATCTGAATTTTTTTCCAGGAGTCACTCATTCTGGTTTTCAAATTAAATACATTTGTCAGCTTAATCCAGAAACCGGGGGCTGGGATGATCTGACCCTTACGGCGAGCTTCTGGTTTTCAGGAACATCGGGTTTGGGCTAATTTGGGGCTGGAGTGGGATGGGGTCAGGGCAGCTCCCCTCCCCCCATTGCAGAGAATGCGCCAAAGCCTTCCTGACTTGTGCGGATCCCCAGTGCTTTGTGTCCTTCTGACCGTCTAGTTTTTGTAAGTTGAGGCTGCAGCCTGGACACTGTCGGGTCCGGTTATTTAGTGACTGAGAAATAGGTGTTCATTAAGTTCTTTTCAATGAATCTGAGGTTGGTTTGCACCTGGGGCCCACAGCTTGTCAGTAAAGGTGCATACTGCACATTAATTACTTTTATTTGGGGCTGGTCCCCCCAGACTGAGACCCCTCCCTCCTCGTAGGTACCTTGTCACTACCTCGCAGGCGGTCTTCCCCCCCACCGACCGCCCAGCAATCACTGTTATCCAGAGGAAATCCCTACACCCAAAGGAAACAAAACGCAGCCCCCTCGGGTGCAAAGGGGTTTGGGAAATCCGGGGTGTGGACATCTCCTTTGTCTCCCACATCCCATCCTTCTTGAGGCCTCACAGCCTCCCAGACACCCCTGCGGTGACTGTCTGGCCAACGAGATGCTGGATGTTTGGGGCTTCTGGGATGGCTCCGAATTGTCCCTGAGCCCAGGGACGCAGGGCCTTTCCTTGCCTCTTCCTCTTTCCCCTCTGCCTTCGGGGTGATGTGGCAGCCTGAGGGACCCACGGGGAGGCCGACCCTCGCTGCGTCCAGCCACGAACCAAAGCCGTCTGCTTCCAGCCGTGGGCTCCCGTTAGGTTTAAGCCCCCGTGGGTTGCGTTTGTGACGGTCCTTCTGATACTGGAGCCCTGAGCATTTCTAACAGGCGCAGAAACGCCTAAGGATGCCACTCGTACTTGCCGAATAGCTAAACCGCCTCCACGACGTCACAGGGATGGTGGCTCTCACCACTTCGTGGCCGTCCTGGGGGCGTCAGTGGACGCAGCCTGAGGGAGGGCACGCCTCCAGACGTCAGTGCTCAGTGGGGACTCTGGGCATCGGGGCGGCAACTCCCTACTGAGTCGACCCCTTCCCCCGCCGCAGCACCGCCCCCATCGCTGTCTCAGCCAGCCTGCTCCCTGGAGATGGCGGAGCAGGTGGGAGAGCCCGGGGTGGGGGGACGGAGTCAGAGGCGCTTCATGGGGCGCGGGCGAAGCAGACTGCAGAGGGGAGCGCTTTGCTCCCCGGAGAGGGGAAGTCGGCCCCGTGGAGCTGGGGGCCGCTGCTCCCTGCCTCGCCCACCCACCCAGGGGGACGAGCTCCTGCTGTTGCGTCTTCCCACGTCGTGTCGGTCGTTTGGTAAGGGCAGAGGCAAGGCCCCCTCCTGCTCTCGGGGGCAGAAGATGGGGTGACTGTTATGGGTGCCCCTTGGTGCGCCCCCCGCCCCCAGCGCTGGAGGCAGAGCCGGTTCTGACTGTGGAGATGACAGCGCCAGTTTGGGAAGACGCAGAGAGGGACCCTGGTCCTTCTCCCCCAGGCAGTGCCTTGGCAAGGGTATGGGCAGGCGGGAGCGGCCCGGCACTGCCCCCGCCATCTGTCCTGGTCCTGAGGCCGAAGTCCCCCAGCCTGGGCTTGGTGGCTCTGTCTTCAACCCTCCAGCCACTGTCCCGGGATGGAAGGAAATGTTCCGGGTGGAAGCACCTGGAAAAATAACGTCGGGTTAAGAAAGGGCCGCTATGATTTTGGAGCGGTTGCGGCTGGACAACCGCAAAGCGGAAACACCAGGTGCAGCCGTCCTTAGGGCGGACTCTTCAGCTGACTCACCGGCACGCCTGCCGCGAGTCACCGCTTCTTCTCTGAGCCGCAGCTGGGCAGCCTTGGGTGGCACTTTCCATCACGAGTAGGGCAGCCGTGAGGTCTGCGCGTGCACGGGGCGTGGGTGTGGAGGACGCAGCCGGAGTCCCGGTCCCGCCAGAGGCGCGGACGCTGCGTCCCAGGTGTTAGGCAGAATGCTCTTCCCCACCCCCCACCCCCCCGACCCGGGTTCCCCCCAACCCACTCCTCACCTGGGGGAGGGGAGGAGAGTGGGCTGGTCTGCACGCCGGGGCATGGATCACAGTGGCCCCTGGGTTTTGCTCTGCGAAGCCCTGACTTCCTGACATAGATCCTCCCGTTAGCGTCTCTTGTCTCAGCCTTCTGACTTGTTAAAGGGGTGGTGGTCCTACTTTGCAAGGTTGTTTAGGGTTAAATGAGGTTTCTGTGTCCACCGAGTGGCACAGAGCCTGTTAACTACTAAGCTATTGAGGTAAGAGGTGGCGGGAAATACCCTAATTTTACGGGGGGACACGGAGGCCCCACTTCTAGAGCTTATGCAACTTAAGGTGGAAACAAATGAAATGAAGTGTGGACTAAAACCTGTATGACCATCAACTTTAGCACTGAGGGCGGTGTCCACCCGTTCTCCCAGCATCTGTGTTGGGAGTGCCATCACGCCCTGGGGTGGGGGGCACAGGGTCCAGCATATTTTGGGGTCTTATCAATATACGATAGGGATAAATTTCCACATAAACTTCTTCTCAACTGTTTTCATTACTCTGCTTTGCATTCAGAATGTCAGCATATCTCTTCTTGTTTGGCGATTGTACAGTTTGTTTTCCTAGTGGCTGGAAACCATGTTTTCCTCGTCATTTGCAAGACATTTCTCGTGCTGGTGCAGGCACCTTTCCCTAAGCTGGAGTGTCTCCGTAATACAAACAGAAGAGCTTTTAAAATTACCAGGACATCAGAGACTTAGGTTTGTTGTAAAATTTCTCCAGGAACACAGTCTGCATACAAACACCCAGGCTCCAGATTTGGCGAGCATCCCCCCCTTTTTTTTTTAAAAAGAAAATAAAGCATTTCTTAATTTAAAAAAAAAATTATTTATTTTATTTTATTTATTTTTGGCTGCATTGGGCCTTTGTTGCTGTGCGCGGGATTTCTCTAGTTGCCGCAAGCAGGGGCTACTCTTCGTTGTGGTATGCTGGCCATTCATTGCAGTGGCTTCTCTTGTTGCAGAGCATGGGCTCTAGGCACGCGGGCTTCAGTAGTTGTGGCTCACGGAGAGAGCACAGGCTCAGTTGTTGTGGCGCATGGGCTTAGTTGCTCCGCGGCATTTGGTATCTTCCCGGACCAGGGCTCTAACCCATGTCCCCTGCAATGGCAGGCGGATTGTTAACCACTGCGCCACCAGGGGAGCCCTGGCGAGCATCCTTTGAACACCTTCTCTGTGCAGGCTCGCCTGGGGAACTTTTTACCCTCACTCCCTTCACCCCAGCGTGAGTTCAGGATGGTGGGCACAGATGTTGGGGACAGGGCACTGGCCTTGCAGGGAGAGGCAGAGGCAGGCTTGGAGCCGAGGGGCCGAGCACCCCTGTGGGCATCACGGAGGTGATGGCAGGGCTGGCAGCAATGGTGGTGGCAGCAAGGACTTCCCTGAGATCCTGTTACGTGCATGTCTCTGTGCCAAGTGCTTTTCCTCTGTTGTCTCCTGTGGGGCAGGTCTGATCCCCCGTGCGCCTGGACAGAGCTGGTCCTCAGGATGGGTCGTGGGTGGGGCCAGCAGGTCAGGTTGCTTCCATGAACAGTGATGCTAAATATCGCCACCTTTGCATGGGCTCCAGAAAGTAAGGAAGACGTTAGGCGATGACCCCTGAAGGCCGTGCAAGCCAGCTGCTTGTTGGCAGAATTCACTGCCTCCTGTTCTTCCAAGCCCGGGCATGGGCCAAGTGCTTCTCCTGCTTTGGTTCTTTCTGGATTTCTCCTCTGCCCTCCTCTTCTGCTTTAAGCAAGGGCTCACATGATTGGGTAATCCAGAACAATCTTACTATATTAAGGTCAACACATCAGTAACCTTAATTCCATTGGCAAAGTCCCCCCTTCCACGCGAGTGATACCAGAGGGCACAGGTGATGGGGTCCGGATGCCCCTGCTAGCCTGGGCAGCGCCACTTCAGAGCCCACAGAGGCTGCAGACCCCTCCATTGCCCCCGCCCTCCCCCCTGCATGGCGTGTGCCCAGGTCGACACTGGCCAGACCCCTGTCCTCTTGGACAGTATGGTTTGCATGCATGACCTCCTCTTGGGGACCTGATTTCTGGCCACATCCACCCCTTGGTCCCTGTCCTCTCTCCTGCCCCACTTTCCTCTCCCTGCATGTTGACTGGTAAGAGTGAGGCTGGAAGCTGGGGTGATTTCAGCACACAGTAGGGAAACACTTTCCACACTGCCTCCCCTGCAGAGGGCAGTCAAGCTGAGGCCACACACTTGAACTTACTGGGGCTTTGTATTCTGTGGGGGGTTCCTGGTAGACAACATACAGTGTGTTATGAAGACCAAAACATATTATCTTCAGTTATCAGAGTGTTTAGGCCATTTACGTTTAATGCAATTACTGGCATTAATTAATTAATTATTAATATATTTGGGATTAAGTCTACTATCTTGCTTTCTATTTCCCATCTCTTCTTTGTGTTCTTCGTTCCTTTTTTGCCTCTTTTTCTGACTTCTTTGGGATTATTTGAATACCTTTAATATGTAATTTTTTTCTGTCTTTCTTTTTATTGACATGTATTTGACATATATTAGTTTCAGGGATACAGCATAGTGATTCAATATTTGTTTATATTTAGTTTTATTTCCACTATTTGCTTATTAGTTTTTATTTTGTTGTCTTGTTATTATTTTTAGTGGTTGCTCTAGGATTTAAATATAGTGTAATAGCATTTCTTTTTGCTTGAAGAGTTGCCTATATTTTTTGTAGTATACTTCTGCTAGAGATGAATTCTCTCAGCTTTTGTCTGTTTCAAAAAGTCTGTATTTTGCCTTTCTTTTTCAAACGTATTTTGCTGCTGAGCATAGAATTCCAAGTTGACATTTTTCTTTCAGCAATTTAGTGAAAGGAAAATCCATTGTGCTCTGGATTTTATAGTTTCTGATAAGAGCTCTGCCATCATTCTTATCTTTATTCCTTTGCAAATGGTGTGTCTTTTTCCTCTGCTTCCTTTTAAACTTTTCTCTTTAGTACTGGTTTACAGCAATTTGATTATGATGTGCCTGTGTTATTTTTAATTAATTAATTACTTAGTTATTTATGTTTATTCTGTTTGATACTTGTCCAGCTTCTTGGATCTGTGGGTTTATACATGTCACCTAATTTGGATCACTTTCAATTTTGATTTCTTCAAATATATTTTCTGTCACCCCTCTCTCTCCTCTCCACATTGGACTCCAATTACACATACTTTAAACCTCTTGTTCCAAAGGTCACTGAGCCTCTGTTCATATTTTTTCTCCCTGTGTTTCATTGTGTATAGTTTTTTTTGCTATGTAGTCAAGTTCGTTGATCTCTTGTATGGTGTCTGTTCTGCTGTTCATTTCATCAGATGCACTTTTAAAATTTCAAATGCTGTATTTTCAGGTCTAGAAGTTTTATTTGGGTCTTTAAAAAATATCTTCCACGTCTCTTCTCATTGTGTTCATGTGTTCCTTTACTTCCTTGAGCATGTAGAGCATGTTGATAATAGCTATGTTAATGTCCTTGTCTGGTCCTTGACTTAAGCCCAGGGCGCAGCATCTCAGATAGCTCTGAGGGACTGCTCTGAAGAGGTGAGGGGGGTGGGGGGGAAGCCAGGATATATAGTTTTTGCAACAAAGACCGGGTAGTTGCAATATCAAAAGATTATCATTCATTAAAGAAAACCAGACATCCCTAGTTAAGGAATTTAGCACTCTTCTGTGTATGGGAAGATGCAGGAGTCTGGGCTCACTGAAATCGTTCCTTTGATGTGCCCCTCAACCACATGGGGCCAGCGTCCTGTGCTTTCTCATCCTGAGTCTCCTCAGGGGACACCATCGGGGGTGGAGGTGCTGCAGCAGCTGACCGCTAGGTGGCGGGCATCCTGTTCCATCCTGAGTTCCCTCAGGGCTCACCATCTGGGTGGCTGTAATGTGATGGTTCGATGGCTGCAATATCCTTTGTTTACTGATATGACAGCAATATTTTTCATTCACAGGTTCCCCCCAAATGTTCTGTGGCCCAGAATCAGCCTCAGACAGTGAGCTCTCAATCCATTTGTTTTTCTTCCCTTAGGGATCACTGTCTTGCATTGCCTTTTGTCCACTTTTTTCTGAAAACAGTTGTTTTATATATTTTGTCTGATTTTCTAGTTGTTTATGGTAGGGGGACAGTTCCAGTAGCAGTGAATCCTTCATGACCAGTAACAGAAGTTCCTGAGAGTTACTCTTGAAAGACTGTTCTGAGTCCCTTATTATTGAAATGCTCTCTTGTCATCTTGAGGTGGCAGCTGCCAGAGCTGGCAGGTGTGGGGAAGCCGCAGGGTCCCGGCAGGGCAGGGAGCTGGAAGCCTCGGGCGGCTGTGGTGGTTTGTCCTTGTGATGCATCTGGACACGTGTGGTGCTTCCTCCTTGAGTTCAGTTCTGCAGGCTGTTACTCGATACTCAGTGAGCATCCAGGAACCTGCAAACGTGCTGTAGAGGTAGAAAATTCACAGTCGTATTAGGTATAGGACCTTCCAGATACATTACTTCCTCTTTCCTTTTTTAGATTTTAGGCAAATAGAAATGGTGTGTTTTCCCCTGAAAGTGTGTTTGGTGGCCCTGGTGGCAGCAGCAGTGTAGTTTGAAGGTCTGCTAACTGCAGGGAAGTGAGAACTAAATTTAAGTACAAAAGCAAACAGTTCTTAAATGCAGTTACCTTTCTTTTATTGCTCTTATGAAATCCTCAAAGTCAAGTTTGCATCCTGGGTAAGACCAGGAGCCCAGAATTCCCTGGGTCTGAGCTTGTCTCCTGCTTCCCCCTTTACTGGCTGTTTGATCTTGGGCAAATTGCTTATCATCTTTTCTAACCTCACATCAGTAAAGTGGGATACGAATAACACCTCCAGAGGGGGTTGTTATGAAGATTGAATGAGCTGGTACACGCAAAATGCCGAGCGTATAGTAAGTGTCCGGTGAATGTTAGCTGCTATCACTGTAGGTATTGCCGTAGATGGCCACGGATGTTTTCTTGCGTCCGGTAAAGTTGCAGGACTACTTAATCAATGGGGTGACTGTCACAAGAACCACACAACACATGGGCCTACTCAACCTGGTGATTCCCAAATGCCTCACAGCACTGGCTGCTCCCAGAATACCTGGGGAGCTTGTTAAAAGACGGGTACCTGGCTCCACCTCAGCCCAGCTGGATCAGAAGATGTATGTTTAACTGTTCCGTGGGCAATTCTGATCTATGGCCAAGTTTGGAACCATTAATTTGCACAAAATGAGTTTTTCTTATTTGGTCAGTAAGTATTTAAAAAACAAGTGAAATTTTGAAAAATCAACAACCATAAAAATGTACTAAATGCTAGAATCATAATCCAGTCGAAAGCCTGGAATCCACAGAATTTCTGTCTCTAGCTGTTGGACGTAGATTAGGTGCGCTGCAGTGAGACAGTAAGTTATGTTCTTTCATTTTTCAAGGTGCTTCCTAGCTTTGTTTTTTGCCTTTTTTATGGTCACGTTGGAACCAAGCAATTGGTGGATTTAGGTGAAGAAATCAAAAGATTGGGAAACCTTATTAAATCTCTTAAACCCATGTGTATCTGACAGAGAGAAGGGCGGAGAAGCCTCCCCGTTCCGGCCACTGGCCTCAAGCCCATCAGAACTTGCCCTTTGTCTCCTTTGTAAACCCTGAAAAGCTTTTTCTCTTGGAGTAGTTTAGAGCAAATACCAAACATCACATGATTTCTCCCACAAATACTTTAATATCTATTTGTAACAGGTAAGAACTTAAGGAAAACATAACCAAAATTCCATTATCACATTCAGCAGAATTAACAGTGCCTTCTTAATATAATCTATACCCAACCCATGTTCAATTTCCCCCAACTTCCTATAAAAATGTAGTTTTACAGTTGGCTTGTTTTCAATCAGGAGCCAAACACGGTCCACACGTTGCCTGTATTTGACACGTCTGTTAACTGACTTTGAATAAACCGTGGCTCCTCTTTCTTCGGCCCCTCCCTTCATGCCAGCGCCTTGTGATGGAGCTGGGACATCTGTCCTGTAGCACCTCCCAAGCCGTGGGTTCAGTGATGGTAACTTGTGGTTTTGTTTAATGTGTTCTCTTATCACTTCCCTTTCCTGTATGACGGGAGTTAGAGTCTAGTGTGGAACCAGCTTCATTTTTGTCGTTTGGTGAAAAGGAGGTGCCCAGGGGTGTGTGAGTCAAATTCAATCTGCACGTTTCTTGTTCTTCTCCTCTTCACTCTCTCACACCCCTTGCAATTTATTTGTTGAACAAAACCATTTTATTGGTCCTGTAGGGTTTTCCGCAGCTTGGGTTTTGCTGGCTGCATGGTGTGTGTGTGTGTGTGTGTGTGTGTGTGTGTGTGTGTGTGTGTGTGTGTGTGTGTGTGTGTGTGTGTGTGTGTGTGTCACACGTTCCCCTGTATTTCCTATAAGCTGGTAATTAGATCTCAAAGTTCAGTCACATTCAAGGTTGTGAGGGTTTTTCTTGGCAAGAGGGAGATGTATGCACTTCCATTAAGAGGCAAGGATGTCTGATTCTCTCTCTTTTTATGACGTTATAAGCCATCAATGATCAGCCCAAATCCGTTAACTTACTAGGGATTGAATTTCAAATGGTGTTATTATAATTCTTCCTTTATTAGATGTACTATTTCTACGAAAAGAAGTTTCTCATTAATTTTTTAGTTATAAGAGAAAGTCCATACAGGAAAGGCAGGATAGATGCTTGATCCATTCCCTCTATTTACTATCTTTCAAAATGATGACCTGGTTCTCTAGCATACTCCAGAGGTGACCGGTGAGTCTTAAAAAATGATTGTTATGAACTTGTGACTGTGAACAATTTGATACATTGAACCTGTTGCAGTTATCTTTATTGATTCTGAAATTGTCCCGTCTTGGGGCTGGAGAGCATCTTCGCGTTGGATTCCGAGTCCTTTTGGCCTGACCCGGTCTTTGGTAACATCTTTGCTTTTCTGCTAAGACAAAACGTTCCCGGTTCATTTTGTACGTTTTCCATCTTACTGAATCAGACATTTTAAAAGAAGGTTGTTTAGTTTTAGTGTGACCTAGAAAATAAGGTGGTAGGAGTGCTTATTGCTACTGGGTTGGTTGTTGCTTTTAGGCTTTTCCAGTGGTCAGGCTAGGAGACACACATGTTTTTAGAGATAAAGAAACAATAACTTCATACTAGTTGTTTCAATTAAAATGAAAGCCCGTAGAATTTTTATTTAACCTCATTTGTCCTATGTCTCTATCTCCCTTTCTCCCATGCTGAAAATTCCATCTCCCAGTTGCACCAACGTAATTACTGATTTGCAACACACCCGCACACACAACAGTCTCAGAATAATGCCACCACCATCACGCTTACCTCTAACACTGCCGCCACTGATTCGTGAAATCAGTTTAAAAGGTTCTCGCAGTTCTTTTTGTCCTTAGACTATATCCCACTAGGATGTACAGTTATCTTGCTGCGATTTAAAATTATTTAAAATAATTCCCCTCTAAGAAGTTATGCCATTAACTTAAGACACAGTTATGTTCATATGGCTCAACTTTGAATTTTAGGGACTGATTTTAAATTTAATTTTGGTTTATAGATACATGAAATAGCTACCTGTTTCCAAAGTCAAATCTATAGGACAAGGTATATTCACAAAAAAAGTGGGCTTCTCTCCTTGTTGCTTCCTCTCTGTTCTGTCGCCCTCCAAAAGTAACTGTTAAAAATATCTTTTAATTTAATTGGTTAATGAAATACATTTAGGAATGTATTTAATTTATTATTTGCTTTATTTTCATATGTTCAAATATATATTGACGTATTTTAAAAAAATGTCTCCACCGTTTTGAAAAGAACATACCATATGTATTTTTGTCCACCCTGCTTTTTTTCTAAATTCCACATAAGTATATAGAGAAATTACTCCTTTCTATTTTGCAGCTGTGTGGTATTCCATTTTGCTAATGTACCATTGTTTGATCAAACAGTCCCCATTAACGAACATTTGAGTAAATTCTAGTCTTTTCTACTACTAATTGTGCTTCACTAGATAGCTTGGGGCATATGTCTAACATGCGCTAGGATAGATTTCTACAGATGCAATTATTGTATCAAAGAATAATTGCAAATGTAATTTTTCTAAATATTACCATACTTCCATGCCCTCTATAATGGTTATAGTATCAGTGTGGTAATTTTAAAATTCTGTCATTTCTTCTGCACTTACTAACTGGACTGCAAATAAAGACTGTTTGCCTTCGTTAACTATTTGATTTACCTGAAATACAGTCCCTACAGAAAAGGCAAGATAGATGCTTTATTCTTTCTTTTTATATGTTATAATTCATACAAGTGAGTTGGTTCCCTAGCAATCATTATGAACCTCGTCATTTTCAGTATTATTATGAACCCATGACTTTATTGTGATTTAACCCATTTTTTATATATATATATATATATATATATTTTTTTTTTTTGCGGTACGCGGGCCTCCCACTGTTGTGGCCTCTCCCGTTGCGGAGCACAGGCTCCGGACGCGCAGGCTCAGCGGCCGTGGCTCACGGGCCCAGCTGCTCCGCGGCACGTGGGATCTTCCCGGACCGGCGCACGAACCCGCGGCCCCCGCATCGGCAGGCGGACTCTCAACCACTGCACCACCAGGGAAACCCAACCCATTATATTTTTAAAAATATACTTGTTATTTTGGAATAATTTTAGGTTTACAAAAAACTTGCCAAGACAGTGCAAAGAATACCTAATACCCTCTTTATACCGTTTCTCTAATGTGAACATCCTGGCATTACATGGGCATTTGTCAGACTTAAGAAAACAACTTTGGTACATGATCATATTAACTAAACTCAAGATTTTAATTTGGATTCCTCCAGTTTTCCCACCATCACACTTTTTCTGTAAGATCCAATCTAAGATGCCACATTGCAGTTAACGTTAATCTTCTCGGTGTGGTTCACTTTTTTTTTCTTCTTCTTTTCCCTATTCAGCCAGCTCCTAACATTTAGATGAAATCCCAGTGGCCTTTGACTCTGTGTGTATGTGTGTGTGTGTGTGTGTGTGTGTGTGTGTGTGTGTATGTGTGTGTGTGTGTGTCCAGGCTGATAAAGTGTTCTCCAACTCATTTGGAGCATTTCTTGCTCCAGACCTGGAATGAGCTATTTTTCTAAGGATCTTTGGTTCTTTTCGGTGAGAAATGGCATTTGGAGATCATAATCTGAATGCTAGCTCATTGCTACCGGACCGTCATTGATTTTTAGGCCTTTTCAGTGAACAGAGTTGTGAACTACATGCTTTTTTTTTTTTTGCGGTACGCGGGCCTCTCACTGTTGTGGCCTCTCCCGTTGCGGAGCACAGGCTCCGGACGTGCAGGCTCAGCGGCCATGGCTCACGGGCCCAGCCGTTCCACGGCATGTGGGATCTTCCCGGACCAGGGCACGAACCCCCGTCCCCTGCATCGGCAGGCGGACTCTCAACAACTGCGCCACCAGGGAAGCCCCTGAACTACATGCTTTTTAGAAAGAAAAAAAATTATGAGTTCATACCCATATCTACAATTCAAATTAGAGATTACAAGGTCTTATACTCAATTACTTGAAACTAATTTTATGTTTGTTTCTCTTTTGCACTGAAAATCTTGGTTCCTAACGGCTCAAGTACTATGTTCCTTATTGTGTATGAATAATTATGCTATTTATTATGTAACCAAACATTATTGGTAGAGATAAGTTAGGTCATAGTGTAGAAACAGCCGCAAATCCCAGTGGTTTGCTACAACAAGGGTTTATCATGTGTTCCCGCTCCGTGCCCCTCACGGTTGGCTGTGGCTCTGTTTCCCGCTGTCTTCGCTCAGAGCCCCAGACTGATGTAGCCCCTCTTTCTGGAACATGGTTCCTTGTTCCGGTCGAGAGGAAGCAGACTCGGTGGACTAAAAGCTGGCTTTTAAACTTCTTGCAGCATCTTTTCCGCCCACATTTTTTGGGCACATCAAGTTGCATGGCCCATCCTCAGTTCAATGGGGTGGACCCTGCATGTCACAGAGCTAAGACTTAAGCCAGTGGGGCAGGAATGCGAAATCCAGCTGCAGGGAGGAAACGTGGATAATTGTGAATAATCCAGTGTGAATATGGACATTATTAAAAAGAATAAGATGATTGAATGCAGTGTAAGATTCCCTTTTGCCCATAGGCTATATATATATGACACTAAAGGCTGAACAGTCAAAATAACGTGCTTAGATTCATGTGAAGTAATTTTTTCTCTGTGTGGTTGCCACCAACTCGATTTACTGTGAAGTTTATTTGTTTCTGTTTGTTTTTTGATTTTTAGGGACCACTTTTTAACCTTTTATCCTTTATTTATTTTTTAGAAAATATTTATGTAGCTCCAAATTCAAATATGAAGCCAGGTGTACTGAGAAGAGCCTACCTATCTCTCTTCTCACCTCCACATGAGAGCTAATGTTTTTTATTATATGCAAAATTAATTCATGTGTAATTATACATTTATAATGTATTTATAACTTATAATGAAATTGATAAAAATAAGGTCATCCATTCATTTTATCATTCCTTTGTTTTTGTTTTTGAAAATCCATGAAAATATTCACCTATGTTTTGGGCAAGAGGATTTGAACCCCAGCTTGGATGAGATGCTCAGGCCCCTACCAGCTGTCACACTTTCAGACAGCAGTGGGTTCAGTGTCACTCTATAAATTTCTCTGCAGGGCTGACTCAAATCCTGGGATGGGTGGCCTCTCTCTGTAATGGGGACTGTCTGCCTTTCAGCCTGGTTTGGGGAGCGCTTTGTCACATATCTGGTGACCCTTCTTTTGCATCTGCTTAGGATCAGAGTTTGGTTTAGGGGAGGGAGTTAAGGTAGGTTTGGCCAGGCATCAGAAATGCAGCTTCCTGGATGTGTGGCCCTGAAGTCCTGCTTGGACCATGACGGACAGATGGGGCACGCTGGCCTCTCACTCCAGTTCTGTTAGGGGTGCAGGTCTCACTCCTCCTCGCCCCTCCCTGGCCCCGTCCTCTAGGACTGCAGGACCCGAGGGCTGCACCCCCTTTCCCCCGACCAAGTGAGTGCATATTCGTGGTGAAAGTGGCCATCTACCTCTTTTTTTTTTTTTTAACATCTTTATTGGAGTATAATTGCTTTACAATGGTGTGTTAGTTTCTGCTTTATAACAAAGTGAATCAGCTATACATGTATGTTCCCATATCTCTTCCCTCTTGCGTCTCCCTCCCACCCTCCCTATCCCACCCCTCTAGGTGGTCACAAAGCACCGAGCTCATCTCCTTGTGCTATGCAGCTGCTTCCCACTAGCTATCGGTTTTACATTTGGTAGTGTATATATGTTCGTGCCACTCTCTCACTTTGTCACAGCTTATCCTTCCCCCTCCCTGTTTCCTCAAGTCCATTCTCTAGTAGGTCTGTGTCTTTACTCCCATCTTACCCCTAGGTTCTTCATGACCTTTTTTTTTTTCTTAGATTCCATATATATGTGTTAGCATACGGTATTTGTTTTTCTCTTTCTGACTTACTTCATTCTGTATGACATACTCTAGGTCCATCCACCTCACTACAAATAACTCAATTTCGTTTCTTTTTATGGCTGAGTAATATTTCATTGTATATATATATGTGCCACATCTTCATTATCCATTCATCTGCTGATGGACACTTAGGTTGTTTCCATGGCTATTGTAAATAGAGCTGCAATGAACATTGTGGTACATGACTCTTTTTGAGTTATGGTTTTCTCAGGGTATATGCCCAGTAGTGGGACTGCTGGGTCATATGGTAGTTCTATTTGTAGTTTTTTAAGGAAGCTCTATACTGTTCTCCATAGTGGCTGTATCAATTTACATTCCCACCAACAGTGCAGGAGGGTTCCCTTTTCTCCACACCCTCTCCAGCATTTATTGTTTCTAAATTTTTGTTTACCTCTTTAAAGCCCTCTCCTCTTGCTCCCTGGAGCTGGAGGAGCCTTGAGAGCTCTGATTCTCTGAGACCAAGTTAAGTCCATTTACAGCCCAATTAAGCCCATTTATTGTGGGTTTGGAGTTTGGTGCACACCGAGCTGTAAGGGTGGGGACGCTGAAAAACTACAGTTTGTGATAGCTCAGACCTCGCCCTGGAAGAAAGTGCTCGTTATTGGAGCTTGTTCCAAAGGAACCCCACTTCTGCCGTCCCTTCCAGGACTCACCCAGGAGCTGCCTGGGTAACTAAGCATCTGTTCTTCCCGAAGGAAGGTCACTGTGCAGAAGAAGGACCTGGACAGTCAGATGTGTTCAAAGACAACGTATGTGTCATCTTCCAGTCTGAGCTCATGTGTCTCAAAAATGGGCATTTCAGCAAACAAAGCCCACTTTCTTATTAAAACCCAGGACAAAGCATTGGCTGATATTATCTCGTTTGTGTCACACTCTCTCCTGAAACCAAGGGAGTAATTTATTTTAATTTTTGAAGAAAGCATTCCTTAAACGGCTGGTTGCATCGGAGGTGGCATTGTTAGCAGGCTTACGGGGCCTCTGAGATAAGAGCCTCGTGGCTCTGTTGGAAGATTTAATATGGTTCTTATCACTTTTATTGATGCCGTCCTGAAGGGGGTTAGGTGTTTGCAATGAGAGAATTAACAACTTTGGGCACTAAACTGTTTTGTACTGAAATGTTACTGGTCATGGAAAGACTGTCCATGACCAAACTGTCCATATTTGGAGACTCCAGTCCACCAGCAAGGATGGATTTGGGTAGGAATTTGGAACTGGTTGACCACTGACTGACAGCGTCTTTTGGGTCCTGAATGCCCCTTTGTAGGAGCGATCTCAGCTGTACGTCTGTGTGGTTGTGTGACTTATTTGCGTGATCTTTTTTCCTCCTCCCCATCTGTAAGTTCTGCAAGGACTGTGGTTATGTTTTTGTTTTTTTTTGTTAAATATAGACTTTATTTTTTATTTTATTTTATTTTATTTTTGCGGTACGCAGGCCTTTCACTGTTGTGGCCTCTCCCGTTGTGGAGCACAGGCTCCGGATACGCAGGCTCAGTGGTCATGGCTCACGGGCCCAGCCGCTCCACGGCATGCGGGATCTTCCCGGACTGGGGCACGAACCCGCGTCCCCTGCACCGGCAGGCGGACTCTCAACCACTGTGCCACCAGGGAAGCCCTAGACTTTATTTTTAAAAGCAGTTTTAGATTTACAGGAAAATTGAACAAAAACTGCAAATGGTTCCGTATGCTCCCTCTCCCCATACAGAGACTTCCCCACCCGCAGAATCCTGTACCAGAGTGGTACGTTTGTTATAATTGCTAAACCATCACTGACACATTATCCCAAACCCATGGTTTACATTAAGGTTCATTCTTGGCTTTGTATGTTCTGTGGGTTTTGACAAATACGTCGTGACATATATCTACCATTATAGTACATTGCATCATAGTTTCCTTGCCCTAAAAACCCGCTATGTTCCATTTACTCATTTTTCTTTCTTCCAGTCACTGGAAACCACTGACCTTTATACTGTCTCCATAGTTTTACATATTCCAGAATGTCATATAATTGAAATCACACAGCATGTATCTTTTCCAGATTGGCTTCTTTCCCTTCGCAATATTCATTTAAGTGTCTTCCATGTCTTTTTGTGGGTCGTGTGTGTTTTTCACCCAAGATCATCACCGAGTATGCTCCTCGGTGCCCAGGCATGGGAGAGACTTAAGAACTTTTGTAAGTAAAAATTTTGCCCACCGTTTTGTAATCCTGAGAGAGCTCCTGGGCTGACTGTTTGTCTGTTGGCCTACAAAAGCTCCACGAAAGACCAGTTCCAGCAAATAGCCCCGTGATCTCACCGTAAAGCTCTGCTTGATCCCATCCAGGTGGGCATCAGAGCCAGACCACTAAAACAGGCTCTATCAGACTCCAAGGAAATGATGTGAAAATATGCTGTAGTTTTAATTCTCCCAAAGGCTTATTTTCTCTCTTCTTAATGTGAGCTTTTTTCCTGTTTTGTTTTAAACAACCTACTAAATGTAGCTGTGTAAAAATTGCTTGTTCAGAACTTTACAAGCTATAAAATGTATTATTGCAATCTGTAGTTATATAAAAAACAGACATGGAACTATGTAACAATTCCCAGTATGAAATAATCATAAAATTCAATATTACTTTTTCCCTGGCATAGCCTATATTTTTTAATAAACCGTCACTTCTGCTCTCCGCAAACACCAGGTTTGCTTTGCAGCCTGAATATTGCGTTTTGTCTCATCTTGAACATGACAAGCAAGGGCTCTACCCAGTGAATTGCCCAGGGATTTGCAGTGATAAACAAGTTTGCTTTTAAATCAGCTGAACCTTAGGAACTGTCCAAATGCTGACTGCTTCTGGGGGAGTGCACAGTTAGAGCTACAAGCCATGGGGATTCCAGCTGTCGCTGACCACCTTTGAATGTCACATACCCTTTGAAAGACACCATGCCTGTCATTGGCTGGGGCTGTGTTCCATGGTCTGGCACACCCCCTGGCTCTGTCCCCCGAATATTTCCAGCATTGTCACCCTCTGGTGCTCCAGTGCACCACAGTGCACCCAGGGGATAGCCCTCCCAACTTCACATTTTCTCTGCACCAGTTTAGGAAAATAGCTAGGGCCTGGAAGAGGGGACATTACAGAGGTTTTTCTGGAGATCTCAAAGGCAAGAATAATCTTCTCTTTTGCAGAGGAAGAACGTATCCTAATTGGGAGCCCACCCTCTTGGGCTCCCCTGCCAGCCCCGCTTTGTCCTCAGACGGAGGAGGAGGTCGTACACAAGCCGAGCAGACCTGTTCCAGCAACCGTTTCCCCACCTGGGGGCAGCAGGGCTTTAGGATGGAAGCTGGCTCCACCTTTTCTGGTTCAATTTTAAATCTCCTTTGCTCCCTATGTTCAAATGTTTGCTTGGACTCTGGGGAGGAATGTTGTCTTACCAAACAGCCTCCCAATTTGTGCCAAGTGAGCTTCCTAATGAGATTGGTAGGCTGTGTGCTGTTTTATTATTTTTTTAATTAAGTTATTTATTTGTTTTTAGTTTTGGCTGTGTTGGGTCTTTGTTGCTGTGCACGGGCTTTTTCTAGTTGTGGCGAGGGGGGGCTACTCTTTGTTGCGGTGTGCAGCCTTCTCATTGTTGTGGCTTCTCTTGTTGTGGAGCACAGGCTCTAGGTGAGTGGGCTTCAGTAGTTGTGGCTCACGGGCTCAGTAGTTGTGGCTCACAGGCTCTAGAGTGCAGGCTCAGTAGTTGTGGCTCGCGGGCTCAGTAGTTGTGGCTTACGGGCTTAGTTGCTCTGTGGCATGTGGCATCTTCCTGGACCAGGGCTCGAACCCATGTCCCCAGCATTGGCAGGTGGATTCTTAACCACTGTGCCACTAGGGAAGCCCTGTGGGCTGGTTATTGATAGAGGTGATGGTGAGATTAATAATAATAGTAATAAAAGTGGGAACTCGTGGCCAGTCCTCGGGGGAGCCTGTGTTGACCAGGAGGCCTGGCCTGCGTGGGGGTCACCTACCCATGGGAGGTGGGATTAGGAAGGCAGCGGGTGCCTGGCACCTAAGCCACATCCTCCAAGAGGACCAAGGGAGACATCTCACCCCCTCCGCCTTACTCCTTGTCTCTAGCTGGTTCAGGACTCGGGGGGCAAATGGGGATGACGCCTTACTCCTCCTCCAGTGGAGAAGCCAGCTGAGGACAGCCTCTGAGTCCTCAGTTCAACAGAGGTCAGGGTCACATTTTCCGTGAGGGAGGGAAGGGAGGGAGGGGCCTGGGTGCCAGGGCTGGTCCTGGGGACTTTGTGGGGAGGGGAGCGTGGGTGGGATCCTGCAGGATTGGTGTGACCCACAGGCAGAGGGAAGACCAGCTCAAGATGCGTTCAGCCACCCTTGGGAGCAGGAGGAAAGTCACTCTTGAAAGACTGAGACACAAGAAGCTACAGATTTGTGATGAGATGGTTGCAGCAAACTGCACGTCTTGTCCAAGTACAAATTAGAGTGTCCCATGAATGGCAGGTTAGACTTTTTTCTCTAAATATGCATTGCTTCAGAGCAAGCCATGATGCACTTTTTTTTTTTTTTGGCTGCATTGGATCTTCATTGCTGTGCATGGGCTTCTTCTTATGGTGGCTTCTCTTGTTGTGGAGCACGGGCTCTAGGCATGCAGGCTTCAGTAGTTGTGGTGCATGGGCTCAGTAGTTGTGGCATGTGGGCTCAGTAGTTGTGGCACATGGGCTTAGCTGCTCCACGGCATGTGGGATCTTCCCAAACCAGGGGTTGAACCCATGTCCCCTGCACTGGCAGATGGATTCTTAACCCCTGTGCCACCGGGGAAGTCCTCGTAATGTGCTTTTTATTAGCTATTGAGAGCAGACCGGAATTGTCTGGATTTTGTCTTAATTCACCTTCTGAATTGAAGCTGCACCTCTCGGCCTCCAGCACGTAGGGCCGGCACTGGGGGGAGGTGGGGCAGAGTTGGGGGGCTGTGCCGCTGGCTGCTTTGTTCTCATTTGCCAAGTAGCAATTTGGAAACTGGAATAACGTCACGGATGAAACACAGGCTTATGGTTCTGGAAGACTGGCCACCAGTCTGTCCCCACTGGGGAGTGGGGGAGCTCCAAGCCCTGGTGACTTTAGCACAGGCCGAGTTTTAAGCCCAAGCGTTTGGTAGGACCTGCACTCTGATCTCTCCTGGGGAAGAAGTGAGTCTTCCCGGCCGCTCCCTCCATCCCAGCACGGAAGCCCTCGTGAGGCGTGAACGCAGCCCAGCAACTCTGAAACGGACAAGATGCCGCACCCCGCCAGCTGCGGGCTGGGTCCCTCGCCTGCCTCATCTAGTCCACGACTTCACACATCATAGGTGCTCAGTGAAGTTTGTCACCAAAAGCATGGCTTTTTGATTTTTACCACATTGGTAAACAATTCAATAGTCATAATATAGAAGTAGACTATACAGGACACTCGCCTCCCATCGCAGACCCTGAGTGTCCTCCCCAGAGGCAACCACGGTCCCTAGTTCCTTGGGTAGCATTCCAGATACCTGCTTGCATATTAAAGCACATATATTTACACATGCGCCTCATTTAATGAAAACCTGGACGCGTGTGTCCTCTTCTACCACTTGTGTTTTACACCCAGTGTGTCTTGGAAGTTGTTCCACATTTGCACTTAGAGATCTACCCCATCCTCTTAACAGCCTGGGTAGAATCCCAGTCAGTGGATGTCCCAGCATGTGTTTAATGAGTCCCTTGGCTTTAGTGATTAGTGGGCTCTAATCACTTGCTGTCTCAAGCCACCATATAATCAACATGATGGTACATACGTCGTGGTGCCTGTAGGCTGGCATTTCCATGGTACTCAGCCCTAGAATTGAAATTGCTGGGTCAGAGGCAATGAGCACCTATGAGGTATGAAGTCGTGGACTAGATGAGGCATCAATATTCTTAAAATATTGATGGGTGTTGCCAAAGTGCTCCTGTGTGCCGCCAGGGGGCCTGCTTCCCAGTTCTGGCCCACGAGGACGGCCGGTCCCCAGAGCCTCACGTTAGCACTCCAAGGATTATTTCGTGCTTTTGGCAATGTTTTGAAAAGTGAGTTTTTAAAATGGTTTGTCTCTGGACATTTAAATTACTTCAAACTGTTGGTGTTTTGTGTATGTTATGTGACGTTTCAAATGAAGTAACAGGTAAACCCCATGGCTGCTAACCGGCACATAATAAGTATTCAGTAGGTGTCACTCCTTTTCCCCTTTAAGGATGACTGTCTGTGGCTCTTTTCTAGAAAAAGGGAGCGTTAGATTGAGGATGTATTGGGAAGGGGGTCCGGGGTCCAGCTCTAGCCGAGCCCCTGTTGGTGGGAGCACCACATCCTTAGTCCAGCTGACTCCCAGCAGCCCTTGGAGGGGGTGGTGTGACCTGCACCTACAGATGCACAACTGGGACCTTCTCAGTGTCACATGGTCAGGGGGCAGCAGAACCATTTGAGACCCCAAAGCCTGTGCACTTCACCCCCCTCTAGCGATTGTCCAGATCAGCTGTGGGGAGCAGTGAGCTTTTGTGTGAAGCAAGGCCTCTGCGGCCAATGTCTGGAAGCCTCTTCTTTGGACACATATGAAGTTATCTACCGATAACTGCTGAGTGGTCCTTCAGCCCTGAGGGACCGATGGGAGAGAGATGTACAGATTTCATTTAAGCTCCTGTTTACGTGTCTCTCTTTGAGGGTCCAGCCAACAGGTCTCAGCGTTATTTCCAAATTATTCAAGTTAGGAAATAAAACTGGAAGGGAATTCATGTACATGCCCCATGCGTTATTAATAAAGCAGAGAAAAGCCCCCCCAAAAAGCAATAAGATCTTTGGAAAAGTAATTTTAACACTGATGTGGCCACATAGATCTTAGAGGGGAAAGAGGGTCATTTTATACCAAGTTCCCTGAGCCTCCGAATGAGGCAGCGAGATTTATAATGAAGCCCAAAGGAGACAATTCTGACAGGCACAAACCTGTATTTTCCCCATTATTAGGTGGATGTCTTCCTGAAGAATAAAATATTTGGTAAGATATCGTCCTCATCAGCGGCCTCCGCGGCATGGGGATTGTTGAGTGACAGCTCTGAGTCAGGCCCTTTCTGAAGAGCAGGACCGGGCGGGCCTGGGGTCCAGGGCCAGCGGCCACTTTCCGTCCTCAGGACGAGGGAGGCCGGCTTGCCGTCAAGCCCAGGCTGTCCCCAGTGCCAGGGGAGGGATGTGCTCGCTGTCTGTTCCTAAGTGCTTGGCTTTCTGAGAGCCCCCAACTTCTAGAAAACACTTACTGCCTTGCGTGTTTGATGTAGATCAAGTGACAGTTTCACAGGAGCCCGGCTCTTCCCTTTCACACACACGCTGAATGTTCCATATCCTGGGGCTGCCCTAACAAATCCACCACAAACTGGGGGCTTAAAACACCAGATGTTTATCTTCTCATAGCTCTGGAGGCTGCAAGTCCAAAGTCAAGGTGTCCGCAGGGCTGTGCTTCCTCTGGGGGCTCCAGGGGGGCTCCTTCCTGCCGCCTCCAGCTCCTGAGGCTCTGGTGTTTCTTGACTTGTGGCCACATGTCTGCAATCTCTTCCTCTGTTTTCACACGGCCTCTTTCCCTGTATGTTTCCTCTCCTTTTAAGAATGCCAGTTATTGGATTTAAGGCCCACTTGACCCATTATGACCTCATCTTAACTGATGACACCTGCAAAGACCCTATTTCCAAATCAGGTCAGGTTCTAGAATTCCAGTTGGACATGAATTTTGGGGGGACGCTATTCAATTCACTACATTCAAGAAATAAAATATTTAGCTTATGGATGGATAAGCTAGGAAAAATACCTTATACATAAAATTTCTTGAAATAAGGAATTTTAGTGTCTGGAATGGGGATACCTATCACCTAACTGGGATATTGCAATCTGGTGTCCAGCAGACATGGCAAACACACGGCAAAATGAATTCCTTAGACACCTTCGGGGGCGGCAAGTCACACGTTTGCAATTTCTGTGGTCCTTAGAGGCTGCAGGGCTTATGCCAGTGGACGCAGTATCGGGGTCTCGACATCGGCCTACATGACTCTTTCCTCACCTTCTGGTTTTTACTGCTTTTAATAAATTTCAGGTATAGCCCAATGGAATTCATTGTGCCTGTTGAGTCCCTACAGGGAACTGTGTTTCCTAACACGGAGGGGCCTGGTGGGTGGTCAGCGTCTGGGCATGGCTCTAACCGTGACCCCACAGGGCCTGCTCTTAGCAGCCCTGAATGAGCGCTCGCTGTGCCTCTGGGATGCTCAGATGGGTGTGTGCTTTCGTAGTTCAGACCATCAGATTCTGATGCTCTAAAGCCAGACTTGAGGATTCTTTCTGCTGTTTCCCTTTCAGTGTATCTTCTCAATAATATTTTGTTTGTTTTTATAACCAACTGGGCTTTTCTTCAGCCGCAGTCTAATAATACAGAATTAAAATGGTGTGAATGTATGAACTGTACATGGCCTAAAGCCTCTGAAAATAAAAGCTACTTTTATGAGGACAAGGTGGGCAGATTTAAAACTTCACTGTCAGAGCAGGGAGGGGGCAGAAGCCCTGGAATTAGGTCAGCGTGCAAGAGGGGCCTCAAGTCTCCACCCACCCCTCCAGCTCTGCTCAGAAGCTCTCCGCTCTCCCTGGGGTGTCACCCCCTCCCCTCAGGAGGCAGGACAGGGGTGCCTCTCGTCCCCCCCAAATCCGTGGGTTGGGCAGCTGTTACTTCACACTGTCAGAGGAAGGAGCAAAAGTCTGGGGAGTTCCTGGGATCCATGAGCCAGAACATTCCATTTTCTGGTAGCTGCCCTGGAACTTTTTAAATGATATGTCAACTGTGTACAAGTTGAGTAAAAGCAGTAATAATATATAGTTTTTGTTGGTCCATGTACATGCACAAAACCAGAAAAAGGCCCATTCTGAGGAGGGGAAAGGGGACTTTACATTTCTCTGTAATGTTTCATTTTTTCAGTAATTGTTTTCTTTTTCAATGAAAGTAATACATGTATGCAGTATTACAAGTCACATGGTACCACCAGGCTAGTCACCAAAACGGCAGTCGCTACCCTGAGCCCTCTCTCTCTCTTTAGATTCTTGCACCTCTCCAGGGGAAACTATTGTCACTCTTGTTAGCTCTTTTGAAATTTAATTCTCTCTGTCTAAAATGGGCTTATATTTTTTACTGCTCCATTTGGGGTATTATTTATGGACTTTCCGTTGACGTTACTATTTGATAATTTATTCTTCTTTGTTTTCTTCTGTTCTCCGTTTCTGGAACTCCTGTTGTTTGAATGTTGGACCTCTTGGATGAATCCCCTAATTCCTTATTTTTTTGTCTCTTACTTTCTATCTCTGTCTTATTGTTCACCTTTTTGGAATCTGTCCTTAATTTTATCTTTCAAACTTTGGAATCATTTTTCTTTAGCTCTGCTCTCATACTTGTCATTTCTAAGAGTGCTCTCTCCCTCCCTCTCTCTCTCTCTCTCTCTCTCTCTCTCTCTCTCTCGTTACCTGAATGCTCCTGTTTTATACTCAGCTGCCCTTCTTTTGTGGATGCAGCATCTCCTTCCACCACCCCAAGGATACCGATCATAGGTTTTTCCCCGCAGTACGTGTGTTCGGATCCCTGTGTTGTGTCTGCTGCTTCTGAATTTCCTTGATTTTGTTGGATTGGTTTCTTGCCCAGAGCCTTTTCTCACTGGCCCGGTGGCTCGTGGCTGCTCAATTGGCGTTTAAGAGCGAGGCCCCAAGGTGCTGCTTGGAGCTTCGTGGCTCCAGGAGGGTGATTGCTGGGACCTGCTCATTTTATTGGGAAGCTCCTGTTGTCAGTGTCTGTGGGTCTCTCCTCCCGGGCAGACGTCTTCCTAGAGAGGAACCCTCCACCGCCTGCTTGTAGGGTGTATGAGATTGTTGGGGCCGCCGTGACATGGCACCACAGACGGGGTGGCTGCTTAACAAGCTGGAGCTTGGAGGCTGGAAGTCCAAGGTCAAAGTATCAGCAGGGGTGGTCCTCCTTCTTGCGCGCCCTTGCCTGCGTGTATCCCCGGGGTTTCTTCCCCTTCTGATAAGGCCGCTAAGTCTGTCGGGTTAGGATCCCACCCTTCTGGGCTCACGTAACCGCACTCACCTCTTTAAAGGCCCATCTCCAAATACAGTCATGTTGGGGGTTAGGGCTGCAGCGTATGAATTCTGGGGGGGACACGTTCGGTCCATAACGTGGGGTATAAGCTGGCTGTCGGTGTCCTGGGAGCCCAAGGCGGGGGCTGGGAGCCTCACGCTGAACTTGACTTTCACTTAATGTCCTTGTTTTCGGTTCTTCACTCCATGGCCATCTTCAGCCAGGCCTCTTGTCCTCGAGTCCAGGGCCTGCCTGTTTCTTCCTCCCAAAGGCATCTCGTGTTTTCTCATGGGTCGGGGGCACTGTGTGGATCTGGGCTGGTTTCACGACAGCTCCTGTCTGCAGGCTCGCCGGGCGCGCCCTCTGATTGTTCCCTTTCTGGGAATTCCTGACCTCTGCTCCCTGCCTTGCTGCCCCCCAGCTGCAGCTGCTTGGTGCTCTGACCTTGCTGGTTTCCTTCTCCTCTCTGTCCCCGTGGGGCTGTCCCTTTTTATTCCTGTGTTGCCAGTTTCACGGCGGGTTTGGGCAGGGTCAGAGGAAATAGCAGTGTTGGGTGGGCCACGTCTAATCAGTGCCTGAGCACAGTGGGTACCTCACATGCAAGGTGAGCCTGCTGAGGGCGGTCATGGGAACGTTTCACTCCACCGTTGTAACTTCCATGACCTAAGACAGTGGTCTCGCGTTGGTGTGGCTTTATCACGGCACAGAGTTCACGAGTGAGACTGTGTGCATCTCCTTTTCTTGCAGAAAACCTTGACGGTTTGACTCTGAGGACAGAGTTCAAATAGCATTCATGGGTTTATTTCATCTGAATCCAGTGAAGATATTTTGTGGAAATAAATGCTACTGAGAGGTAAAGACTCTTCAATGATGGAATAGCAGTATCAGCTTTATTTTTGAATTAATGGACCTAGGAAGATTAAACAGGTTTTGATTTACCATCTGCTATAGTTCTTGAGACTCGAGTCAAAATATTTTCCCCTCTTCATGTGTGTTGACAAGTGTTTGTCTTTATTATTTAGGAAATTCATCACCGTTGCTTCAAGTTGAGATTCTGTTCTGCCTAAAATCCAATGGCACCCTCATCACCCTGCTCCCCGCTGTTGTTTAAACTCATATATATATATATATATATTTTAACATCTTTATTGGGGTATAATTGCTTTACAATGGTGTGTTAGTTTCTGCTGTATAACAAAGTGAATCAGTTATACATATACATATGTTCCCATATCTCCTCCCTCTTGCATCTCCCTCCCTCCCACCCTCCCTATCCCACCCCTCCAGGCGGTCACACAGCACCGAGCTGATCTCCCTGTGCTATGCGGCTGCTTCCCACTAGCTATCTACCTTACGTTTGGTAGTGTATATATGTCCATGCCTCTCTCTCACTTTGTCACAGCTCACCCTTCCCCCTCCTCATATTCTCAAGTCCATGCTCTAGTAGGTCTGTGTCTTTATTCCTGTCTTACCCCTAGGTTCTTCATGACATTTTTTTTTCTTAGATTCCATATATATGTGTTAGTATACGGTATTTGTCTTTCTCTTTCTGACTTACTTCACTCTGTATGACAGCCTCTAGGTCCATCCACCTCACTACAAATAACTCAATTTCGTTTCTTTTTATGGCTGAGTAATATTCCATTGTATATATGTGCCACATCTTCTTTATCCATTCATCTGTTGATGGGCATTTAGGTTGCTTCCATGTCCTGGCTATTGTAAATAGTGCTGCAGTGAACATTGTGGCACATGACTCTTTTTGAATTATGGTTTTCTCAGGGTATATGCCCAGTAGTGGGATTGCTGGGTCATATGGTAGTTCTATTTTTAGCTTTTTAAGGAACCTCCATACTGTTCTCCATAGTGGCTGTATCAATTTACATTCCCACCAATAGTGCAGGAGGGTTCCCTTTTCTCCACACCCTCTCCAGCATTTATTGTTTGTAAATTTTTTGATGATGGCCATTCTGACTGGTGTGAGGTGATACCTCGTTGTAGTTTTGATTTGCATTTCTCTAATGATTAGTGATGTTCAGCATTCTTTCATGTGTTTGTTGGCCATCTGTATATCTTCTTTGGAGAAATGTCTATTTAGGTCTTCTGCCCATTTTTGGATTGGGTTGTTTGTGTTTTTGATATTGAGCTGCATGAGCCGCTTGTAAATTTTGGAGATTAATCCTTTGTCAGTTGCTTCATTTGCAAATATTTTCTCCCATTCTGAGGGCTGTATTTTCGTCTTGTTTATGGTTTCCTTTGCTGTGCAAAAGCTTTTAAGTTTCATTAGGTCCCATTTGTTAAACTCACATTTTTAAATACCATGTCTTATCAACTATTAAATAATAAAGGAACCCAAGTGGGAATCTTCCTGATTACCTCCTTAGACTTTTATGGGGAATGTGTATGAATTGAGCAAAGCCCCATGGGTGGATAACCTTTGTGGTCTTAGTGTACTCCATCCTATGATGAGCGTAATTAATGCCAGTCCATAAAAGAGCCGTGCCGTGAACCTCATAAAACTTGGAGAAGGCGTAAAGCCCCCTCGTGCCGCTGGTTGTCATGGTTACTCTTTGGGGAGCACTTTATTATCAATTCCCAGCCCCTTCCTTCCCTTACCAGGGTGATAAGCCATAGATTTGTGGGTCTCTGTTTGCCCTGCAGTCTCGCATTCTCTCTCTGTTAACCGCCTGGGCCTGGCTGGAGGTCGGACGTGGGGACACAGGGGCTGGCTAATAGCACGGGGACATCGTGGGAGGATTAGGCCAGATGAGTTAATGACACCAGTATCATATCCCAGGTCGGTTATAAACTGAATTGGCCAATAGAGGGAGAGTGGGGTGATGCATAGTTTGAGACCACAGAGGGAGTGCGTGGGGCTGCAGAAAGGTGCAGAGGTGCACTCTGCACTGAGACCGAGGAGACTGAGGGCCCTGGTGGACCCCTGGGCGGGAGCATGGGGAAGCCAGTGCCCCCTGCCTCAGGAAGCTGTTTCTAACGGTCCAAGCTTCCCTGGGAGGGGACAGTCCCCAGTGACCTTCTGGGTATACCAGGAAAGCCATCTTGGCCCTGGGGAGGGAGATCCTGACCCTCCAGGTCCCTCCCCGGGCACCAGGCCTGGTCTCCTCTCCTGCCCACGCCTCCTCTTTGCCTTTCCCACCTCTGCCTTCTCTCTCCTCTGCAGGCCCCGCTTTCTTGCTCTCTGTTGGTTTAAAACAACACAGATTGATATTTATTCTCGTGTAGTTCTGGAGGTCAGAGGTCTGAAAGCAGCGCTCCGGGGCTGAGACCAGGGGTGGCAGGGCCCCATGCCCGCAGAGGCTCCAGGGGAGAATCGGCTCCGGCGTCTGGAGCAGCGCTCCCGGCTGCCTGGGCTCCTGGTCTCTTCCTCCACCTTCAGACTGGGAGCTTGTGATGTCACAGAGCCTCTTCCTTTGTCCGGAATCTCCCTCTGCCTCCCTCTTGTAAGGACCTTTGTGATGGCATTTAGGGCCCACCCTGTAATCCAGGATGGTATCTGCACCTCAGGGTCCTTAATGTCCTCATGCCTGCAAAGTCTCTTTTGCCATGTAAGGAAATATTCATGTGTTCCAGAGATTAGGACCTGGATGTCTTTGGGGGCCATTGTTCCGCTGACCACGGGCTCTACAAAGAGCTCCCTGGTGGGTGGTTTAGAGTGTCATTAAGCCCTCTGTTCTGCATAACAAACCAGCGCAAACCACAACATTGTAATTGTTTGAATTACATTTGAATATAAATATAAATTACATTTGAATATAAATTCAAACAAACAAACAAAAATCAAACCACCAACCCGTGGGCACTGAAATCAACACCTGCTTCTTATCTCTCCTGTGTCTGCAGGTCGGCTGGCTGGGTGGTTCAGCTGCTCTGGGCTCGCTCAGGGGTCTGTGGTCAGCTGGTGGGGGGTCTCCCTAGGATGGCCCCCTCTTCTCTGATTGTATCTGAGGTCCCTCGGTCTCATGGTGATTGCAGAGGAGCAAGAGAGGAAGCAGAAACACACAAGCAGGGCTTCCCTGGTGGCGCAGTGGTTAAAAATCCACCTGCCAATGCAGGGGACGCGGGTTCGAGCCCTGGTCCGGGAAGATCCCACATGCCGCGGAGCGACTAAACCCATGCGCCACAACTACTGAGCCTGCGCTCTAGAGCCCGCGACTCACAGCTACCGGGCCCGCGAGCCACAACTACTGAGCCTGTGCTTTGGAGCCTGCAAGCCACAACTACTGAGCCCGTGCGCCGCAACTGCTGAAGCCCACACACCTAGAGCCTGTGCTCCGCAGCAAGAGAAGCCACCGCGATGAGAAGCCCACGCACCGCAATGAAGAGGAGCCCCCGATCGCCGCAACTAGAGAAAGCCCGCGCGCAGCAGCGAAGACCCAACGCAGCCAATAAATAAATAAATAAATTTATTTAAGGAAAAAACAACACACAAGCACTTTCAAAGCCTCTTCTGGCTGTCAAGTTTGTGACTATCTCGTTGGTCAAAGCAAGTCACATGGCCAAGAATCAGCCGAGGGGGAGGCTACAGCAGTACACGGCAAAGGGGAGGATGCAGGGAGGCGGCTCTTTATTCGGACCATCAATCTAATCAGCCTGCACACTGGACCCTGGATGGGGGGCGTGGCCTTGAGTTGCTCTCTGTGTGACTGCGGACAGATTCCTACCTGCTCCGAGCCTCAGTGCCCTCGGTTCTTACAGGGATTCTAGGCGTGTGTTAGACAGGAGTTGTGGGGATTATATGAAATAATGTCTAGAATGAGATGCTGGAAGTGTGGTTACAAGCAAATAACTGTGAGCTACTGTTCTCTCCCGAGGTAATTGTTATAATCTTAATAGCGGTTATTATTTTTACTGGGGTCACCGTTCCCTGTTCTGTCTCCGTGTGTGCGCGGGGGGAGAGCACATCAGAGTCTGAACTCAGGCAGCGTTCAACCTGACATTTTCATGCCTTCGGAACGCAAGCAGAAGTGAAGGAAGATAAGCGCTCAGAGCTGTTTAAATGTGTTTGGGCAGCTCTGAAAAGGCGTGAGCGTACTTTGTCTTTAAATTGAAATGTAATTTTGTTCTTCATGCTTCAAAGTGGAATTAGTGTGATTTTAATAGCAAATTTGTAATTGGCTTTAACTGTTATTTATTAAAAGTGATTACTTTTCATGTTGACATCTGAAATGGAAAAGCGTGAAGTCAGGCTCCATGGAGGAGTCCCGTGCGTGAGCGGCTTCCCGTTCTTACGCAAGCAGATGTCAGTTAAAAAAGGGGAGGGGGTGCCATTGAGTTGGAAGCTGCCCAAAGTTTAAGTGAACAGAACAAAAACCTTGTGAATAATGAAGGTTTTTGAAGTTTAATTTAGCATTAAATGACTGTGAAGAAATATCCAAAATGAAGAGGCTTTGGGGGATGCTGTTGTCTCTAATTCGGAGAAAAGTAGAATGAATATGCATGAAACTGATGCGTGAGAGCCAGGTAAGGCTTTTTAATTCCAGACTGCTAAGTATTTTCAAAATAGTGTTTCTGGTGAGTGATTTTAGTTTAATGGTATTACTGCTGGTGTTGCAGGAACGCTCCATATTCTGGAATTGCCCGTGGAGTCAGTTTGCTCCAGACCCTGGTGTGAAGTCGGAGAGAAGCTTCTCCCTTCCCTTCCTCTCTCCCCAGATCCTCAAGGGCTTCCCAGAGAAAGCCTGAGAGCACTTCTTGCCAACCTTAAATCACGTTTATTTCTGTGACATGTGGGCTTTTGAGGGTTTCTTAGAGAAGTACTTGAAAATATAAGTGCTTTCCCCAAACCCCCAAATCCCCCCAAATCCCCGGTTTTGCCTTGTCTTTACAGCTGAGGGACAATGTCTGGGTGCTCATGGTCTCAGACATGGGGGTGCACGGCTCTCGGGATTCTCCCTGGAGGAATAGGCGTCCTAATGTCAAGGTGGTTTATTTTAGAAAATGGCAAGTGTTGGAGATTTTTAATGAAGTTACTCTGATTGTTTCATCGGGGAGGCTCAGTGGCTGAGTCTTCGTGTTGAACTCAGATCTGTTCAGGTAAACGGTTGGAGCAGTTCATCTGCGATGGGCTGGGTCCACTTTTTACCAGTTTTATTGGGATATAATTGACATA
This sequence comes from Pseudorca crassidens, assembly GCF_039906515.1. Taxonomy (NCBI): domain Eukaryota; kingdom Metazoa; phylum Chordata; class Mammalia; order Artiodactyla; family Delphinidae; genus Pseudorca; species Pseudorca crassidens. The sequence goes on along the minus strand of NC_090311.1, from coordinate 2,658,435 downwards.
TAACATTGTGTAAGTTTAAGGTGTGCGTGTTGATTTGATATGCTTACATCTTGCAAAAATGATGCCACCATAGCCTTAGGTGACACCTCCATCATGTCACATCATTACCATTTGTGTGTGTGTATGTGTGTGTGTGTGTGTGTGTGTGTGTGTGTGTGGTGAGAACATTTAAGATCTACTCTCTTAGTAACTCTTTTTTTTAAAAAATAGATTTATTTACTTTATTTATTTGTTTTTGGCTGTGTTGGGTCTTCGTTGCTGCACACAGGCTTTCTCTAGTTGCGGCGAGCAGGGGCTACTCTGTGTTGTGGTGCACGGGCTTCTCATTGCGGTGGCTTCTCTTGTTGCAGAGCACAGGCTCTAGGCATGTGGGCTTTAGTAGTTGTGGCACGCGGGCTCAGTAGTTGTGGTGCGCAGGCTCAGTAGCTGTGGCGCACGGGCTTAGTTACTCTGCGGCATGTGAGATCTTCCTGGACCAGGGCTCGAACCCGTGTCCCCTGCAATGGCAGGTGGATTCTTAACCACTGCGCCACCAAGGAAAGCCCTCTCTTAGCAACTTTCAAGTATACAATACAGTATTATTACTATAGCCACCATGCTGTACATTAGATCCCCAGAACGTATTCGTCTTATAACTGGAAGTTTGTACCCTTTGACCTTCCATTTCTCCCCTGCGCCCCCTCCAGCCCTGGTAACCACTGTTTCACTCTCTGTTTCTATGAGTTTGGCTTTGTTAGGTTTCGCATACAAGTGATAATGTACAACATTGTCTTTCTCTATCTGACTTATGGTGGGCTGTTCCTTGACCTCTCAGTCTTGGTCTTTTCATCTGAAAAGTGGGGAGAATGGTACCAACCCCATAGTGTGTTCGGGTTGGTTGCAGAGAGGTTGGTGTGAGAGAGCTCCGTGCGGCGAAGCTCTGATTAAAGGTGCAGGGTTACTCCTGTTATACTCGCCCTGTGTCATCCTGACCCTTCCTCCTATGGGCCGGCCCCGGAAGTGCTTAGGAAATGTCGAATCAACATGTTCTATTTTCAGAGTCAATCATTGTGACTCTTTTTTTGTTAACCAAACATGCAAATTCTGACAACCCAGTTGGATTTTCCATTCTAGGCTCTCCTCACCCTCAGCCAGCACCCGTGCTCCAGGCATACGTGGCGCATGACCGGACCTCAGTCCTGGGGGCTCTGAGCCTGGTCACCAGGCCCTTTTGGGCGTGTCTGGAGATGTTCGGGGTGCCCCGGGGTGGGCTGACTCCCAGGGCCAGCCTGGGCAGGAGGAGAAGGGGGTGCAGGGGGAGCCATCTTGAGGGTCATTTCTGTGTCCCTTTGGTCCAGCTGATGCCCCGGGTTTGTTTTGTGGACCTGAGTGTGTCACCCCATCGCTGGGTTCTGGATGGTGGAGGTGTCCGTGGCCTCCTTTACCGTGGTGGATCGGGGCCGCGTCTGTAGGAGCCCAGCCACCTGCCCTCATCACCTGTCCTCTCCATGCCCCGTTTCCAGTCGCGAGGCCTACATGCCTCTCCCTGAGGGCCTTCTCTGCAGCCAGAGCGCACTCGGCCTGGGTCCACGCCCCACCCCAGAGAAGCTCTCAGCCCACGACTGAGCCATGGAACTTGGTGGATAAACACTGCAGCTCCCTTGCCCGCCAGGGCGTAGCTCTGAGCTACATGGTCTCCGTGGTCCCTGGGCTCCCTGGGGACTGAGCGCCGTTTGTCCACAGCATCATCTGTCACCTGCTTGGTATCACATCCGTGTTTTGTTTTCCTCTTGTTCCCAGTTCCCCGCCCCTCCCCGCTCCCCAGCCAGTGCTCCCCGCGAACACGTCCCAGGTCAGCTACTTGCGCGCAAATCTCTACCTTAAGGTCAGTTTCTGGGGGAACCCGAACTAAGATGTGGGGAACCTTCCATGTTTTAGGAGGGCCTGGTGCCTGTTCAGAATGAGCTGTTTGGTTTGTTGGGGAGAAATGCATCTGTTATACTGGACACAAAAAAATCCCTCCAGAAAACTGCGTCACCGACCCTGTCTGCATCTTTAGCTGAGCCAGTAAGAAGCACTGCAGCAATGCCAGAAATCACCCACCTCTGGGACGTGTCCTGGAGTCCCGGGCCTGCCTGCGGGTGGCCCTTCTTCATCGTGGAAGAGATGGGAAAGGCTGAGTGTCCTCCCAGGGCTCAGCGTGAGGGGACCTTGATCATCTCCTATCAGGGTGGAGATTCAATGTCAAGACCCCCTTCTCCCTCTAAAGCTGTGACACCACGTGCTCTTTTGGTTACAACCTGCCAGGGCAGACCACTTTTACGTGGGCCCGAAACATGTTCTGTCTTTTCACTCACTCTCCTGGCTTATTACTCCCGCCACCAAAGACTGCTCCCCAACTTCCGATTCATCCCCCAAATGTGAAGATTTCCTACCAGTTCAAAATAATTTGTTATACCTTCTGGAAAGAAGCTGGTAAAGAGGTTGTCCCAATAATGGAATAAAAATCAATCTGTTTTTAGGAAACTGTGCGTGTTTGGATGTATAAACTTGACTCGTTTAGTGAAATACCAGTCGTGTTGACTAGAATTACACCTCATATGTGACTTTTTTCTTTCAGAGTAGGCTTTTGGGGACCACATTGAGTTTTCACAAGAAACTTGACTTTTTTCAAGGGCTTGGAAATACAAAAGAGCTTGTCTTTTGTTTATGGCAAAAAGGAAGCCTTCTCCACCCTGTAGAGGAAAGAAAAAACCCCACCGCTTACAAAACCTCTGGAGAAAGCATTGAACTCAAAAAATCAGAGTTCCAGGAAATAGACTCTCCACACGGGTCTGCAAGGGTGTGTTGAACTTTTAAATGCAAATGTAGTGGAATCAATAGTTTTTTGAAAATGTATAGTATGGTGAGTGAGTGCTGCCAATACAGCATCATTACCCCGGACCCATGGGAGCAGGAGCCCTTTTGATGAGAACTGATTTTGCTTGGATGAAAAGAGGCCCTGCCTGTGAACAAACCAGGGAGGAATCCTTTCGTATTCTTAGAAGAGGCTGCTGGGTTTGCATGATGTCAGTGGTCTTTCAACCAAAAGGCCCAGAAATATTCTCCCTACTAAGCACAGAAAGTGGGGCCATTACTAACCCCCAAGAATCATATCGATTTTGATTACTTTTACTTTGAATCCTTACTCGGAAACTAAGCTCGAGAGTGGTTTGGGCTCATCTTTTTCTTTGCATTTACTTTATGGATGATTTAGACCATCGTTTGAAGGCTGCATGTTTTCATGGGGGAAGTAGCGTTATTTTTAGATCCCTTGAGTTCAATCAAACTTGAATTTTATAAAGAGATGTTAGTGGACTTGAGCCTTTGGGAGCTCATGTTCAACTACTTTGCGTTCTGTTTCTCATTCCCTTGAAGGAGGGATTCGAGGGAATCACTGGTCTTTGTAGATACACCAGCCAGTCGCGGTGCAAGTTCAGACTCCTGGGAAGGGTTTTTCCAGCGTGAGGTCTGATACCCCTCGGTGACCCTGGCGCCTTGATGGACCACAGGGTTGGCTGTGGCCAACCTTCACTCGTCGTGGCCGTGGACGACATGTGGATTTTGTGTGCTGTCACCATCTCCTCTTTCCTGGAAACAAAAACACGTCCCTTTTTGCACAGAGAAAAATACTCCCTGCCCTTCCTTGCCCTTCCGGAAGGAGGCTTCACGTTTTCAAGTGATCTCTAGGTGATGAGTAGGTGAGAAGCATCTCAAAGGCAGATTCCTCCCGCTCCTGGGACCCCAGGCCCAGCTGTTTTTACCCAAATCAAAACTTTCTGTCCTTTGAGCCCTCAAGGTCTTCTCTCCTTTCATTGTAGGAAAAGGATTTTACCGAACATGCCTTTTTTCTCTAAATCCTGGGACTTTCAATTCAATAGCTCCTCATTTGTAACTCGGGCAGCTCCTGAAGAAAGAGGTCAGTCACTGAGCCACACAACTCCATCTTTTAGTCAATAACAAAATCCATGTGTATAGGATTTTCCAGATTCCCAAAGGGAATCATTACTGGGATAATCATTTAAAGGCATTTCTTTGCAGCATTTTCCCAGAAATCAGATCTCAGAGCCATACCTCCTGGGTTTGTTTCCTGGGGCTGCTGTAACTGATTACTACGTACTGGGTGGCTTAAAGCAACAGAAATGTATTCTCTTACAATTCTGGAGGCTGGAAGTCCAGAATCAAGGTGTTGGTGTGCTGTGCTCGCTGCAGGGGCTCTAAGGGAGGATCCTCGCTGCCTCTTCCGGCGTCTGGGGGCTCCAGGCGATGCTCCGCGTTTCCTGGCTCGTGGGCGCATCTTTGTAGCCTCTGCTGTCTGTATTCACGTGGCCTTCTTCCCTCTGGGTCCGTGTCTGGGTCTTCTCTTTGTCTCTTATGAGTGCAATTGTCACTGGGTTTAGGGCCACCGTAAATCCAGAATGATCTCGTCTTGAGATCCTTAATTACTTTTTTCTGCCAAGATCCTTCTTCTAAATAAGGTCGCAGTCCCAGGTTCCTGGGTTTAGGACGTGGGCACATCTTCTGGGGGCCACGGTTCAACCCTCTTTTGTGTTTTATAATCGAAGCAAACTCTTCCTTTGGGTGTTACAGGCTACCCTGCGGCTTTCCGTTTTCTGTAACCGCTCCGGAGTGGAACTTAGCCTTTGGGGGGAAATAACCTTAATCGGGGTTTCTGGTGCAACTCTTCCCTCTGCTCAAGGACTCTCCTCCAGTTTATAAGAAGGCTTTTAGGGGCTTCCCTGGTGGCGCAGTAGTTGAGAGTCCGCCTGCCGATGCAGAGGACACGGGTTCGTGTCCCGGTCCGGGAAGATCCCACATGCCGCCGAGCGGCTGGGCCCGTGAGCCATGGCCGCTGAGTCTGTGCGTCCGGAGCCTGTGCTCCGCAATGGGAGAGGCCACAGCAGTGAGAGGCCCGCGTACAGCAGAAAAAAAAAAAAAAAAAGGCTTTTAATTTCCAGTCCATATTTAATAGACCTATTTCGTTTTTAAAGTAGACCTTCTCCAAACTTGAAAGTAACAAATACACAAATGCAGGACAGCACGTTATACCTTCGATATATTGGAACAGAGAAACAAAGACAGCTGAAAAGCATCCGGATTAGAACTTGAAATATGGGTTTGGAAATTGAGATAAAATTCCTTTTATAGATATTAAACTAACACTTGCCTTAAATGGCAAGAATGAGTTAACTGTAAACTGTTTACTGAGGCTTGAAGACAGGTTGGGGGTCAGCCTGTCTCCTCCTGGGGACACGTGTCTGTGTTGGTCCTGACTTCGTGACCCAGATGGGGCTGCTTTCTCTTATAGTAACTCTCCGCTCCGTGGCGGGCAAACCCCCAACCTGGTTGGGCCAGTCGTTGACCCCCTCCAGCCAGCGTGTGAGTACTGGGATGCACCCCAGGACTGGCGCTCCTGCACGGGCCCTGAGACGCGGCGCAGAGCCCTGGTCACACTTGTGGGGGGGGGGGCGCTGTACCTGCCTCCCTGGTCTGCCAAACTGCCGGATGCGTGCATGGTTCCAGCCGCCTTCAGCTCTGATCCCCCTGAGCTGGCTGGGGGCAGAGAGGAAGGAGCCTCCGTGCAGCTCTGGGAAGCTCTGGATTTCTTTGCACTTAAGGGGGATTTTGAATGCAACAGGCCCGTTTCTAGGAGTTTATCCTCAGGAAATGTTTAGAAAATGCACATCACTGTCTGCAGAGCTACTCATTTGCAGTGTCCCCAGTTGGAGGGTGGTTATGTCAGTTAGTACACGTGCATGCGAAGAACAGCTCCATGACCCTCCGGGGGGTGGGCCTGGGTCTGAAGGACCCTCTCGCGCGCGCGCGCGCGTGCGCACGCGGCCGCAGCGGGGTTCACGTCTGAGCTCCGTCACCTGCTACGTGCAGCTGAGGGGGGGGGGTATTGCCACGTTCCTCACCTGTAAAATGCACTCATCAGACAGCTCGCCTCCTAGGGTCCCTGTGAGGATTACACGAGTCAGTAGAAGCAGAGTGCTTAGGACAGGGAGCGCCTGGGGAGGGGATGAGCTCAGCGAGGATGCGCCATGACCAGGACGCACCTTCAGGGAAGGAAGCACGTGTGGAACGGTATGTAGGCGGTGACCCTGTTATTTCCTACATATTGCGTACGTGTCGCGTGTCTGTACCAACGTGTTGACACACTTGTGAGAAGGGATATTTCAGGGGATTTTAATGAAATCATTGGTTAAGTCAAGTGCTTGAATCGTGCGGTTCCACGTGGGATCCTTTTCTGTGTCCCGTTCATCCTTTCCCTTGTTTGTGGATGGAACGATACCTCTGGAGCAGGACATGCAGTGGAGAGCGAGAGGGTCACTAAAGTCACAGAGATACCACCTCCTGGAAGGGGAGACCGTATTCAACAAGCACACGGTTAATCACTTCATCACAAGTGCGGCGCGAGCTGGGGGTGTGGTGGCGAGGGGCCCGGGAGCCCTGGAAGAAGTCGCGGGGGCAGCCGGTCACTGAAGGATGAGCAGGGTTCCCAGGGGAGAGGGGGGTACTCTGGCAGAGGGGGCAGCGGGTGGGAAGGCCTGGAATGGCCAGGAAGGCCGGGAGCCAGGGCGGGGCGGGGTGATGGGAGTAGGTGGCAAGGGAGCTCCCTTTTGGACCCAGAAAGGCATAAAACAGACAGCCGCCTGTAAGGGTTTCAGACAGTGGGGAGCTGTGCTTAAGTATAGGTTTAGACGTGCTCCCCCAGCTGCCCGGGGAGGTGATGCAGGGACACCCAGCGGAGGGGTGAGGGTGGCTGCCAAGGGGGGCGGCTCCCGGCAGTGGGGGAACTGGATTGCCTTGAAAGGCAATCTGATTTACACCGAGACTCTCCCAGGTTAACCTCGTGGTAAAGGAACGCACCTCAACGCCAGGACAGCGTGGCAGCTTAGCACATGAAGCACTGGGAAGACAAAGAGGCTGAACTAAAACCCCTTAAAAGCAGTTGGTATCCCGGCGGATGCACTGCCTGCCCTCTGCTGCTGCAGCTGCATCCCAGGGCCCCGGGCGGAAGCGGGCTGCGCACCCCGCCTGCCTGCTCTGCCCCGGTGGGCGGGCTCCCTCCCCAGCCTGTCGCCAGGGCTCCTGCAGCGCTGCCAGCAGGGGGCGTGGCTGGATTCGAAGCGATGACGAAACAGGAAACTGGGCAGCTCTTCTGAAGGCCGGGCCTCCAAGGCCAGTGTGCCATCAGGGTCCGGCCCGGGGCCTGGGGCTGCCTGACCGACAGCAGCTCTGGCTGTGAGAGGGACGGGCCAGGTCTGACCGCGACCCCGCCATCTGTCAGCCGGGGACGGTCAGCAGCGTGAGTGAAGCAGGGGCTCCGGCAGGGCCGCCCACCCAGCACCTGCTCTCGGGGCACCCAGGTGGGCGCCGGAAGGAGACGAGATGGCGCCTCGGCCCTTCTGCTGGCCCCGAAGGGAGAGCAGGGTTTGGGCCAGAACCCGCTGCGTGGCTGTGTCCGCGGGTGGCTCTCCCGGCGCTCTAGGGAAGGATGCTTTTGCTGTCACGGCGCTGGCTTTCGCCCGCAGAGCCTGCGGGGACGGGCGGAGGCCCTCGTCCTCCCTCGCGGCGCAGCCCAGGCCTGAGCTCGCCCACCTCTGCACAGCGCGGCGGCTCCTGGACGCCCGGCCCGCGTCGGTCTCCTCCACAGGATGGAAGCGCGAGGCCTCTGGCTGTCGGTCTGAGCCAGGCCGACAGAGCGGGGCTCCGTGGCGGGGACATCAGAAAGCTCTGGAGCCCGGGCTGCGCCTACCACCCACAGACGGAGGCCGAAATGTGCTGTTTTCCTGGCCCTTGGTGTAGAGAGGAAACTGGCTGAGCTAATTCGGGAGCCCGGAAGGCGGGCGATTCGCAGGTCAGTCAGGCATCCGCAGGGTCACGTGACGGGCGAGCCGGGGCCCGGCTGAACCGAAGTTCAGTTTCCAACTCGAAAGTCCTGTGTCGGAACCACCACCGGGAGAGACGAGCGTGGAAGCTCGGGATGGGGCGGGTGGCCAGCGCGCAGTGAGCGGGGGGCTTCTTGGCCTCCGTGTGGACGCTGTTCAAGGTGACTGGCCGATGAGCTGACTCAGACCAGCCTGAGCCGTGAAGATGCGGGGCGGCCCTCAGAGACCGGGCTGTGGCGAACCCCCTCGCGGCCCTGCTCCTGGCCTGGCCTCCTTTCCCAGCCCCTCCTTGGGCAGGAAGGACATAGGCTCTGGCCGCTTTCCCCCTTTTGTTCCCGACTCCCAGGAAAGGCCACGGAATCGGGTTTCCTTGGCCATGGTCAGCCTGTCCCGTGTCCTGTGCTGACCCCTTAGCTGGCCACCGTGACCAGAGGAAGGGGCTGCCTGGGCTCCGCCGCTGGAAGCTGGAGTTGGTCCGAGGGGGGCGGGTGGGTGTGGGGACAGCAGGGAGGGGGTCAGTCCTCTCCTTGTCCCTACCATGTCGCCTGAATCTCAGTATTCCTTCAAATCCATCTTTCTAGCTCCCTCTTCTTTTTTTCCCCTAAAATCAGTGCCTTTTCATTTTTGAAACTTCTGAATATTTAGGGTCATTTACAGCATAGTGACTTGCCACTGTAATTGCCCAAAGAGCCCTGGGCGGAAAAGGGGATTTATTGGCTCGTGTAACTGAGGACGTTTCCTGTCCGTGGTGAATGCAGTGCTGTCTGTGTGGGGACCACTGGCCCCATCTCTGCCCTTTTGGGTGTGGAAGACTCTTTGCTTTGCACACTCCACGCTCCCAGCCGCCCCATCATGACCCTTTTCTTCCCCAGATGTCTCAGGTGGGAGTCACTGGGACCAGGGCTGATAGAAGGGTGCACTGGGCCTTGGAGAGGACCCTCCTCCCTAGGGGAGAGGTCGGAGGTGTGTCCCCAGTGGTCGGAGAGCAGCCAGGAGTGGGCACATGCTGGCCGTGGCAGACAGAATGGCCCGCTGCCCGGCAGTTCTGTGCCAAGCACCTTGTCTGGCCACTGCTCCCAGATGCCTAAAGGTTCAGCATCTCCCTGACGGGCTTTCTGTGGTGTCCGTTTCTTTTAAAGATGACATTAGTGTCAGGCTGGCAGTTTTGGACATCATCCTTCTGTTCAGTGAGTGCTGCCCTAAAAGCAAGCCCTTTTGAGCAGGATTGATAGAGTTATTAAGAATTATCTTCCTGGAATCAGAATGAAAGTGCTGTTGCTCACTGTGTCCATTCTAGGTCATTGGGGCTGAAGCCAGGCAGGATTTTGGGGGCACTCAGAATCCTTCTGATGGAGCTCTGCATTTGAAGCCTGGGTGCAGGAGTTTTCAGAAGAGGATGGTGCTCTGCATGACGGCTGTTTGGCTTGACAGACAGACCCCTGAGTCTCAAAGGTATTCTCCTATGTTTTCTTCTAGCAGCTATATTCTTTAAGCTTTAATGTTTAGGCTTGTGATACATTTTGAATTAAATTTTGTGTACAGCGTGTGGTAAGGGTCAAGGACTTTATTTTTAAGGACCTGGTTGTTCCAACACCATTTGCTGTAAAGATGTTCCTTTTCATATTAGATCACTTCTGTGCCTTTGCTGCATCTCCTTTTGCTCTCTCTATCCTGTTTCGTTGATGTATTTGTTGTTATTTTATACCAGTGTCACACTGCCTTGATTACTCTAGCTTTGTAGTAAGTATTGAAGTCAGGTAGTAAGTCTGCCAACATTATTCTTCTTTTCTAACATTGTTTTGGCATTTTAAGGTACTGTGCATTTCCATACAAATTTTAGAACCAGCTTGTGAATTTCTACATAGAAGCCAGCTGTGCCTTTGATTGAGATTATGTTAAATTTATAGAGAAATTTTGGGGCAGTTGACATTCTTAACAATATTGAGTCTTCAAAGCCATGAGCATGGGATGTGTCTTCATTTATTTAGGTCTTATTTAATGTCTCTTTGTAATATTTTGTGGTTTCTTAGTGAACAGATATTGCATATACTTAGTGAATTTATTGCTGAGTATTTTGTTTTTTCATGCTATTGCAAAAGGAATTTTAAAAATTTCATTTTCCAATTGTTTTTTGCTAGGATATAAATTTACAGCCTATTGTTGTATTTTAAACATGTGTTCTGGGACCTTGTCAATTCATTTATTAGTTCTAATAGTTTCATAAATTCCTTAGGATTTTCTCTGTAGGCAATGGGGTTATATGCAAATAGATAGTTTTACTTCTCCTTTTCTAATCCCTGTGCTGTTTATTTGCTTTTTCTTGTCTGATTACAATGGTTAGGACTTCTAGTGTAATAACTGAGTATGTGTACTGAGAGTAGATGTCATTGCATTATTCCCTGCATTGGGGGGGGGGGAAGTATTCAGTCTTTTAACATTCAGTATAACTTTAGCTGTTTTTTTTTTTTTAAGGTTCCTTTAGCAGATTGAACATGTTCCTTTCTAATCCTAGTTTGCTGAGGTTTTAAAAATCATGAATGATTGTTGAGTTTTGTTAAATGAGCAAATGCTTTTTTCACATCTATTGAAATAATCATATGCTTTTCTTTTATTCTGTTAATAATGTGGCTTATATTTATTGCTTTTCTAATGCTAAACCAACCTTGTATTCTTGGGTTAGTTCTCACATGGTCATGTGATATTATCCACCTTATATCTGCTAATATTTTGTTAAGGAAATTTGCATGTTTCATGAGGTATCCTTTTCTGTGATTTTCTTTTATTGTAGTATACTTTTCAGGTTATTGTATTAGAATTATGCTGGCCTCATATAATGGATTGGCAAATGTTCCTCTTCTATTTTCTGAAAGAGTTTGTACAAGAGTGGTGTTATTTTCTTCTTTAACATAGACGGGGCCATTCAGATTGTGTGTTGCATCTGTGTCAGATTTGGTAAGCTGCGTATTTTTCACAAAATTTGTCCATTTCATCTAAGTCACCAAATTTGTTGGCATAAACTTCTTCAAATACTCCTTTATTTTCCTTTCAAAATCTGTAGGTTCTATAGCAACAGTCCACCCTTCATTCCTGAAATCGATAATTTGTCCTTTTTCTCTTTTTTTAACCAGTACAGCTATAGGGGGTTTGTAAATTTTATTGCTCTTGTTTGTTTTCTATTTCACTGATTTTATTACTTCCTTCCTTCTGTTTAATTTGGGTTTACTTTGCTCTTCTTTTACTAGGTTCTTGGGTTGTACATTCATTCATTAATTTTTCCACTGTTTTTTCCTAATATAAATATCTGAAGTTATAAATCTCAGCACATTCCAAAAATCATATGATTTGTATTTTCATTGTCATTCACTGTGAATATTTTCTAAATTTCCCTCATTTTTTTTCTATGAGATATGGATTATTTAGAAGTATGTCTAATTTTCACACACTAACAGTTTTTTGAAATATGATTATTAATTTCTAATTTAATTCCACTTTGGTCAGAGAACATAGGTATGATTTTAACCCCTTTACATTTAATAAGTCTTATTCTATTGGCCTGTATAGTGTGTCTTGGTGAACATGCTAGGTGGGCTTGCAAAGAATGTGTATTATGCAGTTTTTGGTTGTAGTAAAGGGCAAATCTATAGTTTACTCATTTTTAATCTATTTGTTCTATTAATTTATGAGGGGAGGAAAGTTAAAATCTTTAACAGTGTTTGCGGAATTACGTGTCCTTTTAATTCTATCAATTTTTCCTTCATGGAGTTTGAAATTCTATTAGGTACATGCATATTTATGATTATTTTGTTTTCCCGTTGCTTCATATATCTTGTACTTTTGGATTATATCCTAACTTTGTGAGTGGTATGTCATAGAGACTCTGTATTTTGTTCTGTGTCTCCAAAGATTACTTATTTTCTTTGTTAATCAGGCAGTATACGTGACTGAACTCAAACTTCAAATCCTCTCTCTCTTGCGGTGTGAATAGCTCATATCCAGGTTCAGTTCTTTCAGTCTTAGCAGGGCAGCTTGGAGCCTGCCCTGCGTCTGTGTTGTTCAGTGGTCAGCCAGAGATTTGGGTTGAGTTTATACACGGAATTCCTTCTCCTGTCCTGGCTGTCTCCCCGCCAGTATTTCCCATTTATTCTCCAGTGGTCATGGTTGCTCCAAACTCCTTCCTCTGGTTCTTTAAGCCAGAAAGACTGAGGATTTGCTATTGAAGTTTAGCTGCCCTGAATGTCTCAGATTTGGACTTGCTCTTAGACTAAAAGTCATAAGCATGGGAAATTCACCCCATGCTGTTCCCTTTTTCCAAATATCTACTCCCTCCAGTGTCCACCTGCTTCTGATCACTCTCCAGGGCCTTCAGACTTAAAAAAATATTGTCTAAAACTTTTAGTTTGTATGTGTGGGAGGGTTAGTCCAATAGGAGCAATTTATCCATAACCAGAAGTGGAATGATCCATTTGCTTTGTGTTTTCCAAAATTTTTTTGCTGTTGACTTACATACTTAGATTCTGTCCATATGAACCGATGTTATTTTTATCCCTTTGCTCTTATTTTAGTGAGTTTTTTTCTAGGTAGCAGCTATAAATGCATTTATTCAAGCTTCTGTGTTTAATCTAGAGTGTTTTTCTATTTTGAATAATTTCCAAAGAAATTCTGGGTTAAAGGGCATAAACACTTTCAAAGCTTGTGATAAGTGCTGACAACATATCTTAGATTCTGTTTTCACCCATCGCTCTCTCTTTGCAGTAATAGCCCTTGTTTGCAGAGGGGCTGCCCTTCTCTTCATTCTTTCTGGTAGTAAGAAAGGCCCACAGCTATGCTCAGAGCTGAAGCCAGGACCAGGGAGCCCCTGGGCAGATCACCCAGATGGAAGGGTTTTCCAGCCCAAGACCCAAATTAGATTCCCTAACTTTCTTCATTGATCTAAGCCTGTATATCCTCAGGAATAGTTAAATCTCTCATTGGGTTGGGTTTGCGTTTTTATAATCTCTGCCTCTGCTCACCTCATCAACTTGCCACGAGTCAGGGTTATGGATTTATCATGCAGTTAATTCCCAGTCAGTTAGAGAACTAGGGTAGAAGAGAGACAGAAAAAAACATTTGAAGGTCTCATATCAGGTGCTGTTTGAATTGACCTGGAGACTCTCTGGAACAGGTCAGTTCTTGGAGGTGAACGAGAACCAGCAGCCCCATGGCTGGTCAGGGGAGAAGCTGGCAGCCTGACGATGTCGTTGATCTCACTGTGTCCCAGCTCATCAGGTCTCCTCCCTGGCAAGCTCGTCACAATCCTTTCGGGCTCGATCACGGCCTTCTTTGTTTCTTCTCTTCTCTTTGGTAGCTTATGGCACTCCTTGTGGACATGGAGTCTCAGTTTTCCTCAAATTGCAGGAAGCAGAGACACAGGACAGAGGGTGCTGTGGAGAGAATGTGGGTGTTGACCAGGCAGAGGATAGCCACGGTCTCGGGGAATGGCTCCCCCGGCTGCTGGAGGGCTGATGGTTCCAGAAGATCCTAACTGAGCTGTTACTGAAGGGACGCACCTGGGACTTGAATTGTCATTTCAAGGGGAGGGACAGTGGGGTGAGGAAAATATCCACTCAAAGTGTGATCTGCGGGACCAGAAGCATCAGGGTCACCTGGGAACTTGCTAGAAACACCTAATCCCACCCCAGAGCTGTGAATGTGCCTTTCAACAAGACCGCCACGTGATTTCTACACACCTTAATTTGCTCTGCATTTGCTGCATGACATTGGGGAGCAATGCATGTCACGTTGCTTGGTTTTTCTAGAGAACAGAAAGCCCACCTTTACGCCCCGTTCACCAGCATTGGGGAGATGCTCACCATCGACAGTTATCAGCGGCCCCCTCCCATCTCTGGGGTCTCCGGGGTCCTGCAGGGACCTCGGGGCGTGTGCCATGTGGGATGTTCTGGAAAGTTCTCCATGGCCTGTCCATCCTGGCTGTGGGGATGTGCCCAGTGCTGGCCCGCCTGGTCCTCTGGGAGGAGGGTGACTTGCCGCTCTCACCCCGCACTTGGCCACCAGCCTTGAGCATTGGGGGCCTCCCCTTCTCCTTCCTCCACCGCTCAGCCTGGGGGGGATCTGATGCCCTGCCGCTCTCCCCACTACACTCTCCATCTTTCTGCACTGTCCTCTTGGATGTGTTGACACTGACAGACACTGCCCACTTGGACGTGGTGACGCTGTCCTGGAGAGTCTGGCCGAGGCCTCCTGGCTCTTCCTGGGGAAGCTCGGGCCTCCGTCCTCACCACCCTGGCCTCTGCCGAGGGAAGAGGAAGTCATCTCGTTGAGCGAGACTCTGCTTTTTCCCTGTGGCTTCTCTGAGGCTGAGGCTGGACCTTGAGGTGGAGGCACCTCGTGGGGACACAGGATGGGTGGCTGGAAAGGACCGTGCGGGGTAGAGAGCCATCTTGACTCCTGAGCGACATAGCAGGGGTCCTGGAGGGCCACAGGGAGTTCTCCACTGGTCCTTGGAGGCTGTTCAGGGCCTGGGTTGGAGGGCCCTGGCTTCTGCTGTAGCAGGGCTCTGGGTGTGACCTCGGGCTGACGGGGCCTGGAGAGGCTGGGCTCTCGAGGCCTGTCGGCTGGTTGGGACCTGCAGTGACCTCAGGAGAGTCACTCCCTTCTCTGTCCTTGGTTTCTTCTTCTGAGAATGAGGACCACAGTAGTGTTACCTCTCAAGGCCGCTGTGAAGAGTGGATACAAGCAAAGCCCGGAGCGCCACGCTCCCAGGGTGAGCAGCCACGCAGGTGACAAAGATGCGGAAGCTGCAGCGCCGCCATCAGGGCTGACGTCTGTTGGCACAAGCAGAGAACCAGGGGCACTGCTCATGCAGGGGCCTGGCCGGGAGGCCCGGGCGGTGCTCCACGGATAGGACGGTGGCCCGCCTGGGCCATGGGTGCCGCAGAGACCCAAGTGTTTCTGACCTGAGCCTGTGGGCCCTTTTCTCGGTCTCACAGGGTTGTCCTTGAGGGCCCTCCTTCCTGCTCTCTGGACGGAATAGTCAGGATATACAGGTCTTCCTCCACCTATGATGGAGTCACGTCCTCATAAAGCATCGTGAGTCGGGAAGATCATAAGCTGAAATGCATTTGCTGCACCTCCCCTCCTGAGCTTCACAGCTCAGCCCAGCCTCCCTCAGATGTGCTCAGAGCACGGACGTTAGCCTACAGTTGGGGAAACAAAGCCTATTTTATAATAAAGTGTTGAATGTCTCATGTAATTTATTGGGTACTGCACTGAACTTGAAAAACACAGTGGCTGTCTGGGTCCAGGATGGTTGGATGGTTTTCACCAGCTGGTTTTCAACCCCGAGATCGCGGGGCTGACCGGGAGTTGCAGCCGCTGCCCAGCATCACGAGAGAGGGTCGGCCCCCGTCTCACTAGCCCGGGAAAAGATCCTAATTCAAAACCTGAAGTACGCGGCTTCTACTGTATGCGCATCCGTTTCACACCGTCATAAAGTCGGAAAATCCTAAGTTGAACCACGAGTTGGGGACCATCCATGGATGGAGCTAAGCTTCGGGAGAGAAGCCTTCATTCATTTGCTGGAGTTACTTTCTTCCGGGGAGAACGAACGCCTTGCTCAGATAAAGTATTTTTAGAGATCATCTGTGCTACATTAAGGGAATGTTTTTAGAATCTCTAGTTCTAAATTTCACTTTGATCTCACAAGGAATATTTTATCGGATAACGCAGGCCTGGCAGGGTGGCTTTGTCCCCCCCTGTACTTGTCACTGTCACCGTGGAGCAGACCGGCAGGGTGCTCTCTGGGCCTTCTCTCCAGGCGGGAGATATCTGAGCTGACATCACTGCTGACCAGGATGCTATGATCACATTGGATCTGAGAGCCTCTGGGACCCACATCGTTTTCTTAATTTGCTTGCTGGTGTGACAAAGATGAAGCTCATTTCGAGGAAAGTTGGAGGCAGACAGAGCTGCGTGGGGAGACACAATAAGGAGCATTTATAATTTTCATCAAGTAGCAGATTTCAGAGACCGTTCAGTCTAGGCTGGAGCTCCAGGCGGAGCATCCCCCGGAAGCTGGTTTTCCATGGGCCTCTCCTGTTTCTTGACCTCATTTCTCAGGCAGATGATGGATGAGAGGAAACTCACTGGGGCATGGGCTTTCCTCTCAAGGTGAGGCTTGGGAACCTGGGCTGCGGGAGGGGCTCGGGCCCCTGCAAGTGGAGAGACAGGTGATTTTGAAGACGATGACGATGCTTACTGTGGTGGGGTGAGAAGTGTCCCCCAAAGACGTGTCTTCATGTGGCTTCTCCTCGCGTCTCTGTATGTGCTGTCTGCTTCCATCTCTTCTAAGGATATCATTCACTGGGTTTAGGGCCACCCTAATCCAGCATGATCTCATCTTGAGATACTTACCTGAAGTACATCTGCAAAGGCCTTATTTCCAAATAAGGTCACATTCACAGGTAACCAGGGTTAGGACCTGGGCATATCTTTGGGGGACGTTTCCTCTGTGTCCGCTAGTGGGGAGGGTGTGTTTCCTACCAGGGCCTCAAGCCTTTGCCAAATGGCCAGCGGTTAGCTTTGCTTCTTTGGCATTTTTATAGCCCTTACTCTTAAGGAACCGGGTACAAATCGCTGTCTACAGTTTGGGTCAGAAAGAGGCCAGCGTCCACTGCCAAAGGCCCACCTTCTGAGTGTCAGAGTGGGATTGAGCCTGGACTCTGCCTTGTGGTGAGAGCCTGGCTGAGGGGGACACTTGCGGCTTTTGCTGCCCTGCGTCTATTCCATAGTTTGTCTGTGAGCAAAGGACCCCTTCCCAGCCCCCAGCCCATGTGGCTGGGCCCAGGCCCCTGGGTGAGGTTGGCAATCAGCCACTAAGACTAAATTCTGACACTTCTGTTTGAGCTGGGGAAGGGGACTCTGTCCTTCCAATAGAACCAAATCTGGAAGTACAGAGGGCTGGAGCGCTGCAGCCATTCTGTCATCATGAGGGGAAAGTCTGCTTAAGACAACACCAGAGCTGGGACTAGCGAGAGGCCAATGGGGCCCAGGGGTGCAGAATTTAAGGAGGTGTCAGACTCAGGGTTGTGCAAGTGCAGGTTGGCCCTGGACAGCACCATTGAAAGCAGAGCTGAGGGAGAGAATACAAGAATTCCTGATGACATTGTCTGAGTTCCTGGATCCCACTGTGCCTGAAGCCATTAACCTCTGAATTATTCAGTGTATGAGCCCATACATTTTCTTTTGCTCAAGCCAGTTTGAATTGGGTTTTCAATCTCTTGCAGCCGACAGAGCCCTTGTAACATACCTGCCCCCACATTACTCCCCACTGAGGTTGGGAGGGTGCTCCGGACCCCTCCCCAGAGTCTGCCTGAGGGTCTTATATGAAGTCCCAGCATCAGACCACAAGTCTTCAAGGTCTGTACAGCATCCCTCCAGAGGCCTGCTACAGCCCCTGCAAGCAGGCCTCCTGCTCTCCTCCGAAACCCCCACACCCAAGGCACGGCCTCCCCTGTGAGCTGGGCACACCCCAGGAAAGAGCGGGGAGATACAGAGACCAGGCGTCAGGTCGAGGGGTGCTGCTTGAGTCTCAGAGAAGCCCCCGGAGAGAGCGATGACGGGTGCTTGCCGGGGAAATGTGTCCGATGATCTCAAGCCCGAGACGGGCAGTAGGTCTGTGGCTACAAAATGAGGTTCAGTTTCCAGAGAGGTTAGGAGGCCCCGGGGCGCACAGCCTCATGACGATGCCCGGGGTCTCCAGAGCTGGCCGCCCCTCGCCAGGCTGCGAGCATTCAGCCTCAGGCGCCCTGCCAGTATCATGCGGGACCGGGGGGCCTCAGTGGAGGACATTTCCCATAGTTTGCCCCTCCTCTACACCTCTGCCCCCAAGACAGGCTTACTTCTGAGCTCACAGCCCATTTATTTAGAATAAAAGTTTATGGTTTGATATACGTGCAAGAACGTTCATGAACCATCCTGTATTGGAGAACTACCAAGAAAACCAGAATCCCCTGCGGTAGATGTCATAAAGCCCCCACAGGTGTCCTCAGCTTGATCCCCCGAACCTGTGAGTATGAGACCTTACATGGCAAAGGGCGCTTTGCAGGTGTGATTAAGTTAAGACTCTTGAAATGGGGAGATTATCCTAGGTTGTCTGGATGGGTCCAGTGTAATCACAAGGGTGCTTACAGGAGAGGGGGCAGGAGGGGCAGAGTCTGATGTCGAGCAGGCGTCAGAGTGATGTGGGGAAGGGCCCAGGAGCCAAGGCTGCAGGCGTCTTCTCGGCGCTGGAAAGGCAAGGACACGAATCTCCCCGAAGCCACCGGAAGATACTGGCCCTGCCGGCGGCTTGAATTTAGGGCTTCTTACCTCCGGAACTGTAGAAGGAGAAGTTTGGGTTGCTTTAAGCCACTAGTTTGTGGTCTTCTGTTACAGCGGCCACGGGAAGCTCATACATTTGCTCTGCTGGTCAGTAAGGAGCCTGCATGTGCCTGGTAGATGCACCCACAGATTCCAGAGGTAACAAGAGACGCCCTCGGCACCAGGCTGGGCTGCGAGGTGCCTGAGGTCCCGGCACCACAGGTCTGACCTCTGGAGTCCACCAGGCTTTGCAGGTCGGGGGTGGAGGAGGGCCCACGGCCGTCTCCTCCTCGCTCTGTCTCTGGGTTTGAGGCGCCCCACTGGCGGCATCTCCCTCTTCAGCTGAAGTGGTCTCTGATGCTCGGCGAGGCGTTGCTGGATAGGATATTACATCGCAATCCAGGAGCTTTCTGGAGCAGATTACAAGACGGGGATCCTGGTGTGCAAGCAGAAACCCAGCCTCTACAGTGTGAAATTCCACTTTATCACCTTTCTCTAAAGATGCCTCACTGGCACTGAGTTAAATGGGGGGATTTACTTCTCTCTGATGCCCTAGCCCCCCAGAGAAGGAGAAATCCTCTGCTGACACTCTTTCCCATCCAATGCATGTGGAAATCACAATACACCGATTTTGTGCAATCTGTTTCTGCAAAACACTGAGTTTATTGCTCACTGAGATTGAAATGTCCAGCGAGCACTTGCTTTGCTCATCCACTGGGTAGCCCGTGGGAAGGAGGTGTAGTTAATGGTACAGCGTAAACCAGGGAGCTCAGGTCTCCTGATCATCGTGTTATGGTCAGTCTAAGCCTAGTATCCTTTTTCATAGCATTTCCTGCTGCCCGAAATCTTTCCTCTGAAAAGCAATAACAGGAAGGCCATCAGCGGAGTTATGAGAAAACCATCGTGCTTAGAGCAGCACCGATTATAGCGCGATAGCACTGCTGGCTCGTCGGGGACAATGGGCACGTTGGAATGACCCTGGGCGGCAGCCCGGGAGGCCCCAGCCTAGCGTGTTATTAAGATAAGCGATTTGGCTGCCCGGGTGAGGCTAGCCGGGACAATCAGCCCGTGGACCAGCGTGCCGTCCCGGGTTCTGGAATCCTGTCTGCAGGACGGCACCTCGGGGGAAAGGGGAGGACTGGCGGGGGGTCGGGCATGTGCTGGCCCAGCACTCACGCAGTGTCTCAGGGGAGGGTGTGAGTGTGAGGCGTCACCCTCCCCAGACATGAGGGATCACGAAATTCCACAGGGCGTGGATTCACTTTCCTGAAGTGAAAAGCGAGATCTGAGCGTCTGTGCTTTTTTCCTTCCTCGCAGTGGGTGGAAACGGGAATTTCTAGGCATTGGCTCAGATAAGCTTAGGAAACTGACAACGTTACAAAGGACAGAGGTAACACTAACCCCTGCATTAGTCCGCTCAGGCTGTCAGAGGACCACAGGTGGAACGGCTCACACAACAGAGATCTATTCCTCACAGCTCTGGAGGCTGGAGGCCCGAAGGCCAGGTGCCACGGGGCTGGTTCCTTCTGAGGCCTTTCTCCCTGGCGTGTAGACAGCCGCCTTCTCCATATCCTCACGTGGTCTTTCCTGTGTGCATGGCATCCCTGGCGTCTCTGTGTGAACACATGTCCTCTTCTTCTAAGGACCCCAGTTAGATCGGATCAGGGCCCACCCTAGCAGCCTTGTTTTACCTTAATTACCTCTTTAAGGTCCTGTCTCTGAATACAGCCACACTCTGAGTACAGGGGGTCAGGACTTCAACACATGGGTCTTGGCAGACAGAGTTCAGCCCTTAGCATCCATGTATGTGTGGCTTTATTGTGATGACGTTGGGAAACACACCAGCTCGGAGCAACGTCTGGCATTTATTTCTCATTCTAACACCTGCAGGATGTGGTCCCAGCCTATGGATAGGCTGGCTGGGGCTGGTGGAGGCTGGGGGTGGCATCAGCTGCAGGTGGGCTCAGGTCTGCCCCACGTGTCTCATCTTTTTGGAATCAGCAGCCACTCTGATTCTGGTAGAAGCCCAGACTGCACAAGCCTAGCTGGGTCACCTCCACCAGGTTCCATTGGCCAAAGCCAGTCTCATGCCAAGGTTGTAGGATCTTATTTCTAAATTGCATACACACACACACACACACACACACACACACACACACACACAGTGACCTTTTCATTTCCACTGCATGATACTCCTTTTCTTTAATCCTCTCTCAATTCAAATCTCAGCTAAATCGCTGGTTCTGTTGTCTAGTTGGCCTGTTGTATTTTTCACAGAAATGCTCCCTTTTTACAGTTCCTGTTGTTAGTCTTAGGGTATTTTCTGTAATAGAGAGCTGACCTGCGGTAGCTCCAGCCTACTGCACTGTTACACATTTGTCTAGTGGGTAATGCAATATGTCTCACCTTTTCTCTTACCTGGTTAATTCTCAAGGTGTGATAGAGAAGTGATTACTGAAGAGATGAAACATATGAGCTGAAGATGTCATACACAAACGCTGACTTTTCAATTGTCATTACATTCAGCAAAATACATCATGGTGGGTCTTTGAATTTTGCCAGCATTATGGAATCCATACTCTGGGGGAGTTTAAGATTTGGGCTGTAGGTGTGTGCCTATCAACCACATTTTAGTTGATAGAAGTGAATATTATATTATAGGGATGCACCCTTTCTACTCTGTCCTCCTTTAGATTTAAGAATAGGTCCTATGCTCTATGGTTTGTCATGTATTTCTCAAGCTGATGTGTTTGTTCTTCCTGAGAAATCCTAGGTTTCCAAATATTTCTGGCTCCTCAGTTGGTGTCATGCCTACTGGCATTTTATAGGCACTTGGGTCTAGAGCTGACCTCGCTTCATTAGTTCTGGAATCTAGGAATCAGAGTAAGTCATCTTTTAATTTTTTAAATTTAATGTAATTTTTTCTTGTGGTATAATACACATAAACAAAATTTAACACCGTAATCATTTTTAAGTGTACACTTCAGTGTCGTTAAGTACATTCACAACGCTGTGCAACCATCACCGCCATCCATCCATGGAACTTTCTCATCTTCCCAAACAGAAACTCTGTCCCCATCAAACAGTAACGCCCCATTCCCCTAAGTTGTCTTTTTAGGTTAAGAGGCTAAAAATCATTTGCCTACCAAAGGTACAGTTGCAAAAGAACATGTGAACACGCTCTTTTGTTGGCACTAAACATGGTAAGGTTTGATAATCATCCTGGGCCGAGAGGACGTGACCCTGGCATGTCCGTGAGTCCGGCGAGGCTCAGGAGAGATCCACCTGCATCCCTGTCCAACCGCCCTCCCACCAACTGGTGCTTAACTTCTCCGCCTCCATGTTGCATTCTGAGAAGCCGAGATGCTGATAGAATCTTCCTCCCAGGGAGCGGGAATCAAATTGTTTTCCCATATAGGTTTGCGTACAGTAAGTGCTCAGTACGTGACTTAGGAAATGCATGCAAGAGGCAGAGCTGTCAAACTGAGAAGTGTTTCACCAAAATGTGTTCCTCGAGGCATGGCGGGGCCGGGTCCCCTGGACTCTGTTCTCCTTCCAAACGCAGGATTCCAGAGCCTCAGTGCTGATGACTGTCCCTGTGATGACCCCGGGCACAGGGGACACACAGGGTCCACCCTGCTCTCAGTCCAGCGAGCTTTTCTTGCTCTTCCCTGGTCACCAGACTCCTGGCTCCTGGCCCGTGTCCCTTCCCATGGAGACATCGGCTCCGCCCTGCTGACCTGGGTGATGAGTGGGGCTGGCCCATCACAGGGCCAGCGGCCAGCGGGCACCCGGCCGGCCAGCAGTGCTGCGCTGAAAGCAAGTGGATCTTTAAACGGGGGCTTTTCAAAAACTTGTAATGAAGTGATTTGACCTTTGGTTCTAGAATTTGCTGCCATAACCTTTATCATCCACCAAGCAGGCAGTGCTCTGAGCTGGCCCCGCCTGATGGCTGGAGGGGATGAGAGATTAGTTTCCGCGGAGGCAGGTGGTGTGCAGGTGCACAGTTAACCTGAGGCCTTGACACTCTTTCATTGAACGGCTTGGGGGTCCAGGGTGGGGTGTCGTGGTAACGTGGGTCCTCAGGAGCAGGCTCGGGAAGATGAGCCTGGATCCCAGTAAAGTGAACAAGGAAGCCCTGATGCAGTCAAAGACCTTGTTAAGGAGAATCGCTGTGTGGACTTTGATCCCCGACCTTTTTCTGAGAAAGGATCCGTTTCCACGCATTCCACACTTTTACCAGCCACCCCTCCTCTGACCACGCATCCCTCTGCCAGGTTATAATGCCCTGTGTCCCCCCACCAGTCTGCATCTGCCAGGTTATAACGCCCTCTGTCCCCCCACCAGTCTGCATCTGCCAGGTTATAACGCCCTCTGTCCCCCCACCAGTCTGAGACCCCACTGATGCACAGTCACCGCCTTTGTCACCTTCGGCTACAACCTGCACACCAGCCGATGGGATTTAGCCGAGGGAGATGGGGGTTTGCACACCCACAGGAATGGGCTTTCTGCAGTTCTGAAAGGATCACTAGGTCCTGTTTTTCAGTTTGGGAGCCAAGGATCCCAGGCAGGAGGCTTGGGTTGGGTGATCTCCGTGGCAAAGTCGCAGATTTAGCAAATAAAAATAGGGGAACCAATATTTGCAGGGGACATACTTATACTTAAAAATGA
Organism: Pseudorca crassidens; assembly: GCF_039906515.1. Classification (NCBI taxonomy): domain Eukaryota; kingdom Metazoa; phylum Chordata; class Mammalia; order Artiodactyla; family Delphinidae; genus Pseudorca; species Pseudorca crassidens. Next base: position 2,635,495 of record NC_090311.1, on the reverse strand, counting down.
TTTGTTGGAGGTGACGTCACCAAGATGCTGACTTGGGTCATTCCTGACTTAGCTCCCCACACAAGAAGAGCAAGTAACAACTATTCAAGAACGAGGTAGCACTGAGAGAATCCTAGAACACGGGCTGAAGCACCCCCTGCACCACAGAGACCAAGACAGACGCGGTGGAAGGTAAGAGAAGGGGTACACATTGGCCACCTTCCTCTCCCCCGGGGTCAGTGCAGAGAAAGATAAACAAAATTGACAAACTCATAGCTAGACTAATCAGGGAAAAAGAGAGAGGATCCAAACGAACAAAATTATAAATGAAAAAGGAGACATTACAGCTGCTAACACAGAAATACAAAGGATCATGATAGGCTGATAAGAGCAACTATTAGGCCAGCAAACTGGACAACCTAGAAGAACTGGAAAAATTCTTAGAAACATACTGTTTACCTAAGCTGAATCAGGAACAAATAGAAAACCTGAATGGACCAATTGCTAGTAAGGAGATTGAATCAGTAGTCAAATATCTCCCAACAAACAAAAGCCCAGGACCACATGGCTTTACTGGTGAGTTTTACCAAATAATTAAAGAAGAATTAACACTAATCTTCTCAAACTTCCAACAAATCGAAGAGGAGGGAAAACTTCCAAACATTTGACAAGGGCAGCATTATTGTGATACCAAAACCAGAAAAGGACACTGCTAGAAAAGAAAACTACAGGCCAATATCCCTGATGAATATACATGCAAAAATTCTCAATAAAATTCTGGCAAATTGAATTCAGCATCATGTTAAAAGGATTATTCACCATGATCAAGTGAGATTTATTCCTGGGATGCAAGGATGTTTCAACCTACACAAATCAATAAATATGATACACATATTAATAGAATGAAAGGAAAGAATCATATGATCATTTCAATAGAGATGGAAAAAGCATTTGACAAAATTTGACATCTATTCATGATAAAAACTTTTAAATTAGGCATAGAAGGAACATATCTCAACATAATAAAAGTCATATATATCCTAAACCTGCAGCTAACATTATCCTCAAGGGTGAAAGGTTGATTAGCTTTTCCTCTAAGATCAGGAATAAGACAAGGATGCCTCCTCTCACCACACCTATTCAACATAGTACTGGAAGTCCTAGCTAGAGCAATCAGGCAAGAAAAAGAAATGAAGCCATCAGAATTGGAAAGTAAGAAATTGTCTCTATTTGCAGGTGATGTGATTGTATATATAGAAAATCCTAGAGACTCAACAAAAAAAACTCTGTTGTATCTAATCAAAGAATTTAGTAAAGTTGTAGGACACAGAATTAAATAACATAAAAAATCGGTAGTGTTTCTACACACTAACAGTGAATTTTCCAAAAGAGAAGTAAAGAAATCAGTCCCATTTATAATAGCATAAAAATAATAGAATGCTTGTGAATAAATTTAACCAAGGAGGTGAACGATCTCTACTCTGAAAACGTATAAGAAGACATTGATGAAAGGAATTGAAGAAGGTACAGATAGATGGAAAGGTATCCTGTGTTCACCAATTGGAAGAGCTAATATTGTTAAAATGTCAATACTACCAAAAGCCATCTATAGATTCAGTGCAACATTTGTGAGCCCTAATGTAAAAGTATGGATGTTGGGTGATGCTGACGTGTCAGTGTCGGGTCATCAGTTGCAGCAAATGTATCATTCTGGTGGGGGGATTTGGTAGTGGAGGAAGTTATGCATGTGTAGAGGCAGGGGGGATTTCTGTACCTTCTTTTCAACGTTACTGTGAACCTAAAACTGCTCTAAAAAGCAAACTTTATTAAAAAAATTAAAATCAGTTGTATTAGTTTGGGTACGCCAGAGAAACACAATCAATAGGATGTGTGTGTGTTTATATGTATATAGAGAGAGACAGGGAGAGAGAACAAGAAAGAGAGAGACAGAATTATTTTAAGGAACCGGCTCGTGTGGCTCTGGAGGTTGGCAGGTCTGAAATCTACAGGGCTGCCCAGCGGGCCGGAGACCCAGGGCAGAGATGATGTTGCACGTCTGTCCAAGGTCCGTCTGGAGCAGAATCCCCTCTTCCTCAGGGGACCTCGGTCTTTTTCTCTTAAGTCCCTCAGCTGATTGGATGAGGCCCCCCGCATGAGGGAGGTTGATCTGCTGTGCTCAAAGTCAGCTGATCTAAATGTTAATCTCATCTTAAAAACACCTTCACAGCGACCTGGATTGGCGTTTGACCTAGTATCTGGGTACTGTAGCCTCGCCACGTTGACCATTACAGCAGTCAGCAAATGTGATGTCATCTCCCAGTTGTGGCTTGAGTTCACAAAAGTAAGAAAGTTACCTCTGCATATTTTTCCAAATGACAACTTCTTTTTTCCGATCATAAAGATAGAAATACATCCTCATGTACTTAACTGTGAAGCTCAGTAAAGAATGGAGAAGTAAGAGAAATAAAAGGCCATTCTCATGCTTCTCTTTCCAGAAGAGCCACTATTCACCTCTTCTAAGGAAACAGGCATACATGCCTGCACATGCGCACGCGCACACACACGCTTTTGTAGAAACAAGACACTGTTGTGTAAGCTGTCCTCTTCTGTCTTCACTTGGCAGCATCACTAACCTACGTGATGGACGTTGGTATATGTCGTTCTTATTAATGGCTGCCTTAGTTTCTGCTGAATCAATTTATCATCCTTTATGTAACCAACCACATAATCATGGGTGTTTAGGTTGTTTCATGTGATTTGAATATATTTTTTGAGCAGTTGTCTAATGGTCTGCTTGGGACAAATTCCCAGGAAAGGAACGTCTGAGTACAGGGCTATGCCTGTTAGATTTGGATTCCTGTTGTTCAGCTGGCCTGGGGTGTGGTTCCCTCAATTTATAGTCCTGCTGGCAGCCGACTTTTAAATGTTTGCCAATGTGATGCATGGGGAGGTACAGCCACTGTTGTTTATACTTGGTTCCTTGAAATATATCTGCCGTTCTCCTCATGATTTTAAACCCATCTCCTCTGTCCTGCTGACTGTCATGCATAGAACACAATAAAGAAGGAAGAATAATATTCCTTTTTCAGAATAAAGGAAGGGCATCCATTATGTTTTATGTTCAGAAGCACAGGACTCTAACCAGTGATGTGGGCACCCAGAAGGCAGGTGTAGTGAGAACCACAATGACGGCATCTTTAATTGTCATCAACAACACACATGCCAGGTGTTGGAAATCAAGCACTGAAATAAAAATCAGGTGATTAACACTCCCTCTTCAGTCAAGACTGCGTCTGCAATATGGTTGCAAAGAATTATGAAAAACAGCCAGCAGTGGGTAGTGATGATAAAATGGGTGGGAGAGATTTACGATCGCTCAGTCCTGGGGAGAACGGGGAGGCCGTGAATGCGAAGAGCTGAAGGGCACTTAATTTCAAAACAAGTCTCCTCGCCAGTTGTCGAGTTCGCTGTACGGAGGGAGTGTATTGTGTGCCGAGACGTCTGCTGATCCCACAGATAGAAAGCTCCTTTTTTTAAAAAAAAATTTTATTTATTTTATTTATTTTTGGCTGTGTTGGGTCTTCGTTGTGGTGCGCGGGCTTCTCATTGCGGTGGCTTCTCTTCTTGCAGAGCACGGGCTCTAGGTGCCCGGGCTTCAGTAGTTGTGGCACACGGGCTCAGTAGTTGTGGCTCACGGGCTCTAGAGTGCAGGCTCAGTAGTTGTGGCGCACGGGCTTAGCGGCTCCGCGGCATGTGGGATCTTCCCGGACCAGGGCTCGAATCCGTGTCCCCTGCAATGGCAGACGGATTCTCAACCACTGCGGCACCAGGGGAGCCTGTAAGCTCCTTTTCAAGCATGCATCTTGTGTTGGCAAATCTGATTCCTCCCCATCCTGTCCATACTGTGCATCCTGGTGGATGCTGCCCCTCGGCAGAGGGAAAGAGCGGTGGGGCTGCGTCTGCCAGCTCCACACGGGGCCTGGGTCATGCTGGCACAGCTGCTCCCCTGATGGGTGCAGAGGGACCCTACAAAACCCCGAGGCCTCGCTCACTCCTTGCCCTCAGTGCCTTTTTTTAATTTTGATTTTTATTGAGATCTGGTTGATGTCCAATATTATATAAGCTACAACTATATAAAAATACAGTGAGTCACAGTTTTTACAGGTTATATTCCATTTATAGTGATTATAAAATATTGGCTGTATTCCCTGAGTTGTACAATATATCCTTGCAGCTTATTTATTTTACATAGGAGATTGTAGCTCTCAATCCCATACCCCTATCTTGCCCATCTCCCCTTCCCTCTCCACACTAGCAACCACTAATTTGTTCTCTATATCTGTGAGTCTCTTTCCTTTTCGTTATATTCACTAGTTTGTTTTATTTTTAAAATTCCACATATAAGTGATACCATATAGTATTTGTTTCTCTCTGTCTGACTTATTGCATACTAATACCCTCCAAGTCCATCCACGTTGTTGCAAATGGCAAAATTTCATTCTTTTTTATGGCTGAGTAATATTCCATTACACACACACACACACACACACACACACAAATATATATGCCACATCTTCTTCATCCATTCATCTGTTGATGGACACTTAGGTTGCTTCCATATCTTGGCAATTGTAAATGATGCTGCTGTGGAGATTGGGGTGCATGTATCTTTTCGAATTAGTGTTTTTGTCTTTTTTTTGGGGGGGGGTATATACCCAGGAGTGGAATTGCTGGGTCATATGGTGGTTCTGTTTTTAGTCTTTTGAGTAAGCGCCATGCTGTTTTTCAAGGTGGCTGCGCCAGTTTACACTCCCGCTAACAGCGTACAGGGGCCTTTTCTCTACAACCTCACCAGCATTTGTTATTTGTGGTCTTTTTGATGATAGCCATCCTGACAGGTGTGAGGTGACACCTCATTGTGGTTTTAATTTGCATTTCTCTCATGATTAACAATCTTGAACATCTTTTCATGTTTCTGTTGGCCAGCTACATGTCTTTGGAAAAACGTCTATTCAGGTCTTCTGTGCATGTTAAAATCAGGTTGTTTGTTTTCTTGATGTTGAATTGTATGAGCTGTTTATATATTTTGGATGTTAACCCATTTCGGTCATATCATTTGTAGATATTTTCTCCCATTCGGTAGGTTGTCTGCCCCTGTGCTTTTCTCTCTCATCCCACCTTTCCCTACTGAGGGGTGGGGGAAGCAGTGGTCACCATGCTAGAGACTTGCCCTTGAGAGGTGCTGAGCACACGTCCCCCTGGCAGGTTGGATGGGGTCTTCTCTCATGGATGGGCACGAGTTGAGGACCATCTATTAAGACTACACATGAGCCCCTGGCTCTTGGTGGGCACTGAGTACAATGCAGGGGCCACCAACTCTGGTCTCAAGTTCCAGGTGAAGGGCCTGCTACTGACTAGCCCCAGAGAGGACCCAAGGACAATCCTGACCTGGGGTCTACTCCACTGAGAGACGCAGGACTCCCACGGGGCCTGGGTTTCCACTCTGCCCTTTCAGGAGGCCCACAGCATAGACAGCACCTCTCCATGTCTAAGCTTCTAACCCCCAGAAACTAACGGATAAACCCCAAGAGGGCACCCCTGGCCCAGGCCTGGCCCCCACCCCTTGCCCATCTCTGGGGCAAACTCGGGGACTCAGGCCTTCCCTTCTCCTGGCTCCTGAGTCCCTGGCTGCTGGGGAACGGAGCCTTCTCGCTACCGTCACGGCATCTGATAAGGTTAGAAGGAGGTCACCCGCAGGGTGTGCAGTGGGTGGGGAGGCCGTACGTCCTGCTTTGTCGGGACAAGCCTGGCCCTTGGTAATGCTCCCCTTTCACCCTCACAGCTGGTTTAGTTTGGGTGACGAATGACAGGATCCCCTACTGTCAGGTCATTCGTTGGTTAAACGACCACCAACAGTGGGCCTCACAGGCGGACGAGGGGCCCAGGAGCAGCTCTGGCGTTGGGGGGGGGGGCTCTGGTGGCCCTGTGCGGGCACTCGTAACTGTATCCTGATTGCATCTGGCCTCCCAGGAGCCTGGGATAGGCAGCGACCGTGGCTGCTCACCATACTTGGGGGGCAGACAGGTTGGTTGTGTCATTTTTTTTCTCTCAATATTCTCTCATAGACATTTTCACCAACTTGTACATTCTTAGCTGATGTCATCGTTAATGGTCACGTAATGTTTTACCTCACGGAAGTGCCATGATTGACCCCAGCGTCTCCTTTACCTTTTGGTCATTGAATTTGTTTGATATTTGCAAGGACACTGTGGTGTGTCGTGGTGCATCTGAGGGTCCATCTGCAGCTCTGGCTCCTCAGGAGAAAGTCACAGGGGAAGGATTACCAGGTCAGCTTCGAGGCTCTCAGCCCGTGGCTAAGTTGCCATATGGAAGCTCAGAGCTGTTGACTCCGTTCCTGGCAGTGAGGCCAGTGCCCAAGCCACAGACCAGGCCACAGAGCCAGTATTTTAATCTCATTAGCATCGCAGCTTGGGAGCAGCGAGGCTTAGGCAGCTGACGGTTTTGCTCCTTTTATCACCTTTTCAGCCGTGTTGGCCCAGCGCGGTCACTGGGTCTAATAAAGGTCAAGACGCAGGCGGTGCTGGCTTGGACCTCTTGCCACGGAAGCCAAGGCATCGCCCTTCTTCAGGACGTCCTCACACGATGTCCTGCGGTTGCTGCTCAGGCCGCTGGGGCCTGCGAGGCACCTGCTTTCCAGATGGACAGTTTAAGCACGTGGCTCCCTGCCTCTCAGACGGGCAGGCCCAACATGAGCGCCGTCTCCAGCTGGGCTCGTCCCCCTGAGCTGCTCCCCTTGGCTTGTTCATGCACCCGGGACTTGGGGCGGGCATCTGGCAGATCCCGGCTCAGCTCCACAGCCCTGCCATGGTGCAGAATGCCTGGGCTGGACAGAAGCCCCAGCGGCTGCCCTTGGCGTGTGTGAGTGAAAATGTGAGTGTGCCTGCGAGCTTGAGTGTGTGAATGGTTGTGTGTGTCTGTTGCAGTGTTTGTGATCATGATACAACTGACAATAGCCTCCCTCTTTTCTTGATCCAGTTGGTAATTTAGACCCCACCACGCCCCTGCTAGGATGGAGCTGGATAGGTCTGGAAGCTCCATGATTCCTGGTGGTCCAGGTCTAGCCAAGTTGTGACCCCACCAGAGAAACCTTCCCCCAGCTCTGGAAGAAGAGGAACCCACGACCCGAGAGGACTTTGTGCCCTGCTGGGAGGGGGTGCACGAGGCCTCCGGGGTAGTGAGGCTGAGGAGAACCGACAGTCGGGGGCCTGGGCTTTAGCCTGTCTGGAGCCCTGCACCTTGCGGGGCCTCGCTGGCCACAGCTGCGTGGCCCCCAGCCCCATGGAGATGCTGATGGAAAGGCTCGCTGTTCAGTCCAGCGTGGGCCTCGTGGGAACCAGATGGGTGGTGGGCCTTGGAGTGGGCTGGGGTGTCTCAGAGAAGGAGGCGTGTGGGGAGCCCCTTGGTGGTTTCCCCTGTGGGCATCAGTTATGCTAAGGAGGGTGTGGGTTCCTCTGTTGAAGACAGACCTCTTCCTGCCGTGACGGCTTCGTTGGGGCCGGTGGCGGGGGGCTACCAGCTGCCCTGGGGTCCCTGCCTGCCCGGGGGGCAGGTCCCCACATGGTTTCCCGTCTGTTGGGAGTTTAGCCCCAACACAGGGCCCTCCACTCCCCCCACCCCCTGAGCATCCTCTCTCGTGCTAACTTTGCCGGAGATCACCTTGCGTTTTAATGATGGATTAGGCCTTCGGGAGCTCGGCCTTCCTTGTCGGTTGGCTGTCACTGGCAGTTTTCTGAAAACTAAAATTTTAAAAACCTGGTGCTCGATTTAGTTTTTCAACAAGTTGCCTGAGATCTTTTTCAAAGTTGTGCTTTATTGTTGATGGAAAATGTTGGCGCCTTGAATGGCCTCTTTTCTGCTGATCATACTATTTTAATCACGCTGGCAGAGTTAGAGGAGGTTCTGCTAAATGGGGTTATTTGAGCGTTTTTGTCAGCGTGGCAGGGATGGGACAGAGGGCAGGCCGGCGCTGGCGTCTTTCGACGGAACCCCGTGTTGAAGAGCCAGCTCTGATCACCACACCTGTGTCTCCAAACTGAGAGGTGCAGCCACGGCAGAAGCTGGAGTAGAGACGGGGTTCTGCAGACCCCTCTGGACTTACCTTGGTGCAGTCCCCTAATACTACTTCCTTAAAAATAGAAAATGTTGGGACAAACGTGAAGCTGGGTAGGAGAGTGGATTAGCAGCGTCCCAGGCACGGTGTGTCTGAGGGTCATCTACCTGCAGAGGCTCTGCCCGAGGAGGGTTCTGGAGGGAGTTGGGAACGGGCTCCTGGGAGTACGAGACTGGGAGGGAGCCACGTGCGCTCCCTTCTTTGCTGCCCGCCACAGTGCAATGACATCCCGGCATCACGAGCATCGTTTCCTAGACTTTATAGAAGTAGAGCGGCTGGTCAAAGAGCATGCCCACCATGGCATCAGACGCACGCTGCCCGGAAGCAGATGCTGTGTCCTCTGTTTGCAGGAGCTCCAGCATGGCCCTTTCCAGAAGGTGGAATTCATTTTTCACATGGTCCACATTCAACCCCGAGATTAGCTTCCCAGGGCTACTGTAACAAGTTGCCACAAATGGGGTGGCTTCCAACAATAGGAATTTATTCTCCCCCTTTCTGGAGGCCAGAAGTCTGAAATCAAGGTGTCTGCAGGGTCGGTTCCTCCCGGAGGGAGACTCCATTCCACGCTCCCCCCCGCCGGCTTCTAAAGGCTCCGGCAAAACCCTTGACAGACCTTGGCTTGTGGGCGCATCACTCCAGGCTCTGCCTCCCTCTTTGCGTGGCCTTCTCTCCGTGTGTCTGTGTGTCCAAGCTCCCTTTCCTTTCTCTTATAAGGACACCAGTCACCGGGTTTAGGGCCACCTTAAGTCCAGGATGATCTCATCTCGAGATCCTTAATTACATCTGCAAAGACCCTGTTTCTAAAACCGGTCACCTTCACTGGTGCGTGGGTTAGGAATGGATATCTTTGGGGGTTCCTCCTTCAGCCCACTGCAGGCCCTTTACTTCTGCATCTTCCCTTGATTTGTTCTGTCTCCAGACTGAGAGTTGCCCCCTACCTGGGTGAAGGCGGGGTGATGGAAGCTCTGCCCTCAGCATGGCTGGCTGGCTGGCTGGCTGATTCCTCCAGCCGGTCAGTTGCCGCTGGCCCGGCCCAGCTCTGGCTCCAGGTTGAGGGAGCCCTGGCCTCCTTGCCTGCGTCCTGCTGCCCTTCCCTCCGAGCCCGGCCAGTGGGGCTGTGGTCCAGGCTCTGTGCTGGAGTTCTGTCTGAACAGCTTCCTCCTCAGGGATAGTTTTCTAAAGCCAGGAAGGGGGACAAATACAGAACTGAACAGAGCCATTCCCGCACCCCCCTTCCCTGTTTCTAAATGTGACATTAGAATAAAAGAAAGTTAAGCTACAACCTGCAGTGGGAGGGGAGCGGTGACATTCCTTTCTGAGCCTCCAGGGTTGGAAATGATGGATTAGCTCTGCATCGGAGCTGAGGGAGGACCATGCAGCTCGCGTGTCTGTCGACCCAAGGACTAGCTCCTCTATATGCAAAGTACTCCTGCCAGCCGAAGATGCCAGGAGGCCCTCTGGGTTTGTCAGCGCTGACAGTCAAGGTCCCTGGGACTCAACCACGGGTGCAGTTTCAGGGCATGGCATCTCGCAAGGCTCTTCCTGCTGCATTCTCTGGGACAGGGCGGACACCTACAAGCCGCAGGGTCCGGTTCGGGAGTGTGCCCTTGGCAGACAGCCACAGCGCGGAGCTCCCGACGAAGCCAGTGCGGCCGTTTGCTGACAGTTTCTCTCTAAACCTCTCCAGGTTGCTGGGGGCTGCGAGGATGGATCAGGCATTAGTGTTCTGACTGTTTTGGGGTCAAATACTCACTCATCGAAGGCCTCTGTGGTAAGAATGGTGTGAACTGTGGTGTTTCAGAAAAATGTGGGCTTTCTGCTTGAAGCTTGCCTGTTCCCTACAGGGTTCTCTGCTCTGCCCCAAACTCCACATGCCATCCGGCTACAGGAGTGGGGTTCTGTTGGAATAGAAAGTTGGACTGAAGGAGGAGGTGCCTTGCGAGGAGGCTGACTTGCGCCTCTTCCGCTCTCACCCCTGCCCCCCTTCACTGCCCCCACGTGTGGGGTGCAGAAGGGATGGAACTGAGGGAGACGCTTTCCCGGGCTTCTTCCTGCTGGTGGCACAAGAAGCAGGGAATCCGGTGAAGCGGCAAGGAGTCGGGAGCTGGGGGTGGAAGGTCCTGATGGAGAAACCCAGACCGCACCTGCCAGACGAGAGGTGTCGTGCCGGCGTGACTGCGGTGCGTGTGCACACGTGTGTGTGTCTCTCCTTGAAGACAGCAGGGCCCTGAGAAGAGGAGGAGAAAATCCCGCCGCTCTGCTGATGCAGGGGGCCCTCCCGCCTCACCTGGCCCCTTCTCAGCCCGGGGGCTCATCCGCAAATACAGATTACATTCACTTTCCTGGCTTCTCCCACGGCTGCTGTGAACATTAAGTGAGAAGGTGGATGCATAAAATAACGCAGCTGAAAGTGCTTGGGGAAGTGGAAGTCTTGTGCAAAAGTGCAGGCTACTTACCGGCTCGATTCTCTGATGCTCACGGCTCACGGCCAGACCATCTGGCGACACCCCGGAGCGTCATCACCATCTCCATGCGTGTCATGAATATCTCGATGCTGTGGGTGGGAAATGTTAGATTATTATATCTTAGATTATGACTTGAAGTGTTATTATATAATTCTTTCCATTTAAAATAAGAAACTTGGTTAATATTTACCCATGAGGATCAAGACGTGCCCCTCCCTGGTCTCTGTGTCAATGACACTCTCCCCTTCTCCCAAGATGGCGGCTCCCCAGGGCGGAGGGGGCAGCAGAGGGGCCCTCAGCTGTGGTTTGCTCCTGTAGACTGGGGAGTCTGCCTTTACACCTGCCGGGTGAGTGGGCTTACTGCTCACTTCCTCTGGGCCTGAGGAAGTCAGACCCTTCACAGAGCAGGTTGTAAAGGGTCCTGAGAAGAAAATGCGGATTGAAGACGTTGCTAATAACGCAAACACAAACTAGGAGCAAGGAAACTGACAAAACTTCCGTGTCCCGGACAGGCTCTTCACCAGCTATGTCAGCTAGTGAAACACCCAGTAAAATCAAAGAGGAGCTACTTGGGTTTGACGACAGCAGGCTGGGCAAAAAGATTCGAAGTTATTAAGCAGGCTGCGTGGGATGAGGATTTACATTCCCTATTATTATTATTATTTTCTGCGGCACGCGGGCCTCTCACCGTTGTGGCCTCTCCCGTGGAGGGGCACAGGCTCCAGACGTGCAGGCTCAGCGGCCATGGCTCACGGGCCCAGCCGCTCTGCGGCATGTGGGATCCTCCCGGACCGGGGCACGAACCCATGTCCCCTGCATCGGCAGGCGGACTCTCAACCACTGCGCCACCAGGGAAGCCCTCCCTATTATTTTTGAAAAATTAATTGACTTGAGAAATAGTTTCCATAGAAAAACGTGCATCCATTTTAATGGTCAGTAGATGTGTTTTGACAGAAGTTTACCCCTGGGGTCGCCACCAGGATCAAGATACGGAAGTATTTCCTCACCCCCGGCGGGCTCCCGGCTTTCAGCCCCAGGCAAACCTCACCTGCTTCCTGTCACTCTAGATGAATTTCCGGCCAGTGCAATCACACATGTCGTCCTCTGTAGTGTCTGGCTGCTTTCGCTCAGCATAATAATTTTGATGTTCGTTCGTGTTGTGTGTGTAGGTAGATTAATGCTTTTTTATTGCTAAGTCGTGTTCTGGTGTTTGCCGTCATCACGATTGTTCATGCACTCATCTGTTGATGCAAATTTGAGTTGTATCCATGTTAAAAAAAAAAAAAAAAGCCTCTGTTTTTCCTCTCCTGCAGCATTCGACTTCACTTCAGACACAGTATGTGTGGATTTTTCCCACACCACACAGTCCTCAGATACAAGCTGGGTGTCCTGCAGTATCTCAGTTCTCACACTGTGTACCTGGAGATGGGATCAGATCCCGCAGGTTAAGGGCTCAGTCCGGCAGGACTGCCCTCACTTCAGACCCCACTCGAGAGTCTAGGTTGTCATCTGTGCTTTCGACGACTGGCTGTAGATGAGAGGTTCCCTGAAGCCCCTTCTGCTAGAGTGATTTACTGATCTTGGAAAGCAGCTCACTCACTCGATTACGGGTTTGTTATACATGGAGGCACCTCGGGAACAGCCAGATGGAAGAGGTGCACAGGGCGAGGCAGGGGGCAGGGGTGGGGCGAGTCCAGGCCCCTCCAGGCCACCACCCTCCCAGCACCTCCGCGTGTTCACCAACCTGGAAGGTCTCTGAAGCCGGTCCTTTTGGGTTTTTATGGAGGCTTCATCACGATTGACCAAATCATTGGCTTTCGGTGACTAATTCAACGCCAGCCCCCCCCCCCCCCACCACCACCACATCCCGCCCCCTTCCCCTCCTGGCCAAGTAGGGAGGGGGTGGGGTTGAAAGCTCCAACCTTCTAATCACCTAGTTGGTTCTCATGGCAACCAGTCCCCATCCAGGAGCCCCCAGCCCCCAGTCATCTCGTTGACATACAGAAAGACTTATCACTCCCAAGATTGCAAGGCTTTTCAGATGCGGTGTGTCTTTCTAAAAACTAAAGTTTTATTTCAGATATAGTTCAATATTCATTTCCTTTTTGGCTGATGCAGAAAGCATGGGTCCTATCTAAGAAAACTTTGCCTCTTCCAAGGTCTCAAAAGATTTTCTCCTAGGTTTTCTTCTAGAAGCTTCATAGTTCTGGCTTTTACATTTAGGACTATAATCTTTTTATTTCATTCAGTTTTTGAGTTTCCTGGTTTATTAAAACATAAAGATTTCCAAGGCAGAGTCACAGAAATTCTGGGATATTTTGCATATTGGCATTAAATAAAGTAGTGCTTTAACATAGAGAAAAGTAATAAGATTCTTCTGTTTTCAACATAATTACAGGATTTATAAAAAAAGAAAAAAAGTTAAGTAATAATTTGCTCCAGGCAGGGTAGATTGGGAAAGAGACACAAATTTTAATTATTCTCTGCTCCTTTTTTTTATAAATACTGTTATTGTGTCACTCTGTGACAGTGTGTATAACCTGGGGTGTTGTCAGAGCTCCACTATGTGCAACAATAGTTTACAATAATAACCATGGTTCCTCTGCCGTCTATTTTTTTTTTTAAGGCGAAGTCTTTGTTTTTTTGTTTTTTTTGGCTTCCCTGGCCCTGTTATGATTGTGGGCGAAGAAGTCTTTGTTTTTGTTTAATCACTTTCTTGACTTTGAGGTCATTGTAGATTCATATGAAGTTATAAGAAATAATGCAGAGAGGTCTGGCACGTTCCACGTACCTTTGCCCAATGGTAACATCTTGTAAAACAATAGAGCAATATCACAACCAGGATACTGCCATTGATACAGTAAAGTACAGAACATTCCATCCCACAAGGATCCCACGTGGTGCCTTTTTTATAACCACACTAATTGCCCTCCTTAACCCCTGGCAACCACTCCATCTGCTGTCAAATTCTATGGTTTTGTCATTTGAAGAATACTCTGTGGATGGAATCATGTATTACGAAGCCGTTTGGGACTCTGGCTTTTTTCGCTGAGCACAATTCTCTGGAGATTCATGCAGGTTGTAGCATGTCTCAGTAGGTTGTTCCTTTGTATTGCTAAGCAGTAGTCCGTACGGATAAGACCACGGTTTTTTTAACCATTCATGTCCTGAAGGACAGGCTGAGTTGTTTCCAGTTTTAAAAGATGCTATAAATATCCACACACAGGTTTCCGTCTGAACGTGTCTCCATGTCTCTGGGATAGTGGCCAGGAGTTCAACTGCTGCATCATCTGTTTAGTGTTCATGGACATACAGTTTTTGTGGAAACTGCTAAAATGTCTGCCAGAGTGGCTGTACCATTTTACAGTCATCTAGTTTCTCTGAATTCCAGCCAGCATTTGGTGTTGTCGCTATTTTTAATTTTAGCCATTCCAGTAGGTGTGTAGTGATATCAAATTGTGGTTTTAATTTGTATTTCTCTCGTGGCTAATGATGTTGAGCATCTTTTCATGTACTTGTTTGCCATCTGTACATCCTCTTTGGTGAAATGTGTCTTCATGTCTTTTGCTCATTTTCTAATTAGATTTTTTTTTTATTGTTGAGTTTGACAGTTTTTTATATATTCTAGATATATTAGTCCTTCTCAAATATGTGGTTTACAAATATTTTCTCCTGTCTATAGCTTGTCTTTTCATCCTGTTAAGAGTCTTTTGCGAGCAGCAGTTTTAATTTTGATGAAGTCCATTTTATCAGTTTTTCCTTTGATGATTGTATTTTTGGTATCAAGTCTAAGAACTCTTTGCTTAGTCCTAGATCATGAAAGTTTTCTCTTATGTTTTATTTCCTAAAATTTTTATAGTTTTATATTTTACCTTTGTCTGTGATCTGTTTGCAGTTAATTTTTGTATAAGGCACAAGGCACAGGTTGAAGTCCTTCTCTCTCTTTTTTTTGCCTATGGATGTCCAATTCATGTACCAGCACCATTTGTTGAAAAGACTGTCTTTCCTTCATTGAATTGTTTTTGCATATTTGTCAAAAATCAGTTTGGCACATTTGTGTGAGTCTGTTTCTGGGCTCTTTGTTCTGTCCCACCGTCTATGTGTCTTTCTGCCAGTACTACACAGTCTTGATTACTTGTACCTATATAGTAAGTCTTGAAATCAGGTAGACTGATTCATCCCACCTTAGTCTACTTAGTCAAAGCTGTTTTAGCTATTCAAGTTCCTTTGCCTTTCCATATAAATTTTAGAGTAATCTTGTCTCTATTTATAAAATCTCTTGCTGGGATTATGATGGGAATTACATTAAACGTGTATGTCAGTTTGAAAAGAATTGACATCATTATTATGTTGAGTCTTCCAATCCATGAACATGGTATGTCTCTACATTTATTTAAATCTTTGATTGACAACGTTGTGTAATTTTCATCATACAGGTCCTGTACATGTTTGGTTAGACTTACATCTAATTTTATTTTTTGAGAAATTATAAGTGACCTGTATTTTTAATTTTGATTTCCACATATTCATTGCTACTATATAGAAATAAATTAAATTTTGAATGTTTATCTTACATACTGTACTGTTGTGGAACCCACTTATTAGCTCTGAGAGGTTGTTTTGTTTTTTTTTTTTTTGTATATTCCTTGGGAACTTCTATGGAGATGATCATGTTATCTACAAATAGGGGTAGTTTTATTTATTTATTTTTCTTTTCAGTCTGGATGCATTTATTTCCTTCTCTTATAACACTGGCTAAAATTTCCAGCACTATGTTGAATAAGAGTGGTGAGAAAAGACATCCCTGTCTCCTCCCGCATCTTAGTGGGAAAGTGTTCAGACTTTCATTATTAGTGATGATGTTAACTGTAGGCTTTTTGTAAATACTCTTTATCAAGTTGAGGAAACTCTCCTCTATTCCTATTTATGTGAGAGTTTTTTAAAGACCATAAACAGATGTTGGATTTTATCAGTTTTTTTTCTGTATTGATTTATATGGTCATGAGAATTTTCTTCTTTAGCTGGTTAACATGGTGAATTACATTGATTGATTTTCAAATATTGAACCAGCCTGCATCCCTCAAATAAACCCCATTTGGTCATGTGAATAATTATTTTTATAATACAGCTGAATACTATTTGATGACATTTTTAAGGAGTTTGTATTTATATTTTTGAGGAATAGTCATTTATAAGTTTCTTTTTTTGTATTTTTTTGGTCTGGTTTTGATACTGGGGTAATGCTGCCTTCATAAAATGAAGTTTGAGATTTTCCTGTTTCTTATGAAGAGAGGTTTTCTATTGAAATGTGGACATTTTTTGTTTTGTGTTATGAGTCTTTGTATCTTATTAAACTTTCTGTTTTAACAGTCTTTTAAAGAAAAAGCCCTACTCCATCCAACAGGGTAAGGGAGGGGTGCTGCCTTATTACTGTCAGGTTGATGTAGACATCCAGGTCCTTTACTTGGCCTCCGTTGACATCCAAGAGGTGGAGGCACCTTGCTACTGTGGCAGGGATGGCCTTGTTACTGCTGTGTAGTGGTGGAAGTCCTGACCCTCCACCAAGCCTCCAGAGACCCCGCCTCAGAGGGGAGAAGGAGGGGCACCTCACTTCTCAGTGGGATGCAAGTCTAGGCTCCCTGCATGGTCTCCACTGACACTGCAGGGGTAGGGAGATGCCTCCTTTCTAGCTGGTGGGAAAGAAAGTTCTGTCTCTGACACCACCCCAGGGGGAGTTTTTGGATGAATTTTCACAGAATCACAAGGGTCAAAGTTCAGGGTCCCCATTTGGCCTTTGCTGGTGTATATGAGTCTGGGGTCAAACTTTCTCCTGTGGTGTTTGATTGGAGTAGAGCTGTTACTGTCTAGATTTTTCTGTGCTGCTAGGCTACTCCTGTTCTGGTCCTCTGTATGGAGACAGTAGACCTTTGTGGGCGCTTTCTTGGTCTGTACGCATTGGCATGTCCAGGTTGCTGGCTTTGCCAGCTTTAAGTCTGGGATGTATGTAGCCAGAAGGAAACCCAGAGGACTCACCACCATGTCATTCCTTGGGTCCCAAGATCCCTAGCTGGTCTGAATTCTTCTTTCCACCTTTCAGAGTCTTCTTATACTAGTTTTATACATCATGTCCAGGGTTTTTACTCAGGGTTTTACTGTACTCAGTAGGAGGACCAAGGAAAACTGTGTCTCCTCCATTCTCCTGGAAGCATAGGTCCCTTATGAGCTACTTTTAGATAATTTTTGTTAATGCTCTGAGATAGGGGTTGAGGTTTATTTATTTTTTTCTATATGAATATCTGTCCCCCCCCCCCCCGCATCATTTATTGAAATAAACTTTCCTTTTTCTATTTATTACCTTGACATTTGTGTGGTCTTTTTTTCCGATACCACTTCTGACGCCAACTTGCTGTCCAACAATTCAGTTAAGTTCTGACACTAAGAGTTAGTATCAGACCACACAGGTTGGGCTCAGTCTCTAAAAGACTGTCTCCATTTCAGACACCAGCTGCCATGGGGTGCCCAGGTCACCCACACTTTTGCTTGGCTGACTACAAGTTTTGGAGTCCCCATGATTTCCCCTCAGGTTCAATAATTCACTAGAATGACTCACAGACCTCCTTGGGGAGACCCCCTTGCTCTTACTGGGTTTCCTTTTCCTTTCCTGCGACCTGGAAACTTCCTCCAGGAAGTAAGCGGGGGCAATCATAGGGCTTACCTCATTTACTTCTTGTCTCTGTGGGTTAGTTTTCTTATTGTCTAATTTTTTTAAAGTGTTTTTTTTGATGTGGACCATTTTTAAAGTCTTTATTGAATTTGTTTCAGTATTTCTTCTGTTCTATGTTTTGGCTTTTTGGCTGCGAGGCATGTGGGATCTTAGCTCCCCGGACCAGGGATCAAACACGCACCCCCTGCATTGGAAGGCGAAGTCCCAACCACTGGACCACCAGGGAAGTCCCTCTTACTGTCTGATTTAATGCCTAGTGTCTTGTGTATCATTGTTTCTTGTATTCTGTTTTTATTTTTTTAAAGTTGTTTCAGGCAGGTGAATAAATCCGGGCCCTGTTAGTCCATTTTGACTTGAAGTAGATTTTCTCTGCCAAGGAATTTTGCATCTCTTTGTCACGGGTGATATCCGTTGGCACTTTTTCTCTTTTTTCTAATGTCTTTGGTTTTGGTATCAGGGTATTGCTAATTTCACAAAATGGTTTGAGAGGTGGTCTTCTTTTCTATTTTCTCAAATTCTTTGCATGGTCTGTGCTATTTTCCTTTACATGTTTGATGGGATTCAGTAATGGAGGCATCTGGGGGGACAAATCGAAATGCACTCTCTGTAGCAAAGATGGTTGGAAGGTGCAGAGAAGACACTGATTTAAAGAAACAGGAATTGGCACAGATTCCACGTTCTGTGGAGGTGTGCTATGCAGGGGCCTAAAACAGATGATTCTTACACATCCTGACTTATGATATTTGCTACAATCGGTTTAAATTTGGAAATACATGAAGAACCCTTTCTCTTGAGTCAATTAAAAAAAAAGATGTCTAGGAGGAGGTATTGAGTAAGCAGCTTTTTAACAAGACAATGTCTTAGGAAACTCAGTGTAAGTATAGCCCCAGATGGAGTGGAAGCTTGGACTAGAAATAAGAAGCAAAGGATTCTCGGGCAAAGTTACAGAGACTGGGAACCATGGGCTGTCCATCCTCTGCATCATTCACTTAAAGTAGTGCAGCAAAAAAGTTGAGGTTAGCGGTGTAAAAAGTGCCACAGAAAATCAATAATATGATTAATTTTATAAAATTCAGAGCTTTGGAAAATATTAGAAACTTTATAACACTCATGAAATGGAATTGATTATGAAACTATTTTGTGGTTAAAAGATTTGTCAAACTTAAACGTAGTTTTTTTTTTTTTTTTAAACAAAAGTGTGTGTTTTAAATTTGCTGACCTTTTCTATGTTGACACATGGGTCTCAGGGCATGCCACCGAGGCTGTATTTCTGAAAAAATACGTCCATTTCATCTGAACCTTCAGAATAAAATGTTATTGAACCAACAAGTGAGAAAGTACCTTTTTTTTTTTTTTTAAATTTATTTTTGGCTGTGTTGGGTCTTCGTTTCTGTGCGTGGGCTTTCTCTAGTTGCGGCAAGCGGGGGCCACTCTTCATCGCGGTGTGCGGGCCTCTCACTATCGCGGCCTCTCTTGTTGCAGAGCACAGGCTCCAGACACGCAGGCTCAGTAGTTGTGGCTCAAGGGCCCAGTTGCTCCGCGGCATGTGGGATCTTCCCAGACCAGGGCTCGAACCCGTGTCCCCTGCATTGGCAGGCAGATTCTCAACCACTGCGCCACCAGGGAAGCCCGAGAAAGTACCTTTTGAAAAGAACTTGTGCTATGGATAAAGCATTGAAACACCAAAAGCTGACGTTTGCAAACGTTATTTGATCTTGCCTCTGACAGCAATGATATGCAGTCTTTTATGTCTGTATCTGCACATTTTAAATGTTTGGACGTGGGATCTTCTAACATAACGCAATTTTCAAAATCTTGATATGTTTTGAACACTTTTGTGGAAAGCATAAAATGACACACTTAGCATTTAGCTCGTGAGAATAACTGGTTGATTTTAGGGAAGCAGAAGCTCATCCGTTCTTTCTGCTCAGAGTTGTTTGGTTCGGAGTCCCTGCGTGGATGCTGGGAAGGGGCCAGTTTCACACAGGGCCCTGGCTTTGGGGTCTCTCTGGCATGCGGCGTGTACCTGCCCTTGTTTAACGCCTGTCAAATCCCACACGTCCAGTTCAAGTAAACGGTTCTTCGGTGATTGCTCTTCGAGCATCTGAACTGGGTGGAGACCACACGTTGGGGAGGACGTGGCTCTTCCCCGCCAGGAGCCGCAAGGAAGTGCAGTCTGTGGGGTGACGGCTGCAGAGAGGACGCCTGGCTGCTGCACGAGCACAGAGGGGCTCCTCCTCCAGGAGGTGGCCCTGGGGCTGAGATGGAGCAGGAATCGGCCGAGAGGGGAGCATGGGGCCTGGTCCTCAGGTTGGGGCCGTGAGTTACAGGCCAGGTGTGCTGGGGGAACTGGATGGCCGCACATCAGGATGCACAGGAGCTGGGCTGGAGATGAGGTGAGGGAAGCCACGGGGGGGCAGGGCCCAAGGAGGCTTGTTTGATGCACGGGACAGAGGGGAGGCTTCCTTCTGGGCTGGGGGCAGGGGCGTGCAAGAGTGGAGCAAACGTGTCTCTGTTCTAGAAGGATCGCTGTGCGTGGGAGGGGGTCGCCACTGCAGGCGGGGAGCGGCCATCAGGGTGGCAGCTGTGGGGCGTAGAGGGAGGGGACAGACGAAGACGTTTAGCAGGTGGTATATGGTTGTGGTCCTTCAGAGATGTTGTCGTGGGTGGATTGTGTCCCCGCAAAGACGCTGAAGTCCTAACCCCCAGTCCCTGGGAATGTAACCTCGTTTGGGAACGGGGTCTGTGCATATGATCAAGTGAAGATGAGGTCATGGAACTTTGGACACAGAGGCAGACACGCAGAAGGAAGGCAACGTGAAGACACAGGGAGAAGACGGTCGTCTCCAGGCCAGGGAGCGCCTGAGGCCTGGGGCAGGTTCTCCCTCACAGCCTCGGAAGGTACCAACCCTGCCCACACCTGGATCTCAGACTTCTGGCTTCCAGACTGTGAGATGACACATTTCTGCTGCAGAGCGCCACCCCCATCCCCCCCCGCCCCGCCACCATCTGGGGTATTTGTTACGGCAGCAGAGCTGACTGATATTAGTGTGTGAGGGGTGTGTTTGTGGTCAGAGCAGCCAGGTGGAGGGCGGTGGCCTTTGAGGAGGTGGGGACCAGGGAGGAAGACCGGGTTTGGGGGTGAATCTGGGCTCAGTTTGGGGTGGCTCAACTTTGAGAGGATCACTGAGCGGAGACACAAATCCACGTTGCCCACACGCGTCTGGAGCCAGGACTGGACGGGATGGGCCCAGTGTGGGGGCGGGAGGGGCTGGCTATGTCAAGGGAGGGGGGCAGGCCAGGACAGACTGCCCTCAGCGGTGGGGTTGGAGGCGAGGTTGGAGAGGGAGGCGTGAGAGGAGCCAGTGGCCAAGTGGCTGTGGTCTGTGCTGAAGGCCCGAAGCATCCCCTGACGGAGCTCGGGAGGTGGCCGCGGGCCGCTGAGGGGAGAGCTGGGCCCAGGGCAGCCTGTGTGTACCACGTGGGGCAGGTGACCTTCAGCACTGCAGGGACGGTCCTTGGGACCCTAGACCTTTCCTGGGTATCACTTGTAACTCTCCTCCTCTGCTCTCTTTGCTGGCCTGTTTTTGAGCGATGGGAGGTTCTCACTGACGATTCTCTCTTCCCACCGGTTAACCGCGTCTAGTCCCTCCACCCTGACTCGTGGGACCTGAGGTCTGGACCCCTCAGGGCCCAGGTACCTGGCCTGTCCCAGTCTGCCTGGTCCCCTTGAGATGTGGTCTGGATCTGCTCGGAGACTGGACACTTGGCTACTACACAAGCTTGTGTGCGTGCGTGCGTGTGTGTGTGTGTGTGTGTGTGTGTGTGTGTGTGTGTATGTTTCTAGCAGTGAACTTGTCCTGCCAGCTTGGGCAGGGAGCTGGGCCTGTTGCAGCAATGCCCAGAGTCTGAGGGTGCAGCAGTTGCTCAGTGAGTGTCGCTGGTGGGGTATCTATCCCTTGGCCGTGATGCTCCCCGCTGTGTCTGGTCCCCACCGTAAATCCGCGAGCTGTTGGCCTTTTCCAGGCAACCAATGGCATGCCGCAAGCCCAGCCCCAGTGTGTGGGCTGTTTTGCCTTCCTGGCCCGACGCTGCCCTGTGCAGAGCGGAGGCCCCGGCACATGTGCAGGGATGGGCACGATCGCAGTGCGTTCCAGTCTCATTCCTCTGCTCCGTCCCGGCCTTGCCCGTGGCAGAGAACATCAGCTGGTGCTGCAGCTGGAGAGTGAAACCCAGTCACAGAATTAATGGTGCCTGAAAAATCATCTAATGGAGGGACATTCTTCAGCTGACAGTTCCAGCAGGAAGGAGAGAATTGAGTTAGGTTGAGTGCTGAAGTGAGCCGTCCCCCCTGCCCGGGGCCGGGGAGGCTCAGGGGAGAGCGAGGCTGTCCTGCAGGGAACCTGGACGGGGGTCCCATCCACCCTGACCCCCGCGTCCCTCGTGCTCACCTGCTCTGTGACGGCCATTCAGGGCTGGAGCGGCCCAGATGTCCCCGGCTTTGTGCAGCTTCTCTGCCCAGGAACCCTCCGGCCTGGTCATGGCCTGGGCTCCTCGGGGTTTTCTGTTTCGAGAACTGGCCCTTTCCCATCTTTGGGGGGCTACCCCTCCCCTACTAGCCGGCTGCTTTGGGTTGTGGTCCTTGTGAATAACTCACGAAACTCACTTACTTACTTTTCTCTAACATTATGGCAGAGTTTAAGCAAAAGGTATTTAGGATTTTTATCTGAAAAATAAAAGAATTTTTCTGGAAAACAAATTTCATTATGACAGTACAAAAACCTATTTTAAAAAACCCTATTTTTTTCAACTAAGGATTAATTTATAATTAAAACATTTTGGGAAAAGACCTAGCCCGGATGGTTTTATTATACAGAAGTGAACAAAGAGTCAGGTGCAAATGATTATTGATTTGGGGCTCCTGTGGTCACATTATTATTTTGATTAAGTGATTAACGCCAGGAACTTTAAAAACTGATCTGTCAATTTCTACATTCTTTCAGATTCTGCAAATACTTTTCCGATCAGTAGGTTTATAGAAACTCTGGAAACTTTGATTTTCATGTTCCAGTGGAAATCATGGTGTGTGGCCACCGTTTTGTTCCTCCAACCACTCCAGGTTTTGGGAGAACCTGCTGTTTTAGTTTGTGAAGAGTGTAGTTTCCGGTTGATTGAAGGCCCCATCCCTGTATTTGCTTTAATTAATATTAATGCAGGTTGGTAGTTAATATGTGACTTGGAATACAGTGGAATGTGTGTTATTTAGACTAATTGCGTACTTAACAGTCTGTAAAATCAATGACATGGAGAACAGTTTGCAATGGGAAAACAGAAAATGTGGAAAATGAGAGGTGGTGTTGGGCTCAAAGCAGACCACGTGACCTGCCCTGGTTCTGCAGTTCTTTATTCACTGTTCCTCCATCCAGGAGCTCGAGGGACACCCTCGGAATTAGCAGCGCCAGGCCCTTCTGCCCTTGCAGAACCTCGACTTCCACAAGAGTAGATGTTTTTCTTGGTCTGGATCTCTTTCCAGGAGCGGCTCAGTGGCTTGCCAAGTGGGGGGTGGGGCCGCAGTGGCGGTGAGGCGTGCGGTCCTGGCGAGGTCCCCTCGCTCATCTTTCATCCCGCGTCCTGCAGGTGTGCTTGGATTGCTCCTTCAGAAAGCCAGGAATCTCTCGCCGTGGAGGTGAGGTTCCATAATTAAAGTAGTGTGCTCTCTAGCCCTTAGGCTAACGCTGAGAATTCTGAGGCATGGCTACTCAAGCTTGATGGAACTAATTAGGTTTAATTAACAGATTTCAGGAATAACTATTGGAAAACCTCCTGGGCTTGAGAGGAAAGCATGCATGGTTCCCACGTGGAGTTCCCCCGCCCCTGGCTGATATCTCGCAGATATATTATTAATGTCTTTTGTCACTTTGACAATAGAATTGGGTCTCCTTTGCTCTGTTATCCTTTGATCATGGAAATGAAGCTTTGATCCTTTATTTCACTGGACCTTTAACGCCTGAAGGTAGATACCTGATCAGAATCCTGATTCTGTGGCAGATTCCCCTCCACGCCCCATGCTTGAAGGAGGAGACTTGGGCCCTGGACGTAGCAGCCATCTCTAAGGGGAGGTTGGGTAGTGACTGAGAGTGAAGAGGTAGAGAGGGAGAGGTGGGGGGACATGCCCACCTGCTGTGACGTCATCTCTGCTGTGCTCCTTCTGAAGCAGTTCTGACACCAACTGGAGGCTTTCGGTGCGATTTCATTCTGACATTGACCACCTGAGGTGGAGATGCCACAGGTTAAAGGGCGGGGTCCCACAAGGTTGCCCGCACCTCATTCGGGGGTCCCCAGGCCACCCACACTCCTGTCTGACTTGGCTACAGATCCAGGGTTTCCTGTAGCACCCTGTCAGGTTCAGTAGTTCACTGGAATGACTCACAGAGCGCAGGAAATGCTTTACTTACCACGACCATTTTATTACGAAGGGTGCAAACGATCGGCTGATGAAGAGGTACATAGGTGAGGTTTGGAAGGGTCCCAAGTGCAGGGGCCATTGTCCCCGGGGAGCTGGAGTGCATCATCCTCTGGTGTATCCACATGATTGTCAACCAGGAAGCTCCCCAACCTCATGGACCAGTGCTTACTGGGGTGTCATTCTGTAGGCGTGGACGTTTCCATCACTGGCCGTGTGATTGAACTCAACCTCCAGCCCGCTCTGTCCCTGAAGGCCAGGCAGCTTAAAGTTCCAGCCCTCGAATCCCCTGGTGGTTCCTTTTCTGGAGACCAGACCCATCCTGGAGCTCCATCCCTCCTCTCCAGGAGTTGCCTCATTAGCATAAAAAAGACACCCCGACACTCACGAAACTCCGAGTGATTTTGAAGCTCTGTGCAAAGACCAGATCTAGTTTTTATTACACCACAGCAGTCTTGGGCAGAGCACCTGGAGCCCAGGCCAGGCTGTGCATTCCCAGCTGCTGGTGACACTTTGGCCAGAAATGGCCGGTTCAAGTGCCCCTGGGGAAGGGCTGCTCCCCGACCTTGCAGGTCAACCTGATCTTGCACAGCAGGTGCTCTGGGGCTGCGCCAGGTCCGCCCTTGTCCTAGAATGTGGGCCCTAGAACTCGGAGTCTGGAGGCCAAGACCTAGTCTGTCCTGCTCACTGCAGTGCCCAGAAGTGACACAAGAACGCTGGTTGAGTTCACGCTTCACACACTTAGATGTGAAAAACAGAACCGACAGACGAGAGAAGACGAGAATGACATTTTCTAGATACGACCTTGGAGGAGAGTATTTGGGGGAATCCATTTGCTTCAAGACTTACCCTTGGCTCTTTTCATCCAGACATCAGCAGAGGGACCCTGTTCTTTAAATTTCAAATGAAATTGCTGACACCTCCCACCCCAGTGCACACATACACACACACAGACACAGACACGCACCCCATCCCTGTGTGGTCAAAACCCAGCATCCCTCCCCATCTCTGGAAGGCAGGGTCAGCACACCAGGACCTGCAGGTCAAATCGGCCTTGATGCCTGTTTTCAGATAAAAACTTCAGAACACAGTCATACACACTGTTCATTTGTGTCTTGTCTGCTTTTGTGATGCTGGGCAGAGTCGAGAAGCCGCAGCAGAGACCCCATCGCCTGCAAAGCTGAAGATACTATCCGGCCCTTCACTGAAGGAATTGCTGGTCCCATCCTCCTTTCCAACCTTGTCAGCTGTCCGCCTAGGCCCCCCCCCCCCGTGTCGGCTGACGTCTCGTACTGAGTGACTTAGGCCTCCCTTCGTGTCACCATGTCCTCCAGACCCTTCCCTGTGGACTTTCTCTCTGAAGCAGTGAGGCTCACAGAGCGGGTGAAGCGGCCTCCAGTTTGGTTTCACGTTGCATGTGTTTCCTGTCCGTTACACTGCAGTACAGGTGAGCTCCCTGCAGACGGAGACAGGGCTGGGACACCTGGGGCCCCGGAAGACCCCCGTCTCCTCTTCTAAAAATGAAGAAGTGGTGGCCTAAGGGCGAGGTTGAAGGAATCGCAAAGGCTTCCGGACCATTTGATCAACTATCTTTTCCCCAATCTTACGTTCAGCTGGTACTTCCGCCCCGTTTGGAGAAAACCCTCCCTTGAGGCCATTTGTACCCCTCCTGAGTGTCCCCCCTGTATCCTCATGAGTGTCCCCCCGGGTGTCCTCTGGCCGCGGTGCTCCTTTGGTGCTGTCTTCCTGAGGTGCTCAGAGCCGGCCGGGCACCCGTGCTTTCTGGGGCTCCTAATCGCCCTCAGGGATCTGGACCCCCTTTCATAGCAGCGGAAACAAAGGAGGAGGGAGGGTCCCAGCGTGTGTGGCCCCTCTCGTGGGTGTGAGATTGTTCTTACCTGGGTCCAGTGGGGGAGGGTGCACCTCACGCCCCACTCCCGGTCTTAGCACTTGCTTTTTCAAAACTATGGCTTATTTGACTTCTAGCTTTATCAGATCTTGGATTTAGTTAAAACTTAAAGTTGGTCCCTGTCCTGGTGTCTCGGGAAGCCCTTGATCTTCTCTGGCCGTGTTGAGGGGCACCGGGCAGGATGGGTCACTCTGCCCTCGTTCCCGCCGTGTTGGCTGATGGTGAAACCGCACACCTCAGGTTGGACTCGAACCCACAACCTCTGGCTTAGGAGGGGACGTGAAAGGTTGCTTTGCATTTAGAAAAATGTAGCCTTTAAAGTTAGCATTTGCCCCAGAGGTGGAGCACGTTGACCGTTCTTGAGTCCATGTGAAATCCCAGGCACGGGGCTGGGTCTCTTGGCCGCCGAGGCTGGCTGCTTCTCTGCTCCCAGCCAGGTCATTACTGCCAGGGCCCAGACTCCCCTCCAGGGGCCTTCATGCTGTTGGGACCCTGATTACCAGTGGCCCAAGTGCAGCCACCAGGGACCCTCCACTGGGCATCCCCTCACTGTCCCGCCACCTCTACTGTGTCTTCTGGAAGCCATGGCCCCCCTGCAGGCTGCGCCACACACACACAGGCCCTGAGCTGGGCCAGGAGTGCCTGGGCCCAGGGAGACCTGTCCCCGTTCTGCATGGGACACTTCCTTGCCCACCTGCCCCCCAGTCCCCACTGGACGCCCCCAGCCCATCCCCTCAGATGTGTAGATTCATGTCTGGTCTCCATCGAGGGAGGCTACAGGGGCACCAGGCGGTCTGACTCAGAATCTGGCCCATTTGGGACAAATGCCACGGCTGTTTTGGTATCAGTTCGATTCAGCATGAAAGCAGTTCTGGTTTGGCACGTCATAGGTACTCAACAAATTGTTGTTGAATTAATAAGTGAGTGACCCAAACAGCTGTTTTTACTTCTGATTTTAAAGGAAATGGGAATTTCAGCTACACTCCCAAAGCTTATTAAAATACTTCCCAAGGCCAGCCGCGAATCTCCTGGGGGCTTTACCAGTGCTGGGCCCGGAGCAGCAGCTGAATCTGATGCCGTTTGAAGCCGCTGCCCCTTACTTGTCCTGTCATGGTGAGCAGGTCACTGTGCCCTCGACCTCAGCCTTCTCATCTGCACTGTAGGGTCATAACCCTGTCAGGAAGGCCAGCAAGCCCGGGCTGGGAGGTGCTCAGAGCAGGAGCTCGGCTGTGGGCAGGGGCTTCCTGTGGGGTCCGCCGCACCCACACGCACTCCTGAGCTTGGAAATGAACCACCTGACTCCCCAGAAGGGGGCAGGTCTTCCTTCTCTTTGCAAGGTTCTGTGCCCATCGGTGGGAGGGGCCCCGCTGCAGGCCTCTGGGAGAGCTGGTGTTTTGCTGGGCGTCTCACAGGGTGAAGTCAGAGTGTCGGCAGGGTTGGGTTCCCTGCTGGAGGTTCTGGGATGAATCGCTTCTGCTCATCCAGGTGTCAGCAGAGTGCAGTTCTGTGTGGTTGTAGGACTGAGGTCCCGTTTCCATGCTGGCTGAAGGTGGAGGGTGGGCCTCAGGTTCTAGAGGCTCCTTGGCTCGTGGCCCCCTTCCCCCATCTTCAGAGCCAGCAGGGTGGGGGCCTGCTCCCACCACCTGTGCCCACCCTCTGCTCCTTTCCTGCCTTTAAGGGCTTGCGCGACTGCACTGGACCCACCCGGATAATCCCGGATGCGCTCCCTATTGTAAAGTCGGCTGTTGGGAACCTTAGTTCCATCTGTAAAGTTCCTTCCCAGCTATAGTGGGGTGAATAGTGTCTTCAAAATTCATGTCCACCAAAGCTTCAGAATGTGACTGTGGAAATAGGGTCATTGCAGCCCTAAATAGTTGAGGATCAAGACCAGGCTGGATCAGGAAGGACCCTGAGTCCAGTGACTGGTGTCCTTACCAGCAGAATAGAGGAGACACAGAGACTGGAGAAGACAGCACTGTGAGGATGGAGCCGGAGGCCGGAGTGATGCGCCTACAAGCCTAGGAGCCGCCAGAAGCTGAAAGAGGCCAGGAGAGGTTACTCCTCAGAGCCTTCAGAGGGGGCGTGGTCCTGCGGACACCCTTATTTTGACTTCCAGCTTCTGGAACTGTGAGACAATAAAGTTCTTTTGTGTTAAGACATTTCTCACATATTAAGAAACCTCCCAGTTTGCGGTAATTTGTTATGGCGGCCCCAGGAAGTGAGGACAGACGGCCATGTCTAGATTAGTGCTTGATGGGGAAACCAGGGGACGGAAATCTGGAGGGGATGTCTTTTGAATCCTGCTTCCCACAGTGTGCTGTAGAGTTCTTTGTAAGTGCAAGGGGCTGTTATGTGAAACCTGTGTGCTTCCCACGTTCATAAAGACACTCCTCTAGGGTGCCGACCCTGTGACCAAGTGATGTAGCTGATGGAGACGGCTCTCCAAACTTTTCATTCTGCGGTTAGCAGTCTGGGTGTTAGAAACCAGAGTTAATTAATACGGCACATTTACAGCCATGGACTAACGCAACAGTGAAATAAGATTTACTCCCCATCTGTCTGGATGGGTACGGAGAAGTTGAGGCAGAGTGAAGGCATCAGGAAACCTGGTCATTAATTAAATCTGATGAAGCCAGTGATCCTGCATATAGAGAAGAAGGATGGAGGTTACTGTCATAAATGCCTTTGGACCTCTGACCCCGGAGGGTCTGCTGTCATCCTGTCCTATTAGATGCAAGGCTTCCTCTGGATTTATCTCTGCTGTGTGGGAAAAAAAGAAATCAATATGAATGTCCTATAGCTAGAATATGAAGGAGATACGAACATTTTCCCAAAATAGGACATGAATAGTGAGGATTTCTGAGTCATACTGCTTCATGTCAAAGGCTTCACCCAGTTAATTCCGTGACAATCTATACATCCTTACCTACATCCCCTTAGTTGTATGTGTGGGTATACAAACGTGTTTATCTGTCTTTGGGTCCAAAAGCTCCTGGATGTTGGGGGAAAAAAGCCCTGTCCCTTCTTCCACGGGACAAAGGAAAGTCAACCAAGGTCATCACAGCTTAGGTGCTGTCTTCTTGTGGGGATGTGGTGAGGCCAGGCAGCACCGTGGCAACAAACAACCCTAAATCTCAGTGGCTTAAAACCATAAAGGTTTTGTCTTCCTCACTTACTCTCCTTCTCCATCAGACATTGGTGGGGCCTCACTCAGGGACCCAGGCTCCACCGTCTGCAGTGGCTTCAGTCCCTGCAGCTGGGGAGGCGAGAGCAGGAGTGTCCAACACTGGTGACCAAATGCCTTGGCTGAGAAGAGAACAGGACAGGTCTGCTCACATCTCTCTGGCCAGACTGGATGCACGGTTGCCCCTGGCTTTGAGAGAGTGGGTGGCCCATCCTCCTTGGGCCCCTGGAAGAGGTGCATTAGAGTGGTGGACATTGGGAAGTCCTGCTATGGAGGCTGGGGGAAGGTCTAGCTCTCATTCTTCAGTGATCCCAGAGCAGACACAGGGCCACAGTGGATTGAGTAAGCAGGTAACTATGTCATCAACCAACACATGGGATGGACGTGAAGTTTTGGGGGCCAGAGGGTGGACTGTAATTGGTTGAATCGTGGCCCCCCAAAGGTATGTCTGTCTGGAACCTCAGACCGTGACCTTATTTGTAATAAGGGTCTTTGCAAATGTAATTAAGGTATGGATCTTGGGCCTTTAATCCAAAGATGAGTCTTTGTAAGACGAGGGAAGGGGAGACAGGTGCAGACACGTGGAGGGAAAGTCCATTTGACGGTGGAGCCAGAGACTGTAGTGATGCGGCCGCAAGCCAAGGGGTGCCCAGGATTGCCGTGAGCCCCCAGGAGCTGGAAGAGGCAAGCAAGGTCTCTTCGAGAGCCTTCCGAGGGAGTGTGGTCCCAGTGACACATTGGTTTTGGACCTCCGGTTTCTAGAACCGTGAGAGAATGAATTTCTTTTGTTTTAAGCCCCAAGCTTGTGATATTTTATTCCACAGCCATAGAAAACTGATACAGACTACCACGAAAAATTATCCTGCAAGATAAGTTTTGAGAAATTATATTTATTTATTTATTTTGCGGTACGCGGGCCTCTCACTGTTGTGGCCTCTCCCGTTGCGGAGCACAGGCTCCGGACGCGCAGGCTCAGCGGCCATGGCTCACGGGCCCAGCCGCTCCGCAGCATGTGGGATCTTCCCGGACCGGGGCACGAACCCGTGTCCCCTGCATCGGCAGGCAGACTCTCAACCACTGCGCCACCAGGGAAGCCCCTGAGAAATTATATACTTCTCCCTTTGCTGTGCCTTTCCCTCCCCTGATCTAGTCTGGTAGCCAGGACCCATGCTTCTTGCTCCTCCCTTCCCTTCTTTTGTTCCTAATAAGGAGCTAAAGGCAACCCCACAGGGTCAGAGGCATCTCCTGGAGGTGGGGGAGAGAGAGGGCTCATGGGGTCTGGGAGCAGGGGGGATGCACTCGGGACCCCGGCTGGGAGAGAGGGGTGCTCATGGGCCAGGGGAGCCGTGGGAGGGGTTTGGACAGGTGGGGTGCAAGCGTCTTCCTGCAGGGCTGAGCCGCAGGCACCTGGATGTGTATCTGAAGCTGGAACCGCCTGGTGGAGCTGAGTCGTCAGCATCCACATCTCCATGAGGCGCTGCAAGCCTGCCTTTGCGAATAGGCATCAGGGCTTAAACTCTGTTTAAAACCAATTTATGCGACTAGAAATGGATACGCTATTGATTTGTCCTGACTTGGTGTTTAAAGGCCAGACATGGAGTAAAATCCACAGCAAAAGAGAGCTTTGGGCAAATCCACCGCCTCCTTGCGCTAAACGCACCTGTGCCTGAGAAAGTCGGCACCCGCTCTCGTTGACTTATCAGCTGTGCTTGAGAAGGTCGCACACCAGCAAAGTTAAGTTTGATCTTAGATTCCTCACGCCCTGCTTCCTTCATTCCACATACAGTTACTGAGGTGCTGTTGTAGGTGTTTGGAGCACGTCGGGGGGAACCCCTGCCTGGCCACATGCGGCTCCCCAGCAGCCTGGGAGGCAGCCGTGCACCGTGCAGGCATCCCTGGCAGCACTTGCGTGAGGGAAAGAGGAAGTCAGGCGGGTGTGGGCATTGCCCGTGGGGAGCGCGCTGTTGGGGTGTTCGGCAGTGTGGCGGGCAGGCACTGCTGAGGGTGACGCTTGTGCAGAGACTTGGGGAGGTGGGGACAGCTGTGCAGAGACGTGGGAAAGGGCGGTTCTGCAGGGGGAGCTGAGTTGTGAAGCCCCTGGTTTCTGGCACGTTCTAGGAGCAGCTGGGGTGACAGGTGACCAGGCTTTGGGGGTTTTGGGTTCCTTTCTGTTGAGGTCCCGCTGGAGGCTGCTGAAGAGGGGAGAGTCATGACCCAGCAGTTTTAAAAGGCCGTCCTGGCCGCTGGGTGGAGAATGGCGAGGGCAGGGCCCGGGGGCAGTGGGGCATGATTTAGGGGGCTGATGTGATAGCGCAGGAGTTGTGACCATGGCCTGGACAAGGTTGGGCAGCGGATGGAGAGAGTGGGAGAGAGCGGGTGTGGGACGAGGGAGAAGGGCATCGAGGTAACTCCAGGACACCCCAGGAACCTGCCGGCGGCTGTGTCGGGAGAGGGGAGAGTCCCAGGTAGCGTCCTGAGCGGATCTCACTCGCACACGGAGGGTTGAACCCTGGCACGCGCGTGATTCTGTGGTCCTTTCATTTTGTGAACAAGAGCCACAGTCCTGGCTGTCAGGCAGCATCAGGCAGCAGCTCCACTCCTGAAAGCCTGGCAGAGCCTCTGCAAAGCCCTCTAGCTCCCCTCTGCCCACTCTCCCCGAAAGTTCTGGCATCCCCACTTGCTGTAGCTTCCATGGTGTGAAGGAAATAGGGAGAGAGGCCACTTCCCCACAACAGTTAGCGCGCCCACCCCGGAGGTGAGCTTGGGGCGGGGCTGCCCGGCCTGCAGGGGGGAAGAGGGCTGTGGAGGGGCCTTTGGAGCCTTCATAGCCCCTCCGCGACCCCAAGGGCCTGATGCTGCAATTTCCAGGTCTGTGCTGTGATCCGGGGCCAGAGAGGAAGGGGGAGGCGGTTCTCAGGGGGCCGGCAGACCCCGCCCTTGGGTTTCAGCCTCGGGTGCCTGTGTTCCCAGTCCTCTCACCTGTGATGCGGGGAGAGCCCCTTTCCTGGGGTTGCCATGGAGATGAGAATGCTACCGATCCAGTGCCCAGCAGGGAGCCCGCGGAAGAAGGGCCTCCTAAGAGAGGTGGGCGAGGAGGAGGGAGAGAGCCAACCCCCCCCCCCCACACCGCACCGGTGGCGAGGGTCCCAGGGGAATGCAGGGTGGTGCACGCGCTCCTCTGGCTCCTGGGAAGCATAGAGACCCGAAGGCCCAGCCCTGGGTCCTCGGGAGGCCAGCTTTCCTGCGTCCCTAGCCAGGGAGGGCCACACTTACCAGGCACAGAGCCACCAAGACAGCTGTGATCCAATTGCCCTGAGCTGCCCTAAAGTTGATAACTTTTAGAGCGTACCTGGCCTAAGGCTACCTGGAAGCTAATTTATGCAAATCATAGCAACCCAGATTCCTGGTAGCAGAGGCCTCTGCTGCCTCGCTCTCCTTCTCTCCAGGGAGCTGGGGAGCCCTGGGGCCCCTCCAAGCCTTCTCTCCCTGCACCGGGCTGGGAGAGTGACAGCCCTGCTCTGGGCCCTCCCCTTGGCTTCCTGGGGCTGATCCTGGGCCAGTACAGAGGCCGAGAGCAAACCTGTTTGCCAGTTAAACCCTCTTTATCTCAAGGCTCTGCCAGTCTCTTAACAGTGAGTGGGTTGATCTCAATTCTTGATGCAGAGTTGAGCAAGTTCTGTGCTCATTGGAGCTCAGCAAACAAAGTGGCTTCCCGAGAGGCAGGTCTGCTTGATTAATAACAATTCTTGGTCCTTTTACGGCACCTTTCGGCATTGCCGCCATCAGGCAGCTCATCTGTTCTCAGGACACCCCTGTGATGGGCAGATAGGAGTCTTGGATGCCCCCTCTGCGGTGGGAAAGGTGCACTGGGGGAGCCCCTGGTCCTGGAGTGGGAGGCCGAGCGGGAGGAAGGCCGAGTCGCTCCCCCGGCCTCAGCGCTGAGTCTGACCTAGGGGGCCCTTCCCAGGCGGGCAGGGACCCTTTCATCCAGAGAGACGCTTCCTCTCAGCAGCTCTGCCCACTCCCAGCCCCCCACAAAGTGGAGAGCCAGGTCTGAGCAGGAGGGCGCGTGGCCTGATTGGCGCACCATTTGTCACTGTCACACGGTTGGTTGTCCTCTGGCCCCCGGACGCCCGGCTGGCCTGCATTTGCTTACAGGCTGCGCCGCTCCTCCGGGATGCGCTGTAATTGCAGGTGTCCGTGCTGTTCCCCAGGCTCCCAAATGATGAAGGCGCACAGCTCTGCCTCTCTCCCCGATACCCAGCCAGGGGCGGCTGCCCTCTGCGTTCACACAGGCCTTGTGCTGTTCATTAAGGTGTTCATGTGGATGGGAAACAGAAATTTCAAGGGTTTCATGAAATTAAGACTTTCCCGTTAGCTGGCAAAACTCAGAAGCGGGTAGAAATATATCAACCTGCAGGTTTGAAGACTAGGAAGCAGGAAATCACGTGGACTGGGCTAAGGGGACTTTGAGGCATCATATAATTTAAAGTCAGCCGTTTACTGTGATGTCTCTGCTAAAACATGCTTCTCCCAGGCTAATGAGATCAGGGCTCCTGCTCTGACTAATCTCTCTGTTCTGATTAGAATATTCGAACACCCTCCCAGAAGCAGGTCAACCGGCGAATGCAACAAAAAACCGAAGCGGATGTTGGGGTCTGCCCAGGTAATCAATATCCAGCGTGCTCACAGCGCTTGGAATGGAAGGTCCTTGTGGGGCTGGGGGCTGGGGGCCGGGGCTCCTGCACGGCCGCAGGAGATGAACTTGCTGCTTGTTCTGAACCTTCTCCCTGGGCTTCAGAGGACAGCTGCACGCCGGGCCCGAGTCCAGCTCGTTACCTGTGTCATTTATCTCAGGCACCACTTTGCTGGGACTTCTCCTGGAGAGTTACGTGAACGCACAGGCTCCATCACGGAGGGTCTAATCCAGAGATGAACTGTGAGGCAAGAAGCAAAAGGGACACATCAGGAAGTTGCCCAGAGTGGGACCATTCGCTCCACCAATAGTTCCTGGGTACTAGCCCATGCCACAGGGCGCCCTGCCCACTGCAGAAAGCCAGGCAGACAACGAGCGGGTCCTGCCCACGAAGCAGGCTGGCAGAGGACTCAGTAACACGTGCTCCTGGGGAGCAAGGGGCCCGTGTTGAAGTGTCTGCCCAGGGCTTGGGTGGCTTGAGTGATGCTGGCAGGCCACCATGAACTAGCGAGAGGCCCGGCTCTCCTTGCTGGGAAGCCAGGCTCAGGCCCCTGCGCTGGGCAGCAGTGGTGGGCCAGAGGCTGTGGGTCCTCTGCAGCCCATCGGTCAGGAGCAGGGGCTTCAGGACTCATCAGACCTGGCTCCAACATTTGCTGGTTTCCTTCCTCTGCAAGAGGACAGCTACACGTCCGTGAGTCACGAGTGTGGGTTCTGGGTGAGCCAGTGTCATCAAGTACGTAGCGCAGGTCTTGGCTCTCACGGCAGAGGTGATCCTCAGTGATTCCAGGAGTTGCGTGAGGTTGGCTGCATTTGTTTCCTATTGCTATAGTAACAGATCATCATAGATGTAACAGCTGAACGTAACACCGGTTTATTATCTCAGTTTCTGGAGGTCAGAAGTCTGACGTGGGTCTCGCTAAGCTAAAATCAGTGTTTTGGCAGGGCCGTGTTCCTCCCTGGGGGCTCCAGGGAGAAGCCACTTCCAGGCTCATTCAGGATGTTGCCTGAACTCAGTTCCTTGGGGTTGTAGGACTGAAGTCCCATTCCCTTGCTGGCTGTCAACTGAGAGTTCCCTTTACTCTGAGAGGCCTCTCTTGGGTCCTTGCATGTGGGTCCCTACATCTCAGAGCCAGCAACGTGCACCAGATCCTTCTCATGCTTGACATGTCTCTGAATTACCTTTCTGCTGCATCCCTCTTGCTTCAGCCAGAGAAAGTTCTCTGCCTTTAAGAGCTTATGTGATCAGATGATCCAGGATAATCTCCGTATTTAAGACCCGCCCTAATTACATCTGTATAATCCTGTTTGCCAGGTGATGTAACACAGTCACAGATTCCTGGGATGAGGGTGTGGACCTCTCTGGGGGGCCATTCTGCCTCCCGCACTGGCCTGTCGAGGGGTATTGCTCAAAATCCCTGGGTTTTCTGGAGTCAAACCCAGAAGCACCGATTATCTGCATGAGCACAGAGCTAACATGTGGGAAGGACTTCCTGGGCATCAGGCACTGCAGCCCTGCATCTACGGTCTCATTCAGGTGCACAAGAACTCTGTGACGTCAGTACTAGTGGTACCCCAGTTTTAAAGATGTTGAAACGGATGTTTGGAGAGGCCCAGTGACTTGCCTGGGTACTGCAGCCGGTGGGTCCCAGAGCCTGGAGCCAAGCCCCTCGGTCTGGTCTGTCTCCAAAGTCAGAATTGTCGGTGGTGATGTCATATTTTGTTAAGATACCAGTATTGCGTTATAATTTTGTTTATAAGTAATAAAAGGGCCCTTGGTGCTGGGCGCACAGAAGAGCCTGGTGCTTTCAGAGACAGAGCCCCAGGTGTGGCCTAGCAGATCAGATCCCTGATCAGCAGGTATTTACTCATCCTCCGCCCACCCCCACTCCCCGCCTTTGATGTTGCCCTTGGCCGTGTGACATGCTTTGGCCGGTGGAACTTGGAAGGAAGTGACAGCGTGCCAGCTCGGAGCCCAGCCCCTGCTGGGTGTTGTGTGTTTCTCCTTGTACCTCGTGGAGCTTCTGTCGTTTGCCAGGAGATCACACCCCGGGGGCTGCCTCTCTAGACGGAGATGAGATCAGCAGCCTGAACAGGACCCCAGGACAAAACAGAGCAGCCCAGTTGTGCCTCATACTTGCTGGTGAGAGATAAATGCTTATTGCTGTACTCCTCTGAGATTGGGTGGTTGTTTGTTACACAGAAAACCTGACTGATACACCTTGGAGCTAAATACTTTGCAGGGTAGGAGTTTAGTTGTGTTGGGGCAGTGTGTTAAGGCTTGCGAGGAATTAATAGAATTACTTGTTCCAGACTTGGTAAGTTCTGATCTGTAAGTAGTACCTGATTTGGGGTCTTCCTGGTTATCTTCATGCTCTGAGCTCCCTTCTGAGGGAATCCTGCTGCCGGCTGTTGGCTGGTGCTTCTGGAGGGATATATCAGG
Source organism: Pseudorca crassidens (assembly GCF_039906515.1). Taxonomy (NCBI): domain Eukaryota; kingdom Metazoa; phylum Chordata; class Mammalia; order Artiodactyla; family Delphinidae; genus Pseudorca; species Pseudorca crassidens. The sequence continues at coordinate 2,599,444 of NC_090311.1, read as the reverse complement.
GCCTGCCCTGCCCATGGGCTCAGGGCTCAGGGCCTGCGATCACATCCTGACCCCCTGGAGACACTGCCCTTTCTGCAGATCTTTTCTGCCATCTGGTCGCCTGTGATGGACCCTGAGATAAGGGAGTGTGTACAGAAAGTCTGCTTGTGGCTTCATAATTCACTTAACATTTATTGAGTACCTAGTAGGCTCAAGCACTTGATGAGGGACCCACGAAGGCAAAGTGGCCCTTGTCCTCGCAGCTCTGAGGATCTTACAGGGGTTTGCTCAGACCTGATAGCAGGCTGAAGATGCTACGTGTGAAAGACAGATGCCAAGATACCCCGCAGCCCTCGGGAGGAGATCGGATGCTTCAGCTGGCAGTGATGGGGCCAGCTTCATGCACACAGTGCCATTTGAACTTGAGGACTACTTCCGTCACTTGTTCATTGACCCAGAAAATATTTCCCATCTACTAAGTGCCAGGCACTGGGCTAGACCCCAGGAACATAATGGTGAATAAGAGAGGCCGTGTCCCTCTCTTTGTGGGGTGCAGGGCCTGTGGCTGCAGAGTTGGGACATGGAGAGAGAGGAGTCAGGATGTCTCAGAACAAGGGAGCAGCATAAGAAAGGACATTTTTGAAAACTGAAGTGTAGTTGATTTACAGTGTTGTGTTGATTTCTGCTGTTTAGCAAACTGACTCAGTTATATATATAGAGAGACAGATAGATAGATACGTTCTTATTTTTTTTTCCATTATGGTTTATCACAGGATATTGAATATAGTTCCCTGTGCTATACAGTAGGTCCTTGTTGTTTATCCATTCTATATATATACCAGTTTGCATCTGCTAACCCCAAACTCCCACTCCATCCCTCCCCCACTTGCTTCCCCCTTGGCAACCACAAGTCTGTTCTCTATGTCTGTGAGTCTGTTTCTGTTTTGTAGATAGGTTCATTTGTTTCATATTTTAGATTCCACCTATAAGTATATCATATGGTATTTGAGAAAAGACATATTTTTAAAATAGGATTTGGGGAACACTGGAGATCAAAAAACTGTTTGATCTGAATGACGTGTCCTTTGCAAATTAAGAAAGTCTCAGAGCAGTTTGTCCTTATCACCTCTTTAAGGCTGCTGAGAATAATAGTAGTAAAATGCAACAGAAAAATCTATCATTTGTAGAGAACAGTGTTAGTCAAATTTAATTTCACCCAAGATCCTGGACTGGGAGGAAAGCTCTGAATATTTCTGTTCACTATGATAAGATGTCAGTGAACCATATATAAGTTTCCAATCATGTTAACGTGCCAGATGGGACATATGCTGTGTAATGAAGGCCAACTGGGATTAGAAACTCACCCTTCTGGAGAAGAGCATCAGGGTTTGGAAAATTCAAACTTATGTGAGAGGTCTGGGCATGGAAAATCTAACCAACGTCCAGGGTGAAGCTTTCACAGCATTTCTGCGCCGGTATCAGAGCCTGCCTTACCCACCTCGAAGGCACAGCTGGTCTCCGTCCTGGCCAAGAATGGGTCGACCAGCTGCCCAGAACCCGCAGGTTTGGCTAGAGTGAGATACACTTTCCCTTCTTCCTTTGGGTCCTGAACCTCAGAAGGTAGAGAAATAAGTCATCTTGTAAGATTATTGTAACACTGACAAGATTTAAATTACATATGAAGAAGTCAATTAAATCCATGCTGTTAATATTTAGACTGGGACTCAATGAGTGCAGTAATAACTTGTATAATCATCTTAGTTATGAATGTTTTTTCTGCCATTTATGTGGTTGAAGGCTTCAAAATGGTCTGTCATACTTTATTTGTAGATATGGTTTAAATTATTTAAGGGAATTGAATTAATTTCACTTGTAAACATTACTTAAGAACAATTATTATCTAAGTTTTGTTTATAACGTACATTGAAAATTACATTTTAAGGAGTATGAGTGCCCTTCCAGCTACAAAACCCCTACAGACATAAAGATCCTAGGGTTTTCTCCTATATCATGGTAATAAATTATATTAAATTTCCTAATATTGAACCATTCATTCATTTATTAATTCAACCAATTACAAGGAATGTGTCCTGTATAGATTTTTGTTATTAAGGGGCTTAGTGTTCAGACCGCTGGTTCTCAAAATGTGGTTCCTAGACCCACGGCATTGCTGTCACCTGGGAACTTGTTAGAAATGCACGTTTTTGGAAGCCTCCCCACCCCGTCTGCCCACAGACCCTTGAATCAGAAACTCTGGGCTGGGCTCAGCCACCTGTGGTTTAACCAGCCTCCCAGCGGATTCTGATGCTCCTGAAGTGTGAGGACCACTGGTTTAGGTGTTCTCTTTCTTCTTGGCTCAGTTTTACATTTCGTATTTGCCTAGAAATTGTCCATTAAATCTGTGTTCTCAAATTTATTATCATCGAGTTGTGAACGTTTTTATTAAGAAGTTTTTAGAAGTGTTTCTGCAGGTGTTTCCTGTTAGACTCTGTATAATAAATCACCTTCCCACACTTCTCCAGCTGATTTATCACGATTCCGAAGCAGATTATTCCTGTGATTTCTTGTTTGGGTAACAGGCGTGGGTTCCTTTTCGTCAAGCACATCAGTTTCATGCGCACAGAGGGTTAAAAGTGGCAGCAACATCCCGTGCCACCTCGTTCATATCAAAGCAGAAAATTGACGTCCTAGCTGCACTTGTGCCAAACCGGGGACACGGGCCAGGGGCTCAGCAGCACAGAGCTTGGCACTTAGTAAGTGCTGGGTTCATAAAAAACATGATGACAAGCCTTCACCCAAGGGGTGGACATCTAAGGGTGAGGGGTCACAGGTGGCCCAGCCTTTCTTTGCCCTCATATGTTTATAAATGCAGGCTGTAGTGGGGTGAAATGTATCCCCCAAAAGATACGTCCGAAGCCTAACCCCCGGTACCTGTGAATGTGACATTATTTGGAACTAGAGTCTTTGTAGATGTCATTAACTTGAGGATCTCCTGGTGAGATTGCCCTGGAGTTTGAGAGGGCCCTAAGTCCAATGACTGGTGTCCGTGTAAGAAGAGCAGAGGGCACACAGACACACAGGAGAGACGCAGGTGAGGCTGGAGGTGGAGACTAGAGTGATGCTACCGCAAGCCAAGGGTTGCCGGCAGCCGCCAGAAGCCGGGAGGGGGACCTGGACCGGATTCTCCTGCACGGCCTCCAGAGGGAGCCAAGCCTGCGCACGCTTTGAGTTCAGGCTTCTGGCTTCCAGAGCTGTGGGAGAATAGATTTCTGTTGCTTTAAGTCACCCCACTGGCGGTCATTTGTTACGGCAGCCACGGGAAACTCACGTACAGGTGAACACGCAGCATACACGAGTGCTTTGCCGATCATTCTCAGGCCTCCCCCCGTGCAGGGAACGAGGCCGCGTGACCTCAATTCCCTGGAAAGCTCTGGCCTCCCGTTTCATCTGTAGAGCGCTGACCCATTTGGAAGGCTCGGAGGGTGGATTCTCAGAGTCAGCCCTGGGAATCAGCCGGACGCTGTTTGCGTGTACTTGAGATTACATGGTTTCTTTATCTTTGTGTGATCCAAAGTTAAATCTAACAATGGGAAGCCATCTCGAAATGAGCATTTCCTGGCATTGTCATCATGCAGGATGAAAGGAAAGTGGAAAGCAGAGAATTCTGCCTCTGTGGGACCCTGACGATTGTCCTATAGCGGGAGCAGCTCATCCCGGCCCCATTTCAATGAATATTAACAACCACATTGACTGCAGACAGCTCTGTGTTGCCTCTGCCATGCAGCACAGTCACGTAAATACTGTCGTTGCGGTGTTTTGCGAACAAGGCGTCGCAACATGCCGGGGTGTCTACTTTGCCTCTCTTGAGGGATGCTGAGATCAGTAGGAGGAATCGCTGCTTTACATCCTTTCTGTTCTTGGTGGACGGACACAGTGCCTCGGGGGTGCTATGTGAGGACCCCAGGAGGGGCTATTGCCCGGGGTTCCCACAGAAAAAATCAATCTGCTTTTTGCCAGGAATCCGGGACTCCAGGCTTCCTGGGCGACAACTGCTGTGCTCCTGGCCTCCCTCTGTCTAGTTGTTGATTGCCAGGGATTTGCAAAAACGTTGCTCCAAGCATTATGCTTTCTCTCTTCCTTCTGCACAGCCCCACACGTGCCTCTTCCCGGGGCTCTGTCTGTCTCACAGCGCTGGAAGGGAAGGGAGAGATGGGCGGCAGGAACCAGCCTGAGTTCTTCCAGCTCTGTCTTGAGCGTGCAGCCGCCCTTCCACCGCTGCTGGTCCGGAGCAGAGGGCTCCACTCCCGGCCTGCGCCAGTGCGGGGGGCACTCTGTGCCTTCATGTCCGGCCAGGGTGGGCGCTCGCCCCTGCTCCGGGCAGGGCTCACAGAACCTTCCAGCCCTCGTTCTCCAGGGGAGAAATCCAGGTCGGAGCTGCTTGCTCCTGCCTCTCCCAGTCCCCAGCTTTCGAAATAGAAAGCCTGGCGGTCTTGTCATCTGGCGGGTCCGACAACCTGGGGGTTGGACCCACCAACTCAGCTTTAGGAGCTGCTGGGGCGCAGAGCTCGGATATCCGAGGTAAAGCATGGCTGCCTTGTGGGGCGGGGAAGAGAGGTGGCCCATTCCCACCGGCCTCTTTCAGCCCTGAAGACAGATTATCTTTCCGTGGAGAACACTGGAATAAACACCGCTCCCCAAATCCAGCAAGTTTCTGCAGTGAGAAATCTGCCGTGCTTTCACAAGGTTGGACATTTCTCGACCAAATGAATACAATTAAGGAGCAAATTCCTGGCAACTTGTAGACCTTCTGTGCCTCTGTATTTCCTATAGAGGACACTTTACAAGGATGCTTTGATGATCAGCTCTCCGAATCCTGGCATTCTGAATTTAACTGATGTTCCGTCTTGCAGAGTTGTGGGATTTCTCTTCTGATATCGACGATACTAAATGCAGTTCATAAAAGTCTATTTAAGTTGAAAATGGGGTTTTGTTTTAAGAGACATATTTTCCTGAGAATCCACTTCTAAGTCGCTCGCAATTAGACACGATTTTCTCCTGAACTGGGATGAGATCTGTTTTCACGTCTCTGTGCCCTTGTTCCTAGGCTTCGGCAATGAGGCTCTTTGCAAATGGGAGGTGACTCTCCTGTTCCCATTATTCCAATGTCCTTTAATTTGCAGTCGAAGTTTCTGATTCCCCCGGGTGGCAGCTAAACAGTTTGGGTAAGTATCTCATTATCAGCTCCCTCCATCCGCCTGGATGTGTGTCAGGTTTGCTGTTTCTTGTGCCAGCCCCTGAAGCTGTGTTTTCTGTCGCATAGGGCTTCTCCCTGGCAAGTTGAAAACCCTGAGAACCTCATAATGCGCTGAAACCCCCAGTCCTTTCCTTCTCCAGTCACCATGGCTTCTACAAAGATCTCCGAAGAGATTGAACCTAGGCAGATGAGTTGTTCTGTAGATGCCTTAAGCCTTTCCCCGAATGAAATGTGTTAGGTTTGTTACGATTTCTGTTTCATGGCCTTCAATTTCTTGTCATAATGTGATAAACAACGGAACGAATGGGTTGTTTTAATAGCCATTCATCACTCAGTGGACTATTTCACTCTCTCGCAGCCTCTCTCAGGGCTGCAGAACTGAGTGCGTGTGAGTGAAGTTGGGGTAAATCTGTGCTAAGATCGTCTGGGATCTATTCTGATCCGATTGCTGGGAACATTTAACAAAGTTATCAAAAATAATATTCTCATCATTTCTGTCCTCTTCTCTATACCATGTCTCTTTTTATCAGGGATTCTAGATGTAATTTGTTTTGACACTTGGCTATCCTTCCGCTCCTGGAAATTGGTGTTGACGTTTTTCTATAAAGACATTGAACTTTGAACCTCTTTATACGAAACTCAACTGAACTCTTCAGGAAACTCATTCATTTTCTTTTGGCTTATAGGATGGGAACACAGAGGTGAACTTACCATTTTCTTCATGGAAAGTAGAAATTTGTTCAGAAAAGTCAGGGTTGGAAGATCCTTAATGCTGGACCTCAGTGAAGAAATGACTTCTTACTCCTGGCTTTATGCCTTTGAAATGGCTTCTTCAACACGCTTGTGCCAGGGCTCATGAGGAAGGTTTGCAGATGGTGTAACAGCGTGAAAGATTCTGATTACTTGCCTTGGAGAGGTGCTTTTACAAAGATATTTTTACCAGGGTGCTGAGGAGGAAGTCATATTAATGCAGAGGTCATTTTAAAATAAAAATTGCCGTCGTGTGCGAAAGGTAATTAATGAAATGCTTTGTTCGCTATGAAACTTCATAGCGATTCCTAAGGCTTTTAGGTAAGCTTTTCCTCTGATGCCGTGTCTTAATGGAACACGAGTTAGAAAAAGTGTTCTCTTAAATTGGGCCCCTGAGGGAGGAGAGTTCACTGGTGCCCCAGACTGTCCCCCGGGGTGCAGCTGGAGTCTGGACAGAAGGATGCTCCCAAATTACAATGTTAACATTCATTTCAGGAGAGTTGCCTGTCACCCTGCAGCCCTCTGGAGTCGGTTAAATTGTCTCCCCTGCAAAAGATGTGTTGGGGGCTGGGCTCAAATTCAGGAGGTGAGGACCCCGGGGAGCAGGTGGCCGCTGGGTCCTCAGCTCCTGTCCTGCCCTCCCTGCTTGCGACCCCGCAGTCTCCGCATCACAGGGGTCCTCCGGGTGGGGTGCCATCGTCTGGAAAGTGTACACCACCAGTCACTGGGTGTGGGCAGAAAACACCGGAACGCCTGTCGATACTTATCCTCAGTCTAAAGAAATCACACTTCCTATGTTTGTACGTTCATAATGTACGTTTCATCAGGTGCGGGTCCCGGCAGGAAGAGCTAGAGACTCAACGTTGGGGTGATCATATCCGGGAGCCTTGAACGGAGGCCGTGCTGGCTACTCTGTCCCCGCAGGAGCTGTGACCATGGGCCCTGCCCTGTGGTCCTGCTGGGACTGCACTCTGGGAGCCCTGGCTGGCTTTGGGAAGAGGGAGGGGCTGGAGGGCGTATAGTTATTCCTCAGGCCACTTCCCCTCCTTCTGTGGGATTGCATCGGTGGCTGACTCCCCTGCCTGAGGGCCCTGCTTCTCTCCAGTCAGCCTGTCGGCTGCACTCTGCCCTCTAGGCTCGGGGTCCACTTTTCCCCTCTTCCCTCTGGGCCTAGAGGTGGTGACCACGCTGCAGCATCTGGCCCGGAGTCACCGTGATAACCCTTGTGGTTCTTCTGCACCCTGCCCACACCTTCTAAATAGTACATCTACTAAACTCCTGTTGATTGTTCTAACTGGGTGAGCCATATGCTTCTTGTCGGGACCCTGTGACAAAGGAACCCTTAAGGTGATGTGCTCAGGGTGTAGGGAACACCTCAGGGCTATACAGAGAGGAGCTGGGTCAGGTGGAGAGCTCCCCCAGGCCATGGCATCCCCCAGGGAGGGAGCTGACCTTATATTCTCTCCTCTCTTGCATCTTCCAGGCTCCCTGAGGGCCAAGTCCAATGGGAGTCAGGACTTTAGGGGGCTGTTGATACTGCCCGTGCTGGAGAGTGTTCCAGGTTAGAACCGGGAGAGGGGTGGGCAGAGGTCTGGCAGGCTTAGTAATGATGTGTAGCACATATGTTATGTACTAACTTGGTCATTGATGTATATAAGAAATAACTACACACGCGTTAGGAAGTCTGTTCATTTCTCTTTTAGAGGATGGAGTGAAATACCAAAACATTCTGGGGACCACAGATTTGGAAGATGACTTTCGGATACTTAGATCTCAGGATAGCATACTGAGAATTTATAAATCGTTGATAATTATTTGGTGAAGACATTTGAAGCCATAGGGTGAAGAAATTGGTTGCTGGAAAGCAGTGGGGATGCTGTTGGATGCCAAGGCAATAGAATGGGAGCCTGTGGTTTCCGTCAGCAGCGGTCACCACTGAGCGGAGGACGTTTGCTCTAGCAGGGGGTTGGCTGGGACAGTCCAGGTGGGAGAGAGAGCCTGGGCGCTTTGACCAAGCTGGTGACAGTGGGGGTGGTGAGAAGTGGGTGCATTCTTGGTTCATTTTGAAGGTGGAACCAACAGATTTTGCTGCTGGATGCGTGTGACGTGCGAGGGAATGAGAGGAGTTAAGAGTGACACTGAGGTTTGGCCTGAACCACGGAGAGAATGGGGTCACTGCTGATGGGAAGAGGGCGACTGCAGGGGGCTGGCTGGGGCGAGTTCAGAGCTCGGGTTAGGACACATTAGGACCTATTGGACACACTTGAGGTTCTGTGGCTGCAGCAGTGCCTCCCCTCCTGGCATTCATCCTGCTCTGCAGTGGGACCTTGCTGCCCTTCCCCGGAGAGGTGGAGGCCATCTCCCTAACCCTCGAGCCTGGCTGTTCTTGAGACGTGCTTTGGTCGACAAAATGCAGAGATGATGTTGTGTGGCTTCTGAGCCTTAACCTCCAGAGGGCTTGCAGCTTCTGCTCTCTCAGCGGCCATGAAGAGCCCAGTGTAGCCCACGGGTGGATCAGAGACCACGTGGAGCAGAGAGGAGCTGTCTTCGCTGATGCCCCCGGAGCCATCAGCCAGTACCCAGTACCTGAACCGTGAGGGAGGCCGTCTTAGGGCGTCCAGTCTTCATCAGGCTGCTGGACAATGGCCCCTGCAGGAGTGACCTCAGCAGAGGCTCCAGAGGGAGCTGCCCCGTCTGTCCACACACCCAGTGCCTCCCCGCCCAGTCCTTTCACATCCCCTCTTCCTGCCTCATTTCCCCCCAACACGCACCTGCGCAACACGCCATGTGTTTCTTATTCCTCTTGTGCACTGTCCGTCCCTCGTTACACGTGGGCTCCTGAGGCAGTGGACTCTGTCCCTGGCGTGTGCTGCTGAGCCCCCAGAACCAGGAGCAGAGCCTGACAGTCCGTGCTCCGCAGCGGACCCGGGTGAGGGGTGGATGAGTGGGCGGGTGGGCGACTGAAGGCAGGGACGCGTCAGCAGACCTGCAGGCTTCTCGGGTGCAGGGACCCGCCCCCTCGGTGCACGCTCATCCCCCACTTGCAGCCGCTGCTTCTCACCGTCATCACCTGGAACTCACTTGCAGGTTAAGATCCTGTTTTCTCAGTGCCTGGCCATAGTAGGCACTTAGTATGTGGTCACTGAATGAACAGGTAAATGAAAAGCCAACTTATAAACTGTGTTCAAAAGGGCTTGTATTTTGTGGTAATTGCTGATCCGAATCTGACATTTCTCACGTCTATGCCAGAAAAAAAACAAAAAACAAAGCCAAATGTCCTCTAATGAAAGCACTCAGTGCAATTTTATCCTGCAGAAAAGTGAGCCACTTCAGGGAAAGCTTTGCGCAAACGCCTCTCAAGATCGTAAAGATTAACGTGTAAATTTTTGCTAAACTGTTTGCAGTTTAATTATCCTGCATCTGTTTGGCAGGAAATGCTTTAGTCTGGGAGAATTTAACATTTATCGATATGTTTTCTATTGATTCTGGACCAGCAATTTTAGACAGATAGCATGATTATCAGAGATCCGTCTTCATAGGGAGGAAGCCAGGCTCCCAGTAACACAGGCTGAAATTCACATTCAGAGGCACAACGGTGAAACACTGGAAGAGGGGCCGATGGAACGCCCGGAGCCCTGGACGTCTGGGAGGGTGATCTCCACCAGTGGCTGATATATTTGGAGGCAAGGGTAATTCGTGGCCCTTATCAAGCAAGCCTTCCCAGAAACACCGAGGCCCTTCCCACCACGACGGGCCAGCTCTCTGAGGGGGCTGTCTGCGGGCACGTCTCTGCGGCCAGGGCGCATGCAGCCAGTTAACCCCGGTTGTACCAGTCAGGACGGCCAAGGTAATGCTGCAGAAACAAACAGCCTCGATCCTCAGTGTGTCCAAGCAATGAATGTGCCTTTAGTTATTGTCTGTGTTTATGTCTCACACAGTCTCCGTAGACACGTGGGGATGACCGGGCTCCCCCGTCCTCGGACACTGTGGTCTCAACACACACCTCGGCTGTTGTCGTGACACAGGAGCACGTGGCGAGTCCCGCAGCAGCTCTTACATTTTCTGTCCAGAATTGGTTCTGTCACTGAAAAAAAAAAAAAAAAGCACAGCATGAGAGTTGTGAGTTCAGTTTTATTTGGGGCAAAATGAGGACTCTAGCCCGGGAGACAGCGTTTCAGAGCCCTGAGGAACTGCTCCGAAGAGGTAGTGGGGGGAGGTCAGTATAGGTGTGATTTTGCTGAAGGGGGAGTACATGCAGTCAAGCACATATTTTTTGCAGAGGTTTCTGCTCGTCTCGTGAAGGTTCCTGCTGGTCACGAGGAGCAGACGTCACCAGGAAGGATTTTAGTGCTTTTCTAGGTCCGAGGAGATGCAAGAATCAGGCTCATAAAATATTCTCCTGGGGCTTCCCTGGTGGCGCAGTTGTTGAGAGTCTGCCTGCCGATGCAGGGGACACGGGTTCGTGCCCCGGTCCGGGAAGATCCCACATGCCACGGAGTGCCTGGGCCCGTGAGCCATGGCTGCTGAGCCTGCGCGTCCGGAGCCTGTGCTCCGCAACGGGAGAGGCCGCAACAGTGAGAGGCCCGCGTACCGCAAAAAAAAAAAAAAAAAAAAATATTCTCCTGAAAAAACTATCTGAGCCATCTGAAGGCCTGTTCTGCCAGTTTCTCCCAGAGCACAGAGGGCCCCATTCCTGCTCTCCGCCCTGAGCTCCTTTCAGGGGTGCTGAAGGTCTGCAGCTGCGGCGGCTCAGGATTCGATCTTTGTAGAGGCAGATGGCAAGTGCCAATTTGTAGGTGACGCTTCCATCCCTCCTCGTGGTTGAAGCAAATCAATGGTCACGTCTGAGCTCATGGGGTTTGGGAAGAGGGAGCCTCTTGGGCAGAAGCGGAGGGAACTGGGAATATTGGTGAGCGCGGCTGGACACGGGGCCTGGTGTGGCAGTGAGATGCCCAGCTGGGGCACAGGGTCCCAGAGGCCCTCTGGGTCAGGGAAGCCAGGAATTGAACTGAAGAGAGTGAGTCCACATGCCGGGTGGGGGGTGGACAGGAGTGGTGTCCAGGCTTCCAAACGACGGGGCTGCTTGTGCGTCAGCTGGAGCCCCCGAGTGGAGAACCAGCGCTTTCAGAATTGGCCGTCCTCCTCCTTCTGTCCCCTCGGCTCCCCTCCAACCAAGCACGGTGTCCCTGTGCTACTCAGGGAGCCCCAGGAGTGGATGAAACCTTGAGGGGGTGTGTCATGGCTTGGAGCAGGGCTTGGTACCTCCCTGGACAGCCCAGAGACATAGAGAGGAGGTGCCGGGAGAGGGCCACGCAGAGGACACGGCCCCTGCTAGACCCCAGGACCCACGCTAGCTCTCCTTGTCACTGGCGTCTGGAGGGAGAGCCTCTTCGGCACCGTCAGCATCCACGTGTCCTGGGACTCTGCTCAGCTGCCCTGACCTAGTCCATGTGGGAACTCCTGCTTTGGAGCAAGCAGGACAGGTGTGAGTCTAGGAGAAGGAGGGTGGGGCCCCGGACACCCCGTGTGTGGGGAGGGGAGGTGCCCGGGGAAGCCCCTGGCGATGGCACTAGCAGAGGGAAGGGTGGTGCTGCTTGGTTCTCCTTGAACCTAATCCCTGGAACGAGCAAGCCCTGGTGACGGAAGCACACCTGCCAGGGCGTCCCCATCCCAGAGGGAGCTCCGCAGCAGCAAAGCAAGCATTTCTCAGAGCCCGGAGAACCCCGCTTCCCTGTGGGCCTGGATGCTTTCTCCTGCTGGGGAGAGTGTGGAGATCAGGCCGCTTTCCACATCGGCTGCTAGGAAGCTCAAGGCCCGTTGAGGAGTGTGCCTATAGTTCCCAGTCTCTCTCCATGGTTTTATTTTCTGTCCTAAGGTATGAGTCCCTGGGTCTGTTTTTAAAAATTATTTTTGCACTTAATTGCATGAATTATTGTTAAAAGGCCTCAGATACTTTGTAAAGATAATGACGTATGACCTGCAGTGGAAGAGACTTGATTGGTGAGGAAGGAAGACCATAGGTTTGAAGGTGGAAAAGTCTTTCCACATTAACGGGACCATCTCATGTCTGTTCGCCTCCCTGCAGGTGTGAAGTGATTCCCCAGCCTTGTCTGTCCTCACGTTGCTGTGGTCCCAGGCCCTTGGGGGTGGGCACGGGGCTTCCATTAATGGTGCAGCCCCATGTATCAGGGATCCTTTACCCTGATTAAGGACGAGCTTTCTGGGTACAGGGATGGAGCTGCATGGAGGTACCTCTCTGGCCGCTGGAGTGGCCCATGCATAGATGCCTCACCTGTCCAGGTGAGCGGGGAGGTGGTCAGGCTTCACCTGGTGAGGGCTTCTCAGCAGGGGCTGTGCGCTGGATTCACCCACAGAGCTTCTGAAACATCCCATGCCTGGGCCTATGCCAGACCCAATTAATTAATCAGAACCTCTGGGGATAGGACCCTGGATATGGAGTCTGGGCCTAGGTGATTCCAGCGCTCAGCCAGGTAGAGAACCACTGGGCCAGCCAAAGTGGGGAGTGATGGTCTGCATCTCCCCCTCTCCTGGCAGGGTGTCTGGAGCACGCCAACGCCGGGTGTCTCATCCTGACAACCTCATGTCTCTGAGGACGCTGGGTTCTCCGCTGTCCCATGTGGAGGAGCCGCATTTCATCCAGGGGGACTCCGTGGCAGCATGTGATCTCAGGTGGCCTCGGCCTGCAGTAGCTTGAAGCAGGATCTCAGTTCCCCGACCAGAGACTGAAGTCAGGCCATGGCAGTGAGAGTGCTGAATCCTGGCCCCTAGACCGCTAGGGCCAGTGGCTAGTGACGAGGCCCTGGGTAGTCTGCTTTGCTGAAGTGAATTTCAACAAAGATATGGAAAGTAGTGAAACAAGTAAAGTGTTTATTAGGAGGGAAAAAAGTACGTGTGAATAGGCGCACACGGGCGGGCTCAGAGAGAGTCGCGCCCTCGTAGAAGATTGAATCACTTACATGGGGCGTTTCTTCTGGGTTTCACCTGGTCAACCATCTTGGTTTGCCTGGCTCTGGGTCCGTATTTGGAATAACTCAGGGTCCTCCCCGTGTGCACGTGCATCTCTTACCCAGGATGGGTTGCAGCACAGAGGCCTGTGGGAAGGTTGACACCACCTGCTTTGGGGTGGCGCCCCCTCCCTTTTCGACCTCCAGGGAGCTTTTCTGCACGTGTGTAGTTGGGAAGGTCTCCTTGACTTCGAGAATGAGAAGTAAGTGGTCTCTTCGTCTCTTACCCGGGCAGGGCTCCGTTCCTCCCTGCCCCTGCCATTCGCTTTAGCTTGGAGCGTCCGACCACACGGGACAGACTCCAGCTGCTCAGCCTGTGCCCCATCTGTGTCCTGCCTCACATGGACCCAGCTTTCCCAGAGAGGTGATGTGGGTCTGTGCCACCCTGACCCCTTCGGAGAGTGGCAGGGTATCTGCCCCTGCGCAAGTGCCTCGTACAAATCTGGTCCTCGTACAAATTTCCCTAAAGGTCAGCTGAGGCTTCCACGTCCAGCAGTCTGACTTCTACATTCAAGGGGCTGCATTATAACCAGTGACCGGGCGGTGGACACATTTCAGGGAGAGTCTGATGACCCAGTAGACTCTTCACGGGGTAATATTGCCGGTGGGGCTCTGAGGTCTTCAGAAGAGCTTGACTCAAAGTGCCTGAAGATGGGTGGTTGTTTTTTGTTTTGTTTTGTTTTGTTTTTTGTGGTATGCAGGCCTCTCACTGCTGTGGCCTCTCCCGCCGCCGCGGAGCACAGGCTCCGGATGCACAGGCTCAGCGGCTGTGGCTCACGGGCCCAGCCGCTCCACGGCACGTGGGATCTTCCCGGACTGGGGCATGAACCTGCGTCACCTGCATCGGCAGGCGGACTCCCAACCACTGCGCCACCAGGGAAGCCCGTGGTTATTTTTTTTTAACGAACGCAGAGCGGCTAAAAGCTGGCTTCCATTTGTGGGGTGGGGTGGCGAGGGTGCTGCGGGAGGCCCCTCTAAACAGGGCTCTTTGCTCTGCAGTCGTCCTCGGACTTTTGGGCCAGAGCAGAGTGTGGAGCCCGCCCAGATGCCCGCGGGGCTGCGTCTTTGTGTGGGCCTCAAACACTGCATCTCTGAAGAACAAAAAGAATGAAAACAAAAGCAGAACAAACCCCCCAGGAGAGCAATGAGAAGGTCTTAGGAAACTTCCCTGAAATGCAAAGAGCAGAGGTCGGATTCCCCCAGGAACTTCTTACGGCTTCCGGTTCAGTGCCAGGCAGGGGCTCTGACGGTCTTCCCCAGACTGGCCTAGGGCCTGCCAAGTGGCCCTTCTTAATCCTTCCCTCCCTGACCACCTGCTGTTTAAGCTAAGTGCTGTCAGATGAATGCTTTCTTATTTAAATAGCCAAACATCTCCTGGAGCTCCAGAGGCCTGTTCACCTTGGGCTGGGAGCTGCTTGGGTTTCGTTTTCCCATCTTTGCTCAGGCAGTGTAGCAACTGCTGGTTGAGAGATGCTAAATTACTTAAAGAAGTAACGGTAATGCAGAACAGGGCTGAACATGGAAAATCAGCTCTTAGCTGAGAAATAAAATGCATCCTCCCAACATCAGAGGTTAGCTTTGGAAGGCTGATGTTTCATGAGCATAGCGTTTGGCATTTAAGACTCATGAACTAGCCGATGATATGGCAGCACTGGAGAGTCGGGGAAACCCAGCAGATTTTCATCTCTACAGCGAGGCCGGGGAGGAGTGCACCCACCTCCTTAGAAACCTGTGCTGAGCAGCCCCTGGAGCCGGGCTCCGTGCTGGAGGCTGAAAGTCACAGAACATGCCACCCCAAAACAGGGCACTTTGGCATCGAGATTATTTTGAGCTGAAGGCAATTGAGAAGCAGATATTGTCCTCCGCTATTTGTCTAAAAGCAAGGCATCAATTTGTAAAGGTGTCCCCCTTCTCTGTCTACCGAATACGGAAGGTAATGGCTGGAGAAAACTGAATCTACGTAACGAGCTTTACCGACTGGCCTTATCTTCCATTAGTTTCCCCATATATTTAAATTCCCACAATTTGCCCCTGGAAACTCAGGTGGTTTTCCTTTGTCCTGTCACTTCTCTGCACATTTACTGCTCCTTTGTTAAGAGTTCCAAGCACCCCTCTGGGTCACTGATACCCGCCCATGTTTCAGAGACGCACGTGCAGTAAACTTCTGTTTATTTGGCTCTTGTTAATCTTTGGTCCGTGGAATTTGCGGGGCCCCAGCCCATGAACCTGAGGTGGTTAGAGGAATATTCCTCCTCCCCTGCAGGGCGAAAGTGCAGAGAGAATAGGGCCACTCCCTGCTCTGGAGGAACCCAGGAAACACCCCCTAATGGGGAACTTAGGGTGCATCTGTTGCAGGAAGGGGGACCCCTTCCGGGGCCCAAGAGTGGGCTTTTGTCTAACACTCGGAAATGAATTGTCCGAGGAGACACGCATATGCTGACAAAGCAAAACACTTTATTGGGCAGGGGTGCCTGGGCGGAGAGCGGCAGGGATAAGGGAACCCAGGAGAACTGCCCTGCCACGTGGCTCGCAGTCTCAGGGTTTATGGTGATGGGGTTAGTTTCCGGGTTGTCTCTGGCCAGTCATCTTGCTTGGCCTGTATTTGGTCTGACTTGGTCCTTCCTGGTGCATGAGCATCTCTCATCCAAGATGGATTCCAGTGTGAAGGATTCTGGGAGGTTGGCAGGACATATTATGGGCTGGCGTCTCTGCCCTCTTGTGGCCCCTCCCGAATCCTCCCGGTTAGTTTTTGGTGGGGGCAGTACCATGTTCCTTATCGGTTCCTCCTGTTGTGAGACAGCTCAGGCAAGTGGGCCTGGCCAAAGCGGGTGGTTTCCGTCAACAGTTCCCTAACATCTGTCATAGGCAGGTGCTCAAAGCTGATGGAGGGGGGTGGTTACCTTCCCCGGTGCAGGTGCCCTGGGCCGTCAGGAAAGAATGCACAGTTTGGTTGGCCTTTGAGCCAGCATTAAATGTGGAAGGGATTTTCAGGTCTCTGGATCCATCTCTCCTCTTTTCAGATGAGCAAACTGAGGCTCAGAGAGGGAAGGGACTTGCGGGGTCCCGGTTGGCAGCTAGGAGTGGAGGCCAGGGCATCCCCGGGCACTGTGGTCTCCCTTCTGCTCTCTGCTCTCCCTGCAGGACCGGACCCATGGTGGTCAGGTCGACATCATCCACGAATGGTTCTGGCCTCTGAAGCTGGGGGGCCCACCTACCTTGGTGTGGGGTGCAGCTTCTTTCCAGATGTAGTTCCCTGAGGATGGCCAGGAGGAAGGAGAGACACGTGTGGTTGGCCGGGGATGAGAGAGCCGAGCGGCATGAGGTCCCCACTAAAATACGGGGTCCCAAGTCCTCGTCTGCAGGACTTCCCTTCACCAAGGCGGCCTCACCGTCCTCCAGGACCCGCTAAGCGCGTGCACGGAGCAGGTGGGGGACCCCGAGGCAGCAAGACTGGCGTCGGAGGGACGGGGAGCGCGGGGCATGGGTGTGCGGTGTGCAGTGGCCGGGCACCAGGGCGGCCTGAGTGGCTGCGATGACGAGGAAGGTTATGTGGGACCTGGACTGGAGAGGGCTCGCTCAGCTAACTGGTCACCAGCCAGACATCTCAGGAGCTCCACCTTGTCTTAAGGCCTGCGGGAGCTTTTCCTGAAACCACGGGAAGATTGTGGGCTGTGCCACCTTGTTTGCTGTTAACTTAGGGCAGAAAACTGCTGTGTCTGAACGAATCTGTGGACAAAGAATGTCGCCAGCCGTGTCAGTAAACAAAGGATGTTGCGGCCATCAGCGCTCAGCCACTGCAGCCTCGGGACTGTGCACCCTGAGGGGAGCCAGGATGGAGACGATCAGGATGCTGGCCGCGGCAGCTGAGGGGCACATCCAAGGAAGGATTTCAGTCAGCCCAGACTCTTGCCTCTTCCCATACACAGAAAAGTGCTAAATTCATTCACTTGAGACGTCTGCTTTTCTTTAATTGACGGTGATCTTTTGATGGTCTGACTCCCTGGTTTTTGCTGGGAAAACCCCTCTAGATCCTGGCTCCCCTCTGACCTCTACAGAGCGGTCCCTCAGAGCATCAGAGAGGCTGCCTCCCGGGCTTAAGTCCTCAGCAAGTCCGCCAAATGAAACATAATGCTCAACTTTTAGGTTTTGTGTTTTTTTTCAGTCAACAGCGCCTACGCTGGGTGTCCTGAGTTGCTTTTGTCAGTATCGGGCGGACTGTAGCCCACGGCTCTGTCTGGGATTTCCATCTCCGTGTGGCGCTGGGGTGTGGGAGAGAAATGCGAATCCCTCGTCCTGCTCCGGTAATTTGCAAATGAAAGTCTCCCTGTCTCTGGCTGCTCGCTGGTAACAACACAGACAAGGAGTATATTTGTGTTGGGGACGACATCGTTGCTGCCACTGGTTTTTGGTTAATGGGATAAGTTATAATTTTACACTCGAAAATATCATCATCCATCCAAAATGAGAACATTACAAGCAATTAGTGTAGATTATGGATTTGAAACGAAGAAGGAAATATATTAATGTCTAATTACTATGTTAATTAGGACTCCGTGCCATAGTGTTTCATACCTAAATACTAATGTTGACGAAGGTATAATTATTACACTGTTTTTGGAGTGCAAAATGAATCCCTGCTCTTCTGCTCAACAGTAAACATCAGACGCTGGCACGGCCCTCGCGGGTCCTGGGTTACTGCTGCCCACCGCTTGCCTGCCAGGTCCTGAGCGACCCAGACAGCATCTGCGCAGACAGACATTGTCAGTCGAAAACCAGGTGACAATGGTAGCAGCCCGATCGCATCCGAGCACATGCTGCCTGTGATAGGGGTTGAAGTTATAGAAAGGTTGGGTGTGCACTTAGGGGTTTCAGGGAATTTGCTGGACTCTCACACCTTGTAACGCCTCGTGTATCAGATGCCTTAATTACATTGTCTGCAGTCTGTTCCAAAGCAAGCCCTGGGCGTGGGCCGGCAGGGTGACCTGGGACCCGAGGTTCCTGGAGGAGGGGTTTAAGTGGCTCTTGTTGCCCCAGGCTGGAGTGACCAGGTGGAGTGCCCCAGGTTGCCCAGAACGTCCCCGATTTTAAAATCGACAGTCCTGTGTGGCGGGAAAACTTTCAACCCAAGGAAGATGGAGATGGTTTTCCTGGGACTCTGCTGGTTTTAAAACTGAAGCCCCCTCAGCCCTGGGCAGAACCACGTGGCAGCCCCCTGCTCTGGGCTCCAGGCACACCACCGCCAGCAAGACCCTGCCTTGGCCCGTGGGCCTGACCACTCGAGGGCTGTCCTGATGGACACGTGACTCAGTCTCTCACCTGCAGAGTGGCTTTGTGCTCAACAGCAAGGATATCTGGGAAGTCAAAGAAGTGCCCTTGCAGTGCGCTCCGGTTCTGAGCGTGCGCGACTGTTCACGTCACTTTGTCTCAACATGGCCTTGGGCCTTGGTCGGCACCTCTAGGGGTGAACTGAACCTCCGGACCGCAGAAGGCAAGGCTGTGGGCTTCAGCCGATGCTCTGGCCATGTCCTGCCGAGAGCCCTTGAACCCAGGCCCAGATTCCCAGTTGGGTGGGAGCCCTTTGAACAGGTCTGCTGGTTGCTGATCCTTTGCCTGATGTCCACTCTGCTTTCCTTTGAGGTTATCATCCAATATTTCCCTTTGGGGAACCCACCCATCCCATTGGGCAAAGCCTTGTGGGACCTGGATTAAGGTGCCCTGAGGGTTCCTCTGGAGGAGGGGACGTGCCACCCCAGCACTGCCGTCAGATGGTTCCTTCGCAGACTCTGAGTCCCGAGTGAAGGGACAAAACGGTTAAAAGTGGCTGGAGATGCTTCGCCCATGGAGGCGTCGGGCGTGTCAGCTTCGCCGTCTGAGTCTCCGGAGCGGCCTGCTTTCTGTCTCTCTGAGGGAGGTTCCTGGGCCTTTTCTTTGATTCTATGAGCTGCTTTCGTAGGCTTCTCGTGAATTCCCTAAGGGCTTGAGTTTTCCAGATTGATTTAGGTTCTAGGAACCCGAGACATTTCTCATGTCTGCAGAAATCGGTACCCAGATTTGGAGTATGTCAGGCTGGGTTGGGGTCTCCCAAGTCCCCTGAATCGCACCGTTGCAGTCACCGGTGTCCTACTCTTTCCACCTCAGTCTCCCTTTCACCAGAGAACCCTGGTGAGGGCGTGAATTTAAAAGCTGCTGGCATCCAGCCACCCAAACAAACTCCGAATCTGGTTTTCTGCTGACCTCAGCTCTGCGGATGGTGGAGACAAGAGATTCTCTGAGCATGGCCACAGGGCGTTCCTCGGGCCTGGGCCTCGCCTTGGGTGAGAACGGAGGGACTTGAGGTGGCCTTGCTTCAGGTAGGCCGGAGCACCGTCATATGTTCCTTCGTAGCAGGTATCTCTGTCCCTAAAGCTGGGCTCTGGGCGGGGGGAGCACAGAAGGCTGCTTGATGCACGGTTTGGGCATCAGGTCTATGGACAGTGCCGTTCCCATCCCAGAATAGGAACGAGGTTCCCTCTCTCCTCCACCTCAGCTTGATGACCAGGTGAAAATGTTCTTCATTTCCCGGAAAGTCAGTTACCTACCACCTGCTGTCAGTTCCAATGGCTATTTTATTAAAAAAAAAAAACAGCCTTGGGAGGACAGCTGTCCAGGCAGGTCTGAGAAACAAGGCCAGGGACTCTCAGGCTTACAGCTGGGCGGGACCAGTACTTGGCCATTCGATCCAAAAGTTCCGTTCTGGGAGAGCACCCAGCTGGCCTGGCATCCTGTGGCCACAGTGTGGAGCGACCCCTTCGTCTGCTGTGAACGCAGGTTCTCGCTTTAAACTGGGTGCACGGGAGCCTCGGTTGTTTCCCGGCTTCGGCCAAGCCCTAAGGGGCAGGGAGGGGACTCGGTCCTAGCAGCTGGAAGAACACCTGGGTGTGCCCTGGCAGTCTGCATGCAGGGATGTGCTGGTGGCATCATCCTTGGGAAATCTTGGGATTGGAGTTTTATCAGAGTATTAGGAAAAGGAGAGTACGCAATGAAAAGGGGGAGCATCTGAGAATCTAGTCATTGTTCTAGATTTTCAGGGTGATGGATCGTGTTCTTAATGGGACTTTGTTTCAGTGGATGATTGAGGCTCTGTACACTCTGTCGTTAAGGGAAGGATATTCTTTTTTTTTTTTTTTTTTGTGGCCCTCTCACTGTTGTGGCCTCTCCCGTTGCGGAGCACAGGCTCTGGTCTCATAGGCTCAGAGGCCATGGCTCACGGGCCCAGCCGCTCCGCGGCATGTAGGATCTTCCCAGACCGGGGCACGAACCCGCGTCCCCTGCATCGGCAGGCGGACTCTCAACCACTGCGCCACCAGGGAAGCCCGGGAAGGATATTCTTTTCAGATGCTTCTGTGCAGCTTCATGATTGCTCAGTGATCTGGCAACAATGTAGGAAGAACCTGCCTTTGCTGAGTAATTGGAAGTTGAGAAATGATCTTTTTCCTTGTCGTTGAGAATTTTATTCACCTTTTAAATGCTCAGCTTCTCAGATCAGGTGAGCATTATTATGTATGTGAGTGTGAGCTCAGCTAACTGACATCTGGGAGTGGATAGAGCCGTCCTGATTCGTCCCTAGTGATTCCTCTATGATGAAGTGCCCCAGGGTTCTTCCCCAGGAGGGCGTGATGGGTGCCCTGCTGCTTTGGGGCAGAGATGGGGTCACTGGGTGCTCCCCTCTGTGGTCACAGGTTAGATGCTCACGAGATGTGGCAGAGGGGACAGAAAGGAGACCTGCCACGTCCAGGCTCTTCCTGGGTCGGGCCCAGCCTGCCGAGGGGGCGCTGCCCCGTGGAGGGGCTGGAGAGGAGGGCCAGGAGTGACACCACAGGCTCGGGCTGAGGCCAGCCCTGGAAACCTCACTCTGTCACTGCCCCTTGGTTGATTTAGATGTGCAGCCGTCAGTTTTATGTGCAGATTGAACCCTGCCAACCACGTTGGTGGAGATGATTAGAGCTTGGAATCCCCAGTGGATCTGTTCTCCAGAATAGAGGATTTTTTCATAAGTAAACAGTTACCTACCACATCCTCTTGCAGCAAATCTAGATTCCTCTTCACTGAATCTTTTCAAAGCTGAGTAAAGCTGAGCAATTCTCAAAGCAATTTAAAAAGAGGTGTAACTAATAAGCCAGTAGTGGAGGCAAAATGAAATCATAAAGAACACTCAGGTAAGCCAGAAACAGTAAGAAAGAGAGGAAACACAGAACAAAGAATGATTGGAACAAAAAGAAAATAACTAGCAAAATGATAGGTTTAATCCCATCAAATCAACAATTATATTAAATGCAAATGTCGTAAACATCATAAATATTTTAAAACAATGTAAAAGCCAAGATTATCAGACCAGATAAAGAAGCAAGGCCCAGCAATATGCCATTATAAGAAACCCACTTTACATATGAAGACATAGATGGGGTAAAAATATAAACATGGGAGAAGGTGTATCGTGCAAACATTAATTGAACAAATATCAGTCAAATTAGACCTTGGAACAAGGAATATTACCAGGGACAAAGAGAGAGATAACATTAAGATAAGAGGTCCATGAATCAAGAGACATAATCCTGAATGTGTATGTAGCTAGTAAAAGAGCTTTAAAGTATGTGAGGCAAGAAATGATTGGATTGAAAAGGGAAACAGACAAATCCATAATTATAGTTGGAAGCTGTAATACTCCTTTCTTTCTAATCAGTGGAACAAGTAAACAGAAAATCAGTAAGGATATGGGAGACTAGAACAGCAGTCTTTTCCAACTTGATCTAAGTGACACTCAGAACAATTCCCCCAACCACAGCAGAATATACATTCTTTCCAAGTGCACGTGAAACATTCACCAAGATAGACAGCGTTCTTAGCCATGCAATGAGCTTCAACATCTCAACATATTTTAAATAATTAAAATTATATAAGATATATTCTCTGGCTACAAAGGAATTAAACAAAAAATCTATAATAGCAAGATATTTGGAAAATTCCCCCAAATTTGGAACCCAAAATGCATGCTTTTAAATAATATATAGGTCAAAGGGGAAGACACAAGGACCATGGGAATTATTTTCCATTGAATGAAAATAAAGGGGCTTCCCTGGTGGCGCAGTGGTTGAGAATCCACCTGCTAATGCAGGGGACACGGGTTCGAGCCCTCGTCCGGGAAGATCTCACATGCCGTGGAGCAGCTAAGCCTGTGTGCCACAACTACTGAACCTGCGCTCTAGAGCCCTTGAGCCACCACTACGTAGCCCGGGTGCCACAACTACTGAAGCCCGCGTGCCTAGAGCCCATGCTCCACAACAAGAGAAGCCACTGCAATGAGAAGCCCACCCACCACAATGAAGAGTAGCCACCACTTGTCACAACTAGAGAAAACCCGCGCGCAGCAATGAAGACCCAATGCAGCCATAAATAAATAAATAAATAGAAAATTAAAACACAAGATAGGAAAATTTGTGGATACAACTAAAGAAGTGTTTTGAAAGACGTTTATGGCATTAAACATTTATATTTTAAAACAAGAACTGTTTTAGATCAAGAATCTGTTTCTTTTTTAAGCAACTGGAAAAAGAACTAACCAATTACAAAGCAAACGGAAGCAAATACCAAAGATAAGAGCAGAAATCAATGAAACTGAAAACAGAAAAATAGAGAAAATCAATAAAACCAAAAGCTGGCTCTTGGAAAAGATCAATCAATTTGATAAACCTTTAGTTAGACTTGTCAAGATAAAGAGGACACAAGTTATCAATATCAGGAATGAGAGAGGGCATCATTACAGATCCTAAAGACATTTAAAGGATAAATAGGGAATATTATGAAATACTTAATGTCATAAGTATTTCAGGATTGTGGGACACCTCTACGTAACTTTGACAAATTATTTATTAACTCCAGGCTTCAGTATTATCATCCTTAAAAGGGTGGAGTAATGTACAGTCCATTCCAGTCTAAGATCAAGATGCTGTCAGATTTGGTGTCTGGTGGGAGCCTGCCTCCTGGCTTGTGGAAAGCTGCCTTCTTGCTGTGTCCTCCTGTGATAGAAAGAGAGAGCACTCTGGTCTCTTCATCCCCTTATAAAGGCACTAATCTCATCATGGGGCCCCACCCTCATGACCTAATCTAACCTAGTCACCTCCCAAAGGTCTTACCTCCACATACTGTCACATGGGGGATTGGGTTCAACATATAGATTTTGGGGGGATACAAACACCCAGTCCATAGCAGGCCCCCTGGCTGTAGGTGTGATGGCGAGACAGCCTTTGCCGTGGGGTGCAACCCAGTGGTGAGGGAGCAGGTGGGGCAGATCGCCTGAACCTCTTGTGCCGGCCTCTTGTCTACTGCCAGTGCCTCGCATCAGCTGATCCCACCAGGAGGCAGGGAGAAGGGGGGGTGAGATGACTCAGTCTAGAGCAGGGACACAGCGCATGCAGCAGGTGGATCTGGGGAGAATGGAGGGTGATAGCCCAATGACGGGCTCCGCCCCCTCTTCCTTAAAACTGCAGTTGTCCCCGGCGGGGTTGTTATGGAGACTGAATTTGATAGTGTGAATCCAGGGTTCCACACAGCGCTGGCATAACGGGAAGAGCAGAGTGATGACCATAATGATTATTCACATGGTGCTGGCATAACAGGAAAAGCAGAGTGATGACCATGTGAATCCAGGGTTCCACACGGCGCTGGCATAACGGGAAGAGCAGAGTGATGACCACAGTGATTATTCAGTGAACTTTGCGTTTTGATGGAACTGCTGTATATTTTCTTCTTGCTCAAAACACAAATTATGACCAGCTTTCCATGTCCAAAAACTCTTGCAAAATATCATTTTTAATATTTGAAGAACATTCCATTTTGTGGATGCTCCCAAATGTCCTCAGCATTCTCCTGTTTTTGGACAGATTCTTTTTTTCTGTTAAAAGTGAAGCTTCAGTCTTCCTAGAGCTAAATACTTGGGCATCTCCTTGACCATTTTCTAGAAGTAGAACTGCTGAGTCATGGCATTCCCGTATGTTTAAAGTTTTGATATTTGCAGCCAAATCACTTCAAAATGATGGTGTAGCAGTGACCACCCACTATGGGTCTCCATCTTCTTAGAATCCCAGGGCCCAGAGCTCTCTCTGGCTGAGGACACAGGACCACTCCATGGGAGTGCCTGGGGAACACGTGACTTTAGCATTGGAAGTCCCTCTGGACCGATGGACGGATGTAAGGCATGGTCCCAGGGAGATTGTCTGCCTGTCGGTCCCGCCTCTGTCTTGGATGGCCACCTGCTCTTGGGGACCTGACCACTGGGGCTCCTTCTCTGCACTCCTGCTTGGCTGTCTCCTTCTCAGCATTCAGCTGCATTGTCCAGAGTCACCTCCTCATAAGGTGCCATGTGATCCAGAAAACACCCCCCCCAACATTCTCCCTTCCTATTTTAGTTTAGATTCCCCGGAAAGCAAAACCCAGAGCTCAGGCCGGGTGCTCTGTTTGTCGAATAGACTGTGAGCAAACCTGACGTGCGTCTCTCTCTGGTCGAAGCACTTCAGGGCTGGGGGCCTGCTTTGCCTCTCTCCTCCCTGCCTCTGAAGCCTACGGGAACCTGTGTTGAGATGGTGAAGCTACAGGATGGAGGTGGCGCCTGATCCCCATTGAATGTATGTGAGTGAGAAGCAAACCTTGCTTGTCAAGCCATCCAGCTTCAGGTTTGCCTGTCATGAGAGCTAGCTTTCCCTCCTGACTAGTTCAGGTGGGGAGTTTGACCTCGTTCATGAAACAGCAAAAGGGATGGTGTGGCAGGTGGGGCAGGAAGGCCTTATCAGCCACAGTCAGGACACTGGGCTTGGTTCTAGGGGAGGTGGGAATCCTTTGAAGGTTTAAGCAGAGGAGAGTTTGGTCTGATTCATGCTTTGGACAGACCGCAGGCATCCAGACCACCTGAGGGGTTGCTGTGCGTTGCAGGAATGCCAGGCTGCTGGCTGGGACAAGGCGGGGAGCATTGTGGGTCCAGCATACAGTTTGGAGGCAGAGAAGATCGGACTCGCTGATGGAGTCAAGGTTGGGAATAAGGACAAATAGGAGTCAGAGGCAGCTCCCAGTGTGACCTGGTCCACGAGTGAATGATGGGGCCAGTCTTTGCAACCAGAAGACTTGTGAGAAGCGGTTTGGCGAGAAATTCCTGGGTCCTGTGTGGGCATCTTAAGTTTGAGGTGCCTGTTGGATTCACGAGGAAAGAGTGGTGCGCCACTTTTGTTACTACGATCAGGTGCGGAGCTGTCGCCCTACCTGTTCTGTGTCATGAGCACGGTGCCACCTCTCAGAGCCACGCGACATGGGGGCCTTGACCCTGCGCACATTGTGTGGGATGCACAGGGCCTGTAGTGCCCTAAAATGACAGCAGTGGCCTGTTCACATTCATATCTCAGATGCACACTCATAAAATGTCACGTAGGTCTGCCGTGAGCAGGGAGGTGCCTTCCCTGTGTTTACAAGAGTATTTGCAGTACCGTTGCCTCTGCAGCTACTGTTTACATTGAAAACATTCCACTTGTTTTGATGCAAACGTAAACAGTTCTGTGTCAGGTTAGGCTTCCACAGAGTGCCTCGAAAATCAGAGTTTCAGTTTCTGAGGTTTGGTGGCACGTGGTCAAATGCTGCTCTCGCTGACCCCAGGGCGCCAGGGCTGGCGTTCTTGCTTTCACTCACTTCCTACCGTGTGCATCTCAGCTCAGGGCAGGAACTGCCGTCCAGTCTTTGCTAACCCGTTGGGAGCCCCCAGCAGTGACGGGACATGAACAGAGAGTTTGGTTTAGAAGACACTGCATTCTGGCAGTGGGAGTGGAGTGTAAAGGTGAGCAAGGCGCTACCCAAGGGCGAGGCGCTTACACGGTGTGAGGATGGATGAGCACGTTGGCCACGACCACAGCCCAAGGCCTTTCGGGGCAGGTTCTCAGCAGTAAATGAGCATCGTGCTCTGTGGATGTCAGGAGAGACGGGCACCATCTGGGGGTCAGAGATGCTTTCCAGGGTTCAGCTGAGTTCTCAAGAGTGGGCGGGCACATCCTAGGTTGAGGGTATGGCTTGAGCAAAGAGCCTAGAAGTAGGGGACCATGTTTCCTTTTTATTGCAAGGACAGAGGCCTAACTAACTTACTCAAAAGCTCCGGGGAGAACTGACTGCCCTACATGACTGACATGGCTGGATCCAGACATTCAAATGTCATAGTTAAGAATCTGTCCCCACTTCTCAGCCGTGTCTTCCTCCATGTCGTCTTCATTCTCAGGCAGTCCTTTCCCACGTGCTGGCAGAAACGGCCACCAGGAGCTCCAAGTGCAGACCCTCCTAGCTCAGCACCTCCTTCCCCGGGAGGAAAGAGCTTTGCTTTCCTAACTTTGCAGCAGAAACTCCAGTGTGGCCATGTGTCCAGTGCTGAACCAGTCACTGCCCAGAGGGGTGTGTGTTCTATTTAACAACCCAGGCCCTAGGCCACCCCTACTGCTGGACGTCCATGGTAGCCTCACCAGAACCACATGGATAGAAGATGAGAGAAGGGTGGTTTTCCAAAGCAAAATCAAGACGCTATTACCAGATGAAAAGGGATCAATGCTCAGGGAAGCAAAAATGACAGATGCATGACATAGAAGCCAGGAGTTTGGTGGCAGCAGGCACTTTTATTCATCCACCCATCCACCCATCCACCCATCCATCCACCCATTCATCCATGCATCTGTTCATCCATCCATCCATCCATCCATCCATCCATCCATCCATCCTCTTATTCACTCATTGAATTGAATGTGTGAGTTTCCTGTGGCTACTGTAGCGAACGATCATAGACTTCGTGATTTAGAACAATGCATATTTATTATCTCATAGTTCTGGAGGTCGGACGTCTGACAGAGGTCTCACACGGCTAAGATCACGGTGTCAGGAGGGCTTTGTTCCTTCCGGAGGCTCCAGGGGAGAATCTTTTTCCTTGCCTTTCCTGCTTCGAGAGGCGCCCACATTCCTCCTCCTGCAAGCCAGCAACGGACTGAGTCTTCTCGCTCTGCCATCTTTTTGGTTCCCTCTCTTGTCTCCCTTTTCCACTTACAGAGACTCCTGGTCTTTGCTTTATTGTTTCCAAACTTTGCCTCTATGTATATTACAAACCAGACAAGGCACTGTCATTAATTTTGGCTTAAGAAGTCAGCTATATTTTAAAGTGCTACAAGTAATAAGAATAACTGTCTCTATATTTACCCACGTAGTTACCACTTCTGGTGTTCTTTATTACTTTGTGTAGATCCAGATTTCTATCTGCTCTCATTTTCCCTTTGCTTGAAAAACTTGCTTATGTTGTAGTTTCACTGGT
Source organism: Pseudorca crassidens (assembly GCF_039906515.1). Classification (NCBI taxonomy): domain Eukaryota; kingdom Metazoa; phylum Chordata; class Mammalia; order Artiodactyla; family Delphinidae; genus Pseudorca; species Pseudorca crassidens. The sequence goes on along the minus strand of NC_090311.1, from coordinate 2,572,083 downwards.
GATAACGTTTCTCAGCTTTTGCATGTCTGGCAACTATTTTGCCTTCACTCTTAAAGCCGTTTTTATGGAGTAAAGGATTCTAGGTTGACAGTGTTTTTCAATAATTTAAAGTTGTGCCGTCGTTTATCAGCTGACACTTACCCCACCGAGATGTCTGCTGTTACCCTCATTCCTTTTCCTCTCCAGGTAACGTGACCCTGTTCTCTGGCTGCCTTTAAGGTTCTTTTTATAGTTTGAACAGTTTGATGGTAATGTGTGCCTTTGTGTGGTTCTCTTCATGTTTATTGTGCTTTTGGTTTGATGAGGTTTTTTGACCGATGGGTTTAGCTTCTCATAAAATTTAGAAAATGTTATGCCGTTCTATCCCCAACCTCTCCTTTCTTTTTCTGAGCTGCTAGGCCGTGTGTATTTGGTCACTTGAAGTTGTCCCGCACCATCCTGACGCTCTGTTCATTTTTTGAGCCATTTCCCCCTTTCTGTGTTTAATTTCATCTATTGCTATGTCTTCAGGTTCACTAATTTTTTCTGCCACAGTGTTTAACCCGCTGTTAATTCTATCTGTCATATTTATTTTAATCTCATACCTTACAGTTTTCATTTCTGAAACTTCAATTTGGGTCTTTTTTAGTGGCTTCCACAGCTCTTCTTAACATGCACAGCCTCTATGTTATGGAGCATATAGAACAGTTATCGTACCTGTATTATGTCCTTCTCTACTAATTTATCATCATGTCAAAGCTAGGCCAGTCTGGGCTGCTTGCTTTTTCTCCTCGTGGTGGGTGTCATCTTCTTGTTTCTTTGTGCGCCGAGCAGTCTTTGACGGGAAGCCAGACACTGATTCTACCTTACTGGGTGCTGGATATTCCTCTGTTCCTGTAAATATTCCTGAGCTTTGTTCTGTGCCATGGTTTAGTTCCTTGGAAACAGTTTGCTCCTTTCAGAGTTTGCTCTTATGCTTCTTAGGTGGGAGCAGAGTGAGTTTTAGTCCAGGTTCAGTTACTCCACGAGTGCGTGGAACTGTTGAGTGCTTTACCCTCTTCCCTGTAGCTTAAGGTTCTCCTAATCAGGCTGGTGGAACGGGCACTGTTCTTGGCCTTTGTGAGCCTTGATGATTGTTCCCTCTAATCTTCTTGGGGGTCCTGTTCCCGGTCTTGGGTGGCTTTTCCACAGGCATGCGCTGACTGTCTGGGGGAGTCCTCGGGGGTCTCTGGAGCGTTCACAGGTGTAGCCCCTCCCCCCCTGCACTCTGTGGCCTCTAGCCTCTTGGGCTTTCAGAGCTGTCCCAGCTCTGTCTCCTCAATGCAAGGAGACCCTGGAGCTCGGCATGGAGGGGAGTTCACTGAAATGCTGACTTTTTAAGGCAAATATAAAGAACCCACTTGTTAGGTCTTCTCTCTGTAGCTTTTCATCACCTCTGGAATGAGAGAACTTCAGTTAGTTGACCTGCAAATGGCTTGTTCTGTGTCTGAGCAGCTGTGCGTGTAGACAGCCCCTCCCAGCTTGTCGTCTCTGCCGATTCACCCTAGTCCTGCCACTGTGACACGTGTGCGGATCCTCTGACCAACATTCCTCTGTGTCTCTCGGGGCCCGATTTCAGTCCCTACGCCATCTAGGTCATTCTTTCTATTGCCTCATTTCTTTCCAAGCAAGGGGGCTCATATTTAAATATGACACTCCAGGCAAGTTCCAATTATAGGGTACAGCTATTACCTCTTGCTTCCTAGATACCATCGTTCTATTAATGTAGCTCAAGATTGCTCTGGCCTTTTTTTTTTTTTTTTTTGCGGTACGTGGGCCTCCGGACGCGCAGGCTCAGCGGCCATGACTCACGGGCCCAGCCGCTCCGCGGCATGTGGGATCTTCCTGGACCGGGGCTCGAACCCACGTCCCCTGCGTCGGCAGGCCGACTCTCAACCACTGCGCCACCAGGGAAGCCCTACGTTCATGATTATTAAGCTACAATAAGCATGGTATTTCTTTCCTTCAGTATTGGCTTTTGAGGGACAAGTTTGGGCAAATGTGTGTTAAAAATTGATTAGGAAAGAGCAAAAATATAAACGCAGGAGCTGGGTTTGCTGTTGGGTGAGTCTTCAACGTAAATATGCTAACTTATATTTTAAGTGAAACCACGTATATGAGGGCTCGTTGGAAGAGGGTGCATGTTCAAAATACAGCTGAACATTTGGTTACCTGAAGATTTTGATGTTTTATAGAAGCCTTACGTTTGGCAGATTTCAGTATTTCAAGCCAGACTCCTTTAAACTGGTTCTGATTCATTAAGCCACACGTCAGAGAACACTTATTTAACCAATAACACTTATGGTATTGAAGTTTATCAAGTGCTATTGACTTAATGCTAAAATAAAGATGAGCTATTGGTATTTGATTATGATAGCAGCTGTTATATAAGTGCTATACCCTCGTGCAAAGAACACTGTTATTATACAGTCGGATAAAATAGTTACTACGAAGCACCGCAATTTAGAAAATAAAGGTTACTTGAAAGCGTGAAATTATTTCAAGTTAATTTCACACTCTGCTCTTGAAGCTGATTAGTAGAAAATGTAATGCAATGTAATTTTTGCTAAACAGCTGAGCCAGGAGGGTAGCACAGAAGCCTGCAATTAGCCCTGATTGGTACCGAGCTTTTTGTGTGTCAGAGACCTGAGTGTATGATGGTGTCTCACGAGGTGTGACCTGCTGAGGCTGTTCAGCCCGGCTTCTGGGCAGCAGACTGACAGCAGCTGTTTCACATTTGTGATTGCCTTTTGGGGGCCGTGGAGACACAGCAGTTATTTCCAGTTTCCCTGGGGCAGGAAGAGGGTACCGTGGGAGGTCTTGTAGAAGTCCTGGCGTGTGTCCCTGTAGGGGAGGGCTTGTGAGTCCAGGTCTCGTATGTCGCCCAGCTCCTGTCCACTCCCCTTCCTCTTGGGCTATTGGCAGTGCGGTAACATTGATTAGCAATGATGAGCTTTGGCAAATGACCTCACCATTGGCCATCAAGAAAGCGATCCGTCCTCAAGGCCTTAGAAGAGATCTATGCCCATGTGTCCAGAGGTACTGCGTGTGTGTGACTGATGAAGAAGCCTCTGACCCAGCAGCCGGCATCTTGGATTGCCATAGGAAGATTGCATGAGTGTGTGTGTGTGTGTAAATTACGAGAACTGTCCCTCAAGGACTGGGCATTGGACCTAAGCCTAGAGTGGTGAAAGTGACCAGCGCTGAGCCCAACACTGGAGAGAGGCGTCCTACGCCTGACCCAGAGAAACCGTGCTGGGGCAGTGGCGACACCTGGCTTGTGGACACTGTGCAGGACGGGGCCTGGGCTGAAGCATCGGGTCACAGCTTCGTCTTACAGCTGTGTCAGCGACCACAGTCACGAGTCAGGGCTCCCAGCAGACCGAGCCTCTGCCTGGGTTTCTCACCTGTGGGGTAGCTGGGGTTTTGTGAAAGGGGCATTCCTAGCTGGAGGAAGGAAAGCATTGTCACAAGGGCTGCTTGGACACACAGGGTTACTAATTTGACGGTTAAAAGTTGTGTGAGCTCATTATGTAGTCTGAGCTGGTAGAGGGGCCATATCAGTTACATACCCGTGAAATTAAGTATGAATTAGACGCTTGTGTCCTTGAAGACATCCAGGCAGGCATAAAGAGAGATTCAGCCTACACTGGGCCCTCACTTTCTCCTTCCTGACTTTCACGGATGTCCACGTTGGGTAGAATGACTTCTTAGGTTGTGTTAAGTCAGTGAAATGGGAGACGGTAGAAGAAAATCAAGCTGACCACCAGTGAGGAGTGACAGTCACAGCTGGTGTGCAGGAAACATACATGTTTCAGGGTAAACAGGTGGAAAATATCCCCCATTGTTTCCTAAAGTTGAGCCGAGTGACTTGAGCTAGACCCAGCGGCTGGCAGGCACCATATTCTTTATTTAAATCCCAGGTGCTTCTCCTGTGGGTCTTATTCTCCCCAGCGTTTCCTGATTCTAGGGTGGTGGGGGAGGTCCACCAGTTAGAGAACTTCACCCGTGTCCCTGAATAACCTCCTGCTTTGTGACTAGGAGCTGGCCACGTGACACCCTCGTGGCTTCCTTATCCGAAAGGGGAGCAGACGGGGTGGTCTGCGGTGTCTCAGATTTCTCTGTGGTGCTGAGTGAAAGCTCCATTCACTTTTACTTTTGAAGTCAGCTCCACTAAGCCCCCCAAAGCTACTCTCATTTCTTAGCCCAGAGTGAAGCATCTCTAGGCACCTGGCTGAAGGTGGGGCTCTTTGGGTGCAAGTGGCGGACACCCCTTTCTCAGTGGCAAACGGGAAGTTCATTTGCACATGGAATTCAGGAGTGCTAGAGAGTCAGGGCCCCTGCTGAGCTCATCCAGTGTGGCCTCTGATTCCATCTGTGTTATCTTAGCTCTTGGGTGGGTCCCGGTGAGCCAGCCCCACCAAGCGGCTCCAGCATCAGCAGGGTTTTCACCTAAATTTCCAGCAGGAAGAGAACGTTTCCTCCGATGGTTCCAAAATTGGAGTCCTGGGCTTGTTTATCTTTGGGTGAACTTGGGTCAGGTGTTCAGCCCTAAACCAGTCATTGTAGCCACAGGACAGGCTGTGTGAACTTGCTAGGTCTGGGTCACGTGCTTATCCTGAATTGCGGTGCAAGGGAGGTGGGGTCCCAGCCAAACCCCACAGACTGAGAGTGATGGAGGTTGGCCTCCAGAGAAAATGAGAAGGATGCATAATCAATGCTGAGTGTAAAAACAGCGGTTTACCATGGTGCCCAGCAAATATTTAAGTCACTGAATGAATAATGTTGCAGAGATAGCGTATCAGTCAGGGTTCTCCAGAGAAATAGGACCAACAGGAGATAAATATATATATAATTATTATAAGGAATTGGCTCACATGATGTGGAGCCTGACACTCTCAAGATCTGTGGACTGCAAGTTGGAGACCCAGAAGAACTGATGGTGTAAATTCCAGTCCAGAGCTGGCAGGCTCAAGACCCAGGGAGAGCCAGTGTTCCAGTTTGAATCCCAAGACAGTAAAAAAAAAAAAGACGCAATGTCCTGGCTGAAGGCAGTCAGACAGCAGAAAATTCCCTCTTACTTGTAGGAAGGTCAGCCTTTTTGTTCTTTTCGGGCCGTCAGCTGATTGGATGAGGCCCGCCACATTGGGGAGGAGAACTGCTTTACTCAGATTACAGATTCACATGTTCATCTCATATAGAAACACCCCCACAGACCCCCCCAGAATGATGTTTGACAAGATGTCAGGGAGCCCTGTGGTCCATTCCGGTTGACACATAAAATTCACCATCACAGACAGACTCCCAGTCCACTTTATTTTATTGGGAAATGGTTTAGTTTGAGGGGAATCTTTGTTTTTCCATCTAATCAATGGTAGCATCCAACTAATAACTTACCTCCAAGAGTTAAGAAGTTTGGGATAATAAGGAACCATAGTCCTATTTTGGGATGTGACTCTGAAAGTTTTGATTTATGAGATGTAAATATCTCTCCTTACCCAAAAGACATCCATCTGATAGGTTTATTTCTTCCCCACTGCCCAAGTTAATTGCATTTTTAATGTTGTATTCTATACCTGTCAAGAGTTAAATAAAGCCAATAAGCTCAGGTTACTTTCTAATGACATTTATGCCATTTTAAAAGATGAAAATAGTTTATTAGCTATGCACTTTTAAAATAAAGCACAGATGGGACCTGGAAGCTTGCACATCAGATTCTGAGCCTGATTCTGGAAAAGTGGGGGATGGAATGTCTACCAGAGTCCTTGCACATCAGCCTTAGCAACGCCAGGAGACTACGACACATTCTGTGCTTCCCTATCTCTTGACACTTGTGCCAGTGGGTCCCCAAAGTAGATGGATAGCAAGCAGTTCCCAGGGGCTGGTTATGGCTACACACCGTCCTTTGTGCCTGAGGTTCCTGGTGACTGCTGGAGCTCTGGGCAGAGCTGGGTCAGAAGACTCCTAGTCTGGTGGGTGATGGGGTACCTGGGCTGCCCACGCCAGATGCAAGGACTTGAACAAGCTGGCGACGGAAGAGGGGGGTTGCAGAGTCACTGGGCTGCCAGCAGCAATCCTAAGACATTACTTATGGCCCCACATGCCCAGCCTGTCTAAGAAGTGAAGGGTTTCTTGAAGTCAGCTTAGCCTAAACCATAGAGCAAAAGTGGATCATATCCATGGCTTTTGTCTCCTGCCCCCCGCCCCCCACCCCCGCCCCCCTCGCCCCCCACCGCCGCCCTCGCCCCCGCCCCTCTGCCCCCACCCCCTGCCCCCCGTCCCCGCCCCCCGCCCCACCCCCAGAGACAGCTGGCGCCTCATCATAGTCCCATCTGCCTGAAGCTGCCCAACTCTGACCTTTCTCAGGATTTTCTTTGCCTTCACCTCCTACTATGGGTTGAATTGTGCCACCCCTCCCCCAAATTCATGTGTTGAAGTCCTAATCCCCAGTACTTCAGAATGTGACTTTATTTGGAGACAGGGTCTTTACAGAGGTAAGCAAGTTACAATGAGGTCATTAGGTGGGCCCTTATCCAATATGACTGCTGATCTTAAAAAAGGGGGGGATTAAGATACAGAGACACGCGCTTAGAGGGAAGATGATGTGAAAATACAAGGAGAATGCCACGTGAGGGCAGAGGACTGGATGATGCATTGACGAGTCAAGGGAGACCAAAGACTGATGCAACCACCAGAAACTCGAGAGGGACCTGGAGCAGAGTCTCCGTCCCGGGATTTCTCCCACAGGGGAAAGTGCAAGTGTGTGAGTTCGAGTTGGTGCCTGGCTTGTCCAGCTCTGTGGGACACCATCCAGGATGCATGCTTATTTCTCACCCCACTCAGGATACTGAGGTGATTGGCATGGCTGAGTGGCTGGGCGAAGCTGGGAGCGCAGCAGCTGGGGCTCGGAACTCACCAAAGGGATGCTGCTAACCACGTCACAGTTCATCCTCCTGATCCTTCATGGACTCCACCAGGAAGCCCACCGTGAGCTACTGGGGACCCCACATCTGCAAACCCCTCAGCTGGTCCCCGGACAGTGGTAACAAATACCACAGCTGGCCCAGTGCTCCTGTGTCTCACCCATAGCATCCCACCCCGTGACAGGCTCCCCAGGTGCACTCCTGAGAGGGAGCAAGGGTGAGTGTTTGCAGACCAGTAGTTAGCACTCACAGGAAGCCAGCCTGGCTCTGGAGGATTGGGAGAAGGCCCACGAACTTGAGTATTTCAGGGTACAATGCTAGGGAAAACACAGGAGGCTCTCAGCACTAGGCCTGACTTTGCAGGAAAGACAGAAGGCATACAATCTTAAGCATTCCTCCCCAAGGGTGAATACGAAGTGTGGAGTGGGCATCTCCAAAAGTCTGAGCAAACCTCAGAATCAGTGGCTGGGCTCACTGGTGGCATTTCGGAAAGTCAGTCACTAAAGACTGGAGGAGGTGACTGCTTTTTCACGTGTGAAGACAGCAGCACAAGACTTTAAGGAACGTGAAAAATCAAGGAAACATGACACCACCAAAGGAACGCAATAATTTTCCACTAACCGACCCCAAACACATAGAGATTTATGAAATGCCTGACCAAGAATTCAAAATAATTGTTTTAAGGAAGCTCAGTGAGCTGTAAGAGAACACAGACATATAACTCAATGAAATCAGGAAAATAATATGTGAGCAGATGAGAGGCTTAACAGAGAGATGGAATTCATAAAAGAGAACCAAACAGATATTCTGGAGCTGAAGAGTATGATGAATGAATGAGTGATGCAGAGTGCATCAGCAGCAGGCTTGATCAAGCTGATGAAAGAATCTGTAAACTCCAAGGCAGGTCGTTTGATTTATCCCGTCAGTGGAGAAAAAAGACATAAGGATAAAAGAGAGTAAAGAAAGCCTCTGTGAATTATTGAATATCATCAAGTGGAACAATGTCCATATTATGGGAGTCCCAGGAGGAGGAGGAGGGAGAGAGACAGACAGAAAGGGGGAGGGAGGGGGAGGGAGGGGGAAGGAGAGAGAGAGAGAAAGAAAGGGCAGAAAGCTTACTTAAGAAAATAATGCCCAGGGCTTCCCTGGTGGCGCTGTGGTTAAGAATCCACCTGCCATTGTAGGGGATGTGGGTTCGAGCCCTGGTCTGGGAAGATCCCACATGCCGTGGAGCAGCTAAGCCCGTGCGCCACAACTACTGAGCCTGCGCTCGAGAGCCCGTGCACCATAACTACTGAACCTGCGCTCTAGAGCCTGTGAGCCACAACTACTGAGCCCACGTGCCACAACTACTGAAGCCCGCGTGCCTAGAGCCCATGCTCTGCACCAAGAGAGGCCGCTGCAATGAGAAGCCCGCGCACGTCAATGAAGAGTAGCCCCCGCTCCCTGCAACTAGAGAAAGCCTGCATGCAGCAGCAAAGACCCAGCGCAGCCAAAAATAAAATAAATAAATTAATTAATTAAAAAAAAGGAAAAGAATGGCCGAAAATGTCCCAAATCTGGGGAGAGACATAGTCGTACAGGTACATGAAGCTTATAGGTGCCCAAACAGATTCAATCCAAGAAAGACTTCACTGAAACATATAAAACTGTCGAAAATCCAAGACAAAGAAAGAATTTTGAAAGCAGCAAGAGTAAAGGAACTCATCACATACAGAGAACTTCCACAGGGCTATCAGTCCATTTCTCAGCAGAAAACACGATGGTAAAAGCGGAAAGATTTTTTTCTGAGATCGGAAACAAGACAAGGATTGTTCACTGTGGCCACTGCCATTCAGCATGTGGTACTGGGAGTCCTAGCCAGAGCAATTAGGCAAGAAAAAGAAAAAAAGGCGTCTAAATCAGAAGGGAAGAAGTAGAATTGTCTCTGTTTGCAAATGAAATTATCATATATATAGGAAACCCTAAAGACTCCATCAAATATCTGTTAGAACTAATGGACGATCTGTAAAGTTGAAGGATATAAAATCAGAATAACAAAAATCAGTTGTGTTTCTATACACTAACAATGAACTATCAGGAAGAGAAACTAAGAAAACAATCCCAGTTACAATACATCAGAAAGAGTAAAATACTTAGGAATAAATTTAACTGGGGAGGTGAAAGACCTGTATGCTGAAAACTATAATGCGTTGATAAAAGAAATTAAGGAAGATACAAATAAATGGAAAAATATCTCATGTTCATGGGTTGGAAGAATTCCTATTGTTAAAATGTCCAAAGTACCCAAAGTGATCTACAGTTTCAATGCAATCCCTATCAAAATTCCAATGACGTTTTTCACTAAAATAGACAAAAAGATCCTGAAATTCATACGGAACCACGAATGACCCTGAGTAGCCAAAGCAATCTTGAGAGAGAAGAACCAACCTGGGGGCATCACACTTCCTGATGTCAAATGATGTTACAAAGCTATGATAAAGCAATATGGTGCTCGCATAAAAACAGATACATAGACTAATGGAACAGAATCAAGGGTCCAGAGTAAACCCATGAATATATAGTCAACTAACCTTTGGCAAGAGATCCAAGAATACACAGTGGAGGAAGAATGTCTTTTCAATAAATGGTGCTAGGAAAACTGGGTACTCTCATGCAGAGGAATGAAACTTGACCCCATCCTACTCACAAAATTAACTTGAAATGCATTAAAGATGTAAATGTAAGACCTGAAACTGTAAAACTTCTATAAGAAAACATAGGAAGAAAGCTCCTTGACGTTGGTCTTGTCAATGAGTTTTTGGATATGATGCCGAAAGCACAGGCAACAAAACCAGAAATAGACTAGTGAGACCACACCAAATCACAGCAAACCATAAACAAATGAAGGCAATCTACAGAATGGGGAAAATGTTTGCAGACTATCTATATGATAAGGGATAAATACCCCAAATATATAAGGAGCTCATACGACCCAATAGTAAGAAACAGATAGGTTAAAAACACCTCACAGCTGTTAGGATGGCAATTATCAATAAGACGGGAGATAACACACGTTGGCCAGGATGTGGAGAAAAGGGAACCCTTGTGCACTGTTGGTGGGAATGTAGATTGGAGCAGTCACTGTGGAAAAGGTTATGGAAGTTACTCAAAATATGAAAAATAGAGCTACCATATGATTCAGCAACCCTGCTTCTGGGTATATATCCAAAGGAAATGAAGTCAGTGTCTTGAAGAGATAGCTGAACTCCCATGCTCATAGCAGCATTTACTCACTACCAGAGATATAGAAGCAACCTAAGTGTCCATCGATGGATGAATGGATAAAGAAAATGTGGTAAATATATATGGATTATCAATCAGCCAAATAAAAGAAGGAAATCCTGCCATTCGTGACAACATGGATGGAACCTGGGGGCATTATGTTAAGGGAAATAAGCCAGACAGAGAAAGACAAATACTGTATCATCTCACTCATATGTGGAATCTAAAAAAAAAAAAAAAAGGTCAAACTGATAGAGAGTAGAATGGTGGTTTCCAGGGGCTGGAGGTTAGGGAAATGAGGAGATATTGGTCTTAAGGTACAAGCTTTCAGTTATAAGATGAATAAGCCCTGGGGGGATCTAATGTACAGCATGGTGACGATAGTTAACAATACTGTATTGTACGCTTGAAATTTGCTGAGAGAGTAGCTCTGAAGTGGTGTCACTACAAAATATATGGTAACCGTGTGAGGTAATAGATGCAGTCCTTCAATGGTGGCAGTCCTTTCTCAGTGAATACATACATCAAAGCATCATGTTGTACACTTTAAATATATACATTTTTATTTGTCAGTCATGCCTCAGTAGAACTGGAAAAACAAGTGTCAGAAAGTGAGGTAATTGCTCATATAACATTGAAGGAATTTTAATGTATTCCAGAAATTTTTCTAAAATTTTCATATGTAAGTGTCTTGTAACTATAGATGTTATCATATCATTTAAAAATTAAAACACTCAACCTATCCTAGAATAAGCTGAAAAAACAGTGGCGCGCCCAGAATATCTGTCGCTTTCTCCATTCCAGGCCGTTTCAAAATTGATGATTGCTTCCCGGATGGTTCCTGTGTAGAAACTCGCTTTTTCAGTGGCTGGCTGAGCTTTTCCTGCAGATGTTCTATTTCTGTCACCAAAGCAAGTCACTTTGCTATCCACACGGCCTCTCCTTCTGTGGTCCCTCTTCCTGGAGGTGGCGTCATCTCCCTCCAGGAATTCTGAGGACGGTGCAGCGTGTCTGGTCCCTCAGCCCTCCCTTCGCCGGGGCTGCCCTGCCCCAGCTGTCCTGCCCTGACATGTTTTTTCACCCTCCCTTCTCTGTCCTCACACCCCCGCCCTATTCCAGGCTGACATTTCCTTGTAGACACTAGCGGTCTTGTTCTAATCAGGGCAGAATCCAGGGGATCTTTGAACTAGGATGGGAAAAAAAATTACATCTTCATATTCATTAACCTCTCACTGATGTTTAGCATTTCATTCAATTATGAACACACGCATCAAAGCCCCGTGGAATTAGCAGTTTCCTGGGACTTGTCCCTAATGCAGGCTCTGCTTCTGGGGGGCGCTACTGCATGTATAATGTTCCTGAATCCTTGAACTTCATGAAACCCCAAGGGAACACACACGTGTTTTCCTCTCACATTTCAGGCTTGCAGACATCTGGACGTTCATTCCTGCTTATCCTGCTCTAAACTCAGAGACATAGTGTTGCACCTGCTGCTCTAGGGCTTGCTAGCCGGACAAAACCCCTGGGCTCAGGCAGCTCACAGTACTGTGGGGGCAGGAACCTTGGGGACCACAGAATCTTCGGGGTCTTAAAAACCTTAGAATTTTAGCGCTCAGGTACACAGAAACACAGAAGAGCCCTTAGGTGGTTTCAGAATCTTCTAACAACTCTAAAGAGACCATCCTCCTGCTTCGCCCTTGTCCTCCATGGTCTGTGCCCCACTCAGAACCCAGAGGGAAGAGGAACCTCACATGTTAACCATATCATGCTTATTTTCTCAAAATCGTTTGATAACCGTACTTCTCTATAATTGATTTCCTTTGCGCTTCTGTGTTTACTTTATGCCTTTAGCACTCAGTCTTCTGAGAAGGGGTCCTAGGCTTTGCCAGACGGCCAACGCCCATGGCTCAAAATGTAAGACCCCTCACCCATGTAGGAACTGGCTTTTACGTCTTCTTCCTCAGCCACTTTGATGGGGCCTCACGCTGCTGCCTTGAATCTTCCTAAAGTACAGTGGGACCCCTGTCAGCAGGGTTCAGGAGAGAAGCCTCAGCCCGCGTACCCTGGGGTCCACCTCTGTTTCCATCCTGTTTGATTCCACCCTCTCATACGCCCTGATTTACCCACACGGGGCTGTTTTAGGGTCTCTTGCCTGCCCCGCACTCTTCACCTTCTTGCTTTCACGTAGCTCCTGCTTCTGGAATGTTCTCCTCTCTACTCATAGGCCATTTCAAGCAATGTCCCTTCTGCAAGGCCTCCAGAGAACCCAGTGTGTGGCTCTCCTTATGGTAGGAGCTGCGGTTTCAATGAGTGATTGCTGCTGGCTGGGCCTGATGACTGGAGGGGCCACGAGGGTGTGTCCCATTCCCGGTGAATCCCTGGGCTGCACGCCAGCACTTTCTGGGCAAGGACCATTTTCGGGGAGGACAGACACCACCAGGAAACCATTCCTGCCTGAAGAGCCAGTAGCTGTCAGTGCTCTGGGGGATGGAGAGCGTTCAGATACGTGACCTTCGCTCTTCTGAGCGAGAAGACCAGGGGACCGTGGGAGGATCCTGATGCCTGCTCTGCTGAGCTGCCCTGAGCCTGTGAGCAACCGGGAGCATGTCGTGCTGCAGGTGTCGCTGCCACCTGGAGCTCTAGCCCATCACTGTCCTCTTAGAGTGGCGGTGCCGTGCCTCTGACACGTCTGCCTAAACCCTGCCTACACCCTGTCGCTGCCTGTACTGGGTTGAACAGTGTCCTTCCCCAAAAGTCACGTCCGCCCAGAACCTCAGAATGTGACCTTGTTTGGAAATAGGGTCACTGCAGGTGTAATTATTTAAATTAAGTTGCGGTCATACTGGAATAGGGTGTGCCCTCGGGTGGCCCTAAATCCATTGACGGGTATCCTTAGAAGAAGATGAGAGGACACAGAGGAGACCATTATGTGATGACAGAGGCAGAGACTCAGCGATGCTGCCACAAGCCGAGGGGTGCTGAGGATGGCCAGCCGCTGCCACAAGCTAGGGGAGAGGCATGGGACAGGTCCTCCTGAGTCTCCAGAAGAACCAGCCCTGGCATCACCTTGATTTGGGACTTCCGGCCTCCAGAACTGTAAGGGAATGAACTTCTGTTGTTCTAAGCCACCAGGTTCATGGTAATTTGTCCTGGCATCACCAGGAGACGAATACACTGCCAGACTCCACGGGGGCTGCGTGAGGGAGGGCATTCTGCTTCCTCCCGGGCCCCCATCTCTACAGTGTCCCCCTCCTCCATTTACCCCTCGCAGATCCCTACTCACCGAATGAGTTGGGCAGTGAGCCTTTCTGATGTGTCTCTGTGTCAGCCTACTGGCCCTGGCGGGACTGAAGCTGTTTAACCAGTGAAGTGTTCGTGTCTGCATGCTTTTTTATTTTTATTGAACTGTTTGGCACATAGAGTGCTTTCGATTACCACATATAATTATTTAGATATAAATTTTAGAAATGTCGTGTTTCTTGGCAGAGGTAGTTGGAAAACTATAAACCTGACACATTTGACACTCTGTTCCCATGTGCCTGAGCCTTTCAGACCAGAGGGGGCATGACCCTGGGGGGGCTGCAGAGCAGGCAATGGGGCCACAGGACCAACACCCATGATTGATCTTATTGAGCTGCAGTAATTTAAATCATGTAAAATTAAGGCCCGCAGAACACATTATGAGTGGGGTGTTAGAATTCCCATGGATTTTAATAGAGTTTAAGACTTAAATCAGTAATCTCTGGGGATGTATTGTAGGGGAAAAGTTTAAGGAAGATATTCTTTCTGTCTGAGATTGTGCCATCCACTCATTTGCTGACCTTTTCTTGGGCATCTCCACGTGCCAGCTGGGTACAGGAACTGAGGATACAGGGTGATATCTCTGGCTGGGAGGTGTTTCCGCCTGGCTGGGTGGTTGGCGGGGGGAAGTGGGGTGACATTTCTCTTTGAACCAACGGAGACGATCAAGAAAGAGGTTCTGAATTCAGAATAGCTTCTCTCATCTGTTTTCCTCTGGGATAGTCTTGAAGATGAATGATATATGACAAATGACAAATAGAATGTAATGAAACAATTAAAATCCTTTTACTTGAGGATTTAAGGGAATGTTGATCTTCTTTAAAAATTTTATTTTATTTTGGCCGCGCTGGGTCTTAGTTGCAGCACATGGGATCTTTAGTTGCAGCGTGCATGCAGGATCTAGTAAAGGAGTGTTTATCTTTAATAGCCACAGATCATGTTCCAGGTATCTTTTTTTTTTTTTTTTTTGCTGTGCTGTTCAACTTGTGGGATCTCAGTTTCTCAGGGATTGAAACCTGGGCCATGGCAGTGAGTCCTAACCACTAGGCCACCAGGGAACTACCCCCACCTGCCTTTTTTTTTTTTTTTTTGGTGAAAAGCACTCACCAGGGATTTCCTTTCAGATCAAAGGAGGCAGGCTTGGCGTGGAGACTAATGTTCCCTTCCTTGGCAGAGGAGCAGGGCCAGGACTAGAGCCAGGAGGCGTATGAGCTGTCCACGGTCCTGCTGCCGGCTGTGAGGTCCCTGGGCACAGACGCCTTGGCCATCCCACCTGGACTGCACGTGGGGAAGTGTGATGAGCCCTGAGGATCTGCGCTCAGCAGCCCTGCTGAGTGCAGGGCTCCCTGGTGGCGGTGTGTCAGGATCTCAACCCCAGTAAGGATCACAGGCTTCCTGAGAAGTCCTCTGGGGAAGGCCTGGCAGCCCGTGTGGCCACAGCTGGGGCCCTGGCTGCGGGCAGCAGACTAGGTCCAGGCTGTGCCCAGTGGGGCGAGGCTGGCCTGTGGCTGAAGCTCAGCTCCCGTTCCGTTGGGGGACCCGGTTAGTGTGTTGGGGACCTTGGCCTCACACCGCTTCCGGGGGTCCCCCTGGCACGTGTGTGCAGGAGGAAGGTGTTTCCCGGGCTCTGAATCATGAGTCAAAATGCAGTTTCTCCTGAAAGCCGACAGTTTTTAAAGAACAGTTCTCGAAAGATAGCTTTCTAAATCAAATGTCACATTTTTAGGTCTTTGGGGCTGTACTGAATGTAAAGCATCCTTGCCTGGTGACTAAGAATTGTGACGGCCACCTCGCCGTGTAACGCCAAGGCAGCGATGCCTTCAAGCTGTTAAGATATGCCGAGCTATTCGCCTCCACGTTAAATGCCCCCCCAGACCATGAGGGTTTTGGTGGTTTTGTGTTTCTAGTGGAATCCGGGGAACAGTGAGGACGATGTAGGAGAGGGTCTATCTGCTACACGTGCCATCTCTCCACTGGGGAAAATCCTGCTGAGCAGGGACGGGGTCTGCGGTTCCCCGTGGGGGACCCGGTGCCTGACAGGGGGCCAGGTGCGGGGCTGGTGTTCAGTCCACCTCCTGAATAAGTGAGTGAATGGATGTCCCCACCATTAAATTTGGCTGTTAGAGAAATAGCTGTTTGTGTACTTTTTCCCAAGGAGATACTGTACATCTTTTTTGCCTTTGGTTTTCTGTGAATTAAGGTGTTCTTTAGTAAGTGCTCATCCTCTGTAAAATGAACACTGAACGTCCCATATTTTCTGCGTTTTGTTCACTTGCTTTTGTGTGTTGTGAGTCTACACACTCCCACCTGAATCCGAGTCGAGTTTATGAGTTCGTGCAGTAAATACACATTTGTGTGGAAGGGCTGCTTAGTTCCGGGGCCTGTGCTGGGCGCTAGTGGAAGGAGAGAGAGGATGGAGGAAGGAGATCTCAGCGTAAAGCAGACCCTGACTGTGTCCCAGAGGAGGGGCGAGTGCAGCGGGGGTAACAA
Source organism: Pseudorca crassidens (assembly GCF_039906515.1). Taxonomy (NCBI): domain Eukaryota; kingdom Metazoa; phylum Chordata; class Mammalia; order Artiodactyla; family Delphinidae; genus Pseudorca; species Pseudorca crassidens. The sequence continues at coordinate 2,556,088 of NC_090311.1, read as the reverse complement.
GTGGAGGATAGCCTCGGTGTGCCGCACAAGGTCTTACACGGCGAGAGGAATAGACACTGATTTCTCGGAGCAGGAGAGGTTGATTTGGGGAGATGGTGGCAGTGAAATCCGGGGGGACTTCATGGAGGTGGCATTTGTACCGACCTTGGGAGGCAGGGGCGTTTGGAACGAGCGGAGGGTGAGGATCAGGAGAGGAAAAGGCGGCTGTGTGATGGGGACCAGCACGTGTTTTGGTTCTGTTGGAATTTGTGTTCTGCCGAGTAGACTGAGGATGGGTAGTGCCAGGCCTTGAAGGTCAGGCAAAGAGTCCTCTTCCCATGAGGAAACGGCAGCATCATATGGGGTTAGGGTTAGGGTGAGATGTGGCCACAGCCACCCTCAGGAGGAGTCGTCTGGACCCAGGTCCCGGGTGTCCTGGGAGGGGAGCCAAAGAGAGCAGAGAAGTCAGACGTGGTCCCCAGGGAGGAGCTGGGGGCTTGGGGGTGGGATTTGGGGTGGGGAGTTAAGGGCAGAGGCAGGGATGTTGCAGGAGGGCTGGTTATCTACCAAGTGGGGAGTGAGTACTTACTATCCACAACCAGCAGAGGGCGCTGGCAGCGATCCCTCCCGCAATCTTTCTATGAGTCTGTGCGTTGGGTTTGGGGCTTCAGACAAAACTTGATCTCAGGGCATCAGCACATGATACATTGGCTACGAAACCCATTAGCCAGTTGAATTACTGCTCACCTTTCAACTCAGCAGAGTTTGGATGCTAATAGCACGAGCTGCTCCTGCCTCTGAATGTTTGCTCTGATCCTGGTAGAGTCAACTGCGTTGTAACAACCTGCCTGCCTTGGACAGCGCTCTCCCTTGCCAAGCCATGGTCTCCTGGGGGGCAGGGACCCCGTTCTGGCCCCCACAGTCTCTGTCACCATAGGGTTAGGCGCTCATCCGATGTGGTTGAGGCATATAATTCGTGAGACACATCAAGGAAGAGCCACTGCACGTGAAGTTCAAGGAAAAACTTTGGAGTTGTAATATCGATTCTCTTCTGTATCCTCTGTGTTTCGTTCACAATATAGAACAAAGTCGTGTGTCCTACTTTAGGAAAAATAGAAGTCTATTCAGGGTATTGATTTTCTGCAAAATCTGATTCCATCCTTTTAAGTAATGAGTGAGATCACTCTACTTATCTCCAAATATGTGTGTTACAGTCTTACTGCTGATAGCTGTGGTCGGGGTAACGTCGCTCAGCCATCGATGGCTTTCACAGCCAGTGTGTAGCAGCTGCAAAACTACAATTCTATTGATGTGCATGGAAGAGGTTTTCCAGCCAGAGTGGAAGCTTAATCAGACCAACGACGATGAGAATGTTAGCTGGAAGGAAGAACAGAGGCAAAGCTCTTCCCGCTTAAGCCCGGAGGCCTCCGCACTTGCAGCCCCTACAGAAACACACACAGGACAGCGGGGCATCCGGAGATCCAAGCAGGTCGGAATGTTAACGAGGAGTGACCGCGGAGCAAGAGGCCTCAGCTTTCTTGAAAGGCCCTGACCTGCAATGCCCAAGGTCTGCCCACCAGCATCCTGTATCCCTTCCTGCGTGGTTCCCAACTGTGTCCAAACAGGCGAGTGTCTAGGAGGCTGAGCTCCAGTGTCCAGTGCCCAGGCCCCCAATGCTTGGGCGATTCAGAGATAAATCAATGTGAGCTGGTCAGGAAAGTGAACATAATACTTGATCCAGGTTTGAAAAGATACCTCAGCGAAGCAATAGACCCTGCGGGCTACAGAAGATGTGGAAAGAATAAACCACTTCAATAATTTAAACAATTTTAAGGCTTTGATTTGAAAGTTCACTTCTATCCTGGAGTCTGAACAGCTGGCTATCTAAGAATTTCCCTGGAAGGCCTATGTGCCTCCGCCTCCCCAGGGGTTGTTTGCTTCTAGAACAGTCTGGTCTCTTCAGCCAGAGGCTCCAGAACCTTCTGCAGGTAATTACGTTGCTGGACTATTCTCCACCTGGTCAGATCTCGGGGAGAGTGTCCATGTGCTGGGAGAGTCTTCAGAATATCTGAAGACAGAATAATCTTCCAATTCTTTATGTCAGTTTTGATTAAAAGAAAAATACCGGTCTCATTCCAGCCCTTTGACAGATGACACTTCAGGGGCCAAATGAAAATCTACTTATTTGAGATCCAGTAGGAAAAGGCTGCACGCGGATCAGGACTTCGAGTGCAGTATTCACCGGCACGTCTTGGCTGGAAATCTTGAGCACCCTGGATGCACTGAGCAGAGGCAATTCCCCGGGGGGTGTGTTATCTGCATTTACTTGTAAAGCTGCAATAGCGATTTTGCATGCAACGCCAGTGGAATTTGATCTCTTTGTAAATGGCTAAGGAAGTCGCCCACAGATCCACAGAGCATGCCGCTTCCTTTCTGAGAATGCAGCCACTCCCCTTGAGCCTCTGTGTGGAGCGTGCGGAGGCCTGGCACGGTGCCCCCTTCCTGCCTGAGCGCGGCGGGAGGGAGCAGTGGGCCGCAGGCTGGAGACACGGGGCAGCCTGAAGCCCTGGCTCCAGGAGCTCCACGGTCGCGGTCATTTTTTGGGTCTGGCTGCAGTAGGGGTGCTGACTCTCTGTGCTTCTGCTTTGTCATCGGTGGGGTGGGATGATAACCGGTCTGTGCAGCGAGTGTTTCAGGCGTGATTAGGAGATTAAATGAGATGGGCTCTGCAGAGCATTGAGATCAGTGCCTGGCACGCTGTAGGTGCTCATTAAATGGTAGCTGTTATTATTGCGAGAACTCAGGGGTCTTTGGAGCTCCCACGTATACTGCACTGAGATGTGAGGACACATCCCTGCTCACCCCGCTAAGTCAGCTGACCAGGGTCCTCTTCCAGTGCACCCCCTGGGCCGAGGCATTCGGTCAAAGAGGGTGGTTTTTCCAGGCAGAGGGGCTCTTTCTCCAAACAGGGGTTTTCAGCTCAGTTTTACAGCAGCTGCTCTAAGCTGGTGCTGCCAGCGGGTCTTGCCAGTCCATCGCTGCCAGCTCCCTTTTGCTGCGACACTGCCAAGTTTGGAAATTAGCCGCGAGACCTGTGCATTGGCTCAGCTCCTGGCAATTCGCCTCCACTGACCTGATCGCTTGAGATCAGTGGGTGGCTCTGGAAAAGGTGGCCACAGACTCGAGTCCCTGTGAGAGCTGGTCACCAGGCAGCCCAGAGGGGAAGCTGGTGGGTGTGGTTGGCGGGGTAACCCAGCCTGGCGCTTCTCCGCATCTCAGGCAGCCCCTCGCCCTTTCCTTCCTCTGCTCTGCGTCACCACTGTGCTTCCCTAATGAGGCTTCTCTGCTTTCTGCCTTCATGTTCTCACTGCATGAAAGGGAGTTCGTCCTGCCCCACCCCCCAAACTACTACCTGCTGGAGGTGCTCTGCAAGGTGCTGACCGGCCTGCATCTTCCTCCCACACTGGGATTCTTGGCTTCCCTCTATGCTGATGACTCTTGAACCGGTACTCTCAGTACATGCCAGATCTGCCCTGATGACAGTGACATCGGCTCCCAGTTATGAGGACTCACACTCTCTAGTCCTCGCCGTGGTCTCAAGGCACCAGTATTACGTCTCCGTATTTAAACTGGAAGAACTGAGGCTGCGGGTTGGCAGGGCAGAGTTGTAGCTCACGGCAGATCCTGAGGCTCTTTCCCTGCAGTGTCCCTGCTTCACTTGTGTTCGCAACTGATACGGTCTTGTGCGTGCCGTGATCTTGAGTCACACTCCACGTGCCTGAAACCAAGCTTGCCAAATGCCCTCCCCAGCCCCCTGCACCCCTAATTCACCACCACGCACCCTCGTGCCTCCTTCCATCATTGTTTGACTCCTCTGGGGCCTCCCCTCTCTGCCCATATCCCAGCTTTCCATTTTCTATTTCAGTTCTCTAGTTGAGGCCCTCTCTGCCCTTTCCCTCTCTCTTTAAACTCAGACTTCAAATCTGGCACTGACACTAGTGGGAATGCACTTGGATATCTATTTACAGTCTGGCTTGGTTTTTATTCCATTAGTCGTCTGGCTAATTGCAATGCTATGCTTCTGTTCCGTTCTGCATCCTCCACCCCTCTGAACAGGCAGAATTTCAGTGACTTGCTAGCTCTCAATCTCAAAGTAAACTAGAAATCCCAGGATCTTCCTGGATTCTCCCTTAGACGTAAACATCAGGAAACTCCCTCTGGCCCTCTTGTTAGGTGGGTTCTCATGGGAATATGGGAGGCAGAAGGAGGAGGTGACTGGACAAGAAGTCATACCATGAGGACCAGCACAGTACTTATGAGAGTTAAAATGCTGAGGATTCACGCTGGCTGTAGCCGTTCACGTGGTCTATGCTGGGTGTCATGAGGCTGATGAAATTTCTTACCTTTTTTTCCCCCTAAACAGCCTCCATCTCATTATTTGGGATCCTAAGGGGCCAGGTCAAAAGCTTTCAATCATTTCTGGGTTTCTACAGAGAATTTTTCCTCTACCTGTAATTTTCCCATCACACTGGAGCCTAGTGCACCCCTACCCGGCCCGGGCAGGGGAGCGCCACTTTCACCTTGGGATCTGCAGCCCCGGGGAGCCCCGCCCAACACTCTGGCTGCAGCTGAGTGTCTGTAGGCAGAGAGGGGCTGATGTGGTGTCTAAACGGTGTCTGGAAGGAGCCAGGCATTATGCTCTTTGGATGCCCTAAACATTCTGTGTAAATAGTTCCTTTTCTTGTTAATCCCTAGATGTTAGATGAGAGGAGATATGAAGCTCAATGCAAATAATGCCAGAAGCATCTTTCTTAATTAACTTTGAAATGCTAGTAATTATCCACATTATTAGAGCAAATCGAATCTAGCTTGTGTCGCTGACAGGGCGGATGTTCGGAGGCCGGCCCCTCCTTGCTCACAGTGGTTTCAGTCACACAAAAAATTCAGCCCAGGGCTTCCCTGGTGGCGCAGTGGTTGAGAGTCCGCCTGCCGATGCAGGGGACACGGGTTCGCGCCCCGGTCCGGGAGGATCCCACATGCCGCGGAGCGACTGGGCCCGTGAGCCACGGCCGCTGAGCCTGCGCGTCCGGAGCCTGTGCTCCGCAACGGGAGAGGCCACAGCAGTGAGAGGCCCGCGTACCGCAAAAAAAAAAAAAAAAAAAGCAAAAACAAATTCAGCCCACATGACAACATAACTGCCTTCTGAGCGCTTGCTGCCCAGAGGTGCCCACCACAAAGGAGGTACTGAGGGGCTTTGTACCCGTTTGACACACACACAGGTGCCGCCTCGCACGGACCGCAGGTGCCCTCAGCTGAGCTCGCGGAGCCGGGGAGCCCGGTGTCAGTCGGTGGGGTGGGTTGCTGCTTGCTGCGTGTGCAGGGCTCTCTGCCTCTGTGCCCGGCTGCAGCCCCGGAAGCAGGGGGTCGGGACACAGGAGGCAGAGATTGGGGTGATGCTCCAGAAACACGTGGAGCCCCCAGGAGCTGGAAGGGGCAGGAAGGACCCTCCCCTGGAGCCTCGGAGGGAGCACAGATGTGCATCACCTTGACTTTGGACTTCTGGCCCCCAGACCTGTGGAGAGAATAAATTTCTGTTGTTGTAAGTCACCCAGTTTTTGGCACTTCGTAACAGCAGCCCAGGAAACTAATAAACCTGCCCTGCCAGGTGCTGGTGACGTTCCTGGAACCCTAACAACAGGCGATTGGTAGAGAAAAAAAGTCCCCAGCAGATGATTCACGTGGAATTTCCAACCGGCCTGATGTGATGGGTGGTTCCGGGTGGGCCTCAGAGCGTTAGTTGCTGTGTCTTGCACATCTGAGTTTGTGCAGACGGGTTTGTGATTGGCTGGACGTTCTTCACTCTTTTTTTTGTTTCTTTCCTCTTTCAAACTAGTGTTTTGTTTGTTTGTTTTTCTCCTAAGTGCGTCCCTTTAAATCTCTGGGACTCTGCTGTGTCTGCTCACTGCCCCCTGTGCTGTCTGCCTGGGAGATGCTGCTGGATGAGGGGTCCCTGCTGCCCAGAGACAGTTCTCTCTGCATTGCCCACCCATCATCCCTGCAGGGACCCCGAAAGCTAAATCCGTCACCATTCCTGCCTGGAAACTGGGTGCACCAAAACGAGGGGGATTTAGAATAAAATTATTTACTACCATCCTTAAGAGGGAAGACCCATATCCCACCAGTTCCCGCGTCCTCCCCGTTCCGCGTTCCTGATCTCATACGTGTACCTACTGTTGTTCACTGGTATTCCAGCAGGCTTTCCCGAGGCACCTCTGCCTGCCCCCCAGGGAACCTGCTGGGGCCGTAGTCTTGGGTCACCTCCTTAAACTCTCCTGTAAGACAGGAATAAAGACACAGACCTACTGGAGAATGGACTTGAGGATATGGGGAGGGGGAAGGGTAAGCTGTGACAAAGCACGAGAGAGGCATGGACATATATACACTACCAAACGTAAGGTAGATAGCTAGTGGGAAGAAGCTGCGTAGCACAGGGAGATCAACTCGGTGCTTTGTGACCACCTAGAGGGGTGGGATAGGGTGGGAGGGAGGGAGACGCAAGAGGGAAGAGATATGGGAACATATGTATATGTATAACTGATTCACTTTGTTATAAAGCAGGAACTAACACACCATTGTAAAGCAATTATACTCCAATAAAGATGTAAAAAAACCCCCAAAACCCCCAGGGCTGAATTGCAGCTCATTTGCTCCCAGCTTGGAACACGTGTATCTGTGGAGGGCAGTTAGGCTTCATGGGATCACCCCTTGCAGAGGGTGAGTGGTTGACTGTGGTTATATCTGTAGGTGCATGGTGATATTTTCCCTCCTAGAAACAGCCTCTTTATTCTGCCACATTGAAAAACCAGTTCTTGGAGATGACCTCCTCTGGCTGACCTTGGCCAGCCTCTGCAGCTGCTGTATTGCAGAGCCCAGCAGGATGGCTACGCAGAGTGGACTGGAAGCACTTGTACCCCAGGCAGTGATGGGAACTCATGGCTGTGAGGTTTGTCCAAGTGCGCTCCATCCCAGCACCTGTTAGGTCCCAGATGGCAAAGGTTGTTGAGGACGTAGGGCCGGGGGTCAGCAGTTTGTATCTGAGCCATAAAGACCCCCGGAGAAAGGGAATAAACACTGTATCTTCTTCCCCTTTTGAAGCTCAATGTCATTAGACCATGTTAGATTATTGTGGGCTCACGACCCATGGGCAGAGATGACCTTCCAGGGGGAAAGTTGCTTTGACGGTAGAGAGAATTGGGGCTGCTGCTGGCTGGGGCAGACCTTGTCTCAGGCAAAGTCTGGTTCTGGCACTTCTGGCCCAGTCCTGTGCGAGGGCTTCAAGTAAGTGACCGAGCCTGTGAGTGTGGGATCAGTTAAGGATGCCCAGCGGTGGGCGCTCCTGCTTCAGTACCAGCTCAAGCTGAGAATAACTGGAAGGGGCAAGAGCTCTACAGTCGTCCCTGCCCCTTCCAGGGCATCCTCATCTTTGTGAGCTTCTGCAGTTTCCCTGGGATTTCTGGAGGCACGTTGCCTCAACCAGGGGTGAGCATCGTGCGTTAGCCCTTTGGAAGGGGGATCAGCCTCTGGTGCGAGACCCCGGGGCACAGTGCTTGAGCTCTGCTAACTTGGCCAAGTGGGGCTAGAGCTTTGTAACTGGAATGAGGCCTGGGGAGGGGCTACGTAAATCCCCCCAAGGCGGTGTGGGTCCCATGCGCACATATATGTGGGTTCAAATGTGAGACCACCCCCCGGTGCTTACGGCTTTCTCTCAGTCACCATGATGCCGGCGCGCGTGCTCGCGGAGCGGGAAAGAGCTGGGTTTGGAAATCAGAGAGCCGGCTGTGAATGCTGCTGCTGCCGTCGCCCAGCTCTGGGGGGTCACCTCCCTTCTCCAGGGTCAGGTGTCCTCAGCTGGGTGTTGGACAGGTGCCTCCGGAGGCAAGAGCATGCCTGTGAAAGTGCTTGTTGGAAACTGAAGATCCTGGAGGGGATTCATTTGTTACTATTATTCCCCGTGCGGTTTTGCAGGCTTGTCAGGCAGAGGGGATTTGTGCTTTGGGCAGCGTGGATCTAGCCGATTCGTGAGCCCTTGTGCGAGCTTATTTCCCCCTGAGAACTGGGGTCAAGCGGTCCCCGTGGTGGCCTCCCGAGGGCCGTGTGGGCTGGCCTGCAGGGTGTTCTGCTGCCCCTACTGGAAACGTGCACCGATACCGCTACGTATGCCTCACAAGCTCAGTTTGGGGCAGAAATGAATTTATCTTGTTCACGCCTCTCTCGGTGACAGTATTGAATGAAGAGACATGTCAAAGTGTCTTCTGAACTTACGAATTTTGAGACAGGCAGCATAGCTTTACAAAATCACTTGCAGAAACAAATTCTGAACTGCAATTCACTTTGCTTAATGAAAAGAAACCAAAAAAGCACGTGGCTGCCGCTTGGCTGGATGTTTTCTCTGCACGTGTCCCAGCCTGTACACGTCAGTGAGGCCCCGCCGCTTCAAACCAAGAGCTTTCAAACTTCAGTCGGTTGATGGCCGTGTGTGGAAAGTGGCCGAGGGGGCTTATGTTGGAATTCCATAAATGGGCGTCCCAACTTTGCATCTAAGTGGATCACCACACTGAGTACAGAAACATAACACCTGTCACAACTCGTCACAACAGGCACTTCTGATTATCCGAGCCCTGAGTTAGAATTTTCCAGCAGAGCCCACCAGGAGTGTGTGATGTAAGGTCCAGATGTGCCCTGGGATGTTCTGGTTTCTGGAACAACATGTTTGGGAGACTGCTGGGCCCGTGTCTCTCACTGCGTGGTGTCCGTGACGGCTAGCAGCTCAGGGGCACGTAACTGAGGGGTGTGATTCCAGTTGCAGCAAAGGGGCGTCCCTGGGAAGTGGGCGTGTGTCCCATAGGCAGGAAGCAGCGCTGAGTCCTGCTCTGCCGGTTCTCCGGGAATGCTCGCTCCTTGTGTCTGCTCGGCCTCCTGAAATCCACTCACTCCTGAGAATGGGGGCTTTGCCTCATAACCTGGCAGGTCAGGTTGTTACGTGTGGCCCTGTGTCCAGCAGCTCACTTCAGTACTGACTGCGTTTTCTCCTGTCTCTGTCCTCATTTTCCACTGACACTGCTGTGTAATTGCCTGCAGCCTGGGTAATTAATTGTTAGTTCTGGGTGCATTGGTGTAGCCCTAAGTGAGCACGAGAGGCCCCCGTGTTGGGAAGGTCTCTGAATTGGATTTTCATCTGCTCGGCACTGTCGTTGTTAATTACGAGAGCAGCAGTGAGGCCATTTTGGAAATGAAAACACATTACCCTGACTTGCAGGCGTTCTGGATCCGTTAAGTTTCTCCTTCAGCTGCCTCGCAGACACGTGCAGATGACGCCTTCGGATGCTTTCTTTAGATTTACGTATGGATAAGATCATGCCCTCGGAGGCTGCCTCTATCCTCCTGATGGGGGTGCGCGGGAGGATGCCTGTTTCTTGAGTGTGCTCTGCTTCGTTTGATCTGGCACTTGGACCCTTTGCAGAAGAAAAGAGTAGCAATCCCAGGAGGCTGGCCGTAGCTGCCTTATTCAACACGTGGCCGGAGGGCATTGGCGCGGTGCCCTCAAAAGAGGGCCTGCTTGAGATTCAGTGTAGTTTCTGCTCAGCCGCCACCCGCAGGGCACCTCACCCTTTCGGGGATCCCTTGAGTACCCTTTGCGCGCGGCCACGTGGCTTACTTACGGTTTCTGGCTTATGTCGGTTTACCTAGCACTGCACCTGTTGTGGACAGACTAAAGGCTCCCCAAACATTTTCCTGCCCTTATCCCTGAAGCCTGTGACTGTGTCATCTTACGTGGTGAAAGGGACTCTCCGGATAGGATTAAATTAAATATCTTGATATATAGGGAGATTATTCTGGATTACCTGGATGGGCCCAATGTGATCACAAGGGTCCTTTAAGAGGGAGACCAGAGGGTCAGAGGCAGGAAAAGCAGATGTAGTGACGGGACCAAAGCTGCTTCAGGCTGGAGTGATGCACTTTGAAGGGAGGAAGGGGCCCTGGGCCAGGAGATGCAGGCACCTCCAGACACTGGAAAAGGCAAGGAGACAGACTCTTGTCCAGAAGGAGTGAAGCCCTGCCTGCACCTGGATTTTAGAGTTCTGACCTCCAGAACCGGAAGAGAATAAAGTTGAGTTATTTTTGAGCCGCTGAGTTTGTGGCCATTTGCTACGGCAGCAATAGTAAACTAACGTGGAACCTGATCCTTACGAGGTATGAAGTGTTTGTTGAATGGAAGATTGCTGGAGAAGCAGAGCCCCAGCAATGTGGTTTCCATGTGAAATCAGTTCCAGAATGAGTGCTAATAAACTCGCCTCACCTTCTCTCGCTCTGCTGAGATGAGGACCACTTATTGTCTTTTGATTCATGAGGCGGAATCCTCATGCGCATGGAGCAATTTTGGTTAAGAGCAGTGTCGACTAACAACTGCAGCATCGTTGTAAAATGCTGTTAAATGGAAACCTAAAGGTTTCCATTAATTTCCTTTCGTGAAGTTTTCATGATGTGTTTAAAGGAAAAACTGTGAGTATGTCACCCTATCATCTGTTTCAAAGATGCAGGAAAAAAGGTAAGAAAAAAGAGAATCAAAGCAGCATTTTGAACTTTTGAGAGCACCCTTTCTCAGAGCCCTCAAATTCCCAGTGGAAGACATAACGCATACCTTTGGCTTAAAAGGATACTTTGTAGTTTTGTGTCTCTTTTGTCCTTTTTTATTTTCTATCTCAGCTTGTCTCTTATTTGTGGTCAGCGTGTGTCTCTTATTTGTGGTCAGCATGTTGCCTTCATTGCTGTTAACGAGATGCTGGACAGCTCTTGAGGAAGGTCTCAGAGAGGGATTGCGGGACGGCAGGTCAGGGAAGCAGCGTGGTTGTCCAAGCCCGGCCACCGAGCAGCCTGTGACCTGGTCCAGTCACATCCCTGTCTGGGTTCTGGCTTCCTCTTCTGTAAAATGAGGGCTCAGCGTAGATAGTCCCTGGCACACTTCCCTCTGAATTCTGGTCTTGCCCAGGCCATTTTGAGAGCCACCTGAATGGGATGCATGTTGGTTCTGTTCAGCTGGACATTTCCAACCCAAAGTCTTTAAAGGTGGGCTGACCTTCCACGTTTTATCTCTTGAGGAAAAAAAACCAAACAAGTAAGTTTCTAAACATGTTAATAAGCTCCCCTAAGACCACCATTCATCATTCTGATTGAAACCTTTTAAACTGCATAATTGTGCTCTGTTTTTCTCAGTTCCGATAATGAAGTAGGTTTTGAGGCAACAGTGATTAACTACAGGCTTGATAGAGTGCGATGCATTTGTCTGTAGGTGTCTGCTTTTTTCGGTTTTAAATTTATCTTAACTCTCTATGTGGAGTGAATCCATAGGACGATGGTGCTGCCACAAGAATGACAATTATGCCTCCTTCATTCCACCCCAAATTAATGAAGGGCGATTAGTGAAGTTCCTATTTGCCCTTTAAATGTGGTGATTTTTCCCTCTTTTTTTGACTCATGCCAAAGCTCGTGGCAGGGCTGCTCTTTATTGAGCTGTGCCTCCTCTACAACCCCATAAATACATGTTTTTTTTTAAAAAGACTTAATAGATGACTTCTTTAAAGATTTATGAGCCTCTGCAACTAGACTTTGTATAAAGAAAGTGCGGATCCTAAATTTTATGTTTTAATAAGATCAGAGGGACTGATTCATTGGTTTTTTGGTACTTTATAGAAAGTCGATAAATACAGTTCTTTGACTCCTGTGAGACTTTTGGTGTTTTGGTCTTCCACTGAAGCTCAAATGTGCATTACAGGGCAAGATTTCTGGTTGAAATGATTCAGAAAATGCATAATTCAGTAAGCTGAACTGGAAACCCTCGGGATAATTCACCTTCTCGGATGTGAACAACCTATAACCCCTCCTTTGAATTCCCAGCCTGGGAATATTGTTTCCAGTTCCACAGGTCAAAGGATGGTTTTGAGTCCCCTAACAGTAAGTTGTAAAGGGAAAGATGTAGAAATAATTGCTTACGGCTTTGAGAAGAAGTCCAGGAAATTATGCTGATCCAAATGGAATAAATAGTTGTGAGATAGAAGAATTATCTGCTCTAGTAAAGGTGAAGTGGCCATAACTCAGCAGTGTGATAGCATCTCCCTAGTGGAGGATAACCACGCACAAGAAGAGGCGACAGGCTGCCAACCAGTGGCGATAAAAAGGGTTTTCTTTGTTCTTTGCCGTAAAACTGACGTTGTGTTCAACGACATGACCTCGAAGGCAGATAGTCACCTGGTGGTTCCTTCCGCTTTGCTCTGAAGGATGCGCATGTAAAGATGGAGGAAGTGTGGGGTGAGGGCTGGATTGCAGGAGACAGGAGCGTGTCTGCTCTTCTGCACCCGCGGAGGACCGGACCTCTGATCACAAACACATCCTGCCCCGTGGTCCATGGCAGCCACCAGCCACACTGAAGGTGGAGAATGAGGTCTGGTCTTGAGCTGCACTCCGGCATGATTTCTAGGGTCAGTTTCCCCACACCTACAGCGAACTGGGTGACACGCTGGACTTGGAACCCATGGTCACCTGTCAGGATGATCAAATTCAGGGTGTGGATTGAATAGAAAATGGCATTACAGATCTTTCGTAAGGCTTCTTTAAAAAATTTTCATGAAAATCACCCAAGTAATTCAATTTCTTCATAGAATTCAAGAAGACAAGAATATACAGATACTTTAAAAATGAATAAAGATCACCCATAAACTCAGCACCTGAAATCAACCAAACATTGCTGTTTTATAATGTATATTCTTCCAGACTTTATATATATATATGTGCGTGTGTGTATACATATATACTATATTTTTATGCATTGTATCCTTCTTTCCCCTTTTTAACTGAACTATACATACAGTAAAGTATGCTAATCTTAAGTGTACAGATTGATACATTTTTATATAGATGTACACCCATATAGCCATCACCCAGATCAGGGCCAAAAACCCTCTGATCACCCTGGAAGACTGTTCAAACCCTTTTCAGGCGAGACAAGAGGGCATTATACGTGGTAATTGCTGTACTGACTTCACACTGAAAGTCAGCGGTGCCTGTTCTAGAGCTTCAGATTTATGGAATCACACACTGTGCAGACTTCCGTGAAATAAATGTGGCACTCACTCACATTTCTGTGTATAAGAGTAGTTACTTCCTTTCAATTGTGCAGTCACATTCCATCCTATAAATATGCCACAACTTATTATTACCTGTTCTCTTGTTTTTGGACATTTGGGTTGCTTTGCAGTTCTTGGTTACCAGGAATAAAAGTGTAGGACCATGCTTGTGTATATCTTTTGGGAGATGTATACACTCATTTCTCTTGAGTCAATACTGTAGGAGAAATATTGCTTGTTGTAAAATGCATACATGATTATCTTTAACAGATGCTACTAAATAGTTTTTAAATTAATGTTCCATATCCTCACAAATTTCTTTTTAATTGTAGTCTTCCTGGTGGGTGTGTGAAGGTACTTAATTATGATTTTAATATACATTTTTTCTGAAAAAGACTTACGTTGGAAACCTTTTCAGATGCTCATTAAGTATTTGAATATCCTCTTTTGTGTTTTGCCTACTCAAGTCTTTGTTTTAAAAAATTAGGTAGATTTTTATTATTGATTTGTGAGAATTCTTTATATATTCTGGATTTGAGTTCATTCTTGGATATATGTTTAGCAGATTTTCCCTCAACGGTGATTTGTTTAACTGAACACAAGTTCTTAATGTTAATATGTCCATTTTATCTAGTTTTTTGTTTTCTATTAATGCTTTTTGTCATGCTAAGAAATATTTCTCTACTCAAGATGATGAAAAAATGTTCCTATGTTTTCTTTTTGAAACTTTATTGTTTCACCTTTTGCATTTAGATTTATAATAATTCTTGGGTTGATATTGGATATGGTTTGGAGTAGGATCAAAGTGTATGCTTTTCTTTTCCGTTGCTTCATTACCATGTATTCAAGAGCTTATCCTATCCCTCCTGAATTTAGATGCCCTTTTCCTAAAGCAAGTGACTGTACCTGCATGTCTGTTTCTGTATTTTCTATTCTCTGTCATTGTCTATTCATCATTGCAGAAACAACACGGTGCCCTGATTACTATAGCTTTGTAGTAAGTCTTGCTGTCTGATAGTTTGTCTCCCAACTTTTTTGTTTTTCCTCAAGACTCTCTTGATTATTCTAGGTTCTTTGTATTTCCATGTAAATTTTAGAATTGGCTTGTCAATTTCACAGAAATACCTACTGGAATTTCAGTTGGGCTTGCATTGAATCCAGAGATCAGTTTGAGAAGAACTGACATTTTTTTTTTTTTTTTTTTTGCGGTACGCGGGCCTCTCACTGTTGTGGCCTCTCCCGTTGTGGAGCACAGGCTCCGGACGCGCAGGCTCAGCGGCCATGGCTCGAGGGCCCAGCTGGTCCGCGGCATGTGGGATCTTCCCGGACCGGGGCACGAACCCGTGTCGCCTGCATCGGCAGGCGGATTCTCAACCTCTGCGCCACCAGGGAAGCCCCAAGAATTGACATTTTTTAAAAAATGATTTTTCTAAGCCATAAATAAGGAATATCTCTTCCTATGTCTTCTTTAACTTATTTCAGAAATGTTTTATTGTTTTCCATGTAGAAGTCTTACCCTTGAAAAAAAATTTATCCATAGGTATTTGATTTTTTGATGCTATGTTAAACAATATTTGAAAAATTTCTTCTAATTTTTGCTAGTAGTATCTAGAAACAAAATGGGCTCTTTACATGGATAATATTTACAGTGACTTTTTAAAATTTACCTATTAATTCTAAGAGTTTATTTGTAGATTATTTTGGATTTTCTGTGCATTTATGTCATCTGTGAATCTCGACATTTTTATTTCTTCTGTCTGTCTTCTCTCTACCTACCTATGTATGTATGTATCTATTTATGTATGTATGTATCTATCTACCTATGTATTTTTGTATGTATGTATCTATTTCTCTAATTACATATGTATGTATGTATCTACCTTTGTATCTCTGTATGTGTGTATGTATTTATTTCTCTAATTATGTATGTATGTATCTACCTAGCTATCTATCTACATATCTTTGTATGTATATATGTGTCTATCTACCTATGTATCTTTATGTGTATGTATGTATCTATTTCTCTCATTATGTATGTATGTATGTATCTGTCTGTCTATCCATCATCTTTGCCTCATCGCTCTGGCAGTCTCTCTAGCACGATATTTAATAGAAGTGGTGGTAATGGGCTTCCTGAACCTACAGAGAAGGTGTTCACTCTTTTGATATCAAGTATGCTGTTAACTATAGGGTTCCCCCCCCCAACAGATTCTCTTTGTCATTTTTAGGAAGACCCTTTCAATTCCCAGTTTTCTGAGCATTTTAATCATGAACGGTTACTGAATGTTATTAAATGTTTTTCTTCATCTGTTAAGACAATCCTGTGGTTTGGTCCTTTACTCTGTTAATGTGAATAACGTGTATTGGTATTTGAATGTTAACTCAACCCTTGCATTCCTGGAGTAAACCCCATCTGGTCATCTTTTTATTATCCCTAGATTCAATTGCTAATGTTAATTAGGATTTTTGTGTCTAGGCTCATAAAAGATGTTGACCTATAGGTTCTTTCTTAGTGTGTTTGTCATTTTTTTGGCATCAGGGTCCTGCTGTACTCATAAAATTAATTGGTGAGTGTTCCCCTTTCTTCCCTTCTCTGAAAGAATATTTTTCAGACGGATATTATTATTTTTAAAAGTTTGGCGATATTAATTATGACTCTACCTGAGACTAACGTTTTCTTTATGGGAAGTTTCTCACTGTTGATTTAATTTTTAAGCAGATATAGGGCTACTTAAATGTTCTGTTTTTCCTCATGCCAGCTTTTTAGGTTGTGCTCTTCAAAAAGTTTGTTCTTTTCATCGAAGTTTACGAACTCCTTGGCATAAGATTTTTTCATAATATCCTTTATTTTCTTCTCTAGGTCTATAGGATCTTGGTGGTGTCCCCTTTTCATTCGTGATAGTGGTCATTTTTTCCTCTCTTTCTGCCTCATCATTCTTTAAAGGGAATTTTCAATTTTATTAATATTTTTAAATAACATGGTTTGGCTTTGATTTTCCATATTGTAAATCTGCTTTTTGTTTCACTGACATCTCCTCTTGTCTTTTCTGTTTATTTTCTTCAACTTTAATTTGTTATTCTAGATTCTTGGCATGGAAGTTTAGATAATGAATATCAGTCATTTCTTCCCATTTCTTTCAATATATAAATTTTAGGCTATAGACTCTTCTCTAAGCACTATTTTAATTTTATCCCACAATTTTTAACATTCCTATTTTCATTATTGTCCAGTTCAAAGTATTTCCCTTTGTAATTTAATCTTCACCCGTGGGTTCTCGTTCAGGCATTTCATTTGTTCCCAACAGTTGTGTGCTTTCCTGCTATCTTTGTTATTTATTTTGTTTCACTGTCATTAGAGAACAGCTCAGTGCGGTTTTAATTACTTGAAATTCATTGAGTCTTGCTTTCTGACCCAGCGGATGGCTTTAGTTTGGTAAATGTTCCATGTACACTTATACAGAATATGTATTCTGTCATAGCTGTGTGCAGTGTTGTGTACATTCCAATTAGGTACTATTGGTAAATCATGTTCAGATCTTCTATATTCCTTCTGATTTTTTGCTTGTTTAATTAGCTCCCTTTAATTCAAGCTTGAAGAACTCCTTTCAGCATTTCTTGTAATGCAGTTCTAGAGGTGATGAACTCCCTCAGCTTTTTTTGTCTGGGAAAGCTTTTATCTCTCCTTCATTTCTGAAGGACAACTTTGCGGTAAAGTGCTCTTGGTTGGGAGTTTTTTCTTTCAGCACTTTGAATATCATCCCACCGTCTCCTGGCCTGTACGGTTCCTGCTGAGAGAATCTGCTGACAGCCTTAGGGGGCTTCCCTTGTATGTGAGGGATTTTTTTCTCTTGCTGCTTTTAAAATTCTCTCTTTGTTTGATTTTAGACAGTTTTATTATAACGTGTCTTGGAGAAGGTCTTTTGAGTTGAAAAAATTAGGGAGACCTATGAAATTCATGAACTTTGGTGTTCAAATCTCTCTCTAGATTTGCAAGTTCTCAGCCATTATTTCTTTAAATAAACTTTTCTCCCCTTTCTCCTTCTTTTCTCCTTTGAGACTCCAATAATTCATAGATTGTTCCTCTTAAGGGTATCCGTAGTTCACAGAGGCTTTCTTCACTCTTTTTCATTCTTTTTTCTTTGTTCTCCTCTGACTGGGTAATTTCAAATGACCTGTCTTTGAGTTCACAGTCTCTTTCTTCTGCTTGGTCCAGTCTGATGATGGTAGTGTCTACTGCATTTTCCATTTCATTCATTATATTCCTCAGCTCCAGAATTTCTGTTTGTCTCTTTTTAATGATTTCTGTCTCTGTTAAACTTCTCATTTTGTTAGTTTATTGTTTTCCTGATTTTGTCAAACTGTCTTTCTATGTTTTCTTGTGGCTCACTGAGCTCTCTTTAAGCTACTATTTTGAATTCTTTCTCGGGCAGATTGCAGACCTCCCTTTCTTTGGGGATGGTCACTGGAAAATTATTGTGTACCTTTGGTGGTGTCATGTCTCCTTGACTTTTCATGTTCCTTGAAGTCCTGTGTTGCTGTCTTTGCATTTGAAGATGTCACCTCCTCCAGTCTTTACTGACTGGCTTTGAGAGAGAAATGCCTTTTGTCAGACCTGCTAGGGATTCTGAGGCCTTCTGAGACCTTTCCTATGGGTACACTTACTCCACACTTCTTTTTCTCTCTTGGGCAGCATTCTTAAGATTGTATGCCTTCTCCAATCCTGCAAAGCCAGGCTGGGTGCTACCCTAAACTGTGTCTTTATAGTTAAAGTGTATATCTTGTAAAAAGCACATAACCGGGTTTAATCTTCTTGTGTAGTCTGACAGTCTTTGTCTTTCAGCTGAAGTGTTTATTCTATTTATATTTAATGTACGTACTGATTTAGTTGGGTTTAAGCCTTACAACACTTCCCACGCTTTGTATCAGACAGTAAATATTCTTGTGTATTCACTCACATATTTACCCTTGGTGATGCTCTTTATTGCTTAATGTATTTCTGTGCCTGCATCTGGGATACCTTTTTTTTCTGCCACTAAAAACTTCCTTTAGTATTTCTTGTACTGTGGGCCTTCTAGCAATGAATCCTCTGTTTTCATTGGTTTTAGAACATCTTTATTTTCCCTTTATTTTTGAGGGGCTTTTCCCTGGTTATAATATTTTTAGTTGGGCTTGGTTTTTCTTTTAGTGTTTTACCAATGTCATCGCCTTTTCTTTAGAGTTCCACTTTTTCTTTTAAAAAGCCATCTGTTAGTCTTATTATTCTTTTGAAGGTAATATGCCTTTTTCCTTCTGGCTGGATTTTCTCCATATTTTTGGTTTTCAAGTTTGAGTATACTGTTTTGAGGTTTTCTTTGTATGTATTTTTGTGGGGCTTCACTGAGGGATTCATTGAATCTGTGAGTTAATGGCTTTCATCAGTTCTGTACAATTCTTATCTATTCTCTTTTCAAATGTTGTTTCTGCCTCATCCTTTCTTGCCTGTCATTTGGAACTTTGTTTACAAGTATGTTAGGCTATTTGACAGTATTCCACATGTCTCCAATGCTCTGCTATGTTGTTACTTTTTATTATATTTTCCCCTTTGTCCTTTAATGTAGACACTTTTTAGTTGATATTTCTAAGTTCACTAATTATCCTCTGCTGTGTACAGTCTGTTTTTAATGCATCCAGTGCATTTTAGTTTCAAATATTATATTTTCAGTTTTAGAATGTCTATTTGATTTTTTAAATAGATTTCAGAATTCTTAATCTTTTCATTCTTTTATCTACTTTAACATTTTCTTTAACATATTAATCATAGTTATTTAAATGTCTTTGTATGCTTTCCAATATATGGACAATCTGTGGATCTGGTTATGTAGTCTAATTTTTATTGTTTGGATTATTGGTCACCTTATACTGCCTCTTCATTTGTCTCATAGTTTTTGAATGTATGCCAGACATTGTGAATAAAAGAACCGTAGAGACTGCCGATGATGTTAATTTCCTCTGGAAAGGATTCTCTTCTTCTTAAGTAGTTTTTTGTTTTTGTTTGCTTTATGTTTTGCTTTATGCTTAAGTTTGAATGGCTGGCCAGCAAAGAATTGAGCCACTTCGCTATATAAGTGAGACTCAGTCGTACTCCCATCTCTTTTTCTTGGGCCTGGTTCTCCTGGGCTATTAGTCTAGAGGCTGACAGGCGTCTGTCCCACAGCTCTGAAGCCCTGTGGCACTCACGTCAGTTCTCAGAGGTTTGATGTTGAGTCTTAGCCTCTCTCTCCCTGCAGCTTCAAATTCATCAATTTTCCTGAGCAGGACACTGTCTCTGTGTTTTAGGCAGTCCTCTTGCCTCTAGTGTCTCCTAAACAGTCTTAATTGCAGGATATTTCAATCTACCTAGTAGAGATTTGTGACTCCAGCCCCGCCCCCTTCAGCCTCCTATGTTACCCTAGAACTTAGCAAATGCCCCAAGGATTTAAATTGGCTTTTCCCCCTGTTTTTGGATTCCAATTCATCTTTCCAGCTGGTGTGGCTGTCAGCAGGTCTCCTGGTGTTTCTTCCTCCCACTAGAATCTTTCTGTGTTGGTTAAACCAAATCCTCAGACTTTGCCCCAAATGTGCAAATGTTCCCGCAAGAGAAAGCTTCTGGCAACCATCAGTTCTAGTAAAGACTTTTCCTTCTCTGGGATATTTGCTCATTTAGACGTTATTTCTACCACAGCTGTCTGATGTTTTAAAAATACAGCCTTTTGTAATTTATGTGTTTTTATCCTAGTTGTTGAAGTGAGACCATCCGCTGCCTACAGCCTGTTACATCCTACTTGGAACAAAAGTTTGACAACTTGTTTATAATCTGTTTTCTCCCTATTAATGTACTATGAACCCATGTCCCTTTTAATACATTTATGTCAGTAAGTATACTTCTATAACTTTATTTAAAAATCTATATAGATTTTAACTATTCCCCTGTGGTTGAATATTTAGATTCTTTTCTTTTTTTTTTTCACAGTGTACTTCAATTTATTATTAAAAATTTCTGACATACAGAATAACAGATAAAGTATTACAAAGGACACCTGTATAACTACCAACAATTGTCAGCATTTTGCCATGTTTGCTTGTCTATGTAGGTTTTTCCCCAAACCATTTAAACATATTTCACAGATGTGGCTATTCACACCAAATTTTTCGAGCACGTGTTTAAACTTTTTTTTCCTTACATAATTACCCTGCTGTTCTCACGCCTATCAAAATGAACAAGTCCCTCAGTTTCCCTAGTTGTCCCCAAAAATGTCTTTAATAGTTGATCTAAAACCAAGATTTGGTATAGGATGGTAAGTTGAGTTCAGTTGTTATGTCTTTTTTTTTTTAAATTAATTAATTAATTTAGCTGCATCGGGTCTTAGCTGTGGCATGCAGGATCTTCATTGCAGCATGCAGGATCTTTCGTAGTGGTGCATGGGCTGTTCGTTGCAGTGTGCAGGCTTCTCTCTAGTTGCGGCATGTGGGCTCCAGAGCATGTGGGCTCTCTAGTTATGGGGCGTGGGCACTAGAGCGCACGGGCTTAGTTGTCCCTTGGCATGTGGGATCTCAGTTTCCTGATCAGGTATCGAACCCGCATCCCCTGCATCGGAAGGTGGATTCTTAACCACTGGACCACCAGGGAAGTCCCCAGTTATTATGTCTTAATTCAGAGTAGTTCCTCATTTTCTTTAACAATCTTGCTTTTTTTTTTTAACATCTTTATTGGAGTATAATTGCTTTACAGTGTTGTGTTAGTTTCTGCTGTATAACAAAGTGAATCAGCTATATGCATATGTATATCCCCATATCCCCTCCCTCTTGCGTCTCCCTCCCACCCACCTTATCCCACCCCTCTAGGCTGTCGCAAAGCACCAAGCTGATCTCCCTGTGCCATGCAGCTGCTTCCCACTAGCTATCTGTTTTACATTTGGTAGTGGATATATGTCAGTGCTACTCTCTCACTTCGTTCCAGCTTACCCTTTCCCCTTCCTGTGTCCTCAAGTCCATTCTCTGTGTCTGTGTCTTTATTCCTATCCTGCCCCTAGGTTCATCAGAACCTTTTTTTTTTTAGATTCCATATATGTGTGTTAGCATTCGGTATTTGTTTTTGTCTTTCTGACCTGCTTCACTCTGTAGGACAGACTCTAGGTCCATCCACCTCACTACAAATAACTCAGTTTCGTTCCTTTTTGTGGCTGAGTAATATCCCATTGTACATATGTGCCACATCTTCTTTATCCATTCATCTGTTGATGGATACTTAGGTTGCTTCCATGTCCTGGCTATTGTAAATAGAGCTGCAGTGAACATAGGGGTACATGTGTCCTTTTGAATTATGGTTTTCTCAGAGTACATGCTCAGTAGTGGGATTGCTGGTCATATGGTAGTTCTATTTTTATTTTTTTAAGGAACCTCCATACTGTTCTTCATAGTGGCTGTACCAATTTACATTCCCATCAACAGTGCAAGAGGGTTCCCTTTTCTCCACACCCTCTCCAGCATTTATTGTTTGTAGATTTTTTTGATGATGGCCATTCTGACTGGTGTGAGGTGATACCTCGTTGTAGTTTTGATTTGCATTTCTCTAATGATTAGTGATGTTGACCATTCTTTCATGTGTTTGTTGGCAATCTGTATGTCTTCTTTGGAGAAATGTCTATTTAGGTGTTCTGCCCATTTTTGGATTGGGTTGTTTGCTTTTCTGATATTGAGCTGCATGAGCTGCTTGTGTATTTTGGAGATTAATTCTTTGTCAGTTGCTTCGTTTGCAAATATTTTCTCCCATTCTGTGGGTTGTCTTTTTGTTTTGTTTATGGTATCGTTTGCTGTGCAAAAGCTTTTAAGTTTCATTAGGTCCAGGCTTCCCTGGTGACTCAGTGGTTAAGAATCTGCCTGCCAATGCAGGGGCCATGGGTTCGAGCCCTGGTCTGGGAAGATTCCACATGCCGCGGAGCAACTAAGCCTGTGTGCTGCAACTACTGAGCCTGTGCTCTAAAGCCCATGAGCCACAACTACTGAGCCCTCGTGCCACAAATACTGAAGCCCGTGTGCCTAGAGCCTGTGCTCTGTGACAAGAGAAGCCACTGCAATGAGAAGCCCGTGCACTGCAACGAAGAGTAGCTCCCGCTCACCGCAACTAGAGAAAGCTTGCACACAGCAACGGAGACCCAACGCAGCCAAAAATAAAATAAATAAATTTAAAGTTTCATTAGGTCCCATTTGTTTATTTTTGTTTTTATTTCCATTTCTCTAGGAGGGGGGTCAAAAAGGATCTTGCTGTGATTTATGTCATATAGTGTTCTGTCTGTGTTTTTCTCTAAGAGTTTTATAATGTCTGGCCTTATGTTTAGTTCTTTAATCCATTTTGAGTTTATTTTTGTGTATGGTGTTAGGAAGTGTTCTAATTTCATTCTTTTACATGTAGCTGTCCAGTGTTCGCCACACCACTTATTGAAGAGGCTTTCTTTTCTCCATTGTATACTTTTGCCTCCTTTATCAAAGATAAGGTGACCATATGTGCGTGGGTTTATCTCTGGACTTTCTGTCCTGTTCCATTGATCTATATTTCTGTTTTTGTGCCAGTACCATACTGTCTTGATTACTGTAGCTTTGTAGTATAGTCTGAAGTCCAGGAGCCTGATTCCTCCAGCTCCATTTTTCTTTCTCAAGATTATTTTGGCTATTCAGGGTCTTTTGTGTTTCCATATAAAGTGTGCAATTCTTTGGTCTAGTTCTGTGAAAAATGCCATTGGTAGTTTGATAGGGATTGCATTGAATCTATAGATTGCTTTGGGTAGTATAGTCATTTTCACATAGATTATTTCTTAAACATATTTTAGCCAATCTTATATCCTTATGATAAATCCTTAGAGATGGAATAAGAAAATAAATACTTTGAAATACTTTTTCATCATCTCTCCTTCTTAGAGAGTGTTTAGGTTACCTGGCACCATTTTTATAAAGCCCTGTGCTTTAATTTATCAGACAAGACTTCGATAGTTTCCTTCTTTATTGCACATTTGTTCTCCTATCTTGCAAAAATGTGGACTCCTCTTATGATTGAGAACAATGCCTATGTAGGTAAATATTGTTATTACAGCCATTGATATTCAACAGTTTTTCCCTTTCCTGCAGAGGCTGATGTGGACACTGCATTTGTGCAGCAGAGGATGTGTTTCTCTTTTCTGTTGGTTGGCTAGCTGCTTTCATTTCTTACCAAGCAATGCTTGAGCTTTCCTTAAATATTCTTTTCCTCTTATCCTTGCTGTTACCTCCACCACTTTCACTGGTAGATAAGAGGTAGATGGCCAGTAATTGAGAGAGAGAAGGAGAGAAAGAGAGAGACTGAGAGAGGAGATATCTAGAATAGTTTGTTCTCAAACCTAGGTGATTGACTCCCCTGGAATGCTTGTTTCAATTAAAGATTTCCTCAGTCTGTTAATCTGTGGTATGAGATATATAAAGGATTTAGAATAGCACCTAGCACATGGGAGATTACCAAGCCATGCTGGCTGCTGTCATTGTCATAGTTGTTGACATCACCACCATCTTCATCATTATCATCACCATCATTGACACCATCAACATCATCATCACCACCATCATCACATCATCATCACCATCATCACATCATCACCGTCACCACCATCATCACCACCATCACCACCATCACCACCATCACTGTCATTATCATCACCATCATTGACACCATCAACATCATCATCACATACATCATCACCACCATCATCACCACCATCACCATCATCACCATCACTACCATCATCATCACCATAACCAATACCTCTCCTATGGAATCAGAATCTTCAGGAATGGGGCTAAGAGTCTATACTTTGAATTTGTGTCACAAGCAGTTTTTACAGTGTCACTGGTCCTTAATCAGTATTTGCAAACAACCACTGGCCTAGAAGGTGTTTTAATATCTCTTCCTTTCTTATGAGTTTATTTCTGTCTTTGATTCATCAGGTCACCTGGAAGACACTCCCATCCTACAATTTTTGTTTCCTAGAGGAATACCCTGAAACAGTTTAGTATAGTGTCCTTTCCATTGTGCAAAGACTGAGATGTGAACAGCCATGTACAAATATTCCTGCATCATTTGGAACTCCTGTTAGTGATGGCCTGTTCTCATTTCTCTGGACCTCACATAAAGGACTGTGTATGTTAGAGTTTGGGGTGTGTTTTTTTCTCTCTTGTTTTCCAGTGTTTCTGTAGAATTGATACTTACATCTCATAAGGAAAATCTTAATAAAAGGAACATGCCTGCAGTGAACCGTCCTCAGTATCCAAGGCTGAGGCGGTGTCCTCAAGTGGATATGTGTCCACATACGTAGATAGCACAGTTTTCATTGTCTTAGTGTCCAGGAAGCTCAGAATTGAATGTCATGCGCTCTTTTGCTCTGTTTGTTGACACAGCCCTCTCCATCCCCGTCCCGCTCCTCACTTTCTTGTTCCTGTGGTAAATTTTGACTGTATTTGTGTCTCTTATTGTGACTGTTTTAAATCTTTATGGCACGTGGTAGTGTAAATAATCCGTTCACTATAAACCCATGATCTCCAGCTGCGCCTGGGCCGTCAGCGCTGCTGTAATAGCGGTCCTCCAGCCAGGTGGCTCTCCTGTCCCCTGCAGTGGCTCCTTCACACCTTCCCCATCCTCTTCAAGTCTCTGACCCCTCCTGCTTCCACACCCACTCTGGCCTGAATCATCACCTTCTGCTTATCGTAGAAAGTAGAAGCTGTCGTCAGGAACTCCCCCTTTTCCCTACGATCTTCTCTGCACCCACACTCACCCTTTCTCTTTCTCTCCTGTCACGATACAGGAGGCACCGTCTTGCCGTCTGAGGCCAGGCCCTCCAAGGGGGCTCTGCATTCCACCCCTGCCCCACCTTAGCTCTCCCTCCTCTCCTACAGCTTCAATGCCTCCCTCTCTCCCCAGTCCTTGCTCTCTGAGTTCAAACATGTTCAGTTACTACCATTAAAATGGAAAATCCTCTCCACCTCCTCTGCCCCTGAATCTCAGGATTCTTTGTTACCGTCACATGTCTCGGATGAGCTTGTGTCTCTCCCTCCATGGGCTGCTCAGCCCACCTCCATCCACTCTCTCCTCCCACCACGGGCACCAGTACACGGAAGTCACCCTGCAGGGGATGGGAGTGGACCATTTGAGCTTTCAGCTTTCACAGGGGCTACACCGCTCAGGGACCAAGAGTGCAGTGAGCTGGAGCTGGACCACGTCCGTGCAAATTCCAGTGCTGCTAGGTACTCGCAGCCTGATGTCCAGCCAGCTGACCTCGCCAAGCCTTGGTGTCCTTACCTGTTACATGGTTACCTAACTGGTAGCGATTCTCACCGCAAGGCTGCTGTGAGCCATCAACGAGATAAGGCACCTACAGCAGCGAGCGCCCTCCCGGCACAAGGCTGCCGTCCACGCTCTGTTGCTCTCTCGGCACGAGGCTGCCGTCCACGCTCTGCTGGTCTCCCCCCTTTTATCCCCTGTGATGAGGGTGTTGCTGTTGTTTGGCCCTAAGCAGCGTGGACGCCGCTCAGCGCTGTGCCTTCCCACAACGTCCTCTTTGATCTCCTCCTTTGGCGGGGCTGTGCAGGCTGGCGGGGGACCCTCACTGCCCGGCCCCCCAGCGCCTCGTCCGCCCTGTCGGCTCCACCAGCCGCCGGGCGCTTTGATCGGCGCACACCTCCCCCAGACAGATGGCGGTCCTGTGAGTGGGAGAGGGCGTGTGTCCTGTGCTGTCCACCTGTCACGCACCCTGCAGACAGAGGCCCGCTGTATGCTTGTGCCAGAGTGGTCGGCTCTGCAGGTGGCCACTGTGACCGGGGGTGCCCGAGCCACTCTGCTTGACAGCAGTCGGTCAGCACAGCACAGCACGATGACCCATGACTTTGCCAGCCCTCTTGCGACTCCTGGCTCTGCCTCCTCCGATTTTATTCAGATATTCATATATTCCAACAGTGACGCATTTGAATGACTTATGTCTGCAAGGCTGACCCTAGAATCTGTGGTGCTGGGCCGCCCTGGGGCCCAGCCTGTGGGTTCCCACCATTTTCTAGCGGAACCCGCCCTCCTCCTCCTGGCTGCTTCCAGACTTTCCCCTCCCTCTCTGGGGGAGCTCTGCGTCCATCACGCCCATTACCATCAGAGCCGGTCCACGCAGGGAGATGGGGCCTCCGTGCTGGTCCCAGAGCGGGGGGCTTGCACCTCCCCTTGGAAAGCATTTTGCATCAGCTCAAGGCTGTAGAAGGCTCCCCAGAGCGGGGTCCCTAGTTCCCAAGGGCACAGGCATTGGCTCTAACTTTGCAGTAATCTGGCGGCCAAACCTGCTTGGACTTATAAAACCTAATTTAATGTTTCTTCTGCTTTGCAGTAGCAGTGATGGGCACGCCCCCTCTGGGAACCATTGCAGGCACTGCCCAGGGACCTCAGTGTGTCCTGGGTGAGGCGGGGTGGCTTAGTGGGCTGGGGTCCCTCAGGCCGCCAGCCCCTTTGTTCTGTCTCCACCAGGAACCGGGCTGCATGCCTTTCTAACAACCAGGGGCCGAGTCACCTGGCCCCGCGGCCCGGGCCTTTGCAAAGTTTCCAGTTCTAAGAGCAGAGTTTGGTTTGTGGGAATTGACATAAAACGTGCAGAAAAGAAAGCGAGGCCTTGTCCTCCAGGGCAGCCCTCCGGCGGGAAAGGCAGGACATCCCTGCCATGGCGGCAGCGTGTGACAGCTGCCCTGGGCCGGGGCTGTGGTGGCAGAACGCCCCGAGGGCTGTTCCTGCGCCGAGATCCCCGAGTGTCTTTGCTCAGCCGCCTGCGGCATCCTGACTTGCCCCCCAGCGCTGAGCCCGGCTTCCCTCCAAGATGCCGCCAGGCACTCAGCACCTTCTTTTTTTTTTTTTTTTAACATCTTTATTGGAGTATAATTGCTTTACAATGGTGTGTTAGTTCAGCAGCTTCTCTGAAATCACTTCCTTAGCGGGTTTGCCAGAGCTGCAGGGCTGGCGTGGGGCGAGGGGCCCTGAGCCCCAGGATGGGGCAGCCTGCCCGCCCCCCTTCTTCACAGGACACAGTCTGGGCTGGGCCTTCTTTGGTGACCGTGGAGCCAGGGCTGTGCCCTCAGTGCCGGCCAGGCTCACTGTCCAGCTGACAGGGCGGTCTCCCTGCGCTTCCGTCCAGAGCTGGGCCTGTCCTGCTTTGTATTAGATGCAGAGTGTACTTAGTTGGTTGAGAGTAGGAAATCGAGCCGATGAAGCCGTAATCGATGGACAGTGGCCGTGGAGGGTGTCACTGGTGCCCAGGTCGCAGGCCAGCCCTCCGGTTCCAGCCCTGGCTGCCGCGGCATCCTGGGAGAGCTCAGACCCGCCTGCTGCTGGCCGGGTCCCACCACGGGCACGTGCGGCTCCGGGGACTCCTGGACACTGTGGGTAGGGCCACAGGTGCGGCCTAGGATTGCGGGGGGAGGGAAGCTGGTGGATGTGGGTGGCCGCACCCACCCTCCAGGTGGGCGTTTCCGGGGGGATCTGGAGGCTTTCCTGGCTGGCTGGTCCCCCTCCCCTGTCCGACTCCCGCCGCCCGTGTCTCCTCTTAGGGGGTTTCCGTCCGAATGCCTGCTTTCACGGTGGCTCATGTGAACGCAAAGGGGAGGGCACTCATGTGGCTGCTTTGGAAACGGGTGATGCTCCAGGAGTTTTCTGAAGGGCTGGGGCGGGGCGCTCCAAGTTCAGGAGTGGGTGGGATGACTCTGGCATTGAGGACCCCTCGCTGTCAGGGGCAGGGGTCCCAGCGGGGATGGCCGGCATCGAGGTTGTGTGCCTGCAGCGGCCCCTCCCTCCTTGCTGCTCCTCCCTGAGCCCAGACACGTGGCTTCTACTGCTTCCTGGAGAGGGGCCCTCGGGCAGGTGCCTGGGCTGGTGGCCCTGCGAGGGTAGGCCTGTGTCCGGTGTCCGGTTTCACGGCCCCCCCCCGGCCGGCCTTCACTGGACAATGGCCTGCCGAGGAGCCGGCCAGAGGACGCCTGCCTCTCAAGGTTCCCGGGCTCCCCCTGCACAAAGCGCGAACGAGAGATAGACGTTTGTTCCCAGGGTTCCGGTTACTGAATAATGTATCAGAGGCAGCTCTTAAGAAGTCACATTTGCAGCACCTCTGACTGGGGCCCCACGATGGGGCCCGGTTTCTGAGCCAGGCCACGAGGCGTGAGAGTCACTGTGATTTTCGAAACGCCCTGGGTTCCTGGTGCTTTTTGTTTTAGCAGCTGCATAAAGCCCTGATTTCCCCCAGAGGAGCTGAATAATGGAGCTGTGAGCTTCAGCGTGAGCCTTAATATTCGCATCTCAACGGGATTCCCTAAGCGCCAAGTTGATATCTTTGTGCAGTGGCAGGAGAACAAAGCCATGTTAAATTCTAAGGTGTTTGCAGAAATGCCACAGGGTTTGTTCTGTTGTTGTCGCTTTAAACTTTTTGTTGTTTGCGTTTGCCTAAATTAAATATTGTGCATTCGCGTGGTGGGAAAAAGACAAAAAGAGTTCCTATTGTCTGAAACCAAACCACACCACCGCACACCACGCCTCTCCGTCATGGCAGCTGCTTTGTCTTGACCTCCTGGGCTGGACTGTCCTTTTGGGAGACGTCCAGACAGCAGGTGTGAACGTTTAGCAGGTGGTTCTTAAGACTTCCTCTGTCACTCTTGCCTCGGGACATGTGCCTTGCACATTCGGCACTGAATTGGCCAGTGTGGGCGAGAATAACGATCACGGATGGCAGATGATCCTACATGGGAATCTGATGTGTGTTTGAGACCCTCTTCCCAGGAAATGCACATATTTTATACACAGTGTGTTGAGAATGATTGCGGGGAAGTAGTGGGCCAACTGAAACCCACACGTTTACTCCAGCTGGAAAACAAATTTCCAATCTGTGGGAAAGAAGGCTCCTGGCTAGATATTTGAGAATCATGGGTTGTTCTGGGAAGGACAGGGCAGTAAATCCAGGCCACATGTTCCTGTCAGCTGGCCTTCCTGTGATTCACAAGGCGGACTTTCCTTGCTACCAGGTCCAAGCAAATGGCTGATAGGAAGCAGCGCCATCCTGGGAGAGCCTGGGAGGCCGCCAGCAGCAGAGCCCCGGGAGTTAGGAACACGCTAGTGGCCTGTCCTGATCCAAGAGGAAGTCGCAGTCCCACTTGCCTGCCTTGGATTTGGGGAATCTGTACCCCACTTGGTGTTTTACTGTATCCTACCTACCAGTGTACCCAGATGGGTCTTATTTTTGTCCTTGTTGTGTGGTCATCAAAGAACACAAAATTAGGGGTACAGAATGGTATATTTCATTCCATTTAATTATTGGGGTGTTTTGCACAATCATTTTCCAGGGCTGTAACATTCTGAAGTTTCTGTAAGAAAAATCAAACTATACCTCTACTTGGCTTGGTGTCAGAGGTCATGTACATGTAATATGAACAAAAATTAAGGATGTTATAATAAAACTATGCTGGGGTGTCTTTGATAAGCTGGTTCTTATGGAACCCCACGATTATTGTGCAAATTATATGGTCCTATAGAAACTGTTTCCCTTGAACTCTTTTGTCTTACACAGATTCATGATACTAACTTGTGATATTTTCTGACAGTATTAATTTTCTTTTTTTTCTTACTTTAAATTTTATCCAAAAATGTCTTTATTTGCCTTCATTATTTTTTTCCAGTTTGTGGTAAAATACACATAACATAAAGTTTATCATCTTATTTTATTTATCTTTAAAATAATTAATTAATTAATTCTGGCCGCGATGGCTCTTCGTTGCTGGGCGCAGGCTTTCTCTAGCTGCGGCGAGCGGGGGCTACTCTTCCTTGTGGTGCGTGGGCTTCTCATTGCGGTGGCTTCTCTTGTTGCAGAGCATGGGCTCTAGGCACGTGGGCCTTAGTCGCTGTGGCACACAGGCTCAGTAGTTGTGGCTCACGGGCTCTAGAGCGCAGGCTCAGTAGTTGTGGCGCACGGGCTTAGTTGCTCTGCGGCATGTGGGATCTCCCCGGACCGGGGCTCGAACCCGTGTCCCCTGCATTGGCAGGCAGATCCTTAACCACTGCACCACCAGGGAAGTCCCTATCATCTTAGTTATTTTAAAGTGTACAGTTCAGGGGTATAAAATACATTCAAAATGTTGTACACCCATCACCACCGTCCATCTCCATAACGCTTTTCATCCTGTGAAACTGAACCACTGTCCTTGCTGGACACTCACTGCCCACCCATGCCCCTCCAGCCCCTGGCCCCCACCCTTTTCTTGTCTGTGGATCTGATATAAATGGAATCAGACAATATTTACCTTTTTGTGGCTGGCTGATTTCACTTAGCATAATGACCTCAAGGTTTATCCAAGTGTTCATTTTCTTTTGAGACGATGGACCTTTCAAATATTTGTATTTATCCAACAGCTAAAAGAAATTCGAGTCCACACCGCCCTACAGAGATGAAAGGCGCATAATGACATCACTGCTGTGGAAATGGAGAGTGCGTGGGGAACTTTGCGGGGGTTTTTTAGTTTTCTTTTCCTTGACATTGCTTCCTGAGTGCCTGGAATTCTTTCCGAACGCTCTGCCCCCAGAGAGGTGGGGATGTCCTTTTCCCTTGGAGCTTGGGCTCTGTGGGGTGGGAGATTGTCTAGACAGCACATTCTGAAATTCAGTCCGGGCTGCCTGACCCAGGAATCGAAGAGAGGAAGGAAGTGGAGCCTTGCACACTTCTTGGCATCACCGTGGGGCAGACGCTGCTCGTTGTGAGACTGTGGTGCAGGGTACCCAAACCAGTGACAAAGACCGAGGAGGGTAAGGCTGACTGGAGGGGAGAGATGAGCGCTCCCTCGAACGTGCTGGGTAAGTGCTGGGTGGACGGCAAGTACCAGTGGGAGCTGATGCCCCTGTAAACGACTCTGAGGTGTGCGGGTGTCTCATGCCGTTCTCCCCTACAAGGAATCAAGGCTGCTTGGAGAGCCTTGGATTCCACATTTGGAGCCAGAGAACTGAAGGAGGCCTGCAACACCTCTTGCGTAAACAAGGATGCATCCGACCATTGGGGGAGGTGTGGTGCCGGAGGGGACGTCACTGGCTGATGCGTTATAATGTGAACCTTAGAGACAGACCTCAGTGCTTATAGCTGAATTTGTAAAGGGCTGTAAATCCAGGATGATACGCAAAAGGGGCAAGAAGTGAGATGTGTTAGTAAAAGGTCATAGAAACTAATGGCAGTACCGACCAGTTCCAAATTATAGAAGCTATACATATGTGACCCCCGATTCCTTGATGTACGACCACCCATGGGAGCCTGGGGAAAAAACAGGGAAGGAAGTTGCGAGTGTGGTCTCGGTAAAAATTCCACATCAAAACCACCTGGCTAATGAGTATTAAGTAGGGTGCTGGGACCCATGGGACCCAACAGGATTTCTGGGAGCGTGGGAAGCTGGAGGTGCTATTTATGGATGCCTGGGCGCTGATACCACCACCTGGCTGGTCCCTGAGAGGTGATGCAGGGCTTGAACCTTGAGAACCGTGATGGTAGTTGACGTCTGCGGGAATTTCCCATGAAGGGCAAAGATGATTTGCATAAGTCCTTCATGATCACTGACATAGAGCTCCCAGCAGAAGAGAACCTTGGTACAAGAAGCATTAGCTCCTTTGGTCTATAAGACCCTGATCTGTTCATCCGTGGAGTTAGTGTCAGCACCATCAGGGGCACCTCCCTCCAAGCCCAGCTGGGGGCTTGAGCCTTCTGGAGCAGCTTCTGTATCTGCTCGTGTGTGTGTGTGTGATCGTGTATGGGTGTGTGAGTGGGAGAGTGCATGAGTCCTGGTCCTGGCTGGGGTGACGGACGGATGGTGAGGGTGACGGGCAGGGCTGGGAGGAAGGTGAGTTATCTTTAGACAAGTTGGGTCTGAGGCACGTGTGAGACGCCAGGTTGGTGGTTGGAAATATGGATCTGGAACTGTGCAAAGGTCAGGCTTTTGGGGAGGTTCTGGCATAGGGATGGGTTGATGAGGTCACCTGGGGGTGCTGATAGAAGAGGGCAGAGGTCAGGGCTCTGCACAGTCCCAACTACTGTGATGGGAAAGCTCAGAGAAGCTAAGTCATGCACCTAGGTCCTCTCCTCCGTGGGGAGGGGAACGGGGTGGGGTGTCAGCCTCCCCCCACTCTCCTGGGGGTGGCTGCACACCTGGGACCTTAGATTTAGGAGGGACCTTGAAAGTCCCTTGGTCAGAGCCCTGGCTCCGATAGATACCAGCTGAGTGACACCAGGCGAGGGGCTGAACCTGAGTCTGTTTCCTCGTCTATGAAGATGCTGAAGGTGGCCTTCTCCTGGGGTGGTGAGGCTTCCAGGCCAGGACGTGTGTGAGACGCCTGGTGCTGGGACGGCCACGCGCTCAAAAGACATCACTGTTGTCAGTGGTCAGGATGCCTTCCAGCTACTTTCGGGAGCATTCACGACAGACGGATCCCTCCATGGGGGGCTCTTCGGTAGTTGAGCCCAGTGAATTGTTTTGCCACCCTTGCCGCCTGGCTGCTTCCGGAGGGGGAGGCATCCACATCTTCCCGGGCTGCCTCTGATGCTGACACCCACCTGCTTACCTCTCTTCTGCAGGGGTGGGCAGGGTGCAGGCTTCCCTCGGCTGCGTGGGTAGAGAGAGAACAGGGTGAAGGATTTTCATTTATTTTGAATAAAATGTTCCACCTGTTCTCCATCTGTGCCAATAACCCCGCATCAGTGGGCCAGGGTCGGCAGAAAGCGCCTGCCAAGCAGCTGAAGACCTTTCTGGATGTAAAGTTCTCGGAAACAAGTGCCTTGAGTTTAATGTTGAACTCTAAGGGAAATCTGGTTTGAGTTATTTTTAGGTACACGTTTATGAAATTATAATGCAATAATCATGTAAGGTGAACCACTGATCCTGGACGTGTATTATCACCAAGACAAGATAATTTCAGAGAATATTTCCAATACGCAAGTCTTTGAAAAGTGCGCTCTCGTATTTCGTCAAAATGATCGACACCCCTTGTTACCTTCACCACGTTGGGGTTTTCTTGTCTGGGAGCTGGGTGGCATCCCTTCGAGTTAAAGTCTGAGGATGGAAGCGTAGCCTGCCTTTAGCTCCTCTTCTCCAAGGGCCGCTCTGTTGCCCCGACCCCAGGCGGGGCAGTGTATGGGTTGATTTGGGATGGAACTCTCTTCACATCCAGCTGGGGGCGTGTCTACAAGGAGAGACACCCACCCCCCTTCCACGTCCCCCACTCCCACCCCACCCATGGCCTATAATCCCGGAAGGGTAGAGCAGGGCCGGGGGCGGGGAACTGAGGGCCCCCTAAGAACGTGTCCTGGGGTCTCTGTGCAGCAGGAAAGCCACACTCTGGGCTCGGGGCCTCAACAGGCTTTGGACCTCTGTCTGCGGCACCTCAACTCCTCCAGAACATCTGGCTCCCGTTTCATTCCTCGAAAGGTACAACATTACCTTGAGGAGTGTCTCTTCTTGACTGCAGGCCCATATTCTGACTGTGAAACTGCATTCAAATTATCATTTTCAGTTTCTGTTGTGGTCCAGATAGACTCCAAGAGATTTCAGACTCCTTTGTAGACACTTCTGTCTAAAGCCTGACCGTTGCTTCAGCACCTGTTGTGCTGCGGGAATGCACGCCAAGATGCAGCCTGTCCCCTCCTGCTGGACCTGGGAGAAGGCTGGAGACAGATGGACCCGTGTCCTCCTCCCGCCTTGTACCCGGTGGCCGGTCACTGGATCCTGCAGTGAAGCCATCATGGACAGAGATTAAGGGCCACTTGGGGGGCTGAAGGCTGGCAGAGCCCATGCGTGGCCTGGAAGAGGAGGTCCTGCCCGGCGTGGCTGTTCTGGTGGAGAGGAGACCTCTCTGGAAGGTGGGCTCCTCCAAAGTTGGCTTCTCCTCCATGGGTGTACCTCTTGAAATTGAATACAGTGGAAGTCAGTGTGATTAGGTAACAGTGGCTCTAAGCTGAGTAGTTTCATTTTCAAGAACTAGGTCCAGTTAAGGGCAGATACCTGAGTACAAGCTAGTTGAAGGTAAGAGCCAACTACGTTTTGACCAAGTGTAAATAACTCTGTTTCTACTTCAGTCGTTCTTTCTTCCTCCCCTTCAGATTCCTGTGCTTTTCCTCTGTGAATTGCTTTTGGTTATTAAGAAATCAGAGCTGGGTCTCCTGTCTTGGGACATTGACGTCATCATAACACACCTGTTCAGGTGAGGGAGGGCCCCACCGTCTGCACGCCTTGCTCTGCCCAGGGACACACTGAAGGGTCTTGGGTCCAGGTTTCCCCGTGTGTCAAATGGTGCCCAGACTGCCGTGACCCCGCATCCCTGCCCCCTACCGCTTAACATGGAAATAACCCATTCAGTCTGTTTTCCACCAAAATAAACAAACTGGAAAAAGCCTTGGATCATTCAGATATATATCCAGTTTAAGTGAGTTAACAAAACAAAAGGAAACAACACAAAAGTGGACCATTGCTTTGGGTAAAAACAGCCCCTGTGTTTCCGTGTGCGTCTCGCTCATGGCAGCCCTCTGCCTACTCTTTGCTCTGCCGTGCCAGCAGGCTCTGGGGAGATCAGAGCTGGTCTTTTCAAATGTGATGCCATTATGTATACTTTTCTTTCACCCAAAGGTCTTGGTATGAGGTGAATTAATGAAAACTACTTTCTGGTTTCCTTAACAGGAATTGCTGCATTGTGGCCTATTTGTGCGTACTGTGTATTGGATTTAAGAGAATACATAAATTAGTGTTTACAGGTACAGTTCTCCTAAGTGTTGGAATGAAAATTCTCTGCTGTGTTGTTTGGGAGCCCAGTTTAGGTGGTGCTGGTGGCCTAGCCCTGCCTTGGGAGCTGACTGGCTGTGGCAAGCTTCAACCCTGTCCTCTCAAACACGGGATCTTATTTTAGAGGTCGCTAGGGCTGCAGTGTGAGTGGTGGCTGGGCGGGGCCCCACTTAGGAGGCTGTTGGAAGGAGGGAGATGGAAGATGAGAGCTTAAACACAGAGCAGAGTCATAGAGATGGAGAGCCTGGAACAGATTCAGGGGAATTTTAGGGGTAGCTTTAGCTGGATTTGGTGTCTGTTAGTATGCAGAGGGTGGTGAGAGAGATGAATGGGCATTCTCTGGGATTTGAGTTTGGGTGAGTGGGTGGATGGTGGTGGCAGCCCAGGAGAGGAGCAGGCAAGGAGTAAGGTGAGGTCAGGTTGGGTTTGAAGGGCCTGGGGGACCCGCAGGTTCAGTTCAGGGGAGACCACTGGGCTGTAGGCACAGCTTTGCATCTTGCAGTCATGAGTGTAGAGTGAGAACAGCAGCAATTTCTCCCCATGGTTTTTTTTTTTTTTTTGCGGTACGTGGGCCTCTCACTGCCGTGGCCTCTCCCGTTGCGGAGCACAGGCTCTGGACGCGCAGGCTCAGGGGCCATGGCTCACGGGCCCAGCCGCTCCACGGCATGTGGGATCCTCCCGGACCGGGGCACGAACCCGTGTCCCCTGCATCGGCAGGCGGACTCTCAACCACTGCGCCACCAGGGAAGCCCTCCCCATGGTTTTGAATTTCTTTGGTTTTTGTTCTATCTACATCACTTTGTTCCTTCTCTTTGCTGTGGGCTGTTTTTTCTTCTTTTCTAGTAGTGGAAACTTAGATCATCAATTGAAGAATTCTTTTCTTTTCTAATATGAGAACTCGATGTTAAAAGTTATTCCACAAGCACTGCCTTCACTGCATCCCACACATTTTGATGTGTTGTGTTTTCATTGCATTCAGTTGCAAATATTTTCTGATTTCCCTGGGGATTTTCTCTGTGACCCATGGGTTGTTTAGAGATGTGTTGTTTAATTTGGCATTTTGGGCAATTTTCAGATATCTCTGTTATTGGTTTCTCCTTTAACCCGATTTGGGTGAGAGAACACAGTTTGTATGATTTCAGTTCTTTTATATTTGTTGAGGTTTGTTTTAGGGCCCAGAGTATAGCCTATCCTAGTGAATATTTAATTTACTCTTAGAAAGGATGTGTCATTGTATGGAGTGTCCTATAAATCTCACTTAGGTCTCGTTGGTTCAAAGTGTTGTTTAGACCTTCCACATCCTTACCGATTTTTTGTCTTATTTACTTTTTCAATTACTCAAAGAGGATTGCTGAATTTCCAACTATATATATATAGATTTGTCTATTTTTGCTTTCTGTCCTCTTACTTTTTGCTTCAGGTATTTTTTTTTTTTCTTGCGGTACGCGGGCCTCTCACTGTTGTGGCCTCTCCCGTTGTGGAGCACAGGCTCCGGACGCGCAGGCTCAGCGGCCATGGCTCACGGGCCCAGCCGCTCCGCGGCATGTGGGATCTTCCCGGACCGGGGCACGAACCCGTGTCCCCTGCATCGGCAGGCGGACTCTCAACCACTGCGCCACCAGGGAAGCCCTGCTTCAGGTATTTTGAAGCTCTCTTGTTAGGTGCGTGGACATTTAGGATTGTTATATCTTCTTGATAAGTTACATAATGTGGGAGTGCTGGTGGGGCCCCTGCCACGGTTTCATCAGGATGACATGTCAGTGTCTGTAAGATATCAGAGACATGCGTGGCTGAGGCGGGTTGGCGTTTCTTCTGGGAGCAGTAATTGTCAGGAGCTGGGCCCCTTTCCACGGGGTGGCCCCTGAAGTGCCTGGGTGCCCCCGTCGGCCTCTCTGGGAGATGCAGACCTCGGGCCATGTTGCCACCATCGCCCTGGGACCCCGCAAGGCTCTGCTGTGCTCTCGACCGCGGTGGGAGAGCCAAGCTAGCTGGCGGCTGGGGCCATGGCTTTGCAGGGTGATCCTTGGGGCGCCCCGAGGCTGCTCGAAGCGTGATGCAGCCTCCCCGAGCAGACAGCGACCTAAATGGGGAGGGTCACGCTGGATTAAATGACTCATTAAATGTCCCCTCCACAAAAGAGGGGCAGAGGGTACGGAGCCAAGGACGCCCCTTCTGCTGCCAGGGCCCCCGCGTACCCAGTCTCCGTGCCTGTGTCGTAACAACCTGGGTTTGTTGAACGGGGTGAACACCCACAGGTGGGCCTGAGTCCGCCCACGTGATGCTCCGTTTTCCTTTCCTTCATGCTCAGGAGACCAAAGTTCTCGGTCACTGATGACCTCTCATGCTCCCCGGAACCGAGGGCCGACAGTGTGTAAAATCTGGATAAACTCGAGGTGAATTTAAACCCTTGAGAGAAGGCCTGCTTCCGCTTCACCTGTCAGCAGCCGCTGCTGCCTCTCTGCTCACCCCCAGAGCCCAAACACTCCTGCCAGATCGAGGTTTACGGTTCTTTTCCCAATAAATGTAACCGGGAGTTCTTGGAGGGCAGTGGATTTCATTTCAGACTTGAAGCAGGGAAGGATCAGGTGGCTTTGGGACCTGCTCTTCTGGTCAGAGAGCGAGAATATTCCCTGCCTGGAGGGGCCAAGTCAAGGATGAGGGTCCAGCTGGAAGGGGCGTCGCGGCCAAGTGTTGGAAGGTGCGCTCCGCAGGAGAGCGCTGTGGTCGTGGGAGTCGGTTGAGCCCATGATGATGCTCGAAAGAAAAGCGTTCATCCAGAGGGGCCACGGGGAGTTCCCAGGGCGAGCGAAGTGAATCACAGGACGGGCTGTAGGAATGGGGTGGTCAGTACGGTGTTTGGTTTCTTCTCTTAATTATATTCCTGTCTCTGAGGGACGGGGCTGTGCTTGTTTTCGCGTAAGCAGGAGAGAAGGGCTGTAGAACCGAGTGAGAGCCCAGCAGTCCGGGGCCAGGCGGGAACATCTGGCCACATGTCCTCGCGAGGAGGAAATGGGAGGGGGTGTCTGACATCTGATGGCCACACACATCAGTGGTGTTCCTGACATGCCGGTCAGCCCAGTGGACTGGGGAAGAGAGCCAGCCACCCGGAGCCAATCCCTTCCTGCAAAATCTGGGGTCTTCAGACTTTTTTGGCCTGACTCGGAGTGAACAATGCATCGTACATCAGGGTCTGGTGCAGGTGCGCACACACATGTGAAGGAACCGTAGGTGCACAGGACCCACACTAGGCAACAGATCCCCAGAGCATGCGTTTCTCTCCTCATCTCCCTACGAGGAAGACAGACTCGTCCATGGAGCACCACTGGCCCTCCTGTGGGTGAGGCCACTGCACACAGTGGGCGCCCTCACTGCCTGAGCAGCCAGCGGGGGTCCAGCAGGGAAAGGACGAGGTCGCTGCTGTCCAGTCCCGGCCACCTCCGGCCCAGAACGGGTCTGCTGGCGGCTGGGAATCAGGCCTCGGGTGTTTATCGCTGTGGGGGGAGCCCAGGCCTGGGAATCGAGAGTGACGCTTCTTTGAGGCCCACCTCGAAAGACAAAGCACCTTTCCCGCTTGAGAAGAAGTCCTTGAGGCAAACTTGGTCACCTCGGAGGGGGGACGGCTCCTCGGGGTGGATGCTAGGAGGACACAGAACGCCACCCTCACCTTAAAGAGAGGTTTGACTGGCACACCTTGTCCGATATAAAGTCGCCATCGTGTTTTAAAGTGAAGACAGTGTCTCCTCCTTGTTAATTGAGCATCTACTGTGTGCCTGCCTCTGTGCTGAGTCCCCTACTGCCCATCTCAGGAGACCCAGCAGAGCCCTCTGCGACGGACCTTGTTCTCTGGCAGAGGGACCACGGGACAACCCCTAATTAGTGGAGGGTCTGGGTCTGCATCCACGTCTCTAACCGTAGACACGTTATTTTCTTATCATGGCTTCTGTGTGGAATCTTTATAGGTTTCTTAAGCAGCATGGAGGGAGGAAAAGCACATTTCATTCTAAGGGAATAATAGCTTGATTATTTTGCACTATTTAATGTTTATAAATACTTTCCAATTGAAAAATGTAGTGAAGTACTTATAGTGAAATAATGGAATGACCCCATGCAGTTAAGCCTCAATGGGCCTTTCCCTCTTCAATCCGGGGAGATACAACTGCCGTTTCAGAATACATCAGCTCTCAGCACCAGAGTCTGCAGACATGTCATCCTAATTCATTATGTTCCCGCCTCCGTTCCTGGACCTGTCTGACATTGTAAATTATCCATTTTTGGATTCTGAATACGTAAGCGTAGAATCCTAGTGCAGCACTGAAATGGGTACTTAATGGGGAAAGTCATTATTTCCCCTTGTTATCGTTCTAGCTGTTAGCTCCTCTGTGGTTCAGGAAAATGTGATTACGTTTTGATTCCTGTTCTGTGGTAAGAAGGGAGTCGCTGATGACCCTGCGCTCATTAGAGCCATTCTTCCCCGTCCCCCCGCCCCAGGTGTGGAGGGGTAATCGGCTTGGTGGGTTTTGCATTTCACCGTGTACCCGGTTCCCTTCTGTCCGTGCTGATAAACTGTGAAATGGACAGGGAAGGGAAGGAAAGAATTGCAAAGCAGGGACAATTCAGCCTGTGGATACCCTGTCTGGAGAGCACTGCTTGATCATAGAGTCTGCATTTCACTGTTATAAAGACACTCTACGAGCAAGGTCCCGTCTTTTGAAAAGGTGAACCGTCTCTCTCCAGGTTCCTCCAACCCATGGGCAGAAACACTTTGAAGGTCTTGCTTTAAGAATGAGTCTCCACAAAACATGCCCAAACCCGGCTGGTCCAGGCCCCATCACCGTGCTCCTCTCTGCCAGTTACCTGAGATGTGGCCTCGGCCACGCCCCCTGCTGGGAGGAGCCAGCGCTCTCCCCACCGGCAGGGTTTTCTTCACATGCGAACAGAACACAAAGAAGCTTAAAATGTGTAGGCGTCCTTGGGCTTGATGTGAAATTCTTACTTTGGTGGATAAATTGGATGTTGGAGGTGACCCTTGTGCCCCCTGCTTTTGGCCTAAGCCCCCTTTGGGGGTCATCCATAACGGGAGACCGACAGGGTTACATTCAGGGTGTGCTTAACACAGTCCCCTGTCTTTTGTGGTTATGATGCGGAATATTTTATCACTCCATGGATACTTCTTCTCCTTCTGACTCCTTCACTGTGGGCTAATGGGATTGGAGATGGGGTCTTTATTCCGTGAATGGGGTCTCAGTCTAGGTTTATTTATGATAATTAACATGCTTACAGAGTTTTAGGAAGGTATCAATACTGTTATTAGGATTCCACTAAATGTCTTATGGAAAATGGGGATTCCAGTGAAAATATAAGATGTGCTCAGAAACTCACGTGATCAACAGAGAGTAACCTGAAGGGTGTGCTACTGGCGTTCCAGTGGGAACTCGAGAAACACGGCCCAGATTCAGTTTCTGACCGTGTCCTGCATCATGGTGACATCCACGTGCCACGCAATGGGCAGTGAGGCCCATGGCCTGCAGTCCTCTTTGCTGGCTTCCAGCTGGACAGGGCTGTGCTGACCTCATGCTGGGTCAGCCAGTGGTCTTCCAGATCTCCAGGGAAAAGGAACTGACTGGACGTGACATGGTCCGGCTGGGAGCAGAAGTATCTGTGTGTTTATTGGCAGGTCAGCCAGCGAATGAGACTCACAGGAACCTCCATCCCCGGGGATTTGTTCCTCCCTTCCTGGCCCCGCCCACCTGCTGCCCAGGCCCCTCTCCTGCTGTTGCTCCCGCCTGGTCCTCCTGGGTCCTCTTCATGACCCTCCTGGGTTGTCTGGCCTCAGTCCCTGACATTTCCTCACTGGGGCTAGTTTAAGTTTTTTTCATTATGGGGCCAGGACTTGCCCCTGTGAGTCAGTTCAGGCTGCTGTGATAAATCCCCACAGGCTGGGTGGCCTATATACACAGACTCTTATGTCTCATGGTTCCAGAGGCCAGAAGTCCACGATCAGGGCACCAGTGTGCTCGGGTTCTGGGGAGGCCCCTTCTGGGTTGCAGATGCTGTCTTCCCACTGGGTCCTCACATGGAGGAAGGGGTGAGGGAGCTCTGTGGGGTCTCTTCTCATAAGGGCACTAATCCCATTCACAGGGGCTCCACCCGGTCACCTCCCAAAGGCCCCACCCCCCAACAGCATCCCCCTGGGGCTTAGATTTAAGCACGTGAGTCTGGGGGCACAGACACCCCCTAAGCGCACAGTGTCCCTCTGATGCTGCCCCTTGTCTTCCCTCAGCTTCTCTTTTTCTCATCTCTGCCCTTCTCTCAAAGACAAAGGTGGTGAGCAGCCCAAGCCACGTCCGCCTTCCCGTCCTCCTCCCGGGTGTGGGGCTGCATGTCAGCCCCTGGGAGGGAGGGGCTTTGCCCCTTCTGCAGGATCCCCGACCCAGCCATTCTCCTCTGTGATGGGGTTAAAGGGCAGGCCCACCCCAGGGCTGGGCAGATTCAAGCCAGGGGCAGCTCTGCTCAGTCTCTGCATCCCGAGAACAAAATCCAGAACAAGTGTGCTCCCCGCACACAGACGACCCAGGTTAGCGATGGGACCGTGGCAGGGGCCCCACCAGCACTCCCACTCGTGGAGACCTGCCAGGCTCGGCCCAAAGTACAGCTCGCTCACGGCGAGGGTTGTTACAGGGCACAGGAGGGCACACGCAGGGATCGTGGGTGGGGAGGGGGGACCAGGGCTGGGGTCTGGAGGAATCCACACCCAGGATTCCCTGTTCTCCTTCCTGCAGCGCGTCACACAGCACACCTCGCCCCCTCCCCGGGCCCTCCCCACCCAGCAACGAAAATGCAGCAACACATGTGCAGCGTTTCTGCCCAAGGCTTTAACTGGTCTGGGGCTGGTCATGGGGGCGCCTCTGTCTGGCGTGCACTGAAGTTCCAGACTCCAGGAGGGAAGAAGGGGCTCAGCGTACACCGCAGCGTTTGTACAAAGAGTTTAGGTTCTGTGAGCCACCCTCGTCGGTTAGGGTGACGGAGCCCTCCCCAGGCCCGAGTGCCCAGATGCCAGCCAAGGGCCAGCCCTGGATGCTGGCCTTCCTAAGGAATGTGGTGGGGCCCTGGGTTAGGTAGCTAGTCAGCCCTGTTTTGCCCTGGGACGTTCACTGTTTCCCAGAGACCTTATCTCCTTGGAAAGCAGCTGCTTCTTTAAAGAAGTGTGGCCAGCATCTTTGTTTTCCTAGAAATGGGTGATTGGGTCTAAACTGCCCCCCAAATCATCTTGATTTCTAATCTGATAAGCAGGTACCTGGCTCTGTAACAAGCTGGAAACACTGAATATCTGAATGGGGCAAAGGCCTGTGTAGACCCTGAAGTTTTAGTCAAACACACTGATAAAACCATAGAACCTTAACGTCAAATTTAATCCCTTCGCCTTAGAATCAATACCATTATGATGAGATGATGGCTATTAATCATCCCTTTTAGCAACTGTGAGTTTTGAGAGTTGAAACCATTCACGTGTTGGATGTAGTCACAGCTCTAACCTGGGGCTGGGACGGCATTGAACCCTTTCTTCCCTCACAAGTGAAACCGACCGCAGTCAGCAATGTTTAATCGAGAGAAAAACAATAAAACTGAATAGCACAGTTGATTTGGCCTGGAGTTAGGGCTGCTGCAACATGTGGAGTTAGTGGCTATTGAATGTTACGAGGAAAATTCACATTTAAAATACATATTTATTTTCCTCGTTACAGGCCCTGTTGCCTCACTTCTTTTTCCTGAGTCGATCCTCTGAGAGAATCGATCTCAAAGCCAATGGTGCCGATTATGTCACTGCCACGTGGTCTAATGTCCAAGCTCACAGCCAGGGCCCTGGCGGTGCCACAGCTCCTGCTTTCCCTGGGAGAACCAAGAGGCTGTTTCTGGCAGCATGGCATTAAACTTGAGCTACTTTTGGGGAAACATCTTGTAAGACTCACCTGCTGCTCCCACTAATGGTACCAAACCATGGGAGACAGTGTGGTCTGAAACTCAGGTGGAGAGTTGGGTGGCGTCCCTGTGGAAGACAGTTGGAAAAGAGTCTTCCCTGGGCTGGGAAGGATGCGTAGAATCCGGCTTTGTATCCCAGCCTCAGGAAGGCGCTTTCAGCTGGTTGAGTAGCATCTCACCTCAGGGTGACCTTATTCGAGCTGCTGTCCCTCAGTGGCCCTAAAATCCTTCTTCTCCTCTTGAAGCCTTCTAGGAGTTCCTGATATTAACTAGAGTAAGAACAGCATTTAAAATTCTAGCTGCTTGAGAATAATTGAGTGGCGGGGGGGAGGGTGAGTTGTATCAGAAAACCCATTAAGTACTTAAAAGATTAATTTTCGATTAATTTTCATTCTGACTGCTAGTTGGTAAATATTTAAGATCAGCCCGAACGATAATAGGAGTAATGGGAACTATTCAACTTATTCTGGTTTAATTTTAAAACTTGAATTATGGCAATACTTGCAT
This sequence comes from Pseudorca crassidens, assembly GCF_039906515.1. Classification (NCBI taxonomy): domain Eukaryota; kingdom Metazoa; phylum Chordata; class Mammalia; order Artiodactyla; family Delphinidae; genus Pseudorca; species Pseudorca crassidens. The sequence goes on along the minus strand of NC_090311.1, from coordinate 2,512,604 downwards.
TTTTACTAGTGTTAGAAGAGGATTGAAGCGAATTATTTTTGGTGGTTGATTTGTTGAAACAGTTCTTACTGGCTCACTGGAAGCGACCCTCCCCTCCTGGGAGCAGGTGTAGAGAAGGGAGAACAATGAGACTTATGGGAGAGGAGCAAAGTTGCCTGGGAATTCTGGCTTAGTTTCGGTGAGACCTCTTATGGTTCGTGGTGTCATGACGAGGGAGCCGGTGTTCTGTCTGTTTGTTCATTCGTTCATTCATTCATTCAACGAGTACTTACCAAGGCTGATGCGTTCTTTTTGGGGGAGTATTAATTTTTTTTAACTTTTATTTTTAACAAGGAATGTATGTATCTAAGATTTGCAACATGATGATTTGGTAAACATGTATCGATACATAGTGAAAAGATTACCATAGTCAAGCTAATTAACACATCGTCTCCTCAAATAGTTACCTTCGTGTGTGTGTGTGATGAGAACACCTGAAACCTACTGTCTCGGCAGATTTCCAGTATTTAGCAGCGTATTATCACCTGCAGTCACCACGCAATACACTAATAGCGAGATTTACTCACCCCATAGAACTGCAGCTTTGTGCCCTTCCTTTGATCAACATCTCCCCATTTTGCTCACCTCCCCACCCCTGGTAACTACTGTTCTACTCTGCTTCTATGAATTTGACGTCTTAAGATTCCACGCATAAGTGAGATCACGCAGTTTTTTCTTTCTGCACCTGGCTCATCTCAGCACGATGTCTTCCAGGTCCATCCATGATGTCGCAAATGGCAGGACCTCCTGCTTCAGGGCCGAATAATATTCCTTGTATACATACACCACATCTTCGTCCATTCACGTGCTGATGGACCCCTAGGCTGTTGTACATACCTTCGCTATCGTGAATCATGCTGCAGTGAACACGGGAGTGTGGGTATCTCTTTGAGGTACTGATTTCATTTCCCTTGGGTAAACACCCAGAAGAGGGATTTCCGATCATACGGCAGTTCTATTTTTAGTCTCCTGAGGAATCTCCATACTGTTCTCCATATGATGCTTCTTTAAATGCTGGCTGGGGTTGAACGTGGAACAGTCTCTGTCCTTGTAGTCTTACGCTGACGGAAGCCACCTTCAAGCTCTGAATCTTGGCCATTGGGAGAACGTGTTGCTGACTGGTCCAAACAAGAGTCTCTGCCGTCTGGTCCCCAGAGTGAGCCAAGGTGGGGATGCTCTGGGGGGGGGGCATGGAAAGCTTCCCACAGCTCACAGCTCTCGTGGCTTGTTTTGCTGTTCATTAGGGCGCTTTCACCCCAATACGACCTCCAGATCTCATTCGGAAGACCTTACCTAAGTGGAAGCACTTTGCCGGGGACGAAGCGGGTGGAGTCAGAGGTGACCCCAGTGTTCGTCTCTTCCTGGTGCTGAATTTAGGGTAGAGCTTTGTGTCCGCTTACCCTGCCCGACGCACCTCCTCTGAGTATGAGCATAGCCGTACTTACAATCAGTCGTAAGTATAACCGTAATCACAGGGATAAGCTATGTGGACGTAACCTGATGTGGTGAGTAGAGCTAGGGTTCGGCCTGGGCGGGGCCTGGACTTCAGTCCTGGCTCTGGCACTTAGCGGCTGCATGACCCGAGCAAGTCGGAGAGCTGCTCTGAGTCTCAGGATTTTCATCTCTAGAGTGGCAGTGAACCGACTGCCGCCTCCAGGAAGGCCTCCGAATGAGAAGGCGCAGTCCGTGCTCCCGTACCCCTTTGGGGTGGTCACAGAGGGAGCTGTGGCTCTGAGGGGAGGATTCCCTCTGGGTGGCAGCTGTGAGGCCCTACGCATCACACAAGTGATCGTTCATCTCAGCGGACGGCCAGGTCCTCCGCGCCCCATCTGGTTTCCGAGCACCTTTGCCTGAAATCCCGTCGGGCAGTGTAGGGAGAAGGTGTGGCCCTCGTGTCTCACTGGTTTTCAGAGAGACTCCCAGAACCGTGCCATCCTCTGTGGGCCTGCACTTGGCGGGGCTGGAAACCAGGCGAGCATGTGACCTCTGACTCGGGGTCTGGCCTACCCCCGCCAGGTGTAGAGAAACACCTTCTGGGTCTCTGAGTCTGACTGCGTTTCGTTCCCGCCTTTGTCCCGAATGCAGGGTCACCACAGGGCTTTGTCCCACCGTGTCCTCGTGGGGCGTGACCCCGACAGCGAGGAAGCCCCGGACACGCCACTGGTGAGATTATTTGAGAGCAACTAAAGTGCTTCTAGACGCTGGTCTTCTAGAAGTAGTGATGGACATGGAAAAAAGAAGAAAAGAGGAATGGATTCTAAACCCTGGCCAAGGCCTCCTGCTAGCCCAGGCCTCGGCGGGCGTAAGGACGACAGGTTTGTGTCCCGGGAGCAGGGGATTTAGCAGCAGGATCTGCCACGTGTAGCCCGTGGGGACCAGGCTGGCAGCCACGGCATCTCCTGTGCCATCTTCTTGGAGACTCGTCTCTGCTGTTCTTTGCAGCCCGGCCAGATGTTTCTGCTTTCAGACTCAGCCTGTTTCTCCCTTTAAGGGTTTGCTGGAGAGCACGTGGCTGTTCACAGTGCTGCCCTGAACACATGAGGACTCTCTGCATTCTGAGCGCTGTCGAGTCAGTGGGGCAGCCCTGCCCTCAGGGCTGAGGGCTGTGCAGAGCTCGGGGAGCTCTGCCCCGCTGGCACGATGAAGAGCCCTTCGAAACGACTCCCAGCGGCTTGGGGAAAACGATCGCCACTTCCCATTTCCTGCCGGCCTGGGACCAGGGGACTGCAGGGCCCCCCTGTGCAGGCCCCCGTCACCATCTGCTGCTCTTACTGTTCGTGTGGGCTTTGAACAGGCTCGTTTCTCCTGGGCACCCGTCTCTGGGGAATCATCCACAGTAGCTGTAGGAGGTTTCCCTGAGAACCGGCAAACTGGGGATCTAGCCCTGAACAGAGCCGGCCTGCCCGCGACCCAGGCCCAGTGCACGGGTGGTCCCGGCAGGCTTGGGTCCCTGTCAGCTCGCTTCCGCGGGTAGTCTGTGCCTGGACACCTGAGCGCCTCTGATGTCCTGTCTGATCTGTGCAAGCACGATAGCCAGCTAACGCCCGTCATCTGCTCCTTCCTAAGGGAGACGTGAAGCTCCATCGTGGTGCCTGAGCCACGTGGGACCAGCGCTGGCCGTCGCCGCCCGAGAGAACTTGGCACGAACGGTATCTCTCGGTCAGAAGTTACTCAGCTGCAAGAAACAGAAACCCACTGAGGCAGCTCATGAAGTGGAGGTTTCTTCTCAGGACACGGAGGCCGTCCAAACCCTAGGAAAAGCTAAACCGTCAGGGCTCAGGAGGACGGGGCTGGCTCTGCCCGGAAGGAAAACCTCAGCAGACTGATGAGCAGGTTTCCTGGGGCTCAGGACCCCGTGGACACGGCTTCAGGCTGGAGGGGGTCCAGCTCGTCTCTGCCTTCCTGCAAATCTCTCGGGCTCTCTTGCCCCACGGGCCCCAGTTCCTAGTGGGCTGGGCAGCACGTCTCTGCTAAGCTGGCAGATCAGCTGGTACTTATTTGATGTCTCAAGATGATAAAAATGCCCACAGGAGCGTGTTGTAATGTGAACTTGCCACTTCGGCTCGTGCCCTAAACCCGCACGGCTCGGGCTGTCAGGACCCTCAGGTCTCTGACTGTTCGTCCCTAAGCTGCAGGTGGGCAGGGACCCCATCACACACACAGCCTCGGACGCAGTTAGGCACCTCCAGGTACAGACGCTGGTGAAGGGAGGGACGAAGGGGCGTCCCCGGGACTCTGGACCCGCTGTCCTTTTGAAAAGGCCCTGGGTGTTTAGAAGACCAGCTGGGAGCAGAGTGATGGGGGCTTGGGTGGAAGTTACCGAAAGGGGGAACCTTCTTCCGGTCTTCGGAGATTTTTAATGTAGACTGCCTGCTCTAAGTGTCTGTCTCTGTCAAACTTTCCTCTACTCAGTCTGATTTCACAGTGGGTGTAAGATTATTTCATCGTTAGCCCCTCACCGTGGGTGATGCCCTTTGTCCCTTGATCCATTTGCCTGAGAATGGTCCATGCTGAGTCAGGCCCTGTGGGGCTCTCGCTGCCTGTGTGCTCCTGGTCCAGCTCTCGGCCGCCCTTGAGCTCGAAATGCTCACTCTCAGAGCCCAGGTTGTACAAGCAGCAATGTTTATACTACGGCAGTTTCTTCTGTAAGAGTGAAAACTGCGGGAATAGCATTAGTTTTTCTAAGTAAGGAGCGGATTAGGTCCTATTCTCTGGCTTCTGCAATTTTGCACATGGAAACACAAAAAGTCCTCCCCATTCCGAATAGTTGAGAAAAACAGGATATTATCGGCGGGGTCGGTGTCACCAAACTGCAAGTGTGGTAATGAGAGGGAAACAGCCGAGTGTACCCCGAGTGTCCTCGCTGGGGTGTTGGCACTGCAGGTGCTTGTTGCAGTGTGGCTGTGACCTAGGCTCCCTGGAACAACTGGGCCATGACACCCCTGCTGTGGCTGCTGAGGGGCCGGCCTGTGTGGGTGCGTCTGGGGGGAGGCCTGGGGCTCCTGTCCTGGCGGGTCCTGCAGACCCACCTGCCCCTTCACTGGGGCCGGGAGGAGTGTGCTGGGGAAAAGGATGGGGACCTGCAAGCTCAGGGGGGAAGAGGACCCCCGGGTCCTGACCTCCAGGTGAGGGAGAGGAGTAAAGAGGCTGCGGGAGCCATGCCGGGTGGGGACCACAGCCTGACGGGGGCTGAAGAGGGACATGCTGTGTCTTTTGGGGACCTTTCTCCAGGATGTAGGGGTGTGTTAGAGCCCTGGGGCCGCCGTAACAAAGTACTGCGAACTGGCTGACTGAGAGCGGCAGATATTCCTCTGCCACAGCCCTAGAGGCCAGGAGCCTGACATCAAGGTGCTGGCAGGGCCGTGCTCCCTCCGAAGGCTCTAGGCGACCATCTGTTCCTCGCCTGTCTCCTGGCATTCCGGACTCTGTAGCTGCATCAGACACTCGTCCGTCTTCATGGCCTGCTCCTGTGTCTTCCCGAGTCTCCCTCTGTGTGTTTCTGACTCCGTGAGCTGAGCTCCCCCTTTTTATAGGGACGCTGGTCACTGGATTAGGCCCACCCTAACGACCTCGTCTGAAATGGTAAAGACTCTACTTCCTAATAAGGTCACATTCCAAGGTACTGGGGCGTAAGAATTTCAACATATTTTTGGGGCGACATGATTCAACCCCCAGGGGTCAGAGTGAGGCTGGACACGGGCCCCTAGAAAGCCAGGCCTGCCACCTGCATGGCTGCCAGCTGCAGGCTGAGGAGACTGTAGACGTCAGGTGCACGAAACCGCCTGCACGTGAGTGCAGAGTCAGACCTCCCGGGCCATCTCCCTCCAGCCGCAGCTCGAGGCGGGCGGAGTGAGAGCAGCCGGTCAGTGTGAGCCTCCCTCCCTCGCCCCCCTCGCATGTGAAGGGGCACACGGAGGGGAGGCCCCGAGGGGCACACCAGCCTGGCCTGGGCTGGAGGGCAGCCCAGCCAGTGGTGAGACTGCAGCTTGGGCTGGTCCAGGCGTTGACTCCACGCTCATGCAGGAGTGGGTGGATCTGCTGGAAGAGCCGGCGGCATGAGCACCGGGCGGGCTTGGCTAATCAGTTCATGGCTGTGCCCAGGGCCCAGGACCCAGGAGGCTCTGCAAAGGCTACACGAATTGAGTCCAGGACTCAGGACGGGATGGTCCGGGCAGGCCGGGCGTGCTGGCCACTCGTGAGTGCCCGGGACCGGGAGGGCAGCAAGTGCAGGGCCCCAGGTCCCACCGCAGGGCCAGGCCGGCAACAGGGTGGGGGGAGGGCTTTAAGCCAGGTAAAGATGGGAGAGCTGAAACACCTGGATTCAACATGACCGGAAAGTTCTAGAACTTGTCCAAGAAGTGAGGGGCTGGGAAAGGGAGTGGACAGCACAGTGGTGCTGGGAAAGGAGGGACTCATTCCCGTCAGCTCTTCCCCGCAGGCGGGCTCTCCCGCTGCTCGGGGCTGCTCCCACCAAGCCCTCCTCTCCACATGCTGCCTGTTCACGGGTGTCCTGGGCCGTCTCACCAAGCCCCACGTCCTGGCTGGCTTCAGACCACAGGGCTTTATCCTCACAGCTCTTGAGGCAGAGCTCTGAGACCCCGGAGTCGGCAGGCCATGCTCCCTCTGGAGGCCCCAGGGCATCCCTGCTGCCTGGTCCAGCCTGTCTGGTGCTGCCACTGTGCTGTGCCTGGTGGTCCTGGGCCCGCAGCCGCGTCACTCCTTTCTGGGTCTCTGTGGTCACGTGAGCTTCTTCTCTCCGTGTGTTTGCGTCTTCAGATGACCTTTTATTCTTCATTCTTTTTTTTTTTTTTTCCAGTACATGGGCCTCTCACTGTTGTGGCCTCTCCCGTTGCGGAGCACAGGCTCTGGACGCGCAGGCCCAGCAGCCATGGCTCACGGGCCCAGCCGCTCCGCGGCATGTGGGATCTTCCCGGACCGGGGCACGAACCCGCGTCCCCTGCATCAGCAGGCGGACTCTCAACCACTGCGCCACCAGGGAAGCCATTCATTCTTTTTTAAATATTCTTTTCCATTATGGTTTATCATAGGATACTGAATATAGTTCTCTGTGCTCTACAGCAGGACCTCGGTCCTTGGAGCAGGGCGCACCCTAGTTCAGCCTGTTTCCACGTAAGACCGCGTTCTGAGGTTCTGGGTGGACGTGAAGTTCTGGGGGGACATGGTTCACCCCAGTGCAGGGGAAATAGTCCAGGACTTGCCGATGGGACTCTGACCTCCTCACCCAGCATCCTAGGCCAGATGTGCGTCCCCTTTGGGCACAGCTCTCAGTGGGCCCCGCTTCTCCTGACCCCCAGCCACACAAGCCGGCCCTCGGGGGGCCGTCCTGCTCTCCAGACCCCTCACCTCCTTGGGGGTGAAAGCACCGCCGCGCGGCCGCGGGCTGAGCCGTGGTCAGTGCAGAGTGCGCCTTCCTCCCTCGGCTGCAGAAGAGCCCCCTGAGAGGGGACCCCACCTCGAAGCCCTGTTGCTGGAGGGGCCCCCGCCCTCGGCTCTAGGGTGTCGGGTTTCCAGGGTGCTGTGGTGCCTCCCTGACCCCAGGTCCTCCCAGAACTGTGCTCAGGGCTTGTACTCAGATAAAGATAAAGACTGTCCAGGATGCGGCTGTGCACCCGGGACCCCCCGCGCCCCCAGCACCAAAGCGCCGGCCCGTCTTTGTTGCCCCTCACGTCTGTCTTTCCCGAGAGCTGCAGGCCCCTGTGCTCACGTGGGTTCTTCTCATCCTGAAGACTTTTCCTCCACTAAAAAAAGCAAACCCTTAGCAAGCACTGACTGAGATAATTTTTTGTTTTGAATTGGACTAGAAAAGAATTTCAGCCACATTGTCATATTTACGGGCGTGAAGTTTTCATAATATCACCTTGTACTTTTTATCGACTTTCACCAAAGCGTCACTGTGTGCCCATCGCTTCCCTCGTATCCGGGGCATAGAGAGGGCACCTCCATCCTTCAGTAGCCCAGAGGAGGAGGTGGTGGTGGTGGCGGGATCCCCACGCCGGCCCTGCGCCGTGAGCCTGGGCGCCGTCAGGGCTACAAAGTCCATCCCCCAGGGCTCACTGTCCGAGGGCAGGGCAGGGGGGTACAGACTGATGGGAGAGGCAGTGGGGCTCCAGGGGGACTTGGGGAGGCAGGGGAGGGGCTTGGCTTGGAGAAGATGGAACCACACTGGGCAATAGGGGCTTTATAGATTTTGTCCACTGGAAAGACTTTTAAGGGTTTTTTTTTTCTTTTTTTTGACTTCTCTGGTTTGGAACATGCTCTTTGAAAAGTTATGCATTAAAGGAGGATCTGCATCAGAAAGTAAAAGCACAAAGGCACCCCCCCAGTTCCCCTTCCCTGGAGGGACTGGTGGGCATTTGGTGAAGGACATCGCTGCACACGCACACACAGGCGGAGGGATTCAGGGAGCTCGCGGTCAGCGGTGAAGCGAGATTCTGCCATATGTGCTTCTCCTAGAATATGTACCAAGTTTAATTTTGCCTGAAGATAACAGAGACGAAAGTAAAGCAGAAGGGACTGCTGAGCTTCCAATGAACGTTTCTAATTAAAAGAGGTATTAGTGACAGAGTGATGTCTCCAAGGTGATGAAAAATAATTCTGAGATTCCTAAGGTTGGAGCCTGAGGCCGATGAAGTCCCAGGCTTTCGCCTTTCTGTGTACAGACTGCGTGTGTTAAGGTAGATGAGGACCATGCCTTGCCGTACCGCCTTCCTCCTCCTGCTGTCTTCAGTCTTCTGTCGGCTCTGATTTTAACGTCATCAAAGCTGCTGTCACGTCCGTTCACTCTGGAATGAACTCCCACATTTGTGTGGTCCTGGACGTAAGGGACCTGCCACTGAGCCCAGTCCTGTCCATGAGGGCTGCTCCATCCCTAGGTTATTTAAATTCATTTCCTGGTTGGCTGGACATGAAGCCAATCTTCTTCTTTTTTTTTTTTTTTTTTTTTTTTTGCAGTACGCAGGCCTCTCACTGCTGTGGCCTCCCCCGTTGCGGAGCACAGGCTCCGGACGCGCAGGCTCAGTGGCCATGGCTCACGGGCCCAGCTGCTCCGCGGCATGTGGAATCCTCCTGGACCGGGGCACCTGCGCCCCCTGCATCGGCAGGTGGACTCTCAACCACTGCACCACCAGGGAAGCCCCGCCAATCATTTTTTTCCTAGAAGAACCCACCTGTCTTATTCCCCAAGGTCTTGGGAGCTCTGAGTGTCTCTTTCTGGGTATGCTCTGCATCTAGGGTGGGCTGCCTTTCTTCCCCTGAGACTCCGTGGAGTTTTCTCACCATCTCTGGCCTCCAGGGTGGGAGCCGTGAAGACCTGTCCCCCACCTTTCCTGCCGGCTGGACTTCGTGACTGAGTAGGTTGCCAAAAGGGCTTCTGGGGTGGGTGAACATTCCCTGAGTCCTTTCATGGTTAGGTGTCGGCCTCTGGGCTCTGCAGCTGGACGGCTCTGTGGCGGCCCCGCCTCCTCTCCCCCGAACTCTGTGCCTGGCGACACCTTGTCTCCTGCGGCGCTGATTTTGGCCGGGGGGGGCTCCAGCCTGTCTGGTGGTTCTCAGCGTGCTGCTGAGTTATCTACCTAGATGGCCGAGTATCATTTCTTTAAGGCTGAAAACCAGCACCTTAACCGGGGTATGTTTTGGTGTAGGTTGTCCTGCATCGTTTCGTCCTGAAACATGACATGAGATTCTGAGCTGTGGATTCACAGGCTGTCTCTCCTGCTCAGTCTTCCCTTTTATCTTTGCCCTTTTATCATCTTCGCCCCCTTCCCGGCTTCCTCTGCCTCCCTTGGTGATCATGGTCTTTTCTCTGTGTCAGTGATTCCGTGTTAGTTGTTGCCTCTTTCTTGATGTTTTGACTTTACATAGCCTTTCTGTAATGATGGTGTTTCTGCACTTTTTTTCCTGGAGCCTGCCATTTCCATTCTCATCTTATATTCTTGCTTTATAATCTGCCTTTGAGTGTCTATTTTCATTGAATTTCTGTTCTTGTTATGTCCTTCCCAAGCAGGACACAGACGGGACATTTTCCTCTGTTCCTCGGGCAGTGTGTGCTTCCGTCCAGGCCGTTCGTCTGTCCTTCACGAGCCGTGTCCCCTCCCTCCCTCCTTCCCTGTCCTGCTTCCCCTGATGTCTCTCTCCCTCTCTCCCTTGTTCTTTGCTTCCAGATTCTGTCCTTTGGCTGGCATTGGTGTTCTAGGCTGCACATGTGAAGTACGATGCTGAAGCCAGCCACACCCCAGGCCAAGTATGTCAGAACCTCTGTGGTGAGTCCCAGGCGTCAGTCTTTCTAAATGTCTCCAGCTATTTTCAGTGTGCAGCTAAGGTTGAGAACTGCTGCTCTAATGTCTTAAATTATCTAGGAAAGTGAGAAAATAACCCACTGCGTAAGTTTAACCCTGCTCTAGGAGAGGCTTATCCATATGTGAAGTGTTCTGAGCTGGGCACTGCCTATAAGGGCGTGTAAATGTCCTTCAGTGCAGAGGTGGTGACGTGGCCTGGGGGGGGGTGTCTTCTCCCTCCCAATGTCCCTGGTTAAGTGGCCCTTTTGGACCTTCTGAGGGCTTCCTCCTGCTGCCTGGAGGCCTTGCACGGGCTGCAGAAGGTACTTGCTTTGCAAAACACCTCACTTTACTTCCAAACAGTTAATCATCTGCAGAAAAAAGTCTTTTCCCAAGTCAGCCCCGGTTGCATTGTCGAGCTTCTACCAAAGCCAGTGCCGGAGCCGTTACTTTAAAACCAAGCTGTGAATTGTTCATCCCTCACTAATTCCCAGATGGAAATCGTGATTTTTGTTTAGTTTCCTAAAAAATTCACATTTCGCCTGTGGCTCGGCTGAAGGAATTTTAAACATCCTTTGAAAGCTGTAAAGATGGGTTGGGAATGAAAGGACCACTCAGATTGAACGAGCACTGTCATTTTTAAAGTGTGCCGTTAAGTAGACGGGCACAGCCTTGAATTGGGAATGAGAGGACCACTCAGATTGAACGAGCACCGTCATTTTTAAAGTGTGCCGTTAAGTAGACGGACACAGTCTTGAATGAGGGATGATGTCCAGCCACCAGGAGAATGTTAATTTCGTTGGACGCATCGCTCGAAATGAATTTGTGGTTAAGGAACAATTTCTGAGCCATGTAAAGCCATTACCATGAGAATAGCATTATGATTCAGTGCACCTGGGATTTATTGAATATTTAATTTGACCAAAGAATTGTGCGCAGTGCCAGCGGCTCACCCTGGAAAACCAGCTACTGCTGGGTCAGGTCAGACGACTGGAGAGTCGAGCTGGGCGGCCCACGTGGCAAAGCATTTTCTAGGGTAAGTAAATCCAGGACAATGAAAGCTGTCCCTTCTCATAACCGGAGAACGCTCATGCTGTAGCTGGAAATGCCACATTATGATTTGTTTGGTTTAACCCAAGTGCTTTGAACTTCCTGCCCCTCTTCTCACCCCACGTCCCAGCCACCCTCTTGTAATTTTCCAAATTACACAGAAGAACAAAGCATCACGAAAGGTGTGTGCTTGGAGGAGAAAGAGCAGGAGGGGCAAGGAGTCCAGCGCAGCCTGCGGAGAGGAGACTTGTCTTTGAGAACTCTGCCCCGTCTGCCCCTGTTACGTGGCTGGGGATGGAGCCTGGGACATGGCGTGTGGACAGAGGGCTCTGACCCCCACCCGCCGTTCATGGTGGGCAGTGTGCTCTCTGGAGCTCAGGTTCTGTTCTGTAAATGGGGGGCCACTCCCTGCTCCACCACCGGCTTCCCAGGTGCCGGGGGGCGTGTGTCTGGTCCCCGCAAGGAGAGGATGCTGTGCTTTGCGCGGTGCCTCTTGAGGGTCTCCGCAGACCCCCTGCTTCCCACGTATGCAAACCATCCTCCTTCTCGTCCGTGCTCTGCCAGCAGCGCATGGCAGGTGCCAGTTCGTTCGAAGGGAGCAGCTCAGACGGGCTCTGAGTGAGGAAGCGCCTCATCACACCTGTCACAATGGACGTAAGTGGGGAGAGTGGACTTCAGGTGACACTTAGGAGCGTTTGAACGCAGGGCCTTTCGTCACTCCTCGTCTTGAAGCTCCGCAGCCCTTTCTCTCTCCAATGCTGCTCCCCTGCGTTCTGGGGGGACAAAGAAGGTGGCGAGTCAGGCGGTGCTCTGCACATACAACGCACAGAAGTGGAGAAGGTCGATCGACTGCAAGCTGGGGGATGGCACGTGCCCCGTGCAACCAGGCTGCTTCGAACTCTAGAAACAAAGTGCTGTCCTTTAGGTTAAAAGCGGAGTGAAAAAAAGAGTTTGAAAAATGAGACTTTCAGACTTAATGGAACTTTTCAGACATCTGCTTGCTAAACTCACGAATCGATGCCTAAGAATGTTCCTCTGTTTTTCAGTGTGATGTTTTGGAATTCAAATACCAATGACTCTTTCTTAAGCTTCCGATGAAGCCAAGCGTTTTGGGGGGCGCCTGAGGGAGACGAGAGCTGCGTCCCCCAGTTACCGGGGTCAGAGGCAGAGCCTGTGGTTGGGTGTTTGAAGTTCATCTAAAAAAGTTATTACTTAATAATTACTGGTAACTAAGTGCTGTGAGGTTCCGGACGCGGTCTGGGCCTCCGTGTTCCACACACCCCCGCATAGGAGGGGGAGGGAGACGGAGGCGGAGGCAGGCGTGGGGCGGGTGAGGTTCTGAGTGATGGGTCCACGTGCATTGTTAGGCCGTTTTCTCTACTTTCATGCGTGTTGGAACATTTCTCTGAGAAGCAGAGTTGAGGTATATTACCATGTGATGGAGAAATGAAAACTGGCTTAGCGATAACACAGAAGAAGCATTTTCTAGTCTGAATCAAACCTTGGGGCGCTTATCTTTCTGCGGAGTAGAGGGCTGGGGCCTGGCCTTAGGGTTCTGCTGGAGGAGAACCTCAGGGTTCGTTCCTCAGGGTCTGTTGTCTGGTTGTAGGTTCCAGCATCAAGTCCGAGCCAGAGCAATCTTAGCAATCGTGCCACGAGAAGGCACTTTTACCAGAGGCTTTCGTGTGCGTGTGTGTGCGCATGTCGTGCACATGTGTATGGGCACACAAGTGTGTTTGTATTTGCATGTACACATGCACACACATGTGTCTGTGTAGGCACATGTTTGTGCATGCCCTCATACGTGCACATATATGTGTGTGTGCAGGCAAGGCACGGGCACCCACAGGTAGGCATCAGAGTGCACATATGTATGTGCGTGCTGTGTGGGCACATGCGTGTTCTTGTATGCATGTGTACACATGCGCACATGTCTGCATATGACTGTGTGCATGCATGTATATGAATTTGTGTGTGCAAGTGTCTGCTGTGTGCACATGTATTTACATGTGCACATGTGTGTCTATGTATGTGTACGTGTGCATGTGCCTGTATAAATGTGCATTTGTGCACACATGTGCGTGTGTATGTACCTATGGATTTGTGTGTGTGTATGTATATATGTGCATGTGTGTGTGCACATGTTGTAGGAACATAGTTGCTGTTCAGTGCTCAACAAAGAGCTAGCCAGGCCTGCTATGTGATGGGCTCCGTAGTGCAAACTAGTTATGAAACCGAAGAAGGTGCTTTTCTGACACATAGTGACCGAACATTTACGCGTGTAGATAGTGGTTTGCAGTCATCACTCATCTCTTTACTGTTTATTCCTTTTGTTATGTTAACACAAAGTAGAACCGAGCCCCACCCCTGCCTCTGCCGCAGCCACAGCCCGGTGGGTGGTTTGTGGCAGCCGATGTTTCCTGAGCACCTACTATGTGCCAGGGCCTGGCCAGGGCTTAGGCTCCAGTAGGGAGCCAGCTGCACTGTATCTACTTTGAGCAGCAGGGTGTTTCCAAAGGGCGGATAGAGCATCGTGGAGACCAAGTGGTTGTACTTCTTGGGGGACAGGCCACCTGCCTGGAAGGCCTTCCCTCCCTCACAGCACCGTGGGGGGTTTTGTGGGAAACACATAGCTTCTCCCATCAGGACCAGTGAGAAGGCCAAGTTCGCCAGGGCAATAAGTCATATGACACGGGTACAAGTGCAAGCGGCCGGGGCAGGGGTGCAGTGCCCAGCAGTGGCCAAGCTGGCCGGCCTGGGTCCTGAAGCAGCTGGTGGATGTGGAAAGGCCCCCCCCATGCCTTCTCCCTGGTGACGTGTTCAGGCATGTCCTAGGCTGCCACGCCCCTCAGCTGTCATCTCTCCAGGAGGGCAGCTGGGGCCCTCGTGCCCTGTTTGCAGAGACCTTTCTGGAAAGCGGTACTGGAGGCAGCCTCTTCCTTCATCTGCGGGATCAGAGTCTGGATCGTCCGCTGCCAGGAATCCCGTGGGTGCAGGGTGGGAACAAGCATTCACACTGTTCCTAGCTGGAGGGATTGAAACCCTTAGATTTGGGGTCTAGGGCCCCAGTAGGCCCTGTGCAGTTATGTGATGCCCACAGGCCCGGGTGAGAGGGGCGAGCAGGGGTGCTCAGAGCGAGCCCACCCAGGCTCAGAAGAGCAACCCTGCCTGGGCCGGCACAGGAAGCCCTGACTCAGACCAGAAAATGACGGCACCAACGGATGAACCCTCTGTCTTTCCCTTACCGCACTGTACGGCAGCTGCAGGGCTGTCTGCTCCACCATCAACAATTTGTTGATGTTCCAACCTTGCAAGTGTCGTGATGAAATGAGTAATGATCACTAACCATTTGGTTCTGCTTCTCTTCTGGTCCAATGTCAACAAGTCTGAGACTGGCTCATCGGCTGCTCTGCCCTGGTCAGGCGCTGCCCGCCTAGGTGTGGGCCTGTTGCCCCTTCTCCGGCACGTGGAGCAGCCCTGGCTTTGGTTCACGATGGGGCACAGGGCCCGGCTTGTGACCTTGCTGGCGCTGACTGACGGTGCCGCCCTGGTCTCAGCTGGCTGGACGCGCATTCACCACCTGCACATGCTTGGCCGCCCCCCCCCCCCCCGCCATCTCCAGAGGCTCTTTGCCTTCAGATGAGCCTGTGGACAGGTGTTGGACCCTGTCCCCCTACAGAGTCAACTTGTGGTCAGAGGAGGGTAAAGATGGAGAGAAGTATTTTCTGCAGATTCATTTAGAAAATAACTTTTCCAATTATGGCTTCCTTAGTACACCAGATGGAAGAGAGGGAGTTTTAAAAATCAATTCTCCACATTTCAGCCCCTGTGGCTTTTCCCTGTGAATCTAGAATCCCCACGTCCGGGAAATATCCACCCAGGACTTCCCTCGGAGTTTCCTTGGGTTTGAGTCTCGGCATTGAAACAACAGTATTGTCTTACACAATACCTTTTCTGAATTATTGATGGCATCTTTTAAAAGTAAATGACATCACTTGCATAGTCATACGATCCGACGGTGTCGGTCTATTACCAATTTGTTGCTGGCGGGGACAGCGCACTGGCTGTTTGAAGCGTGTGATAGATTCTCAGGAGCAGGAGAGGTGCTGAAAATGCAGCTTTCGATAAACGTATTAGATCATCGCAATTTGTTTATGATAGCAATTCGCTTGGACTCTACAATTATTTTCTTTTTCATTTTGCAGGACACTTTGATGCCGCCCATGGATTTCCCCGTATGCTGCACCGACACACGGCACGGTGAGTACGGAAAACTCATTTCCAGTGTTGACGCTTCCCAGGTCAGCGGTACCTCCAGAAAGAGTGCTTTCTGCAGAGCCTGTGACTCTTGTCCACTTCAAAAGGCTGGAGGGCTGGTTCTTTCCAAATATGCGGCAGATGTGGGGCTATGGGTGCAGAGCTGGAAGCCTTTGCTCCCTCTGTCCATCTGACCCTGAGTGCTTCCCCCTCCCTTGCTGCCCGGAGAGGCTCGGGAGCAGGTGTCGGGAAATGGAGGCTTGTGGCCACTGCAAAGCCTGGAGTGTCTCTGGTTCTGAGGTGGCCGCACTGAGCTGGGCAGGGGTGGGCAGGGGTTTAGGGCGTGTGGAAGGGAACTGGGGCTGCAGGTGGACCACCTAGCTGGTGAGAGCTCTCAGGACCAGGTGCTGGGGTGATTTCCTGGTATCTGGGTTTTCTGGAAGCACTCAGAGCATCCCAGGAGTACAGCAGAGGTCTGGCTTCTGATTGGATGAAGAATGACATGTGACCAGGCGCCCCTGGAGGCTGTGTCGTTGCCTTCACAACCCTGGTGGGAGTCAGTCTAGAGCTGTAAAGAGGTTCAGGAAGGGTCTATGGCACGCCCAGCACTCGCGTGTGTGCCCCACCCCTGCTGACAGCCGAGGCTATTGTGTCAATTTATCTTGAGCAGAGAGAGAATATTCCCATTGTTCTCCACCACTTTCTCAGTCAGCCTTATCGTCGTTTGTTCACAAAGCAGGAGTGTAACCAGATCCTGTTTTTATTCACTCGAGACAAGACTTGTTCCAAGCTCGGGAGACTCATGCTCTCCAGAAGGACCAGTGTTAGGTGAGCCTAGAGTGAGCCGTCAGAGCACGCTGGTTCAGCAATTTCTGTGTGTGCCCAGCAGCGGGGCTGCTCCAGGTCTCGAGGGATGACCCTTTCTTGGAGGAGTTACATCTGTGCGTGTATCGCTGTGAAGGGGTGGGTCCCGCTGGTGTGTTCTGTGAGTGGAGGGGCCCAGGATGAGGTGCAGACTGGGGCTGGATCCGGGAATAGGCTCAGGTGCCTCCAGTCACGATTCAGACTCCAGGAGGGGACGGTCCAATCTGAGATGCAGGTGCCACCTTGGTAGGTGGCTGCGTGGGCACCAATGCCACGCTGGCTTGTGTGTGACTCCGCCTCCCATCGCTGTGGGCTCTTGGAGCCCACGGGCCCCAGGCGTGTTGGGAACACATGGTATTTCAGGGAATCGGCTGTATAGAGTGTGGGCCAGACGTGTGAGCGTTCAGTGCTGACGGCCACAGTCGAATCCCAGCTCTGCCCCTCGAGCGGGGCTCCGTCTTTCCCTGCCTCAGTTTCCTCAGCCGTAAGATGGAAATGTCAGTGACACGTGTCTCATGGATTTCTCAGGAGGATTAATTGAGATAAGTTACGTAAAGCACTTAGAGCGCATGCCTGCATGGTAGGTGCTCCCGGGACTGAGCTATTGTCCTTTCTGTTCTGTTGTTGAAAATCATCATCTTTGATACAGATATGCTCTCTGTGGACCTCATTTCCGTATATGGAAGCAGCTGTATTTCTCGTTTACTATTCTTTTCTTGAAGTAGGTCGTAACCAGAACATGCCGTAAGTATCGCCACCGCAGTTTAACTGAAAGCTGCAGTACCCGGTTAGCCGACTGGATAATTAAGCTCTGGGATCATCTCACAAGGCTGTTCAGATGCAGTCACTCCTCACTGTTAAAATCCTCACAAATACCTGAGCGCGGTTATTGTCAAGTAACAGTAACACCTGGAACTCCAAGCATGAGCTTCCAGCAGTTTCGATTACGGGAAGTGCCCGGGGGCCCATGTGACCCGTCTACTCAGACCAAGGGGGCAAGAGCTGGACTCAGCACTTCCCTGCGGGAAGGCTTTTCTCTCAGGAAATGATGTCACGGCCGCCCGTCACTCTCGCCATGAAGTCAGATGTGCTGTCTGACCTCTGTTAACAAACGGTGGCTTCCGGCCCAAGAAATGTCCCGCCGACTTTGAGGCAGGAAATAATTTTGATTCCAGGCCTGCCCGTTGCCCCAGAGCAGGTGTCCCAGGGGGACCCTGACGTGCGAATTTCCGGGAGGAATCTCGGTCTGTGGGGTCAGGTGGGTGCCCAGGCCAGGCAGGGTTTAGACCCTGGGGTGTGTGTGTGTGTGTGTGTGTGTGTGTGTGTGTGTGTGTGTGTGTGTGTGTGTGTGTGTGTGTGTGTGTGTGTGTGTTAAGTCATTGACTGACTGCTCAAAATCAGTGACAAATGGGAAAAATAGAATCTTTCGTTGCAGTTGCCTCCACTGGACACCCAGCCTTGAAAGCTGAATGTCATCATTTTCACATTGTAAGCCGTGCCTCCTGGGCAGGAGCAAAGGTGGCCCCAGCTGAGCCCTCACCTGCGGTCCTGCTGCCACTTCTGCTGTCCTGCCCGAGTCCCAGAAAAGTCCCGTCTCTGCCGCCCTGTGGTGTAACTAGAAGCCAGATGGGTGGTCCGCTGGTGCCTGACCTGTAACTCAGTCTCGGGTCTCAGCTGCTCAGCAGCCCAGGCCATCTTGGCTGGTTGGGGTTTGAGCTGCGGTTGCAGGTTTCTTTGTGGAACAGTTGTTTGAGGACCTGGGTGTCTGGGGAAGGAGCAGGGGTCCTGGATAAACCTGGCTGGCTTGGCCTTGTTCTCCTGGTTAATGTGGTTGGGATGGAGCCCTGAATGGAGCCCCAGGCATCCTGGCCCTGGGGTGGCATGCGCAGACACATCATCAGAGCCCAGGGCTCCCGGGCCCTCCCACCACATAGAGGCTGTATTTCAAAGTCCGGCCCTGGGATATGTGAGTCCTGGCGCCTAGTTGTAGGGCTTCCTGCCTGGTGCCCCACTGGTCTGGGAGCTGGGAAGAGCGGTGGACCCCTGCCGTGTGTCTTGGAGACATCGCGGGTGTTGGGCCAGCCGGGTCCTGGAGGAAGACAGATGCACCCTCAAACTGCGTGATTTCAGGAGTCTTAAGGAAAGGATAACTTAAAGGTGGGCGGAGTGCACAGATGGAGCAGTGAGTGACCCCGAGGTGGGGCTGTGAGGTTGGTCAGCAGGAGGGTGGGAGGGTGGGACAGACAGGAAGGGGAGAGAACCATGGATGGAAATGCAAGCGGGGGCGGGGGCTTGGGGCAGCTTCACCCCCCAGGGGAAGCATTTAGCCCCAGAGCGTCCTGCAGGGAGAGAGCAGAGGTGGGCAGAGGGAGTGAATACCTCAACCTCGCTCTCCTTCCTCCCTCCCTCCCGTCTCCTGGCAGGGCTGCCAGTGGCTGATCCCAGCTGGATGGGGTCCTGGAGCCTGGAGATGCAGCAGGTGTAGACCTGCTCTGCAGAGTCTACAGGAGAGGATGGGAGTGGGTCTGGGGGATGGAAGCCGCTCTGCTGATGGTGGCGGCGGGGGGGTGGGGTGGGTGGGTCCTGAGCATGCCGTACTTTCTCTGGGTCCGACAGCCCTTTGCTCTTGCCGCCTTTGGGAGACAGATTTGAGGTGTGTCAGCCTCTCGGGCGAGTCCCAGTAACTATGCGCGGGCTGCCCAAGTTGGGGACTCTGGTGAGAGCAGACGGAGACCCAGAGCCTCGGGACCCCGCGGGCTGGCCACAGGAGTCCGCCGGGTGGCACGAGGCGCCCGCCGCCGCTGGACACTCATGATTCAGCTGAGTCCACTCCTGGGTCCCAGGCACCTAGGTGACCAGTCACAGAAACAGCGGGGTTGCCTCAGGGTGTTTCCAGAAGCTGGGTTTATAAGTGGCCACATATTGATGAGATCTGTGGGAAAGAAGCTGCCAGGTGGGCCCAGTGAGGCGGAGTCCTGGCTCAGATCCAGAGGCGGTGCCCGGGAGGTGTCCGGTAGGGACAGTGCAGCGGGGCTGCAAGGCCACGCTGAGGGTGGGGCCCCAGTCCACGGCCGGGTGTCGGAACGGGGAGCCCAGGCTGACGGGTCCACGCGGGCCTCTGGAAGAGGAGCCGGGTCCAGGAGCCACAGGGGCAGCTCGTTTGCAGGGCTCAGCACGCGAGCTGGAAATTGCAGGTGGTCTGACTGGGGTTGCGGCTCACTGGCTCTGGGCTGCCTGTCAAAACCACCAGGTGTGGCTTTCCAGGTGCCCTGGTATCTGGTGTGTGTAAGAGTCTCACCCGACCTGGTGTCGCCCTCGACGTTGACCGAGCACTGATGTTTTCGATGCTGTGTGGGCTGCCAAGGGCTTGGTCAGTGCTTTCAAGGGTACTTACATCCAGGAGGGAAGATTAGATGCATTTATTCATATTCATAGGAGAAGCCAAAACAGGGGCCTTTCGAACATGGGCTGAAAGCCAGTTGCGGAGTAGGGGGCATTGGTGGCGGTGAGGGGGTGGCATCCGCGCTGTTGCCTGGAAGGACAGGAGGGGGTGAACATGATTCTTTTTATTTTAAAATATACATAGACAAAGCAGCGTATAAAAACATACGTGCCCAGTGTATAAGGTTCCTGGGGCTGCTGAAACAAATGACTACAAGCTTAGAACAGCAGAAATTTATTCTCTCACAGTCTGGAGGCCACAAGTCTGAAATCAAGGTGCTGGCAGGCTGGGCTCCCGCTCAGGCTCCAGGGGATGGTCCTTCCTGACTCCCAGGTTCTGGGGGCTCCAGGCGTCCTTGGGCCTGCGGCCCCATCACCCCCGTCTCTGCCTGCATCCTTACAAGCCTTCTACTCTTCCATCTCATAGGGATACTTGTCCCTGGATTTAGGGCCCACCTGGTTAATCCAGGATCGTCTCATCTTGAGATTCTTAATTTATTTACATCTGCAAAGACCCCCTTTCCAAACAAGGTCACATTCCCAGGTACCAGGTGTTAGGAGGTGGACATACTTCTTTTGTGGGGGCGGGTTACTCTTCAACCCACTACACCCAGTTTAAAAAAGGATGAAATGAAGAGCAGCAGGGGCAAATCAGAATATTCTGGAACCTTCTAAGTTCTCAGTGTGGGGTAGGCAACCGTTCCAGTTTGCCCAAGACTGTTCTGGTTTTAGCACTGAAATTCTCAAAGCTTGGGAGACTTCTCAGTCCTTGGAAAACGGGGCAGTTGGTCCTCCTGCATCCATGAGTCCAACCTGATTACCTTTCGCTGTCTCTCTCCAGCTCCCTACCTGCCAAACACTGTCCTGAAATTTAGCTTCATCCCTTGCTGTTCCTTATGGCTGGGCCACCTCGATGTGTACTGCTAAACAGTATTTCATTTAGGTTTCTCTCTTCTGGAAGTTAAAAGAGCAAGCATACCATCTGGAGGTTGGTTGGCTTGTCTCTTTGCTTGACATTGTGATGTTGAGGCTGCCTGTGTCCATGCCTGTGACTAGTCTGTTTTCACGGCTGTGTAGTAGTCCCTCCGGTGTACACCACACTTTATTTTCCCACTTGTAGTTGGTAGGTGGACATTTGGGTTGTTTCAGCCCTTGTAGACTCTGAATGACTCTGCTCCCACATTCTGCTGGTTTCTGGACAGCTGTTCCTCAAGGATGTACGCTGAGGGCTGTTTTTTGGTTGGAGCCTTGGTAAGTACATGTGCAGTTTATCAGGTGATGCCACGCTTCCTGAAAAGTGGGTGCAGCTGTGCTCACTCTCCCTGCAGGAATCAGAGCTCCTGCAGTCTGCATCCTCTCCACCCCAGGGGTCGCCAACTTTCTCCCACCTCTTCTCCAAAGACAGAGTATTTTAAATACTTTTCAGGTCATACTAAGTTTTAATAGCTGGTCAAGAACTTCCCCCCTACCCCTGACAACCATTATCCTTTATCAGGAGTGTTTTTCATTTATTCTTCCACATACAACTTAGAAAAATCCTTCAAGTTCTATATTAAGGACAAACCTGTTGGGATTTTGGGTGGACTTAGATCAAATTTGTAGATCAATTTGAGGAGGGGTGAACATTTTGGGGACCTCGACGTTTTCTAAGGCCGTGGTTTGCATCTCCACTTCCCTAGGTCTTTTTCACTTCTTTTCAATAAAGTTTTATAATTTTCCCCACAAGAGATGTGAATATTTGGTTATATTTATTCTCCGATACTTTGTAGTTTTGTTGCTATTATAAGCGACATTGTGGAGGTCCTAAGATGTGTCCAAAGATTACTTGATTCTTCTCCCTTCAGGAGCCGGGGCTCCATCCCCCCTTCCCTTGAGCGTGGGCAGGATTTACTTATTTGCTTCCAATGAGTAGATTCAAGTTGAAGTGACGATGGCAATTCCAGGGGGTGAGCTGTCTTGTTACGGCAGGAGGTTCCCCACTCCATCTTCACCGTCGGGACCACTCCTCCTGACTGTGGGATGGGGACGGGATTCCAGATCCCCACTGGGCATCCACTGATGCCTCCTTAGCTGAGGTGTGGAGTGTGGGAGCCCCTCATCACTGCTCCCCACGTGGTCCCCACTAGAGGACCACAGAGGCTTGGAGAAAAGCAGAGGATGGGAAAGCAGTCTGGAGGAGGGTGGCCTTAATACCGCTGGATGCTGGCGAAAGTCCTGACTCTGTGCTGGGTCTCCTCTGACACACCCGGCAGGGAGGGGAGGTTACTGCCCAGGGTGGGTGGAAGTTGGTCCCCACTCGGCCTTTGCTGGCTTGGGTGGGGATTGACCACAGTTTTTCCCGTGCTTGGAGAAGAGCTGTTATTGTCTGACCATTTTCTACCTTTTTATTTTCTTTTAATGAAATATAGTTGATTTGCAATGTTGTGTTAGTTTCAGGTGTACAGCACAGTGATTCAGTTACATGTACATGTATATTATATGTATACTTTTTCAGATTCTTTTCCATTATAGGTTATTACAAGATATAGAGTGTATTTCCCTGTGCTATACAGTAGGTCCTTGTTGTTTACCTGTTTTATATATAGTAGTGTGTATCTGTTAATCCCAAGCTCCTAATTTATCCCTCCCCGCTTCTCTCCCCTTTGGTAATCGTAGGTTTGTTTTCTGTCTTGATGGGGGCCTCTTTCCTGGTCCAAGACTGGAGAGCAGCTTTGGGCGGGGCTTCTCATCGCCTCCGGCTGGTGTTTCCAGGAGGCTGGCTTACTCAGTTTTGAATCGGATGCTTGCGGCGAACAGGAAACACAGCCCCCTCAACCCTGCTGCCCTTCAGCTCCCTGGGGCCCTGCCACTCTGCCTTCTCTGCACCTTCGGAATCTCCTTACCTGGCCTCACACATAGTGGCCAGGTCTGTAGTCACACTTAGCAGGAGGGCTTGTAAACCTTCTCCGTCTTTCTGGATGTGGAGATCATTGAGTTTTTAATTTTAATCTTCGTATTTTTCACTTCTAGGAATTCTGTGTTTTCATCTCTGCTCTTTGCTTCTATCTTTTATTTTTTTTAAATATTCATCGTAATAAGCTTTTGCATGCCTGCTTCTGTTGCTTTAGCTGCTTCTCCCTCATGGCGATTTATCTCCTTATTTGGAAGACAAGCCGCTCTTCTCCCTTGACTTTGTGGCATTCTTTGAGAGGTGTGTTGAGATTGATTTCCGCCAGAGAGGTTCCATATTCACCTCTTCCTCTTGTCTGGGGCATTGCCACTAGGTACCAACTTAATTTAAATTTCCTGCTCGAAAGCTTTGGATAAATAACAGAGGTGATTCAGACAGCAGACTGCGAGGGGACTGGCTTGTGGTTTTCAGGGAGGTTTTTCTCCTTCCCCCATGTAAAGGCTGAGACAAGCACCTTCCCTTGCTGTCTTCTGCATGGGGGCGGGGTGCGTCATCCTTGCTTATACTTAAGGTGGACTCACCCTCTGGAACCCTGTATTTACCTGGGAAGCTCCCTCATGATTCTCTAGTGGTCCTTGGGTTTCCTGTTCAGCCAGCACGTTAAAATAGCATAGATCTATGCACCACTTTAATGTTTCCAAGACGAGGGCCCTTCGAGTATCCATCCTGCCACGCTGCTGGAAGTAGGATGGCAGTGGGACTTCAGGCGGCGGGGTGTCAGAGGTAGGCTTTGCAGGCAGAGGGGCGTCTTGCCAGAGGCCTGGAGGGGGCACATCAGGGCAGCTGGACGGTCTCCTTGGCACTGTGCTGGGATAAGAGCCTGGGACAAGCTGGGAAAGGCCTTGGAGACCAGGCTGGGAAGTCTGGAGACTTTTCACAGGAACCCAGTGAAATGATATTCGTAAGACAAGAGGAGGATCTGGTGGGTGAGGGCTGGGTAGATGTAAGTGGGGAAATGCAGAGGATGGAAGAAGGATCTGAGAGGGAGCAGGCGAGGTGCTAAAATCGGGAATGGAAGGAAAGACCAGGGAGGAGGTATTAAGCAGACACAGGAATGACAGAACTTAGCAAATGATTAAACATGTGGGCGAGGTGCTGGCGAATCAGAGGCAGCCCTGGGAGTCTGGCGCGGCGCCTGGGGGTGGGTAGCATCTTACAGGAGAAGGAAAACTGGGAGGAGCCCTCGCCTAGGAATGAGATGAGAGGCATCCTTTCGGGACTGGTGATTTATGAAAATGGCGGAACACCCCATTGGGGTTTAACTAAGTCGATGGGGGATGTTTGGTGAGGAACAGAGGGGCTGGACCGAGAGGGAATCCCCATCCCTTTGAAGCTTGTGAGGGGGTTTGTCACAAGCTTGTGGGAGGGGTTTCTACAGAGAAGATGCAGAAGCAAAGCAAGGAAGCGACCTGATTGGCCACAGCTCAGCAGCTGCGTCAAGTGGGGAAGCTCGCTGGCTGGCTGTGGTTGGACCGTATATAGACTCGGACATGTATGAGAGGAGGTTTATTATAGAAACCGACTTCCTCTGTTATGGAGGCCAAGAAGTCCCACGACCTGCCGTCTGCAGACTGGAGGCCCAGGAGAGCTGGGGAGGTAGCTCCGTCCGAGTCTGGAAGCCTGAGAACCAGGGGAGCCGATGGTGTGAGGTCTAGTCCAAGTCCAAAGGCCAGAGAATCAGGAGCTCCGAGGTCCAAGCTCTGAGGGCAGGAGAAGAGGGGCGTGTCAGCTTGAGAGAAAGCGCACGTTTGCCGTCCTCCGTCTTTTTGTTCTGTCCAGGCCCTCAGTGGGCTGGAGGAGGCCCATCGCGTGGGTGACTGTGGTGGCCCTCACGCACTCTACTGAATCAAATGCTAACCTCTTCCAGAAACGCCCTCCCAGGCACACCCACAAGCCGTGCTTACCAGCTACCGGGTCATCATCCCTCAGTCCCAGCCCAGTCAAGTTTGCCCAGAAACTTGACGGTCACATGTGGGAAACTCCTTAGCCGTGTATTTCAAATGGGGTCACCAGTCAAAATGCAGACCCCCAGACCCCACCTGGATGCCCGGAATCAGGACTGTGGGAGGAGGGGTCTCACCAGCACTCGGGTGATTCTCACGCACGCTGGAGATTCCCGTGTCTTAGAAACGCTGCTGGCCGAGAGCCTCGTGCTCCGGACAGCGAGGGGCCGAAGCCGGGCACCACGCTGAGCGTGGCGGGGTCCCAGGCAGGCCCGCCCAGCTGAGCCACATCCAGAGGTACTGAGAACTCTCAGAGGGGGACTTCAGTACCCACTGGGTACCGATGCTGCCTGTGGGACTCTGGAAAGCTACTGATGCCTGGGCTCCAGCCCAGAGAGTCGGGATGTGTGGATCTGGGGAGGGCCAGCCGTGCTGATCTGTAAGACCTTTCCCTGTGCTGTTCATGGGTGGCCAGTGTGGAGAACCACATGTCTCTGAGTCAGGTTTTGGGGCCCATCACTGGGTAAAGGTGGAGGCAAGTGGTGTGCTTGGTATAACAGTGCTCACCAACCTCACAAGAGTCACTGCCGTTTGGGGTGCCGGTGGGACTGTATTCCCTGTCCCCTTGAAATCAGCCTTGGCCATGTGACCAGTTCTGGCCAATGGGTTGGCGGAAGTGATGTCACTTCCAGGTCGAGGACGCAGGTGCCAGTGAGAGTGACCCTGCAGGAGTGTGAGTAGGGGATGCCTTGCTGCCTCGGTGGCCACGGTCTTCAGCCTGTTCATCTCTGGGGGAGACCCTGGCTTCTCTTGACAGGCACGCCGGGTTTCATCAACAAGTCCTAAAACTAACGATTGCTCTGCATCAGAAATGCCTTCTTCATTACCTCCGTAGACTAATAAACTGTGTGTTCTTTTTCTAGCCTTTCCTCCTGTTTTGTTTCTAAAATGTCACCCATTGATGGATAAAGCCAGTCTTCTGATGCTTAAATGCCTTGCCTTGTCAAGTTAGTGTGCTGTAAAACGCATTCAGTTCATGGAACTTGGTTATTCAGTTTGTCCCTAGGAAACAAGTGTTATGTCAGGCAAAAAAATCCAAACTGATTAGAGCAGATGGTGGTCTTTTCTCAGGGAGAAAAAATGTCTTCAGAAAATTGATTGATCCTTGAATATAATATGTGTGTGGAACTCTGTTCTCTTGACTCTTACCAAGGGAAATCTCAAGTTAGAGAGAAGGAAGAAAATACACCACTTGCTTTAAAATGCATTTTTTTCCAGGGGAAAATCTAGCAGCCACGATAGCTATGCTGCTCTTTGTAAGAATTTTTTCAATGTATAATACATTAGACTTACCAAAAGCTTCCTGCCAAGGCGAGTCTGCATTAAGGAATGATGATTCTTACTTTATTTAATTCTTGACTGGAGTAATGGCCAGGCTGAAGGGAGGGAGTGGAGAATGTTAGGAGAATAGAAAAGGATTTATTGAGTTCAGGTGTCCTGACATTTGCATTTTGTGAAATTTCTGTTCATGCTTCAGGGAAAAATAATTTTAAAATACTAGTAGGACTTCCCTGGTTGCACAGTGGTTAAGAATCACCTGCCAATGCAGGGGACAAGGGTTCGAGCCCTGGTCCCGGAAGATCCCACATGCCGCGGAGCAACTAAGCCCATGCGCCACGACTACTGAGCCCATGTGCTCTAGAGCCTGCGAACCACAACTGTTGAGCCCGCGTGCCACAACTACTGAAGCCCATGTGCCTAGAGCCCGTGCTCCGCAACAAGAGAAGCCACCGCAGTGAGAAGCCCGTGCACCGCAACGAAGAGTAGCCTCTGCTCGCCGCAACTATAGAGAAAGCCTGTGCACAGCAACGAAAACCCAACGCAGACAAAATATAAATAAATAAATAAATGTTCCTTTAAAATAAAATAAAATACTGGTAAAAGTAAGCAGCCTTTACAACAACTCAATACCTATTTAAAAGTTCGGTTATTCTTTAAGCTCTGAACTGCTGTTTGGGGTTGAATTATTGTGTGGCTCTTTTTCAAAAGCCAACATTCCCTTGACAAGGGGCAGTTTGCTTTTTCTGAAATATTTTATATGAAGTTAACGTGTAGATACCAAAACCTCTGAGAATAGAAGAGGAGCGAATGTTGACAATGACTTGTGCTTTCTTTGGTCCAGTTGGAGGTGCGTGGGGAATGCGCTATCTGGTATTCTAGAGATGCTTCCACAACAGATGTGCAGGACCTCTCATCCCTTATGTTTGTGTATTAACGGCCCCAGCCCAGCCGGTGCTTTCATCCTTGGGGAAGCTCAGAAGCAGAGAGAGCTGTTTCTAATGAGCTCCCTGGG
The DNA here is from genome assembly GCF_039906515.1 of Pseudorca crassidens. Lineage (NCBI taxonomy): Eukaryota > Metazoa > Chordata > Mammalia > Artiodactyla > Delphinidae > Pseudorca > Pseudorca crassidens. The sequence goes on along the minus strand of NC_090311.1, from coordinate 2,485,913 downwards.
ACGATGCTCATGAGGGCACAGAGTAGCGTCTAGGAAGGGGTGTGAAAGGTGTGCTTTCACCTTTGCCTTTACCTGGGGCACTGGCCTTCCTGGGAGCAGGTTTGGGCGGTGGAGAAGTGCCCTCCCACTGGGGAAGGAGCCGAGCTCCCATCCGCGAAGCCTTGCCCACGGTTCTCCTCCCTCCCCCACTCAGTAATACAAGGGAATATTACTCAGCCATAAAAATGAATGAGATAAAGCCATTTGCAGCAACATGGATGGACCTAGAGATGATCACACTAAGTGAAGTAAGCCAAACAGAGAAAGACAAATACCGTGTGATGTCACTTATGTGTGGAGTCTGAAAAGTAGTACAAATGAACCTACTTACAAAACAGAGACAGACTCACAGACATAGAAAACAAATTTATCCCCCCCTTACCAAAGGGGGATGGGGGGGATTAATTGGGATTATGGGATTAACAGACGCACACAACTATATATAAAATAGATAAACAGCGAGGGTTTACTGTATTGCACAGGGAACTGTATTCAGTATCTTGAACTGAAGTATCATAAACTAAAATGGAATGAATAAAAAAAGAATATAGATATATACATATGTACGTGTATAACCGAATCACTTTGCTGTACACCTGAAACTCACACAGTATTATAAATCAACTATGCTTCAATTAAAAAAAAAAATTTCACGGGCTCACCTACCTGAAGCTGCTGCCACACTTTTTTTTTTCTCACATCGTTTGTTTTATTTAAGGGCTTGTGACTGACACCTATCCCCAGCTCAGCCCCTCCGTGCTCTGCAGAAGCAAGCAAATATGAAAACGGGCTGCCCTCCCAGTGGCCTGTGGGACTGTGGCTTGACTCCCAGGCCACAGGCCTTGGAAAGCAGGGAAGGAGGTGGGTGGTCCAGTTCAAAGAGATAAATGCTGGTGAGGTGGGTAGGGGCTTGGAGGGTCCTAAGGGAAGGAGAGGAGCGTGATGTAGGACGGGGGAGGCAGGGGTGCACAGATGGGTGGCCTCTGCAGACCACAGCCCGTTGGGCATCTTTCAGCAAATCTGGGAGCTGGGCTCGGCAGGTGCCCGTGGGGTGGCACCGGGGCTATGGAATCAGCTTTTTTACAGCCCTTCGGCCTTTGCTTTCTCTTCCTTGGTGAGCAGACTTCCAAGACGTAAGCGGAAAGCCTCGCAGCCCCTCTTCCTCTCGAGTCAAGCCCCGGTCTGTGCTTGGCCCCAGGAGAAGGGCAGGAGCTCTGTTGGCTGCCCTGGTGCCTGCTGTCCACTTTGTCCACACTCACGCAGCAGCTTCCCCGAGTGCTGGCCCAACAGGGATCCACCTGTGGTCTGCAAAACAGTGGAAAATCATTGCCCTCTGACCATCCTGGGCAAAATCCCTTCGAAGGGCCTTCCAAAAATGAAACGTGGTAATAAGAATGAATTGTGGAAAATGGTCCGTTTTGTCTTCTGGTTGCCGTTCTCTTAAACTGCTGTTTAATTGTATTGGTCATATTGTTCTCAAGCATTGGAGGAGGAAAAGCGCGCCAGGGTTTGCTTCCATCAAGGCTTCTATGTCGATTACTTCAATTTTCAGTTTTAATCCAGCGTTTACTCTTGTATTTGAACAGCAGCACGCCTTTCTGCTGTCGGCTGAGGGCAGCCCGTGACAGCTGGTGAAGGCTCTGACCCACAGTAGACAGAGCTGCGTTGGAACCATTAACAATTCAAATAGTAGGGCTCCCTCAAATCCCACACTTCCATGTGCATTTGGAACAACTCTGGGTGTTTTGTACAAAAGCAGACGCCAGGACTGGGATGTGATTCCCCCACCATAGTCACTTAGCTGCCACAGGGTCGGGGCTATGAGATTGGGGAGGTTTCGTGGGCATCCACAGGACAGTGCAGGAATCCAGATGCCAGAGGTCCACCGGCCCCGGGCCCTGGCGGGCTCTGCGTCCTTCCTGATCGGGGCTCCTTTGTGTGTTGTGAGCAGTGCTCTGCGTGGTGGGGGTCCAGGACTTGGCGGGTCTCCTTCCAAGTCCCCTGCCCACGCGTCCCGCTCAAGAGGCAGTTGCTTTGCCACCCACCCCCCACCCTGCTGCCCCAGGAGCCAGGGTGGCCGGAAGTGGTCAAGGTAGTCGGCCATTTGTGTTGTGTGTATGTGGACTCATTTCCCAGTTATTCATTTTGGTACAAATGTTGGACTGGACTCAAAATCAATTGATGACATTTTGGGGAAAATCTGAACTGGGGATTTTGAGGCGGATGCGATGTCGTTTTCCCCGGTCCCTGGTTTGTCCTTCTTCTTGGGACCTTTTGCCTGTCCTGGCTCAGAGGCGGGGCCATGGGGCTCCAGTGTACTGGGTGCTTGTGTTCATGGCGGGAGGAAGTGTGGGGAGTCTACCATGGCTGCAACTGCCATGGGGAAGGGAACCAGCAGACAGTCGTCAGGGGACAGTGGTGACCACTCTCTGGCCGAGGAGGGACAGCCTCACCAGGTGTTGCGTAGTCTCTGTGCTCTCTCCCTCCTTCCTGGTAAGAGGTGAAAGGGACAGTATTCTAGCCCTGCCCCCAAGGGCGTGCGGTTTTATAACTGGGGGAGGGGGTGTGTGCACCTTCCCCCTGGGAGAATAGCATTGGAGTTAAACTCGTATGAATGTGGTTTGACTGTTCTTTAGCAGTGTAACGGTTGGACTCTTCAAGTGTAATTTCTAGAATTTAGAGTTTCAGTGTATTTAGAAAAGGATCCCTCTTACTTTTTTATTTATTGTTATGATTATTTTTTGCGGTACGCAGGCCCCTCACTGTTGTGGCCTCTCCCGTTGCGGAGCACAGGCTCCGGACGCGCAGGCTCAGCGGCCATGGCTCACGGGCCCAGCCGCTCCGCGGCATGTGGAATCCTCCTGGACCGGGGCACCTGCGCCCCCTGCATCGGCAGGCGGACTCTAAACCACTGCGCCACCAGGGAGGCCCGGATCCCTCCTATTAACATGTGCTTTTACTGGTCCAGTCGGAGGCTGCTCATCACACGCCTCTCTTCCCATGTCCTTGCTCTTTCCCTCTGGCAAGTTCGAGTCCTGTAACCACAGGCTGCCATTTCCCTACCACTCCAGGGTCCGTGGTTCTGCAAAAGATGTTAAACTGTTTCCCAGTCAACCCATGTAGTGCCGTGGTTTAGAGGTGAGACTCTGGGGTCAGATTCTGCTGGTTCACTTCCACCCCTTTCCAGCCCCGACGTACGGCCTTGGCGGGCTTTCCTCTGTGCTTCACATTTATGACTCGTAAAGTGAGGTTACGATAGTCCCAACTCAGAGCCTCACCGTGAGGATGAAGTGAAGCAACACGTGCGAAATCCTCAGGCCAGCGTCCAACACAGCAAGAACTTAATAAAACATCCTGAATATTATGGAGTCCAAAGTCCCCCATCACACATATTGACAATTGAAAACTCAAAAAACTGGAGATGAACTGAGCAACAATTGAGATGATTGCTACCACGTTCCCATACCTGGTGGTGGTGGCAGATGAGAGCTCGGACCGACCACTAAGAACAGCTAGAAGAGCTGGAAAAGGAATCTGAAAATTCCATTTGAAAGCACTTTCAGAACTGTCAGGTTCCAGAGGAGGAGAGAGATGCAGAAAGACAAGCCTGTGATTTGGGGCAGGTTTGAGCCTGGGGGTGTCTGCAGCATCTAAATGTGGGGTCTCAGCAGCCGGGAAGCTGAGCAAGTTTTCAGCAGTTTCTGGGGGCTGGGAAGCCAAAACTTAAAGTCAGATTTAACAGTGAAAAGATGCAACTGTGATCTTTAGGACAAGCACAAAAAGAGTTGTACGAGAGTATGAAACCATGAGGCCAATAGAGATAACCAAGGGAAGAATGAAAATATCTAATGAAGCTAAAGGATGGCACAAAGGGATACAGAAAGAATCAGGACAGATAGAAAGCAAACAATAGGATTGTGCATTCATTCCAAATAGATCTGCAGCCCCTAGGCTTTGGGTTGGGACCTCAGAAGTTTATAACTCAAGCAAAAGGATAAACCAGAAACAGAGGAGCCCACACAGACTAGCTTTAAACCACCTCAGTCTCTGATTGTATTACAGATGATCTATGATCACCACCTAAAAGAAGAAAAGGACATACTCTCCAAGGGAAAATACATCATTAAGATCCTCAAGTGATCTCTGCTACTTTTTCATATGCAAAAATTTTACATTTCTTAAAAACACACACACACAACAGCTAATGTATGAACAGGTAAGCACACAACAGCTAATGTATTAGGAGATAAGAAATAATGAAAAATCAAAAGGACAATAGGCAAACAAAGCAGATACACACAGTATCCGGGAAACAGAGTGATCAGATATGAACTAGAGTTATCAGACGCAAAATTCAGAAGAGCCACACCTAATATATTTACACGAATAAAAGATAGGAATGAAAAAAATGACAGAGTTAGGAACTATAAAAAGAAGAAAATGATAATTCTAGGAAAGTCCAATAATTACAGTTAACCATCAGTGGTTGAGTTTAACAGCACATTAGACAAGTGAGGAAAGAATCAGCAACCCTGAGGTAAGGTTGGAAGAACACATCCAGACTGAGTCATTGAGAGACAAAAGGATGGACAAAAATAATCCCCAAAGTGGTCAAATATTAGGAGGAGCTAAAGGAGATAGGGAGTAAAAAATGGTTGAATATTGGCATTTCCTCATGGTTGAACATGACACATAAAATTGGGGCTCAGGAGAGAAGAGTGGGAATAATAAAAGACACTACATGACAAATTCAGGGAACACTGTCAAACTTAGGATAAATACAAAGAAAACCACACTTAAGCACATTATAGCAAAACTGCTAAAATAAAAAACAAAGAGAAAATCTTAAAAGGAGCCCAAACCAAACTCCCCCTCCCAACACATTACTTTCAGAGAACCGACAATAAGATTGTCGGCTGACTTTCAAACAAAATGATGAAACTCAGATAATAGCAAAAAGATAAGTTCAATGTGCTGAAGGAGAAAAACTGCCTCCTAGACTTACACAGGCTGTGACAACATCTTTGAAAAATGAAGGCAAATAAAGATTTTTAAGAGAAATGAAAAATCGGCAGAGACAACAGTGGAAGAAATACAAGTTATTATTATACAAGCAGAAGAAAAATGATCCCAGGTGGAAATTTGGGGATACAGAGAGGGATTAAGAGGAAACAAAGCAATACTTTAGAAACTAAAAATAGAGCTATCATATGATCCAGCAATCCCACTCCTGGGCATATATCTGTAAAAGACACTCTAATTCAAAAAGATACCTGCACCCCAATGTTCATAGCAGCATTATTTACAATAGCCAAGACATGGAAACAACCTAAATGTCCATCGACAGATGAATGGATAAAGACGATGTGGTACATATACACAATGGAATATTACTCAGCCATAAAAAGAATGAAATATTGCTATTTGCAGTGACATGGATGAACCTAGAGATTATCAGACTAAGTGAAGCAAGTCAGACAAAGACAAATATCATATGCTATCACTTATATGTGGAATCTAGAAAATAATACAAATGAATCTATATACAAAACAGAAACAGACTCACAGACATAGAAAACAAACATGGTTATCAAAGGGGAAAGGAAGGATGGGAGGGACAAATAGGAGTATGGGGTTAACAGACACACACCACTGAATATAAAATAGATAAACAACAAGGACCTACTGTATAGCACAGGGAACTATATTCAGTATCTTGTGATAACCTATAAAGGAAAAGAATCTGAAAAATATACATATATATATATATGTAGTTGAATCACTTTGCTGTACATGAGGAACTAACACAGTATTGTAAATCAACTGTACTTCAATAATTTTTTAAAAAGACCTAAAAAAAAGATCCTGGGGAAGAGGGTTGGAGAGCACCCACTTCTGCATGCTTTATATTTTCTCTTGGTTGAGCCCCATCTAGATAAATCCTGCTCAGTCTATATTTGCCACTGTTAACAAGAAGATGTGGTTAAAACTCTCAAATCATAGTCTGAGTCAATTAGATCGCAGATGATCATGTTTTTACTTTCCACAACATAAACAAGGCGCTTTTCATTTTCTTTATTTTAGATCCAGCTTGACCATTAGTTGACCAACATAAGCTTCTTTTGTGGAATGACACTGGTAGAGATAGTAGCATTTAAAGAAAAAAATTACGTAAGGAAGCTCTTGCCCTTGTATTTTACTGTCAATTTTTACAAATGTTGATGCTAGTAAAAAAAAGAAAACAACAAAAAAGGAACAAACAAAGCAGCTGACGGTAAATATGTGGGTACATTTAACAGCATACTTACAATAATAATGTCTTATGAGCTGTAACGTATATAGTCTTAAAATACATAAATTCAATAGCATACAGGTTGAGGAGGGTTCATGAAGCTCCATTGCTCTAATTAGAAGGAAACTTACAGCTTTATATTAATATATTAGGAGAAAAGCTAATAATTAATCATCAAAGAATCCAACATCAAGAAGTAAGTTATGCCCAAAGAAAGTAGATGGATGGAAGTAAATATGATAAGAATATAAATTAATGAAAGGGAAAATAAATATACAATACAGAGATTTAACAAATCCAAAGCTGATTCTTTGAAAAGATTCTTCAATAATTGATAAATCCCTAGTGATATCAAGACAATATCAGGACTGCAACAGGCGATACTGCCAAAGATATTATTACAAAGATCATGAGCACAATCATTATGAACAGTTTCATGGAAATAAATTGGAACACTTAGGTGAAATTATCAAATTCCTGGAAACACATGTTAAAAAATGGACCCAAGTAGAAAATCTGAATATGCTTTTCAGAGTAAAATATGTCAGATTTATAATTATATCTTTGCACACATACACACAGAGGATACACTCCACATTCAGATGGTTTCACCAGCAGATTCTATCAAACTCTTATGGAAGCACTTACACCAACCCTACACAAAAAATCTTCTAGAGGGCTTCCCCGGGCTTCCCCGGGCTTCCCCGGTGGCGCAGTGGTTGAGAGTCCGCCTGCCGATGCAGGGGACGCGGGTTCATGCCCCGGTCCGGGAGGATCCCACATGCCGCGGAGCGGCTGGGCCCGTGAGCCATGGCCGCTGAGCCTGCGCGTCCGGAGCCTGTGCTCCGCAACGGGAGAGACCACAGCAGCGAGAGGCCCGCGTACTGGGAAAAAAAAAAAAAAAAAAAAAAAAAATCTTCTAGAGAGTAGAAAAAGGAGAAACACCTCTCAGTTTCTTTCACAAGAACTAAATAATGTGAAAAACTTAAATTTGATAGAGATATTACAAAAAAAGAAAACTTAAGTTCAGCCTTACTCACAAATTTAGATTTTAAAATCCTAAGCAAAATATTAGCAAAGTGAGTCCAGCAATGCTGGAAAGGTACAATATCACGTCCAGGTGGTGTGTGTTTTGAAATCTGAGATTGATTTAACATTTGAAAGTCAATCGATATAATTCAGCATTTTTTCAAAATAAAGGGGAAAACTCATGATCTTTCCACAGATGAGGAAAAAAAAGCATTTGATAAAAACTGTTAGAAAATAAGGAAGCAAAGGTGTACCGTTTAACCTGATAAAAGGTTTAAAGAAAACCCACATACACCATTACATCAAAGGGTGAAATATTCAGAATTTCCCGTGAGACTGGAAACAAACAAGAATGTCCTCTTTCACCACTTCTAACATTGTCCTAGAGTTCATAGCCAGTGTGATAGGAAACAAAAAGAAAGTTTATAATAATCGGAAAGGAAGAAATAAAATTATCATTATTTGGAGATGGCATGTTTACGCACACAATCCCAAAGAATCTGTAGTGAAATTATGCGATTTAATATAATTTATAATCATAATTAATATAATATAATGTCATTTAATTCAGCAATGACACTGAATCTGGTGTCAATTTCTCTATACTATCAACAAATATTGGAAAGTAACATAGAAAGCCTTTGCCATTTACAGTAGTGTTATACTAAAGGAATAGAATAAAGTTTAGAAACAGACCCATACATGTATGGACACTTGATTTAATTTAATGGTGGCACTGTACAGCAGATGGAAGGAGATTTTTTTCTTTTCAGTAAATGATACAGGGTCACCTATATACTCATGTGGGAAAAAAAATACATTTCAGCACTGCCTCACCAATAAATAAAACAAGTGTCAGCCAAACTGTTGACATAAATGTGAACTACAGAATAAAAATTAAAGTTTTATTCATCAAGGACAAGATTTAGAAATTAGACCATGTTAGGGGACTTCCTGGAGGTCCAGTGGTTAAGACTCTGTGCTTCCACTGTAGGGGGCACAGGTTCAATCCCTGGTCGGGGAACTAAGATCCCACATGCCTTGGGGCGAGGCCAAATTAAAAAAAAACAGAAATTAGACCATGTTAAAGTTAAGAACTTCTGATCATCAAAGGAGACCATCAAGAGGCCAAAGTGCAAGCCACAGAGTAGAGAAGAGATGTGTAACGCTATAATGCAGAGAAGGCTGCTCTACAGAATTATCTGTCTGTCTGTCTATCTATCTATCTATCTATCCTATCTATCTATGTTTCTATCTGCATCTATATCTACCTATCTATCTATCTATCTGTCTGCATCTATATCTATCTATATCTTCTATCTATATCTATCTCTTCTATCTATCTATATATCTATCTGCATCTATATCTATCTATCTATCTACCTATGTATCTATCTGCATCTATATCTGTCTATCTATATCTTCTATCTATATCTATCTATCTCTTCTATCTATCTATCTATGTATCTATCTGCATCTGTATCTATCTATCAACTCTCATTTGCCTTGAAGCTTCTTCATGGTGAGGTAACACAGATGAGTAAGTTTCATTTTTCTCTCAGGTCCTACTTTCCTTAACTGATATCCTAAAGGTGTTAATTGTCATTAGAAATAATTCGTGTTCCTATGAAAAGTCTTATAAATGTATGAAATATAAGTATTCTTGGGACTTCCTTGGCTGTCCAGTGGTTAAGACTCCGTGCTTCCACTGCAGGGGCGTGGGCTTGATCCCTGGTCAGGGAGCTAAGGTCCTGCATGCCACGCGGCGTGTCCAAAAAAAAAAAAGTATTCTTATAGGTAAGGAGACATTACACCTTTTTCCATACTTACAGTATAATGCAGCTAAAGATAAAACTTTCATGTGAACCACTGAAAAGGAAGAAACCAAAATGAAGTTGTTTAGACGTTCTTTCCTACAGAGTCTATTTTCTTAAGTCCCTGCCTGTTCTCCTGTGCTTGATCATGTGTTGCTTCATAAACTTCTCGATGAGAAGGCTCTGTGGCTTTAAACAGCCTGCATCTCCCACTCATGGGGACCCCTCGGGTGGTATATGATGCTGGGCACAGGAAACGATACAGATTCTCCCCTGGCCCCGCACCTGCTACACGTGTCTCCCTCTGCACACCTCCGTGAGCACACATGATGGGAAGACAGGTTGGGATGACCTTGGTGATGCTCTACAAGTGGCTGAGTCAAAGGGCACAGGGCAGCAGGCGGGCGGCTGCAGCAGAGAGAAGCTGGAGGACCGAGCTGCAGCAGGTGGACGTTGCCTGGGCTGGGATGGAAGCCTGGATTCTGGACTGAGACCATCTCCTCTGGGCTTCAAACGTATCACCTCCCAGGTGAGGGGACTGGACGCGTGCTGGATCGGGCCTCTTCTAGCTGTGACATTCTGGGGTTCTCTCTGCACAACAGAAGTTGCCTTTCCTGTTGGGATGCCTCTCCCGAGAGGAGTCTGAACTGGCCACACAGTCCGTTGTCTACAGGTATTTTTAGAAAAGGCTTAAAAAATGTCCCCATAGTCTGTTTAGAAATGATATGCTGGTAAACTTGGGAGAATTTTGTTCAAAGGAAGCTTTGTTTTGCTCAGCACATCCCCTCCTGGTCACATGCCTACCTGAGCCCCTAGTGAGGACAGCCAACCTGGAATCAAAGAACACTGTATCTCAGGCTTGTCCGTGTACAGGAGGTGTGGGCCAGCCGAGAGGATGGCTCACCTCCTTCCTCCTTCCTCCTTCCCTCTGTCCTTGCACCTTCTCATCTCAGAAATGGTTACCGAGTTTCTACCAAAATGCATGCCCTGTACCCTTGGACAGTAGGTGGGAGGTTTGGAAGGATCCATGACCACTGGGGGCAGTCATGACGTCATCTAGAACGGTCACGTCACATGTGGCTGTCACCCTGAGTGCTCACCAGTGTTCAGGCTTCCTGGCTGCCCTTCGCAGCAGAAAATTAGATTATTTCACGAGTGTTTATTGAGCACTGATGGTGTGCTCAGTGCTAGGAGAATGAAATAGATGACAAGACGGCCACACGACAAATGGTTACAATCAAGGACGAGGTGAAATGAGTCCTCTAAGAAATAATCTCTCGAAGCGCAGAGGGAATTCACGGGAGGAGGATTCACAGCTTGTTCTCAGGAAAAGCTTCACAGGAGATGTGGCAACTGAGAAGGATCGCCAGAGACACACTTGGCTTTAAGAAGTGTGGATGGGATGGAAGGAGGTTGTTATAGAAGGAGAACAATGTTCTCCTTTGGTGTTTCCCAAAGTGGGTGGAACAGTGCAGTCCAAGGCTTGATTTTAGGTCATACACGGACAACTTTTTTTTAATCGAAGTATAGCTGATTTACAGTGTTGTGTTAACTTCTGCTGTACTGCAAAGTGATTCAGTTATACCTGTATATACTTTTTTTAATATTCTTTTTCATGATGGTTTATCATAGGATATTGAATATAGTTCCCTGTGCTATACAGTAGGACCTTGTTGTTTATCCATCCTATATATAAAAAAGCTTGCATCTGCTAATCCCACACTCTCAGTCCTTCCCTCTCCCACCCGCCTCCACTGGCGACCACAAGTCTGTTCTCTATGTCCGTGAGTCTGTTTCTGTTTCATAGATAGGTTCATTTGTGTCATATTTTAGATTCTACATATAAGTGATATCATATGGTATTTGTGTTTCTCTTTCTGACTTTCTTCACTTAGTATGATAGTCTCTAGTTGCATCCATGTTGCTGAAAATGGCACTATTTCGTTATTTTTTCCAGCTGAGTAGTATTCCATTGTATATATGTACCACATCTTTATTCATTATCTGTCGATGGACATTTAGGTTGCTTCCATGACTTGGCTATTGTGAATAGTGCAGCTATGAACACAGAGGTGCAGGTATCTTTTTGAATTAGGGTTTTGTCTGGATATATGCCCAGGAGTGGGATTGCTGGATTGTATGGTAATTCTGTTTTTAGTTTTTTGAGGAACCTCCATACTGTTCTCCACAGTGGCTGCACCAACTTACATTCCCACCAACAGTGTAGGAGGGTTCCCTTTTCTCCACACCCTCTCCAGCATTTGTTATTTGTAGAGTTTTTAATGACAACCATTCTGACCCGTGTGAGGTGGCACCTTATTGTAGTTTTGATTTGCATTTCTCTAATAATTAGCGATGTTGAGCATCTTTTCATGTGCCTATTGGCCATTTGTATTTTTTCTTTGGAGAAATGTCTATTTAGTTCAGACAGAATTTTTAATTTTAATTATCTTGAACTTATTCATACATATTGGATAAATGCCTGTATTTCTTTTCCAGTATAAGTTGGAGTTTTAAAGAATAAATTTATTGGGGAGTTCTGAGTAGCTGAGGCAATAGTGACTGCATAAATCTGAAACATTCAACGTATCCCCCAAGTAAAATAAAGAGGAATAAGAAACATAAACAAAACCATGTGAAACCAATGTCCTCAGCATAACCAGAAGACAGAGAGGGATTGAATATCAAATCCCTGTAATTAGGAAAAGAAGCCCCAAAGGCAGTGAGCTGAGTCCCACACTCTTCAAGTCCTTGCAGAGAGTAAGTGCAGTTCACAGAGTAGAGGGGGCCTGGCTGTGGGTCTGAACTTGATCTAAAGACACTGCTGGAAAGAGGAAGTCTTAGCACGAAAATGGAAAGTTTTCTGGTAGACATCAAAGTACTTGCTACAGAGAAGAGACGTAAAAGCATGCCCGGGATGTGGGGAAGCAAAACCTTGAAAGGTAAATGCTCTGGGAAGAGTGAGGGGTTAACAGAAGGGAGAGGTGCTCTGTGAATGCTACACAGCGGAGAGAGAAGGAAGCAAAGGGAATCCGAGGTCCTGCAAGAAAAAAAAATCAAAAGACATGCACTCCTTCCTTCCATGGCCACCTCCACAGAGAGAAAATAATCCGTTCAGTAGAGAACCATACTTCATTACACTGAAGGAAACAGAAAGGGGTAGTTGTAACTGAGTATCTTATAAACGCCACTAAATCCCCAGCCCTGGCTACATAAATGCAGAAGCAGGGACAATCTTTATCTAGACAAAACCTACTATAAAAGGGAAATAAAACATGGAACTCCAAACGATCCATGAGCATAAGATCAGTTAAAAAGATATGAATACAAAGATAACATCTAGAACAAAAATGTAAACTGTCATAAATGCCAAAATAAATAAAATAGAAATAAAAGAGCAAAGGGGCTTCCCTGGTGGTGCAGTGGTTGGGAGTCTGCCTGCCGATGCGGGGGATGCAGGTTCGTGCCCCGGTCCGGGAGGATCCCACATGCCGTGGAGTGGCTGGGCCCGTGAGCCATGGCCGCTGGGCCTACGCGTCCAGAGCCTGTGCTCCGCAGTGGGAGAGGCCACAGCAGTGAGAGGCCCGCGTATCGCAAAAAAAAAAACAAACGAAATAAAAGAGCAAAGAAAACACATCGGTTAAACAGCAAAACAACAAATACAATATGCACAATAATTATGAGGTTCAAATAATGTATTATTTCAACAAATGGTACTGGGAAAATTGGATGTTCACACGCACAAAGGCAAATTTAGACCTCTTTCACATCATTTACAACAGTTAATTCAAAAATGGATCATAGATCTAAATGTAAGGTCTAAAACTATGGAATGTTTAAAAGACATTTTTAAGGAAAAGGTCTTTGTGACCTTGGGGTAAGCAAAGATTTCTAAGATAAAATACCATACACACAACCTACGAAAGAAAAAAAATGAAAATTGGACTTTATTAAAATTAAAAACTTTGGCACTTCAAAACACACCAGTATGAAAACAAAAAGACAGTCCACAATGTGGAAGAAAATATTTGCAAATTATGTTTGACAAAAGCTTTATATTCCAGGATCTATAAAGCATTCTTACAACTCAATAATAGTACAAATAATTAAAAATGGACAAAATGTTTGAATAATTTCTCCAGAGTAATGTATGATGACCAATAATCACATAAAAAGATGATGGACGCCATTAGTCATTAGTGCAATGCAAATTAAAATCACAACCACTTTAAACACACACACTGCAATGGCTTTAATCCAAAAGATGATAACAGCAAGTGTCGGCGGGGATGGGAGACACAGGAAACCCCCATCCTGCTGGTGGGAAGATCAGTGGTGTAGCTACTTTGGACAAAGGTTTGGCAGTTGATTAGAAAGTTAAACATGTATTCCCCGTAAGAATACATGTTAGAATTGCCCGTATTCCCAGTACTACTCTTAGGTATCCATCTAAGAGAAAAGACAATATATGTCCATACGAAGTCTTGTGAGAAGTCTTGTATGGGAATGTTTATAGTGGCATTATTCATAATAGCCGAAAAGTGGTAATGACCCCAATTTCCATCAACTGGTGAATAGATAAGGAAAATGTGGTGTGTCCATACAATGTTTCTTTGTTGGAAAAGAAAGAGGAAAGATGTACTGGTACTTTTAGTATAACATGGATGAATCTCAGTAATATTATTCGGAGTAACAACAGCAACAGCAACAAAAAACAACAGTTGAAGAACACACATACTGCATGGTCCTATTTCTATGAAACATCCAGAAAAGGTAAATCTATAGAGATAGGAAGTAGATTGGTAGTAGCCTCTACTAAGGGTGGGAATAGTGAGTGAGTTCAAATGGACAAGCAGTTTTGGGGGTAATGGGAATGCTTTAGAACTGTATTGTGACATTGATTAGATAGCTCTGAAGTTTACTAAAAATCACTGAATTTTACACTTAAAGTGTGTGAATTTATGATGTGTAAATTATACCTTGATAAAGCTGTTAAAAAATAATATGACAGGATTTATACCAAATATATCAGTCTTATCAATACAGGTGAATGGGTTTAACTCATTGTGTAAGAGAAAATGATTTTCAGTTTGCTTCAGAAAGCAAGTCCCAAATATATGCTGAAAGCAAGAGACTTACCTAAACAAAAAGATTCAACGATGGTGAAAATAATGACACATACTAAGTCACTGGAAATAAAAATGAAGTCAGGGTAGCAATACTTTCATCAGACCTAGTAGAATTCCAAACACAAAGTATTAAATGTAAAAAAGAACACATTTTACTGCTAAAAGTCATAATCCACAATGAAGTTATAATAATTATGAATATTCATTTTCCAAACAGTAAAACAATCACCTTTAAGAGGCAAAAGCTACAAGAGATTCAAAGAGACTTGTATGGAAAAGGAAGACGCTAAGACATCACTCCCAGTATGAGATAGATGAAGGGGTGCAGACACAAGTTAGAACACAGAAGACCTAAGCAACATAGTCAATAAGGTAGATTTTTGGATATATTGTAATTTACACCCTGATAATCATCAACACATATTCATGTAAAACACACATGAAATGTTAACAATAACTGACCACTTGTTAGGCTGCAGAGGAAACAATGGTAAGTTCCATGGAGTAGGAATATTACGAAGAACACTCTGATCACAATGCAACACAAGTATTAACAAACAAAAGGAGCCCCTTCCATCAAGATTTAAAGCCTATGAATCCTTTTTTAAATGCATTTTGTGGAAGTATACTTGATTTACAGTGTTCTGTTAATTTCTGCTATGCAGCAAAGTGATTCAGTTAAACATATAAATTTATATACACACACACACTCTTTTTCATATTCTTTTCCATTATGGTTTATCCCAGGATACTGAATATAGTTCCCTGTGCTCTACAGTAGGACCTTGTTGTTTATCCATCCTATATATACTAGTTTGTATCTGCTAATCCCAAACTCCCAATCCATCCCTCCCCCATCCCCTTTCCCCCTTGGCAACCATAAGTCTTTTCTCTACGTCTGTGAGTCTGTTTCTGTTTCCTAGGTAAGTTCATTTGTGTCATATTTTAGATCCTGCATAGAAGTGATATTATATGGTATTTGTCTTTCTCTTTCTGACTTACTTCACTTAGTATCAACATGGTAATCTCTAGGTCCATCCATGTTGCTGCAAATGGCATTATTTCATTCTTTTTAATGGGTGAGTGGCATTCCGTTGTATATGTAAACCACACTTTCTTTACCCATTCATCTGTCGATGGACATTTAGATTGTTTCCATGTCTTGGCTATTGTGAATAGTGCTGCTATGAACACAGGGGTGCATGAATCTTTTTGAATTATGGTGTTGTCCAGATATATGCCCAGGAGTGGGATTGCTAGATCATATGGTAGTTCTATTTTTACTTTTTTGAGGAACCTCCATACTGTTTCCCATAGTGGCTGCACCAATTTACGTTCCCACCAACTGACTGCCATTTCTTACTGCGGCGCTTTCCTGCTGCTTTTGACATGGGCCTGACCCCAGCAGAAGACCCAAACTGGTGTTGCTCCAATCTGAAAATTGACTTTTTTTTTTTTTTTTTTCGCGGTACGCGGGCCTCTCACTGTCGTGGCCTCTCCCCTTGCAGAGCACAGGCTCCGGACACGCAGCCTCGGCGGCCATGGCTCACGGGCCCAGCCGATCTGCGGCATATGGAATCTTCCCGGTTCGGGGCACGAACCCGTGTCCCCTGCATCGGCAGGCGGACTCTCAACCACTGCGCCACCAGGGAAGCCCTGAAGGTTGACTTTTGATCTTGGGAAGGGTCACAGGTGACCTCTAAAGCCAGCTGAACTGGGTGATTTCTCAGAGAACACACCAGAACTAGTGAAGGTGAGGGGATGCCAGTGGAAGGTGCCAAACGTGGGGTAGAGCCCTGTTAATTCTTGGATGCAGGAGAATTCAAACCAAAATTACAGTATTCATAAAAAACGACAGTGAAAACACTTCGTATCAAATCCTCTGGTTCATATCTAAAAGCATGATCAGAGGAAAAGGTAAAGCCTTAAATATCTTTATAAATAAAAATAAAAGGATGAAAATAAATGACTTAATTTTCCTTCTCAAAAAGTTGGAAAAGGAACCACAAATAAACCAAGACAATTGAATGAAACAAGAGAGATGAAGCAGAAATAAACAGTCTAATATCATGTGAAGAAAATGATATCAAACTCCAAGTGGGAATTTTTTCTGTTAATTCAATGTTGGTTTAATATTGGAGAACCCCTTACTATAATACAATATATATTAATAGATTTAAGAGGAAAATGCATGGTTTTATCTTTAGGTACTGAAGAAGTCTCTTAGAAAATTTGATAATTTGTCCTGATAAAAAAACTCAAGAAAGTAGTAACTGATAGATAGTGATCAATCCCTTCCAAAGCAAATATAAAACACACATTTACAAAGTTATTATTGCAACATCGTTTGTAATTATAAAATATTGGAAACAACCTAAATGCTCCTACACAGGAGAGCAGCTGAATAATCCCTGACATGTGCAAACCATGAAGTATTTACTATACAGCTTTAAAAAATAATGAGAAAGATTTCTGTAAACTGGTATGGAATCATATCCAGGGTATGTTATTAAGTGGGGGAAAAAAAGCAAAGTGCAGGGCTTCCCTGGTGGCGCAGTGGTTGAGAGTCCGCCTGCCGATGCAGGGGACACGGGTTCGTGCCCCGGTGCGGGAAGATCCCACATGCCACGGAGCCACTGGGCCCTTTTGCCATGGCCGCTGAGCCTGCGCGTCCCAAGCCTGTGCTCTGCAAGGGGAGAGGCCACAACAGTGAGAGGCCCGCGTACCGCAAAAAAAAAAAAAAAAAAAAAAAAAAGTGCGGAAGAATGTAGCATGCCATTGTTTGCATAAAGGGGGGATAGGAAAATAGACGTGCATTTGTTCATTTGTGAAACAAACGCCACACACGAAGGGTAATCCAGAGACCACCGGAACTCGTTCCTGCCTGAGTGAAAAGAACTGGGTGAAAGAACAGGAAGGATGGGGGTGGGGATGACACACCTCCACGTCCCTCTTACTGTGCAGACCTCTGGATCCATGTTCATATTTCACTACTCCAAAAAGGAAATCAGTAAAGTCAACAGGGATGGAGTGTGGGGCAAGCTGGAGTGGAACACAGAGAAAGTAAAGTGACTTGTTTTCCGAGATGAAGACCACACCCTCCCGAGGGCAGGGGAGGGGCACGCAGTGGGGGACTCGCCGGGTGACTTCTGAACACAGCATCCTTAAGGACAAAGAACTCTAACCGTGTCTGAACTCTAGTCAGCGGGCTTATTTCTCGCAGAGGCATGAGTTAGCAATTCTAAAGCTATTTTGTTCAATTCCAGGGCTAAGCGTCAGGGAATATGGTGTGAGTCATGATGCTGGAGAAGAGAACTGCAGGCAGGGGAAGACGAGGTGAAGGAACTGGGGGGAACCTGGGCGAATGTAGACAGGTCTGCTTTGAGCGGTGAAGCTGGCGGTTGCCCGTGGGGTTTGTGGCTGCCGCACCACACAGCCCTTTACCGGGCAGCGGGGGGCTGGTGGATCCTATGCTGGTGCTTGTTGAACAACAGGGCAAAGACGCTGGCAGGAGCTGTACAGGCTCCCAGGGTTCAAATCCTGACCCCGCCCGGACTACCACTGAGAATGCTAACATCTCCGCACTTCCGTTTCCCTGTCTGTGTTCTGGACACAGAACCTGACAACAGGGGAGGATAAATGGGTAAACATACGTGAGATGCTCAGCACGGTGTCTGATCCTGGGTGAAGTTCTTCATCCATGAGCTTTTATTATTATTGCTTTTCCTCTCTTTTTTTTGGAAAATCAGTGTTCTTAATTATTCAAGGGCAAGAACAAGTGTTTGGGTTGCTGCGTGGAAAACCAGCTTTGTTTTTCTCTTTCCAAACTGCTACCTTTGGGACCCTAGCCAGGCCCCTCCCCGGATCCTGGGAAATCTCAGCAGAGCTGTTTGCAGGAGCCTGAACTCATGTCTCAACGTGATGGTGGTTTGTTTTTTTTGCGGTACGCGGGCCTCTCACTGTTGTGGCCTCTCCCGTTGCGGAGCACAGGCTCCGGACACGCAGGCTCAGCGGCCATGGCTCACGGGCCCAGACGCTCCGCGGCATGTGGGATCCTCCCGGACCGGGGCACGAACCCGTGTCCCCTGCATCGGCAGGCGGACTCTCAACCACTGCGCCACCAGGGAAGCCCCTGATGGTGTTTTTGAAGGGCAAGACTATTTTCCTTGAGGACATCCATGTCAAAAGGCTGAGTGAGAAGGTAAATTTGAGACCTCAGGCCTGGCAGCTGACAAGCCAATTCTGAGTGTGTTTGGGCTGCAGCACACAGAGGGCAGACGCTATTAGGACCAGGCAGCAGCAGGGGCAGCTGTGGGGCGGGTGCGGGTGGAGGCTGGGGTCTCGTTTCCCTAGTCAGTGAAAAATGAGGGACAGCCGACAGCATGGAGCTGCTGACTTCCTGCGTGCTGAGCACCGTTTCCCACCTCTGCACAGACCCTGCCCTTGTGGTTTGAGACATGGAAACACACCCTTCCCACCCAGGCTTTCCCTCCTGAGAAGCATCGTGGCAGGTCCTTGCGGATTAAAATAGCAATCAAGAAATGATCAGAATTTGGGGAGAATATCTTCCTCAGCCTTACCACGCAGATACAGGCACTGTCTGCATTTTCAGCTACTTCAGTCATTTTTTGCTAACAAGGCTGTTTTATTTTCCTTACATAAAAATAGCTGAACTTAGGTATACTGCTTAAATTCCTGTTCTAATCTTGTAGTATTTTATCATAAGCATTTGACAATGCTATTGCCGAGTTTACAAGACCCTTATTTAAAAAATAACATTTGTTAATTTCACAAGCACGGCTTTAACAGTTTTACTGAGGTCTAATTGATATACGATAAACGAACACATTTAAAGCATACGGTTTGATGTTTTGGCAGGTGTATATACTTTTTTTTTTTTTTTTTTTTTTTGCGGTACGCGGGCCTCTCACTGTTGTGGCCTCTCCCGTGGCGGAGCACAGGCTCCGGACGCACAGGCTCAGCGGCCATGGCTCACGGGCCCAGCCGCTCTGCGGCATGTGGGATCTTCCCAGACTGGGGCACGAACCCGTGTCCCCTGCATCGGCAGGCGGACTCTCAACCACCGCGCCACCAGGGAAGCCCAGGTGTATATACTCTTGAAACCACCACTACCACATGCCCATTGGCGATCCCTCTCTCCCACCCTCCGAAGCCCTCTCCTGCTCTTAGGCATCCACTTACCTGCTTTCTGTCACCGAATCTTCTCATTTTATAAAAAAGGAACCATAGGGTATGTATTCCTTCTTGTCCAGCTTCTTGCAATCAGAGTAACTGTTCTCAGGTTCACTCATGCTGTTGAGAGTGTCAAGAGTTCATCCTTTTCATCGCTGAGTCGGATTCCGCAGCATAGACACATCCCATCTGGTCACCTGCTGCGGGGTATTTGCGTTCCAGTTTCTGGCTATTGCAAAGGAAACTGCTCTGAAAATTCACTCACAAGTCTTTTTATGGATGTGCGCTTTCATTTCCTACGAAAAACACCTGTGAGTGGAACAGCTGGTTCCTGGTTAGGCATATGTTTAACCTTTAACCTTTGACGAAACCGCCAAAATGTTTTCCAAAGTGGTGGCACCGTGTTGCATCCCCTCAGCGCTGGACGAGCGCCCCCATTCCTCCAGGCTCTCCAGGGTAGTCTTACTGATTTCAGCTCTTCTAATAGATTGGAGAGGTATCTCACTGTGGTTTTAATTTGCATTTCCTCCATGACCCATGATGTGGAACATCTTCTCCTGTGCTAATTTGCCATCTCTGCCTCTTCTCTGGTGGAGGGTCTGTATACCTTTTGCTCACTTTTTTTGATTGTTGAGTTTTGTATCATATTTTAGATGCCACATATAAGTGGTATCGTATGGTCTTTGTCTTCCTCTTTCTGACTTACTTCACTCAGTATGACAATCTCTGGATGCATCCATGTTGCTGCAAATGGCAATGTTTCATATTGTTTATGGCTGAGTAATATTCCTGTGTGTGTGTGTGTGTGTGTGTGTGTGTGTGTGTGTGTATACACACACATACATACCACATCTTCTTTATCCATTCATCCTGTCGATGGACATTTAAGTTGTTTCCATGTTTTGGCTATTGTGAATAGTGCTGCTATAAACATCAGAGTGCATGTATCTTTTTGATTTATAGTTTTGTCCAGATACATGCCCAGTAGTGGGATTGCTGGGTCATATGGTAGTTCTATTTTTAATTTTTTTGAGGAACCTCCATACTGTTCTCCATAGTGGCTGCACCAACTTACATTCCCACCAATGGTGTAGGAGGGTTCCCTTTTCTGCACACCCTCTCCAGCATTTATTATTTGTAGACTTTTTAATGATGGCCATTCTGACCAGTGTCAGGTGGTATCTCATTGTAGTTTTGATTTGCATTTTTCTAATAATTAGCCTTGTTGAGGATATTTTCATGTGCCTCTTGGCCATGTGTATGTCTTCTTTGGAGAAATGTCTGTTTAGGTCTTCTGCCCATTTTTTGATTGGGTTGGTTGTTTGTTGTTGAGCTGTATGAGCTGTTTTATATTTTGGAAATTAAGCCCTCATCGGCCACATCATTTGCAAATATTTTCTCCTTGATGTTTGGAGAGTTCTTTGTGTATTCTGGATACGAGTCCTTTTTTTTTTTAGATATATACTTTGCAATATTTTCTCCAGGCTGTGCTTTGCCTTTGCATTCTCTTGACAGTGTGTGTGGAATAGCAGACATTTTAAGTTTTGATGAGGTCCCATTTATTGATTTATTATTTCATAGATTGTGCTTAGAGTGTCATATCTAAGAAATCTTTGTCTAACTCAAGGTCACAAAGATTTTATCTTATGTTTCTTTTGAAGTGTTGTGATTCTAGGTCTAGTACCCAATTTGAATTAATGTCTGTTTAGAGTATGATGTGTAGATTGAAGGTCTTTGTATTTTTTTGCATATAGCTATCCAGTTGTTCTAGGACCATTTTTGGAAAAGATTACCTTTCTCTGTTGAATTGCCTTTGCATCTTTGTCAGAACTCGGTTGTGTTGTCCATATATGTGTGGATCTGCTTCTGGCATCTGTTTTGTTCAGTTGATCTGATTGTCTACCTTTGTGCCAATATTGCACTATTTTAATTATTATTACTTTATGATGGCTTGAAATCAGGTAACCTGAGTCTGATGGTTTACAAAACATTCTTTTGTTGTCACGAACGTAGTTCAGCAGTTCCCAATCCCCAGGATATGATAGTTCCCAATAGTTCCATAGTTCCCAATCCCCAGGACATGATTCTCACTCTTTCAGGCTGCAGAATTTCATCATGAGCCACATGTTAGCGTGTTCTGTGTTTCTGAAGGAGAGCGTGAGCCTGACTCCGGCTCAGGTTGGAAACGCGAGGCCGCAGGTTGCAAGCGTTCATCCCTTTGCAGCTGGTTGTGAGATGCACAGCCCGCTGATGTTGGCTCCCTGTTAGATCAGTTCTCGGTCAGGTTCTGCAACTGGAACCCGTGGATCCCGAGAGGTTCTGGAAAGCCTTTCAGGGTTGTGAGATGGACTCTAACCTGGGGGACCACTCATCACCGTGCCCGCTTTACCCACTGCAGCCCATGATATGGAGGAATCCATATTTTATGGATTTAAGGAATCCACTTTTATTTGAAACTCGGCTTCACACGTTTGAGACCCAGAGATCCAGGCTTCTCGGGCCTGGACGTAAGGGGACATTGCTCTTCCCTTCATGCTACCGGCAGGACCTCGGACCTCCCGCAGTGCAGGCTCAGGGGGCAGTGTGCAGCTGACCTCTCCCCTATCCCCGGCGCCTGGTGGGCACGGCTCTGCTGGAGACCTAACGTGTGCTTCTCAGAGATGAGAGGGAGGCCCTTTGCGATGCTGCTTCCCACTTTCCATTGTTTGGGACCAGAAGGTGGCATGTCGGTGGACACCAATGTCACTTCTTAATGTACCCTTGACATTCTCTTTTTGAAAAACGCTTGGATAATAAGTAATTATTGAATGAAATGACGTCCACATATTAAGAGCGCCCTGTGCTCTGGGCTTTGTCACCGGTGCCTCTGGTGCGTCCTCTCTGCACCCCTGTGGGGTGGGGGCCAAGCGTCCTGCTGCGAAGCACACTCTGGCCTCCAGAGCCTGGGTTCTTGCCACTGAATGCTTCCGAGGTCCTATGGTAGGAGCAGCTCTTTTTTCATTTGTGTGTTTTCATGGTTACTTAAAGCAAACTAAGAAATCTCATTTCAAGACATTGGCTCAGATAGCCTTCACATGAATTTTTTAAAAATCAGAATGAATTTAATATGGTTCAGGAAGGTTTTTTTTGAGTGTCTTGGGGACGGAGGAGACACCTGGGTGTGCCAGTCTCGGGCTGAGGGGTGAGCCATTCCGTACGAGGCTGACCTGTAAGGGCACACACGTGGCGGCGTGTCTGTCTGTGCTCGATTCTAGAGGGACGCAGACGTGGATGCAGCTGAAGGGGCATCTCTGTGGAGGTGACAGATGCCAGGCAGGAATTCCCACCGCGCTGCAGCTCTTCCTTCTGGGCGGTGTGACCGTGGACGCTTGGGTGTCCCTCGTCCGTGGTGGCAGGGGAAGTGTGTGGGACGACCAAGGGGATTGTAAGTGGCTCTGAGGATATAGGGGAGGTGGGGGAGGGAGCCATGGGGCCAGTGGGTGGCCGGGGCTATAGGTCCTGCCCTGATGTGTCTGGAGGCTCCTCCAGAGAGGGTCCTCCCATGGGAATAACAGCAAAGTGTACTGGGCCCCGAGCATCCGTCACCTCTTCTACTCCTCCCAGCACCCCAGAGGTAGGTACCCTACTATCCTCATCTTTGGGATAAAGAGACCAAGGAATCAAGAGGTTATTGGGGTGCCTGCATCACAGCACTGGTCAGTGGTGAGTTAGGCCCAAGCCTGGGCTCTGGGTGTCACTGTCGTCCAGGGGGCCAGGGTGGCGTCAAGCAGACACTCCCAGTGTTAAAAATCAGGAAACCAAGAAAGCTAGTGCTTTTCCTCAAGCAAAATGATGGAAAATGCTTCCGATCTATGCATGAAAAGAGGCATAATTTTGTTACAAGATAAGTAGAGACAATGTGCCAGATGCTTTTCTTAGAGCCCAAATTGTCTCATTTCTTAGTCAAAACGTGTCTTTTCCATTCATATCTTGATGTGATAGTGTTATTACCTCCCTTTAATTTCTCTCACATGTATCCTTTTAAGAAGCTGTCACCTTTATTCAAAGTAGAGTGGGGTGTGCACTCTTATTTCGAGAAGCCAATCACTTAAGGTAAAAAGCCAGCACTTGGGAGACAGACAGAGATGGCACCTGGGTAATTACGGTCCAGGGCGGAGAGAACCGATTTTTCTGCAGAGAGGGGTAATTGAAATGTTTAGTTTTTACCCTGAGCCTTCGCGGAAGTGTCTGATGTTACTGCCCCTTAGACGAGGCCCCTGCTGTCCTTGGTAAGGGTTAGAAGGCCATCTTATTTGAGGGTGTGTGCCTTTTACATTTCCTGTATGTTGAAATAAACTCTAGTTTCTTTTTGTGCATTCATGGACTTCTACATCAGAGCCCACATGGGAGAGCGTTGAACCTCTGCTGTTGAATATTTAAGATGTCAGCTTTGGGAGGCTATTGAGATAACAGTACAGAAAAAAACTCGTTCTATGTGAAACCGGTTTGTCAAGACTTGCTTTAAATAATTGCTGTTAGGTCAAATGGGATGCCAGTTAAATTAAATAAAGCTGCAGGATGAAGACTAGATGTGATAAAATTATTATTCTCTCGCCTTTACAGTTCTGTATAGGCATGGAGAGATGCCAGTTAGAGCGTCAGGGAGTGGAGGGATTTGTGTCTGTTAAAATTAAGATTGTGTAGAACTGGACAAAACATCTGTTAAACTGTGATTAGTCAAATTCCCCAAATTTCATTTGGACTGGAGCTAAAAGGACATGTTTGCCAAATAATGAACAAGACAGATGCCCCAATTACATGATCATGTTTGTAAGAACAGTTGACTTAAAGTCAGAATGTCATCAGATAAAATGAAAATGAAGTGACACGTCGCCCCACTTATCACCTTCGGAAGCAGCCATGTATCTTCTGGTCTGACTGCAGTGTTTTCATTGCTGATCATATTTTTGACTGCAGTCTCCCAGTAACCACAGATCTGACCCGTAACATGAAATAAATACACAAAAGCAATGCACGTTTCCATAACATTTAAACTAGTAGAATCCACGTCCAAGTTCCATGAAATGGACACCAAGAGACCCAGGCAGCTCACGTTGCCAACATTTTAACTCCAAACTCTAAGCGTGGGGTGTGAGCAACGTTCAGATCGGTGCCCGAGCCTTCCTCCGTGGTGATGCTCACCGTGGGACTCAGAGAGGAACTTTTTAGAGGAGGTGTGTGCACCTGATGCCCTTGTTTCTCAGCCCCACCATCTGTGGACGAGGCCGTGGGCTCCTGGCCTGGCTCCAGCACCAGAGAGAGAGCCCTGGGGCCACTCGTGGGGGTCCAGGGAGCCTGGGCCTCTGTCTCTGAAGTGGCCCTGATGATGGATCACCTCCTGGACGCTTAGCCTGGGCCTGCAGCCGGTTAGGTGCTCCGTGAAGCTCACCTGCTACTTGCACTGCATCCCCAAAGTTTTCAGCATCACGGCGGGCTTCCGAGTTGTCCCTGCGGCCTCAGCACATGGCCTGGAGTTGGGTTTTATTTGGGAAGGTGTGAGAATAGAGATCACTTGAGTGCAGGTATTTTCACCTTGTTCTCGCTCCTCGCCCACCCTCCGGAACTTTCCCTGGACGTCCAGCAAAGGCGCCTGAGGGGGTTGATCCGTGGCAGGCAGGGCCGGGGGGGCCGTGGATGCCGGCTGGTTCAGGAAGAGAAGCGGCTGCTTTTCATCTTCCCAAACGCCCACGGGCCGGGACGGCCTCTTGGCGTGCACCGGGTTGGAAGGCGGCATCCGGCACGCTGGGTGCTGCAGATCGGATTCCTCCCTCGTGCTGGGGAAGGAGGGGGGGGCAGGAGGGGTGGGCAACCGACGTGGGAGTCTGAACAAGCTTCCGTCGTGACAGAGCGCTCCTGTGGGCTTCCCTGGGCCCGCCGACGAGGGCACCAAACGTTCTTGTGGTTTGATTGGAAAATCGTGGCTAATATGATGATAAATTAAATTTAAGAGATGTCACCGGTCTTGCGCCTCAGTGAATGATTTTTCAAAGTTGTGTTGTGTAATGATTATCAAAGTAATGTATGCTTGCTGTGGGAAATAGCGTAGAATTCAATTTTAAAAATAGTAGAAATGTAGTAAATATTCATGAACACCCCCACTGCTCCCCCCAGCACCTGGCTCTCTGCCCCTAGAGAAGAGCACTGTTGGCAATTATCTTTGTTCTTTACTTTAAAATAAATACAGCCCACGTTACGGTAACAGAGGCCTCCTGTGGGAGCCGCTTGGACCCGTCGCTGTCCAGGGTGGGGAGGACCCTGGGCACAGCCTCCTGCAGCCCCACACACTGGGGCACCCTACTGGCCCCGCTTGCTGGCGCGGGTGGGACCAGCAGGCGTCCTCACTCCCACACTGAGCTTTCTCCTCCATCCTGATGCACGAGGCCCACCCGAGCGCCTCTCCCTGTCTCCGGTTCCAGAAGAGGTGGCGGAAGGAAGGAGCCTGTCACTTTCTGGCATGGACAGGATTGTAAACACAAGAATGTTCCATGCAGTGGACTGCAGAGAATGTCCCAGCCTCTCCCCACAGCTACTGCCCCCTGTATCCGCCAACCTTGCCTCAGTCACAGGGCCAGTAGCTGCAGAGGCAGGACCAGCTCAGGACCGCTGGCCTCCAAACCCTCTCCTTCTGCCTGCCAGCCTGCCTGCCATTACTAAGTGCTGTGGTTCCTTTTGGGGAGGTTTCTTCTTGGATAATACCCCTTGTTACCTGACCTCAGGTGCAGTGGAATGACAGGTGGCACACAGATAGCAACCATTAGGAGTGTTCATATAGCACTTCATATTTTCCAAAGCATTATTCTATCATGGGGTAGACAGTGCTCTATCAGAAAGACAATTCTGAGAAAAGAAAGGGGGCTGGGGAGAGTAGTTGTGCCTGGGGAATCGGGAGGGCTTCCTGGAAGAGGTGCCCTGGGATTGATTTTTTTTTTTTTTTTTGGCGGTACACGGGCCTCTCACTGTTGTGGCCTCTCCCGTTGCGGAGCACAGGCTCCGGACGTGCAGGCTCAATGGCCATGGCTCACGGGCCCAGCCGCTCCGCGGCATGTGGGATCCTCCCAGACCGGGGCACGAACCCGTGTCCCCTGCATCGGCAGGCGGACTCTCAACCACTGCGCCACCAGGGAAGCCCCCCTGGGATTGATTTTAAGGGAAGTCTTCACCCTTCTTTAGAGGGACCAGGATCATGGCTTTTCCTTCCCTCTGAGGTATCAGAATTAGATTAAGGCTCAACTTTGTTTTTTTTAAACATATTTATTTTAAAACTATGTCAGGGGATGTGTTTTAATTACAGGCATTTGACAACTTTTCAGAAAATGGGAATTAAAGTACGTTTATTTCGAGCTCACTTGGCTAAGTGAACCAACTCTGGTTTCATGCCCTGTTTCCACAAAGTGGTGCTTCTGCTTCCCTTGGTAGCCTCAGACCTTCAGGGCTACGGGGAGTGAAGCCCTGGGCTGCATTCGGAGGTAATTAGATGGAGAGAAATTACCCAGGCTACTTTGGTGTTGGCCAGAGCCCCGGATATGTGTTAAACTGTGATAATCAACTGCATCTTAATTGCCTCTGCAGTAAGTTGACAGGTGATTAATATTATGAATGTAGCATTTGTGTGGAGAAGGATGGTGGCCAGGAGAATTTAGGGACCCAAAGTCAGGCAGCGGGGAGCCCAGCCTAACTGCATGTCTAGAGGCACCTTTTAGTTACTGTTGCCACTCCGTTCTCCGCCAAGTTTTATTCTTTATTTACTTCTTTGATCTCAGAGGGTTCCCTCCATCTGTGCCTGGGGTTCTGACTGTATCCCCGCAGGACCCCTTCCCTTCCACTGCGTCCACCCCAGCCAGAATCGGTGCGTCGCCTCTCTCCTTTTCCTGAAATTCCCCAAAGAGTTATTCCTTCCACGGCGCCTACAGAGGTGAAACTCTGTTTCTCTGCTCTGTCCAGGAGGACCACCTGGTCAATTAATTGGTTCAAGACCAGGACAGGCTCTTCATTTCACAGTCAGTAAATGAGTGGGGAGCCCCCCTCCACCCCTCCCCCCCAGCACAGAATGAGGACAAAATGCACTTATGGAAGAGTGATGTGAGCTCCGGTCGCCACGAACCAGCGTGTGCTTCTGGAACCTGTTCTGCGGCCCTCTGATTGGGAAGGGATGGACGATTCAGGCTGTCGTGAGTTAGGACACATCTCTGCCGGGAGCAATGGCCCTCGTGTCCCTGTGTGTTGCCCCTCGCCCGGGCCCCCCAAGGTTCTGAGTGAGCCGAGAGCGTCCCTCGGGCAGGACTTCATACCAGTTGCTGAGAATCTTCAGCTCCTTTGTCTGCAGTTGCTCAGACCTCAGACCTAAAGGCAGGGAGCCATCCGCTGTAGCTGTAGCTCTGGCCGCTGGCTGGACCCGGCTCCGCCAGGCTCCACATTCTTCTGTGGAGACCCTAACTGGCCTGCCCCCTTTCTGCACAGGAACCTCTGAGGCGGAATCACAGCCTTGTGGGCACTCCCTGTGTCCCTTCCCTGACCTCTGTCCCCACGGCCCTTCTCGCCTTCGGGCACGTTCATGGCATGCCCTAAACGTGACCCTCATGACCACAGGGCTTTGCCTGGGCTGCTCACTGCCGGCTCTGGGGCCTCCAGGACCTTTCCTGGCACAGAGCAGTCACCCCATAAAAATGATGAAACATTATTTTATAAGGCAGAGCCCATGGCTTCTGTTCTGCTGCCCGGTCCACCCAGACTCTTTCCAGACTGTGTGAGAGCACAGCAACCTTGGGTCTCTGCGGAGGGGCAGTTTCTAACTGGCCTTGCTGGGGACACCTTCCTCACCGCGGAGGAGACTTACTTCCTGTGGGGCGTCCATCTCCCCCTCCATCCCTGCTGGTCCAGGCCACCAGTGCCCTGTCAACCGTTGGGTGCCACCCGTCCTCTTCCTGCTGCCCTGCTTGTCCTGAGGCCACTGCTCAGGAGCTCAGGCCACACTCTACACACTGATGGGGAAGAAGGAAACAGTGGGAGGCCCTGTCTTGAGCCATCTGAAGTCTCCTCTCCCCACTGAGCTGCGTGTCACGGTTGTGGGAAGGTAGAAGCTGATCTGCAGCAAGTTACAAGGTTCCTATGATCTGGTTCTACTTCTGTGAAAACAGGGACACATTGTGTGATGTTCTCAGTCTTTCTCCCCCTCCATTTGCTTGACCTGTTTTCTCCGTCCCCCACTGCTCCGAAGGACAGCCCTGCCCCTACCTCTGGGTCGGATTCTCCAGGGGGAACCCTTCGCGCCACATGCTCCGAGAACAGCGGTGCCCCCTGGGGTTGTGGGATGACGTGGCGTTGGCTCCAGTCTGTGCTTGACAGAGAACGGGAGGTGGGGAGGAAATTCCTTCACACTGGTCACATTTTAAAATCCCTTTGGTTTGCTGACCTGTCCTCATCACTTCCTCGTGGCCCTGGTGAGCCGTGTCACGGTCTGAGCGCTCAGCATTTCCCCTCCTGTGCGGCAGGTTCACCACGGACTCTCTAGCTCCTGTGCTTTTCAGTTGTTCTTCACTCAGGAGAAGAGAAACCAGAACAACCTTCTGTCTTGCATCGCAGCCGGGCAGGTTAGCCCTTGGGGGCTGGCGCACAGGCTCCGTGTGGCCATGGAGTGGAGAAGGGCTGGATGTGTCCACATCTGCTTTCCCCCCAATTACGGGCTGACTTAGAGCAGAGCTGGCTGCCAATTAATCCGTAATATGAAATACTTGGAATGCAGATCTAATTTCTTAACTGTCAGCTTTTATTTGCCAATATGGCAGGCCTTTGTTTGTTTCTGTTATAAAACCAAATCCCTAAAACTCTAAGTGCTTAGTATTTTGAAATTTCAATTACCCGCTGTGATTGTATCTCTGTTTACAGACACATGTGCGTGCAGTAGGAGCCGGTGGTAAACAGCAGTGCCCTTTGAAGTGAGGAGAGCTATTTGAACCTCCAGTGAGAGTTGGAGGCAGACGTTTGCTTGAGAAAAATCACTTTCCATAAGCAAGCCGGAGCCTGAGCAGGGCTGCGGGGGGGCTGAGGCCCTTTGGGAGCCTGATGGTGTTCGTTGGGGCAGCAGCCCGGCTGCGAGGTGTGTTCTGAAATCTTTCTGGGCGACAGACCCGTCCATGTGCAGCCACCCCGCTGAGCCTTAAAGGTGCTCCTGGTGACTCAGAGCCAGGGCTCATCAGCCGTCTTGATGGACCCCTAGAATCGTGACTTTTGCATATTATGTTCTAGAAAGCGCAGAAGTGTCTTGAACTGCCAAGAAGCTCTATATTGCTGTGAGGATCTATATGCTGCTTTTGTTTAAAGCAAACCAAGGCTGCACATCTTAAATCTTCACTGATCCAGTGGGCAGCAAACGGCGGTGCCTAATTGCTGCCTACTTTCCTTCACTTAACAAATATTTGTTGAGCTCTGTTCTCGATGCCAAGTGTCCAGCGACAAGCCCGACAGAGCCCTGGTGGACGGGCAGACAGGGACTCCTATCTGCAGACAGTGCTGAGGGTCTGCCGTGTAAGGGTGGGCAGGTGGCATGTGCGGTGGGCGGGAAGCTGCTCTTTCACCCACAGTGTGGACCCGGTTTCCCTAGTAAGGTGATCTTGGAGCATATATTTGAATAGATGTTTGCAAAATATAATGGCTGTACTAACGTCAGATGAATGGACTTTGGGGTCACCCTCCGCTCATCTGGGAAGTGGAGGGGAGGGGCTCAGAGTGGGAGCAGCACAGCGATGCTGGGGGGCTGCCCCGAGGATATGGTTCCAGAGTAGAGAACGGGCGACCCTCGGCCGGGTCAGTTCCTGCCAGTGGACCCACCGCCTTGGGCCGCCTGCCAGTTCTCAGCGGCCCGCCTCCTGCCGCCTCCCACTTCCCACGTCACTGGCACCAGTGCTGCCCACACCGACTCAGCAGTGTCATTGCCGAGCCGAAAGGATCTAGGAGCGGGCGAGGGGGCGGGGGCAGGGGCTGTGAAGAAGGCGCTCCCTGAGCAGAGCCTTTGAAAGAAGACCCTCGGGGCACTGCCTGGCGTGGGGTCTTCCTCTGAATGCAGGGCTGGGCCCTGATGGGGACTCATGTGCTTGGGGGTCAGGGAAGCAATCTGCCTACATCAGGCGGCTGCAGAGAATAGAAAAATGCCCGATCTTCGCATTTTCTTCTAGAATGTACCTTGATGATTGGCAAAGGAGCAGGGCTTTCAGGGCACACAGTCCCTTCCAGGAACGAAGAGGGGGTGACGGCAGGACCTCCCCTGGGCCCTACGTCCTACCCGACTGAGCGGAGCGTGGGCGACGGAGGGTCCCCGTGTGCTCCCCGAAGACTGATCTTTTTATTCTATTGATGGAGCGATTCTGTTCTGCTTTTCCTCTTCTGTGTCTGTTTGTTTTGTTATTTGAAATTTTCCTTAGCAATTTACCAGGACTGGTATATTTCTTTGTTTCACTGTTTCTCCTCTGCGCATAGATCACATGCTTCAGTAGCCTCAGCTGTGAATTTTAATTACGATGCTCAGCTCCAAGGAAGCCTTGCAAAGCAGCCGGTGTCCTTAGCAGTCCAGACCCACGTTCATGGCACAGACAGAGGGGCTGCAGATGTGCGAGGAGATGGAGACCCACGACCAAGGAGGTGTAATCCTACAATCCTCCTCTTGTCCCAACTCCTTTTCTTGAAGATACCTCTGTAGCGAGCAACCAATATGCATAAAATTACTTTTTCGTTTTTTGGTTTTTGGCCAGTAATTGTCCTTTGGTTCTTTAAGGCAATATCAGAAACCCCCAGTTGCTTTTAAAGGGGCAGTTATGGGATTTGTAGCTCGACTAAAATGGCTAATGCAGTTCTGTGTTAGGTTACTTCCGTTTGCAAAAATAAGCTTATAGGATGTAAGAAAAACTGGTCTGCTATTACTTAGCTTAGGAAGACTTGCCAGAAGCCAGTGGAATATACCCACGCAGGATTCCCTGGGGCTTGTGCTGCCACTGTTAATGGTGGGTCTGTGTCGTTCAGCACGTAGCCCTTGTGGTCCCTGCTACACTGGACACGTCAGGCCAGGTCTGCATGTGCCCAGGGCCTGCAAGGGGATGGTCCTCTGGCCTCCAACCGGCACCATCCTGCCCAGTGAGACTGTGTCTGCTCCTCCGTCACCTGCAGACAGCACCACGGCTGCATTTTATTTCAGAAGCAAAACTACCGATCTACGATTACATGTAATTATTTCGCTGCCGCCAAAAGTGAAAGGGGCACCGAGACCTATAGGGGCTTGAAACACATCTCCCTGGGGCCCCCTGTCCCAGGATGGATTTCTAGACTTCCAGGCAGGAAGCCTGCGGCTCTGCCAGCAGATGTCCTTTGTGTCCTGGAAGGGTGGGAGCAGGCCAAGGTGGCCACCCTGGGCGCCCTGGACGCCATGTCTGCCCAGGGTATGGTGTGGCCGCCTCCCGGTCCTGCCTCCGGGGCCGCAGAAGCTGGGGACATTTGCCCCTGGAGGCTGGGACGTGCCTGAGTCAATGCTCTGACGGTGGCTCTGAGCAGGTGTCAGGGACTCCTTGTCAAATTGCATTTGACTTTCTGCTGTGTTCCCCGGGCTGCTGTGCCAGCTCTCTATGCAGATGGGACTGCGTGGCGGTCCTGGGGCTGGTGAGTGAGTCTAGGAAAGCACTTGGGCTGTGCTGACCCTCAGCGAGGAGCACGTAGGCATCGGCTGTGACTGCCCTTCGTCACATCCGCCTAAAGGGATGTCATCCTTTGGAAGGTTATGCGGGAGGCCCTGTCATTCGTGGACGATGACGCTGGGCTTGGAGAGGTTAGCCATTTGCCTTCATCGAGTCTCAGACCTGGGACTGGAGTCCAGGGCCTGGGTCGGTCAGGACTCGGCCGCTCTGTCCTTCTGGCCATCTGTCCCGGCCCCTTCTGCCAAGGCCTCTCTTACCATCCCCACCTCCTCACTTGTGGTCCCTTCACCCTCTGGACTAGGAGCCCCAGGCTGCCCCTGCCCCCGAGCCTTGCCTACTCTGGACGCCTGTGGGAGAAAGTTCTAGAGACCCAGGCATGCCATGCTGCGAAGCTCTGCAGCTCCGAATGTGCCCGGAGAATTCATGGCCGTGTTCAGTTAGGAAGACCTGCGTCCCGGTTCTCTGGGGCCCCTTCCTCCCTTCGAGAGGCACTCTTCCTGGCCCACGGCCTTCTTCCCTCAGGATGCCCGCGTTTGCCCTGGACGCTGACCCTCCCCTCCAGGGATGCCGGGCACCAGAGGGAAGCTCTGTTTGACGGTCACCTTGGGTGTGAGGGAGCCCTTTGCAGTCCAGAGTGGGTTTGACATTGATCTCCTTGGGGTTACCTCCTCCCAAGGTGCAGAAATGAGGTGGGAGGGATTTACATCTATGCCTGTTCTGGAAGCGGGGGAACTTGACAAAATTGGGCTTTTGACACCAGCAGTGAAAGGGCTGTTTCACGGGCGTGTGGGCTGCATCCTTTGGGAGGGAGCCTGTGTGTCCCAGGGGCGGCATCCTCTGGCGACTGCTTCAGAGTGAGGGCACCTCCCAGGGATGCTCTGTGCAGAGGTGGGGGGAGGGGTGTGCCCACGCCCGGGTCCAGGCCCATCTCGCCTGCACTGAGCTGCTGTGTGAGGGGCAGACGCCCAGAAGCACAGCTGACTGGAAACTGAGTCCAAGCTCAGTTCTCATCCTCACACTGTAGGGGAATGAGTTTTCTCAGTTCATAAGCCTGTAAAAAATAGATGGAAAGAGAATCAATCCTTGAGCCCAGACCCCATCTAGCAATAAGTCATGGAGTCATGCAAGGATAAATGAACCATCTGGAAAAATCAACCCCGTCCATTTCATTAAATGATGCACTTCTAATAAAACTGTATTTTTATGCTTAATGTGTATTTATCAAGATATAGATAACATTTATGTCATTTTGATTAGTTGTGCACTAGTAATGTAGAAAAATTCAATCCAGAAGCAGATTATTTTTAACACTTTCAGTCTTATGGTCACTGGAAATATAAAGTGTGCATATATTTCATATCAATATTCTTGTGCAGAGAAGTATGATAGGATGATAAATAACACAATTTCAAGCATAAACACTGATCCTGTTGAGTTAAAATTCCATGGGAGAAGGGGAATGGAAATACAAGTTTAAGAGGAAGAAAACAGGGGCTTCCCTGGTGGCACAGTGGTTGAGAATCCACCTGCCAGAGCAGGGGACACGGGTTCAAGCCCTGATCCGGGAGGATCCCACATGCCGCGGAGCAACTAAGCCCGTGCGCCACAACTGCTGAGCCTGTGCTCTAGACCCCATGAGCCACAACTCCTGAAGCCCGCGTGCCTATAGCCTGCGCTCCGCAACAAGAGAGGACACTGCAGTGAGAGGCCCGTGCACCGCAGCAAAGAGTGGCCCCCGCTCGCCGCAACTAGAGAGAGCCCATGCACAGCAACGAAGACCCAACACAGCCAAAAACAAATAAATAAATAAATAATTAAATTTTTTAAAAAAGAGAAAGAAACAGAAATATGGAAGATTTTTGGCTGTTAAGAAGAACCTGTCTGTGAATTTTTAAAATGGGAGATGCTGGGAGTGGTAAACATTGCCATTTAGATTCCCTGTGAAGCGTTTAATAATGACGTAACAAGTTTCATTGTAAACTATAATATTTACAACATGCCAGAATTTACGTCCTTTCCCACTATTTGAACCTGTAATGGACATTTTTAGAGATCAGCTGCTGGGAAGCAGCCGCATAGCACAGGGAGATCGGCTCGGTGCTTTGCGACGACCTGGAGGGGAGGGACAGGGAGGGTGGGAGGGAGGGGATGTGGGGACATGTGTGTGCATGTGGCTGATTCGCTTTGTTGTGCAACAGAAACTAACACAGTATTGTGAAGCAATTATACTCCAATAAAAATCTATTAAAAATAAATTCCAAGGGGTCCATGAGTGGATGGGTGAGGATGTCCTGCGGGCCCCACGTGCTTCGGCCAAACTGAGGCGGCAGGGAGGTGGGGTCTGAGTGCTGGGTCAAAGGCACCCCTCCCAAAGCACCCACAACCGACGGGAGGTAATTATATTTTAATTGTTTATTTTTAACCACCTTTTTATTTTAGAATAATGTTAGATTTACAGAAAAGTGGCAAAGATACACAGACATATTTAGCACATTCCACACCCAGGATCCCCCTTTGCTAGCATCTTACATTTCTGTGGTACATTTGTCACACCTGAGGCATAGCACTGATATTTATTATTATTAAAGTGCATGTTTTATTCTTATCTTCTTCGTGTTTATCAGCCCCAGGAGGCGACCGTGGGCACCACATTTCATTCAGACTCGAGTCCCCCTTGGCTCCTTTTGGCTGTGACGGTTTCTCGGTGTTTCTGTAGTTTTGATGACTTGACGATTGGAGGAGCGGGGAGCTTGTAGAATGTCCCTCTGCTGGGCATCGTCTGAGGTTTGTCTGGTGGCTGAACTGGGGTGGTGTGTTTCTAGAAGGAAGACACGGAGGAGGTGTCCTTCTCGTCACGTCCTCTCAGGGGCGCGTACTCTCGACACGACGCGTTTCTGCCGATGTTGACCTTGACCACCTGGCCGAGGCCATGTCTGTCAGGTGTCTTCACTGTCCAGTGGCTCCTCCCCTGTCCACACTGTGCTCTTCAGGAGGACGTCGCTCTGTGCGGCCCACACTTAGGGGGAGTCGTGCTTCCCTCCTGGGGGGTGGTGGAGGGTTGATGGAACTTTAAACAGTGTGTTCTTAGGTTTAAGTTTGCCCGTGGGTCCTGAACAGGGTTATGTGTGTGTGTCATGCATGTTTGTGTGCATGTTGTGTTATTATGTGTGTTGGATGGGTTGTGTGTATGTATGTTGTACGTGGTATGTGTAGTGTGTTGTGTTTTGTGTGTTGCACGTGTGTGTTGTACGTGTCTATGGCATGTGTCTGTGTGTGCATATGTTGTGTGTGGGTGTGTTGTGTGTATGTTGTGGTTTGTGTGTGTGAGTTGTATGTTTTGTGTGTTGTGTGTGTGTTGTATGTTTTGTGTGTTGTGCCTGTGTGTTTTGTGTGTTGTGTGTGTTGTATATTTTGTGTGTTGTGTGTGTTGTATATTTTGTGTGTTGTGCATGTGTGTTGTACGTGTCTATGGTATGTGTCTGTGTGTGCATATGTTGTATGTGGGTGTGTTGTGTGTATGTTGTGGTTTGTGTGTGTTTTTTTGTGTTGTGCGTGTGTTTTTTGTGTTGTATGTTCTGTGTGTTGTGCATGTGTTGTATGTTTGTCTGTTGTGCGTGTTGTATGTTTTGTGTGTTGTGCGTTGTATGTTTTGTGTGTTGTGCGTGTGTTGTATGTTTTGTGTGTTGCGCGTGTCTTGTATGTTTTGTGTGTGTTGTACGTGTCTATGGTATGTGTCTGTGTGTGCATGTGTTGTGTGTGGGTGTGTTGTGTGTATGTTGTGGTTTGTGTGTGTGTGTGAGTTGTATGTACATGTGTTTGTGTTGCACGTATATCGTGTCGCATGTGTGTATGTGTGTCGTGTGTATGTTTTGTTGCATGTGTGTAGTTTTTGAATTGTACACGTATGGGTGTTGTGTGCGTGTCGTGTTGCGTTGTTTGTATCTGTTGTGTGTCTGCGTGTGCCACTGGGAGTCGCGCTGGTTGGGGCTCAGGGCCCAGCTTCCGCGTGAGGCTTTGCCCCGTGAGGTCCGTGTATCTGACAGACTCATCGAGCAGGGCCTGCTCACGAGGAGGACGTTAACAGGGGGAGTGGTCAGAGCGAGACACGGAGGGGACGCTGGCATCAACAGGCGCGCCCACCTGCCCTGCAGCCCAGCTCGCTCGCTCTCACGGGCCCCTCAGCCCTGCAGGGAGAAGCCAGCCAGCCCCGTGGAGGGACCCCCGAGAGGTTCCTGGGGACCCACGGGCTTCTCTGGGCCCCAGATCCCCCGCCCCTGCCACACCTGGGGGCCAGGGGCCTCTGAGCCCGGGGGCCAGGCACGCCCGCCTCTCCCCACCGTGGCCCTGGGAGTGCCCACTCCCCCTCCC
Source organism: Pseudorca crassidens (assembly GCF_039906515.1). NCBI lineage: Eukaryota > Metazoa > Chordata > Mammalia > Artiodactyla > Delphinidae > Pseudorca > Pseudorca crassidens. Next base: position 2,449,336 of record NC_090311.1, on the reverse strand, counting down.
CAGACCACAGATGTCCACGTGTTGCGTGAAGCTGTGGACCCACGGCTTGCGGAAGGCCCGTGGCCACCCCAGCCGTTCCCCCGCCGGCATTGTTCTGTGGCGGAAGCGCCACGGTTGCTCCAAGTGCTGCACCCCAACTTCATGCATAACGTCCACTCACCCTGTTGCGTTTGTGAGGTGCTGCCCTCGAGAGGCATGGGGACAGTGCCCACCCGTGGGCGGCATTCCTGGTGGCGAGGCCAGAGGCCCCTGTCAGCTCCTCCAGGTCAGTGCTGTGGGCCGGACCTCTGGGCCCCTGGTCCGTGGCTGTGGCCTCGGTGGCTGGTGGCCGTGAGCCCTGCCCGTGCCTGAGACTGAGCGGCTTCCGGCAACCCCTGTTTAAACGACCTGCTTACCCTCGAGTTCGTTTGCTGCCATGAGGGACGTCCCCTAAGCCGCCGTGAGGCTCCCCCACTGATGGTCGCTCAGAATCACTCATCTGCCTGTTGCCCGCGTCAAGCCCACAGGAGCAGAGACCTCCAGTACGGTGACGAGGTGTCAAAGGGCGACCTCCTGGCAGCTCTGCCAGGAAAATGGCTGTAAATCCCTACTCAGAGCATTGCAGGATCCACTTGGGGAGCAGCTTAGATTGAGCTTCTGTTTGGAGTGTGTGTGTGTGTGTGTGTGTGTGTGTGTGTGTGTGAGCTCTCCGGGTATGTGCAAAGAAAACTCTCAACCAACCATCCTCTCCTGACCCTGTACAAAGCAAGACTGTTTTCATCAAATATACCTGAGCCCTAACAGCTAAGAGCATTTTCCATTTCGAACATTGTCTTTCTGGAATGAACTGCAGAGGAATTTACAGCCTCTTGAGTCCAGCCTTAATAACTCAGACGCGTATGCGGGCATCACTCTCTGTTGTGTCCGTACCCATTCGGGAGCTTCAAGGCCCCCTCAAAGGGCCAAGACCTGCCTCCAGTGAGGACAGGACAACAGCTCCCCAGCTGACCACATCAGGAGCCTCAGTGGTTTGGGAATGAACGTACTGGCAGGTGTGTTACAGATCAGTTGATTCTTTATTGCTGTATTTCACTTTAATTATGATAATTAGTTTTCCATGTGTGGGGTGGACAGAATATTGGAAAAGACTTGTCACTGATGAGGAAGAAGCCCCCCGACATCCCAGCGTGTGGAGGCTGGGGAGTGCAGTGGTCGGGACGACTGCTGGGCTCTCTCACTCAGCACCCAAGACAAAGCGATGGGAGGGCTGACAGAGAGCCCAGGCCGTCCTCAGGGCACTTCCTTGGGCTTGTTGAAAGTACTTAGAAACCTGCAAATAATGCAATTTAACAAAAGCCCGCTTTTGATGTTGACTTTGTGATGAATTATTACCGTTCTTCTAGCTTGTCCTGTTTTGTGTTTTATCTGTGTTGTAGCCTAAGCAGACAAACAAACAAAAATCCAATCTGTGCCCATGCACAGCTCCGCTAGAGGTCTGTGCCTGGGGCACACGTCAGTGCCCAGGTGGGGACCGTGACGTCTTCGCTCCATCAAGGTTTCTTCCAGAAACGGGCTGTTGCTGGCGAACAGCTGGAACCGTTTCCTCAGTCCTGCAGGAACGTGGATCCTAGTATTTTATGGTTATTAACCTCCTGTTACTAAGTTCTCAGCACTGCTGTGCTACCAGTGCCGTGGTTTGTTACTTGTGAATATTAAGTGTTATTCTTATGAGAACATACTTTTCTCTTTATGAGCATCACGGTACTCCTGCCTTCAGCAGCTGGGCGAGTGAGACAGGCACGTGGGGCCCTGGCAGGAGCAGAGGAGGGCGTGACCTGTGACGTCTGCAGAGGTCAGAGCGTCTAGAGGGTTGCCCGACCCCTGCTCTTCAGCTCCCCCCGCACCCCGCACGTGTGAAAGGTGTTCAGGGACCACAAGCACATGTCCCAGGCGTGGTCCTTCGCCAACAGTGGCAGAGCATCCCTTGCAGGTGTCGCATGACTAAGGCATCACCTGGGGCGAATTACCTGCCAAGCCTCCCAGGATGGGGGAGCCATTTCCAGCTGCGCATCTGAAGGTGACCTTTTCACTCATGTTGAGACCTCTGGGAACCCACTTTTCCTCTCTTGGGCAAAGAATTAACATTTAGTTTTCTAGTTTGTTAGCAGGTCTTTTTGCATTTTTCCATTACTAAGCTGTACATCTTATCAGTCCCACACAAACCTGTGGCTCTTCTGAGCTTTGTAAACAGGGGTAGCACAAAGCTTCAGAGAGTGTGTGTGTTGGGCACCTATGAGGATGGAGGCCACGTGGGGACCAGTGCAATTCAGAAGAAGCCCGTCAGCGCTGGCCCAGGTGGGCAGCACATGTCCCATCCCCCGAGGGTGAGCCAGGAAGAGTCTGTTCTGGGTGTGGAGTCTTCCTCTGAGATGAGTCTGGGGCCCACTGCCGTGGGGCCTCGTGGGGGTGAGTTGGCTGTGGGATCCACACACACTGGATTGTAAGAGGAAAGCGTATGATCTCGATCTGCCGTGGACGGACGCATCCCTGTTCTTTCCGATGACTCCAGCAATGCTCACCTTCAAAACCGCCCCAAAGAGAAAATAGGTATCACTGTAGAACCCTGATTCACTGGTTGATTCAGCGAATGGTCGGTTTGTTCATTCAGTTGAAGGTCTTCTCTGCTTCAGACACTGAGCTTCCTCACACGAGGAGAATGAGATTAGGGAGACAGGCCACTGCTGTCTCTCTTCATCAGGAGGGGGAAGACAGATATTAATCAAATAATTACATAAGTCATAATTCAATTGTAGTTGGGAGAAGTGTAACAGAGGAAAATATCATGAAGATATAGTGGAGGGCTTCCCTGGTGGCGCAGTGGTTGAGAATCCGCCTGCCAATGCAGGGGACACGGGTTCGAGCCCTGGTCTGGGAAGATCCCACATGCCGCAGAGCAACTGGGCCCGTGAGCCACAACTCCTGAGCCTGCGCATCTGGAGCCTGTGCTCCTCAACAAGAGAGGCCGCGACAGTGAGAGGCCTGCACACCACGATGAAGAGTGGCCCCCGCTCGCCGCAACTAGAGGCCCGCACACCACGATGAAGAGTGGCCCCTGCTCGCCGCAACTAGAGAAAGCCCTCGCACAGAAACGAAGACCCAACACAGCCAAAATAAATAACTAAATTAATTAATTAAAAGCCATGCTCATAAAATCTTTAAAACAAAACCAAAAAGATATAGTGGGGATCCTGGGATGTCATTCTGAGTTATCTGAAAATGGAGAACCCTGCACCCATCACCCTCACACCTGACAGCAGGTCCATGGGGATGCTGGGCACCACTGCTACCTGGTCATCATGCACAGTGGCTGAGAGGCAGGTGCTGGGAGGGGCTGACTTGGGCGGCGGCTCTGGTTGACCCCTGGACGCTGTGGCTGGCACTGATTTGCCTGCTGGCACACACTACTCTTGGGCTCTCCTTAGTGAGGGAGCACATCAAGTTTTGTTGAATTTCCAATCAAACTAATGAGGAGAGGTGGTTCTTCTGGGTAAATCACATCATCATGACACGGAAGCTGACGATGTCTCCTCGGAGGGTGTGGAGTGATAGGAAAAAGCGTCAAGTTCAAGCTCTTCTCCAGTAAACACGATCTGATTGCCACCGGCTTCACAATCAAAGCTGGTAACGTTACAGCAGAAAGAGCTTTTATTTCCACACTAATTTCTTTGGGAAGAGAATCTGAGAAAGTCCTGATCCTGTCATCCTTTATGAAAAATGAAACCAACTTTGTTTGACGATGTAAATGGGAAAGTGGTCCCCAAAGACCAGATGCCATGGATGCATCATTTATCCCACGGTGGCTGAGCAGCAACGGGGCGCTGGCTGGGGGCTGCCGACCCTCCCTCACCTGGCGGAGAAGTTGAAGCTTTGTGGGAAGAGAAGGTGGCCTTTGAGCTGTCAGCCCTCCTCCAAAGTGACCGAGAACTGCTTTTTCTAGAAAGACACGTGGCACCTTTTAACCACACTTCCAATCAGCAAATGGATGCCGTTTTCATTTTAGAGAGCGGTGCAATCACAGGGAATCTTTAAAAGCTGGAAAGGACGCGAAGATCATCGCCTGCAGTTCTTTCCTTCTCACACTTCCTGGCTGAGAAATTGGGAGGAAAACCTGGTGAGTGGCCGAGAGATGGCGATTCAGGCCCATCGGCTTTCCTCTCCTCTGGTTGTGCTCAAATCTCCTCTGTCATTTCCTTCTAAGAACCCCTTTCTTTTTTAAAAGTGAGGTTTAATCTGAGTTATCTGCAGGGATAAGCAGAGCGATTTGAGGCACGGATCTGGGGGTCTCTAAGGAAGCCCCCCCGGCCCCCAGGCCAGCAGAGGCCTCACCCCCTGCCCCCCAGGTCCCCGCAGCATCTCTGCAGGCCCCCAGGAGGTGCACACCTGTCGCTACTGGCTCTGCACCAGCACCAAGGGCACAGGGGCTCGATGGCTGACCCAGAGAGAGGGTTCCAGAACGGTGGTGCCTTGTGGAGGGCACTGGAAAGTGTGAGCGGGTAGCAGGATTTCCGTGTTTTTCTGTTGGAGGTGGTGCCTCAGGCCCGGATCAGATGTAAGTCTTGGCGTCCCAGACAGGATGGGTCTCCGTGGCGGTGAGGGGCGTCCCAGACAGGATGGGTTTTGTTCTCCACGTCTCCGCTTCTCCCCCCGCGCCTTCACCCTCTGCCGGGTTTGAGTGAGTTTATATTGGGTGAAACACCGTGTTTTTGCGATATAGGACGTGCCCCTGAATTTTTTATGTGAAAAAGCTCTGAAGAGGCAATAACTCTCCCTGAAGTTCCATCATTGGGTTCGATCAGTGCTACTGAAATCAGAATCTCAGTAGATGTTAACTCACACTTTAAAATATTCCACAGTGGACAGAGAGGAGACACCCTGTGGGGACCCATTTATAAACGGGCTCCGAAAATACGGCCCTTTCTGCTTTGTTGCCAGTGGGACACCGCTCAGCGTTCGGCTGCCCCTGTGGGAGCTGAGGGTGAGTCCTGATGCAGCTGCCGTCACTAAGCTTTCCTTCAAAGTCAGACACTCCATCTATAAGTCCTATGCTCTTTTCGGTTAAATATGTGATAAAAAAATGAGCTGGATTTTAAAAGTGATTGCGTGCTCCTTGGACCGTCCCGGTTCAGCAATACCTTGTAAGCGTGTTGTACCTGTGAGCAGATCAATCCCACCAAAGCAGAGGGTCAAAGTGCACACCACTCTGGGGGTAGAAATGGTTCTCGTCCAGGAGAATGGCTTTGAGGTTGCTGGCCAGGGCGCTCAGCCAGCTGGACCCAAGAGTCAGGTTATCAGCGGACCTGATGGCCAGGTCTTCTTGTAGAAGCCCCTGAGCTGCCGGATGGGGTGGCGGACATTGAGGCTGGTCATCCACCGTCCCTGCAACTTTCATCAAATGCTTCTTACACCCACGCTTTCTGTCCTGTGAGCACAGAGTGCGATGGAATTCGGGCTCGAGGATGCGGGTTGTGGTATTAACTGGCTAATTCTCCTCCCCAAACACTGTATTTGCACTTGAGGTTAGAAGTCATGACGGCTTTCTCTTTTCAAGACTAAAATCACGACGCTTTAAGCCCATGACCCGGAGACTGACTTTTCGCCCCTTCATTCGCAGTGAGTTCTCTGTGGATGTGCTGTTTCCACCTGCTCTGCGGAGGCTGTGTCTCACTGGATTGCATTTATTGAGTTGGGGAAACCTCCCCTTCCTAAACATCGATTCCTGTTCTTTTTTGCATGTTCAGCCCCCTCTCATCCTCATTTCTCTCTTGCTACAGAATTTGGGAGGAGGCTATAGAACAATTTTCAATAGAATTAAAAATTTAGCTCTTTCTGTCATCTTTCAGCAAGACATGGGGTATAAGATATCAGGGCTATAAGTTTCTGAGGATAATTTCGTGAAGACTGACCCCCTTCAGTAAGACTCATTTGGTTGACAAAGGACGCACCCTTCTCCCAGCCCCCACCCATGCCCTGGCTCACCTCCTAATTTCTCAGCTCCAGGAAACACTGTCTGCTTTGCAGGCTCCATCTCGAGTGTGGAGCCTGCAAGGATGTGTTGTGGCCATGCTGACGCTAGTCTCAGGCTGATGGGCCGCTTCCTCGGTCATCACTGCTGTGCCCCACCTTCACTCCCAGGAGACAGATCCCAGGTGTTTTGGTTGTATTTCCACTGGCCTTATCATTGTTAAGGACCTTAACATTGTTAACTGGCCTTATCCCTGTGAGGGACCTCCAAAGAAACCCGTTTGTGACGCTAGCACTGAACAGGCTGGTACTGTATTTCTTGAAAATAACCAAACTATTTTTACTTCTATCAAAATTCAAGGGACTTCCCTGGTGGTCCAGTGGTTAAGACTCCGCATTGTCAATGCAGGGGGCCCAGGTTCGATCCCTGGTCAGGGAACTAGATCCTGCGTGCCACAACTAAGATCCCGCATGCCGCAGCTAAAAGATCCCGCATGCCGCGACTAAGGCCTGGTGCAGGCAAATAAATAAATAAATATTTTAAAAAAAGTCAAGAACAATGGAAAGCCCAACTTTTGTATTCTTGTGATACTGGTTTTCAAAGAAAACATGTCAAACTGGAGGAGGCCAGTGAAGTTGACTTCAGATTTCGGTTCCTAAAATTGAATTTCCCTTGATTGGAGCGAACTGCTTTTTAACACTCAAGGGCCTCTGTGGCAGGAAAGTCTCACGGACAGTTTCTGAGCTCTACCAACCTGAGACTTGCTTCTAATAGGAGAGTTTGCAGGTGGAACAAGTGCAGTGATTTCGTCTTTCCTGGGTTCTAGGAGGGAGCAGGTTAGGAGATCGTGTGAAGCTGCTGGAACCGTCAGGCAGCAGAAGGGCCCCTGAGCCTCGGAAGTTGCCTGCCCGCTGTGGGCACCCACGTGACACCATAGGAGTCCAAGCCCCACCTGGGTTCCCATCAGCCCAGGCATCTGGCGGGTTTTCAGGGCATCTCCGCTGAAAGACTAGAGAGTCTGGCTTGATTAAAGACCAAACTGTGGATGAAGCTATTTGCATTTTTATCTCAGAGGGACAAACTTCAGTGTCTGAATGCCCACAGCATGGCTTTGCATCCAGATTATTTTCCTAACCTTGAACTGAGGCCCGTGTGTTCTCCTGGAGCCTGTGGTCCAGTCGCAGTGGGCAGCCATTGTGTTATTCAGGTTATATCCTCAGCCATTGCTGTGTGTTGACCGTGAGGCCTAGAATGGTGATATGTGTACATTTCTTACTCTCATCCCTCCACTTGGGAGACCACTGACATGTTATTGGTGGACACCAATAAGAAACAGATTCTAGTTTTGCCCTTGAGGTCTTATACTTCATATTCTCATGGGAGCCATCTGTGTTCCACCAACCGTGGTGTTCTCTGCTCCAGGACCTTGGACATTTCCCCACGACCTCCTCAATGCAGTAGGAGAGTTCTCGTGTGGCGGCGGGGTCTCGCCGTCTAGACTCCGTCTGCGCGGCTGGCCTCACCCCCGTGGTGGCTGTAGGCTTGCTTCCTCCTCTGCGTGGTGCCCTGATCCCCCTGCCGCCCCACATGCCCCACCTCGGGAACCGTGACCATCTCCAGGGCTTTCCCCGGGGGGCCCACATTCCTGTTCATTCTCACGCCCTTCTGGCCTGGACACCTGGTCTTCAGCTCTCCCTGCTGTGACCCTCCACAGAAATTCATTCATTCAGACATCAAACGTTTGCAAACGTGCTCTTAGGCACTCGGTACTCTGATAGAATGTAGAAATGAGAAAGTTACGGTCCTTACCCTCAGGGGGATTCGCTGGTGCCAGGTTTTCTGAAAGAATCATCAATATTTTCCATCCTTTCTTCCCTCCATCCCCTCCACGGTGCTCTCCAGCCGGCTTCTACCCCCATTCTACTCCCGTCACTTCGCCCACACTTCCTGCTTAAGGCAGCCGATGTTCTCTGTGCTGCGCAGTCCAGTAGAAGATTTTAGTCTTTACCTTACTTTTCATCAGCCTCGGACACAGCTGTCTCCCCTGCGACGTGTGCTCTCCGTGTGCAGCGTAGTGATTATATTAGAAGCAGGAGACGGCCATGTTTTGTTAGGAGACTAACAGGTGGCAGTAGATTTTCCTGGGCTGGGAGGAAACTGTAGAGGGAGCCGACGAGGAGAGTGCATCGTGTCTCTCAGCTGGATTCCTGCTCCAGCCTTCTTACCCTGGTCGTCTCCTCTCTCTCATCTTTCTCCAGCAGAGATTAGTCAGTCCCTGTTTCATCTCACAGATTCTGTGTCTCCCGTGGGTAAGAAGACATTGTCACGGTTTCCTGTGCCGTCCAGATACTACGACATCAATATTTGCCTCACCATTCAGACCTCCCCCAAGCTCCAGACTTGTATCCACCTGCCTACTGACATCTCCGCTTGGATGTCTTGCCAGAATCATAAACTGAGCACGTCCAAAGCTCAGCTCATCCTCTTCACCCTCTGGTTCCCTCCCTTGTTGATTATCACCCCACACTTGGCAACAAGCAAACCCGAAGGAGGAGCCCGTTCCTTCTCTAGAATATCCCTGGCCAGTGAGGGCACCAAGGCTGCATTGCTGAAACCGGAAGACCCCCTACCCCGTCCAGTCCATTCCCAGGGCCTGGGAGTCTTTATCCTCCACCTCTCCACCCCAAGCCCTGCATCATTTTCCGCCTGGACTGTCGCGGTCGTCCTCCCGTCTGCTCAGGTGCTGGGACGCCACAGCGAGGGGTCTCTAACGATGCAAACCAGACATGGCCCCTCTCCTACTGAAATCCTTTAACATGTGGCGGCGCCCTGACGGCCCAGCCCATGCTCTCCCAGCTCCTGTCCTCCGCTCGCCACTTCCCACCAGTGCCCTGTGCTCTCCAGCTCCTGTTCATGTGGGAGACCCTCTGCCTGCAGGGCTCTGTGTTGACCACCCTCCTTCCCCGCCTCGGCTCAGGTAAGTTGCAGCTTGTGTGTCACTCCCTAAGGCTGTGTTAGACGCCTCTAGGATAAATTGGCTTGAGTGTTATAGTAGCTGTTGCTGTTAGAAGAAAACCTTTTTTGTGTGTATTTACCCCCTCTTCACTTCCCTTGCTGGGTTGGCAACTTGCAGGAAGGAGTGTATGAGGTTGTTGACACCCGTGTGCCGGAGCCCTGGACATAGGAGCCAGACGCTGAAAGGTTGACAAGCTGAAGGAGGTCACCTCTGTCCCCTCCTCCCAGCCCACCAGACATGTCGGAACGGTGTCCCCTCCCTACTAAGCTGTCACTCCTTTGCTGCTCCTTTGCTCTCGCAGGCTTGCCTTCCCCACTGAAGGAGAGGGAGGGGGAAGGGAGTCGTCTGGTGGCTTTGCCGCTCTGCGAAATGACCTTTAGTGCAGCTTGGCGGATTTGACGGCCACTCACAGTGGGATGAGATTTCGTCAGATGTGCTGTTCACTCCCCTTTTCTCCTGATGACCGTCAGAAAGAGAGTTTTCTTTTCCAAGTTTATGGCCTCAGTAGTTCGATTACAGTTATCGTGCCCCGAACAGCTGTTACTCTTTGCAACAGTGGATCAGAAATGAAGCTGAGCTCGGGCTTAATGGAAATTGTCCCTCGAAAGGTTTGAATTTGGAACATTTATTCTCCATTAATTTCAAGTAGGCTCTAAATTGAGCAAAACGTTCTCTTTCTTCTGAGTTGCGGTTTTAGCTGACACATGGATGCCGGGATGCTGGCCTCGACTGCTGGCTTTGTGATGTGCAGAGTTTGGGGAACGTACTCACCCACCAAACTTCCGTCATCCCAGTTGGGGTCCAGTTGGGGTCCGGACCCCACTGAGCTTAATCAGGGCTGGAGTGTTGAGTAGATTATGACGCCCTGTCAAGATGAAGTGACATTTAACTTAACTGCTTGTGCAGACATGGGGCGAGACACAGAGATGGATGTGGTGGAGAGGCTGAAATTTTCTGCCCTGGATGGGGAAGCAGGTGACTGAAGAGTCCCCCCTCCTGCATCTCACCCCTCCACCCACGGGGCTCCCCTGTGGTGTAGCCTGACTTTGGGACCAGTAGCAGCTCCAGGACTTCCCCTGAGTGCCATCTGGGTGGTGATCCAGTTGGTGAGGGCTTGAAGCTGTGTTTGCATCAACTTCATATGAAGTTGAGAAAGCGCCAACAATAACTCATGATCGGAGAGCACAGGCGGTCGGGTGTTGATGTATAACCTGCCCGAGACCACACAGTGAGCAGATGGTGGACGTGATTTGAACCGTAGCAGTCTAGCTCCAGAAACATGCCTTGCCCACTGAACCGTCCTGTCTCCAAACCCTTGGACAGCCCAGAGTTGTAGGCAGGCACATGCAGAGGTCCTTTCTCTCCTGCGACTTGTGACACTTTGGATAGTGTCACAAGTTACAGCTATCCTTGGTGGTGTCTGTGGAAAGTCGAAACTAGAAATGGGTATGTAACCGACTAAACTACTACACTTACAAGAAAAAGGACGTCATTATAAACTGTTTCTATGGTGGGTTTTAGTTTACAAGGACATTTTATGCGTTACTTGCTCCTCTGTGTCCAACCTGGGCTTTGAGCTTCGCTGGAGAAAAACCACAGCCCTGTGGTCGGTGCTTTCTCGGTCTCCCAGCTTCCCGCCCCCCAGCACAGGTGGACATTCCTTGTCTGTCTCCGTTCTTTTCCGGCTCCATCCGCCATGATCTGAACACTAATATGTGGCTTATCAACTCTGTGGAGTCCGGACGTGAAACCATTTTCATATTTTCTAAGAATCATCTTCAGCTGTGTGTTGCAGCCTGTTTCCACCCACCTCCTGCTGGCATCTTGGGAGGATTCCATACCTTTCTGGTCACTTGGTTTATTAAAAGACCAAGTGAATCCAGCTTGAACTCCAGTCTCACCTACTCCCTGCCCCCATGAGGCCCCAGGGAGCTGCGGGAGAGGAAGTGTGGTCCAGGCTTTCCCACCTCCCCTCCCATCCCAGGTCCCCTGTCCGCTAGTTTGCGAGGCTGGAAGAGGGCCTGGGTCCTCCATCACCTGCTGCTGTCAGACGACTTTGCGGGTTGTGGCTGCCTCTGTGGTACGTGGCTTCTGAGCGGCAGCTGTCCTCCGAGGCCGTCTGGCAGGTGCCTCTGTGAGTTTCGTGGGACGGCCACGGCAGGGCCTCTCCAGGCCCCCTTCCCAGTCATGGAGAACCTCTTCCCACACTCTCTCACCCTGCCTTGGAGCCCCTTGTTCCTTGGATCCCCTTGCCCAGTGGGCTTCCCACTTGGGTGGGGACAGCAAGATTGCTGAAGCCCAGCACCGTTGCCCAGTGTTCCCTCGACCCAGAGAGGCAGTGCAGGGACTCCACTGACCGCCGCGCTCTCCGCTATGCCATCTTCCCTGTTTAAGGAAGAGCAGGGGGCAGTTAACCAGCCTTTAGAAAAGCACAGTCGCACTGGTTTCCCTCGTGGGCCAGGATCTCTTTAACTCTCTTTGCCTGGGGGGCAGGAAAGTGTCCCCCGCCACTCCCCTTAGGTAGAGGGCCCAAGTCTTGACTCTCCTCTGCCCCACCTCTGGGCTGCAGCTTCTGTGGGCCTGGGCAGGGGAGGGGGGCTGAGGTGGAGGCCACAGGGCCGTGGGATCACTTCCTAGTGAGTGATGAGGGGCCATTCGCCCCCCAGGTGTTTGCACCACTCGTAGAATGTGAAGCTTTCCAAGTCTTTTTTTTTTTGCGGTACGCGGGCCTCTCACTGTTGCGGCCTCTCGCATTGCAGAGCACAGGCTCCGGACGCGCAGGCTCAGCGGCCATGGCTCACGGGCCCAGCCGCTCCGCGGCATGTGGGATCTTCCTGGACCGGGGCACGAACCCGTGTCCCCTGCATCGGCAGGCGGACTCTCAACCACTGCGCCACCAGGGAAGCCCAAGCTTTCCAAGTCTTTGATGCCTCTTTGTCCTCAGCTCTGGGTTCTGAGAGCCGAATGTAACGCGGTGGGGAAAGCTGCACTCATCGTCCTGCAGATTCTGTGTTCTCCCCCCCCCCGAGGCCACCTCATCTCCAGCGGGGGACGGGGCCCTCTTCCTCCCCACTCCCTCCAGCTGCGAGGATGGCCGGACCTCTTCCAGGGCAGCCTCGCCCTATCCCGTCTCCTCTGGACCTTCGTTCCATTGACTGCTTTCTCCTCTTCCCCCTCAGTCAGCACAGTGATTGATCAGACTTTTGTCAGGCATGCCGCTTGAACAGTTGGAAAGCTGTCAGTGTTCTTCAGCTCCGAGAAGCTAATGCGTCTTGTGTGGACGAAGAATGTTGCCAGCCATGTCAGTAAACAAAGGACGTTGTAGCCATGAAGCCAGCAGCCACTGTAGCCTCCCTCGATGGTACACCCTTGAGGGGATTCAGGCTGGAGAAAAGCAGGACAGTGGCCCTAGATGGCTGAGGGGCACATCCAAGGAATGATTTCCATCAGCCCAGACTCCTGCATCTTCCCGTACATAGAAAAGCACTAAATTCATTAACTTGAGATGGCTGGTTTTTCTTTAATTATCAGTAATCTTTTGATGTTCCAACTACCTGGTTTTGTTGCAGAAACTCCTCTAGATCGTGGCTCCCACCGTCGCCTCTTGGAACAGTCCCTCAGAGCAACCTGAGAGACTGCCTTCCAGGCTTGAATTCTCAGTGTGTCCAGTGAATAAGACATATCGATAATTCTCAACTTTTAGGTTGTGCATTTTTTTTTCAGTCGACACCTGATAGCTGAAATGTGAAAGACTTCAGTAAAACTTTTGAGACTAGAGGTTTTCTAAAGGTGATTAATTGAAAACATTGTCCCGTTTATTCACTAGTTATTGGACTCTTGGATTTTTCATTGTCTTTTGAGTCAGTTTTGTCCCCTTCGACATCTAGAATTTCCATGGCTCTTTGATAATATTTTGTTAGACTCCATAGACGTGGGACTCAGCCAGGCTGTCGTTTTAGCTTTCCTTCTGCCTGTGCGCGTGTGCTTCTGTGTTTGATTTTCCTGTCGTCCTTGGGCACAGTAAAGGGTCAGCTTTGTGTTTAACCACTGGGCTTCAGTAAACTGAAATATTGTATTTTCCAGGGCTATTAAAAAGTGGACCTTTGTAGGAAGAAAGCAAACCCTCACACACCATCTAAATTCTTAGAAAGATTGGCTTTTAGTGATTTGTTTCTTCTAAAAAAGAAAAGTCACCACATTTGTATATTTAAGTGGGAATGTCTTTAAATGACTACCAACTGCTTTGCATTTGCAAACCTTTCAAGGGCAATAGCGCCATCAAAAAAGTGCTTAAATAAAAAGCAAATTATTGCAGTTTTTAGGTTGAGTAACAAGGTGTGTGTGATTGTAGCGGCTAATCTATGCATTTCATGAAGTAGATCTGTCTTCCTAAAGGAGTGCCACCCATCAATTTGTGGTGAAGTCAATGTAATGAGGAAACAAACATTGTTCCACGTGGTTTAAAATCCCGCGTATCTAATAGCGCCTTAGGTTAATCAGAAAATAGTGTCATCTGTTTGCCTATTTCTGTGCCAATCCCATTGGATTTGTCACCAGCACAGTCCTGTTGTGCCCCCAGCGAGCCTGCCCTCAGGTGGGGGAGGGAGGCTGCCATCCACAGAACTGACAGTACACAACACCTCGTCCTGCGGTTGGGACGGAGGGCTTTGGAGTCAGACAGTCCTGCTTGAATTCTAGCCTCTTTTAAGTGCTGGAAGATTTGAGGAAATTGCCTAAACTTTCTGAATTTTAATTTCCCTATATGTTAAATGGGAATGATAATAATTACGTCTACAGGCTGAGGTCATTGGCAGCCTTTTTAAAAGGAATTTAAAACATTCATTGTGATGGTGATGATGATAATGATCTTGGTGTTGATGATGATGATGGTGTTGATGGTGATGGTGACGATGACGATGACAGTGATGATGATGGTGATGATGGTGATACTACCCAGTTATTTAACTGTCATTTGGTGCTACTAACCAATGACTTGGAATCTTCCAGGCTGCAGACTTAGTTGCAGAAGGTAAGGTGACACTTGAACAGGGCTTTAAAGGTTTATCAGGTTCAAAATGGGAGGAAAAGGGGCATTTTATGCCTTATGGGTCCAGACCTTGTGATCTAGTCCCCTAACTTGATTTCCAGGTAGGTTAGTTTAGTGTGATAGCTGTTAGAACTATTTTTATAACATAAAGATGCACACTTTTCTAAAACTGTCTGTAACCTAATGATGTCATGTCCATGAGCTATCTCAGAACATTGTTCAGAATTACTTTCAAAAATATGTTTCCAAATATTTCAATTTTTTAACTTGCATTTTCCAGAAAATGTCAAGGAGACCCAGACCCCTCTTCTCTCTCATCTGTTTCTCTTACAGGCCTGTCTGCTTCCAGACCTCTCTTAAAACTTTCTGGGGAACCTCCCTGAAGCCTGCCCAGCACATCTCTAATTCTTTTAATTGTCTCCTTCACCCAACTTGGCCTCAAAGACTCTGGCTAGGAGAGCAGAGGGAGGCTGTGGGAGAAATGGTGAGAGAGAGCTGTTTGTCTTCAGCCAGCAAGGGGAGGGCAAATTCTGGCAACACCTCCCATCAGTTAGGTCACCATGTGCATCTAATAGTCTGCATACATAGTGGTGCCTGATATCCCGCCTAGTTAACCTGAGACACTGGCCCTCACAGACTTCCTGCTGAATGGCGCCTTCATGGGCATCCAGGCGATCTCAGGTGGTGGCTGCAGAGCTGAGAGCTTCTATGAGACAGGCTGATGCCTCAAGGGCCAAGTTGCTCTGCAGACCTGGCCCACCCACACTGAAGACCCTGGGCACTGCCTCCTTCCTGAGGTCAGCAATGAAAGCGTAATTCAGGGTCTTCAGTGCCCCCTTGATCTGTGCTGTGCCTCTCCTGTTATCTCCAGCTGCTGTTTGCTGTTCTCTTCCCACATTTCCCTGTTATTTTCCTTCTCTGCTTCCTTTCTTCCTGGTGTTTTTCCAGATTCCTCTGGAATCCCATAGCTGTTACCAGTAATAAGAAGGAAGAGTTTAGTTTGCCTTCTGGCTGGGTCCTATGCACCATCTTTGGCCATTTTAATTTTCAATAGACTATTGCACCCAATGCCGTCCCTGAGATTCAGAGAAATTCCTGGCCATTGAGTTTCCCTGTGTACCGTATGGAGAAATGAGCCAGTGCCTGACTTCTGTCTTCTGCTGTGGACATTTCTGACATCCGATGACGGAAAAGTGAGCTGCGGTGCAAATCCGAGGCTGCTGTGGAAGGGAGAGCCATGGTGGATTCAAAATGTATTATCCAAGGTCAACCACAAGATCATTCTAGCATCTGGTATTGCTAGGAGCTTAGCGAAAAGGTGAATGACACCCAGGGGACCCATCATCAGAGGTTTCCTGGATGTGATCTAACACATCATTTAACATCATGACATCTCCGTTATCAGTTTTGGCAGCAGAACCCGTGCAGCCTGAGGAGGGCGTTGATGGGGCTCAGTTGACTGAAGGTAACTGAGCGACACCCACGTGGGAGCTGGACAGACAGGACAAGCTGGAGAGAGCTAAGTGGTAGACATGCAGAGCATCAGAGGTTCTCCCAAGGAGAGAGGGGTAGCCAAGGATAGACCAAAGGAACAATTTAGAGTAAGAGGAGTGGGTGTGTTCTGTGACAGAATTATGTTTATAGTATATATGACATGCAAAAGTAATACTAATGAACCAGAGACCCATGTACCCACCACCCAAGTTATGAAAGAGAACATTAGTGATTCTTTGAAGCCCACTGTGTTCCTCCCCCCATAGCATCATCCTCCTTTCCTGTCTAAGATCATCACCAAGTCTAGTTTTGTGGTTACCATTCTTGTTTCTCTTGATTTTTTATTACATGTGTAGCAATCCCTAAACAATATTTTACTTATTTTTTTCAGAAATGTGGACTTTATGTAATTGTGATCACGCTGTATGCATTTTCCTGTGGTTTTCCTTCTTACTTAATATGTTTGTGAGATTCATGCATGGTGATGAATGGAAGGAACCATAGTTCATTCACTTTTACTGCTTTTCAGGGTTCTTTTAAATGGAGATGGGATTATTTATCCATTCTGTTGTCAATGGATTCTGTTCAGACTTTTTCTATTACAAAATGCTGCTATAAATATTCTTTTGAATTTGTCTCCTGGTACATAAAAGCAAACATTTCATATATATATTCACATACATATATATATATTTCAGGGCATAGGTTGTGCACTTCTTTCCAGTTAAGAGGTAATGCCAATTGGTTTCCTTTTATCCCTCAGCTCTATGGAGATATCATTGACATATAACATTGTGTGAGTTTAAGGTGTACAGAATGTTGATTTGATACACTTATATATTGCAAAATACCACCATAGTGTTAGTTAACACCTCCGTCATGTCACATAATTACCATTTCTCTTTTGTAGTGAGAACATTTCAGATATACTTTCTTAGCAACTTTCAAGTATGTAACACAGTACTGTTAACTATAATCACCATGCTGTACATTAGATCCCTAGAACTTATTCTGCTTTCAAAGTAATGACACCAAAATTACATTCCCACCAAAAAACTTAATTGCTCCCACTTCCTGTTAGAAGTTAGTTTTTTCTCCACTGGTAGGTGTGAAATGTGTCTCATTGTGGTTCTAGCTACCATTTTCATGATTATTAGTGAGGCTAAGAAACTTTTCATATGTTTGTGAAGCTTCCGTTTGAGATTTTTGCCTATTTTTCTATTGAATTGATTGTGTTTTAAAAATTGATGTGAGGAATTTTTTACATATTCTGGATACTAACCTTTTGTTGTAGTTTTTAAATGTTGCTAATATAGGTCATCATGGGCTTTATGGTATGTTTTACGAACATGTATTTTTTATTTTAACACAGTCAAATTTATCCATCTTCCCTTTATGTTTGTGCTTCTTTCTCATGTTTAAAAATCATGTCCTACTTCAAATTCATAAAGATATTTTCCTAATTGTCTTCTCAAGGTGTTGTAGTTTTGCCTTTCACATATAAATCCATAATCTTCAGGAACTGGCCCTTGACAAAGGTCAGTGTGATTCAGGTTGTAGAGTATAACTGTAATATATTCATTTCATCCTGTATATTATTTCATTATATAAATAAGCCACAATTTATTTATTCTGTTGACAG
The DNA here is from genome assembly GCF_039906515.1 of Pseudorca crassidens. NCBI lineage: Eukaryota > Metazoa > Chordata > Mammalia > Artiodactyla > Delphinidae > Pseudorca > Pseudorca crassidens. The sequence goes on along the minus strand of NC_090311.1, from coordinate 2,432,136 downwards.
ACACTTGAGTTTATTTCTAGTTTAGGACTGTTTGTTCTGAGGGTTTATTTTATTAATTTTTAACTGAAGTATACTTGATTTACAATATCATGTTAGTTTCAGGTGTACAGCACAGTGATTCAGAGATCTATCTATCTATATATCTCTCTCTATATATATCCTTTTCAGATTCTTTTCCCTTATAGGTTATTACAAAATACTGAGTACAGTTCCCTGTGCTATTCAGTAGGTCCTGGTTGGTTATCAGGACTATGTTGAATAATGTAGCAATCATATTCTTATACCTTTTATTTTGTGGTTTATGTGCTTGTGTATTTACCGCGAACATACCCGGGAGTGAAATTCTTGGATCGTAGGGCACTATATGTTCAACTTCAGCAGGTGATACGAAGTGATTTTCTCAGGTGCTTGTAACAATTTAAACTCCTACCAGCAGTGTGTGAGAATTCCCATTTTTCCAAGTGCTCACCGACATTTGGTACTATTGGTCGGTTTCATTTCAGCCCTTTTGGTGAATATACACTCAGTAGTTTTAGTTTGCATTTCCTGACTATTAATATTGCTGAATACCTTTGCGTATGTTTAATTACTATTTGAATTTCTTCTTTTGTGCGTTGCCTCTTCTCTCCCATTTTTTTCTACTGCATAATCTATTATTTTCATATTGTTTTATAGGGGTTCTTCATGAAACATTTGTTGGGTTTTGTCTTAGTTTGGGTGGTTTTTTAATAGCAAGCATTATTTCTCACAGTTCTAGAAACTGGGAAGTCCAAGCTCAAGGTGGCAGCAGACTTGGTCTCTAGGGAGGACTCACCTTCTGGCTCATAGATGGCTGTCTTCTCAGTGTCTTCACGTGGCAGAGAGGGTGAGAGAGCTCTCCGGGGCCTTCTTTATAAAAGCGCTAATCTCGTCCTGAAGCTCCTTCCTCATGATATGCTCATCTCCCAAGACCCTCACCTCCAAATACTATTACACTGGGGCTTAGGATTTCAGCACATGAATTTTAAGGGGGACACATTTTGTCTGTAACTTTTTTTTTTTTTTTTTCCGTACGCGGGCCTCTCACTGTTGCGGCCTCTCCCGTTGCGGAGCACAGGCTCCGGACGCGCAGGCTCAGCGGCCATGGCTCACGGGCCCAGCCGCTCCGCGGCATGTGGGATCTTCCCGGACCGGGGCACGAACCTGCGTCCCCTGCACCGGCAGGCAGACTCAATCACTGCGCCACCAGGGATGCCCCTAATTTGAGACTTATAATAGTATTATCTGGGATTCCACTTCTGGAAATAGGTTAGGAATATATTTTTTGGTGGGGATAGTATTTGGAGTTGCTTCTACCAGGAAGCCCAGGGACTGCTGACTTACTATCTGGGACCACATTCACCTGAATGCTTGGCTTGTTGGGCCATGCAGGTAGTAAGATGCTTCTCTAACCTGTGTAAAGCTGGGTGGGCAAGTCAGCGTCTCAGGGGGACATTCCCTTCGCACCTGAGTTGGGACCAGAGCCATATTTCCTTGCTCTCTTCGTTTGTGAGTTGAGTTTATTTTCATTTTCTGTGAGGGTACCTTCAGGGCTTCTGGCTTTACGTGCTGTCACTCTGCGGGGATGGACGGTGGAGTCCCCAGGTCCCTGGAGATCCGTTTGTGACCCTGGCATCCACCAGATTTGGTGCTTACCTCATTTCATATATTAGCTCTGTTTGTAGTCTCTGATTATTTTCGTAATTGTTTTAAAGCTTATTCATGTACTTGAAATAGTGTCTTTTGCATTTTAAGATTTTTTCTTTTGGTAGTAGAGATATTGTGTGGTGGTTTTGTCCTGTGTTAACTTGGTTAAATTGACTTGGAAGTATCCCCAGAATCCCCTTCCTTGCATGTTCCTGAATGGAGTTGACCAAGAGAGTCACATACATTCTAGAAGGTGGATGCGGGGGGCAGCCGCTGCTCTTGGAAGGCTGTTGTGGTCAGAGTCAGACAGAGACCGATGCGATGGTTCCTGCTGCTGCAAGCTTGTCCTCAGCCCCCCACGCTCCTCGTTCAGCTCCCTTCCTTCCTGCCAGCCCTGCTGGCCGACAGTGGCCAGGGGAACCCGGGCCTCTCGCTGGGCGGACGCTCAGCCTGCTGTGTGCTTTACCATCAGCTCCCCTGTGGTTCTGCCTGGGCAGCGGGCTGGGCCTGGGTTCCCATTTCCCTGCAAAACTCAGTGCTGCAGGGGGCCTGGAGCCTGGCCTGCCCCGCCCACCAGCTCTGCACTGCCCCTACCCTGGGAGCATGGATCCTGGGAGAGGCCCCACAGGCCCTGACACTCACAGGGTTTCTGCTTCCAAGGCACGCTCACTGAGGAAGACTTCTGAGCTGCCCAGTGTGCTGTCTCGCCCCGAACAGAAGCCCTACTGCAGAGACTGACACAGGTGAGGATTCATGGACTTCATTGCAGATCTGATGAAACTTGTGTGTCTTCACCTTAGAAAAATAAGCCAAAGTATATAACAACAACACTTTTCTTCAATTTTAGGGAGTTTCAGATCACAGGTAAAGAACTTCTGATGACTTACTGGGGGTAGATACCTTTTTGACTATTGTCTAATAGTGAAATCATAGAAAACAAGTCAGTCATTTGGCGTGAACTATTATATATTTTTTTCTAACAACAGAAGGTTGCCTCTTCAAAAACATGAACTTTGAAATTAATAATTTTTAGACCTCGTTATAATGTGGATTATTTTTATTCCTTCTTTTAACCATAATTGACCTAATCTTTACTGATTTCAGATTTATAATAAGCCTAAAATGATAAATCTTAAGATTAGGAGGAAACAGTAATCATACTTGATCATAATCTAAGTGTCGGAAGAGAAATTACAGGTCTTACACATCCCACTGTTACAGTGGGGGCTCTTTCCACTTCTCTGAATTCCACTGAATTCATTTGACGACTTCACTTCTCATTGGGTGTCTCTCTGTTGAAGTTTTCCCGAGGAAGCTCATGCCGACCGTGGACAGTCAGAAGGAGCCTCCTCAATGTCTCCAGTCATCTTTCTCCCCATGACCTCCCTCCGTCAGCCTTAGCATTTATACTCTCGAATAGAACTGCTCTTACATTTTCTGCACACCCTCTCCAGCATTTATTGTTTGTACACTTTTTGCTGATGGCCATTCTGACCAGTGTGAGGTGGTACCTCATTGTAGTTTGGATTTGCATTTCTCTAATAATTACCGATTTCGAGCATCTTTTCATGTGCTTTTTGGCCGTCTGTATGTCTTCTTCGGAGAAATGTCCATTTAGATCTTTATAACCCTTCTACACTGTTGGTGGGAATGTAAACTGGTACAACCACTATGGAGAACAGTATGGAGGTTCCTTAAAAAACTAAAACTAGAATTACCATACAATCCAGCAATCCTACTCCTAGGCATATATCCAGACAAAACCCTAATTCAAAAAGGTATATGCACCCCTATGTTCATAGCTGTGCTATTCACAATAGACAAGTCATGGAAGCAACCTAAATGTCCATCAACAGATGAATGGATAAAGAAGATGTGGTACATATAGACAATGGAGTATTACTCAGCCATTAAAAAGAATGAAATAATGCCATTTGCAGCAACATGGATGGAACTAGAGATTATCATACTAAGTGAAGTAAGTCAGACAGAGAAAGACAAATATATGATATTGCTTATATGTGGAATCTAAAAAAAATGACACAAATGAACTTGTTTACAAAACAGAAATAGACTCACAGACATAGAAAACAACCTTATGATTACAAAAGGGAAAAGGGGGTGGGGGAGGGATAAATTAGGAGTTTGGGATTAAAATATGCACACTACTACATATAAAATAGGTAACCAACAAGCACCTACTGTATAGCACGGGGAACTCTACTCAATACTCTGTAATCATCTATATGGGAAAAGAATCTGAAAAAGAATGGATATATGTATATGTATAACTGAATCACTTTGCTGTACACCTGAAACTAACACAACATTGTAAATCAACTATACTCCAATATAAAATAAGAATTAAATTAAAAAACATTTAAAAAACCCCAAACCAAAAATCAAACACAAAAAAAGAATTGCTCTTTCAGATGACAGACCTCTGGGCGTTTACAGTCAGTTCCAATACACATTCTCATCCTTTACTGTCAGGTTCCTCCTGCCACCCCCACCCCATCCCGCAGCCTCCCTGCCCCCAAGGGCAGAGTTTTTGCCCATTCACCAGGCAGCTTGATCCTCTATGACTGCTTCTCATTTTGCAGACAGCCCGCCTATAGTGTGTGGTCTACACCCAAGCTCCATTATTTCTTACTCATTTTAACCTCAAACATAACCTAAAATGATGGCCTTGAGGTTGGCTGCATTTCAGACAAATGTAAGGGAAGGCTCCTTGCAAATGTGAAAGAGAGCTGCTGACAGCGTGAATGGAAACTGAGAGAGACGAGGTTCTGCCTGGCTGCGGCATATTGCTTTAAAACCCATTTGTAGTTCAAAGACAGAGAAGAACAAAACCCAATCGCATTAATGATTTCAAGAAAGTGTCTTAGGAAGGATGGCATTAGGGCGTGATGAAGGGAAAATTTTAAAAAGAAGTTGAAGTGGCAGTTCTCTGCTAGAAATCTAAGGAAGAAATTGTCAGGAAGGCAAATTCCCTTCACACGACCTGGTACCAGCTTTGATGTCACCAACAATTATATCTTTGACGCATCCCATGTATTTGCATTGGAACAAGACGTTTTGTCAAAATCAAATGCAGGATGGCCACATCCGTCATCTTCTCTTAAACTGCATGTTGGAGTTTTCAGGTGTCACCTGCCTGCAACTGGCACGTGGCTCTGGTTTGCAAACAGTGAAGTGACTTCGGTCACCTGCTGGATGGTTTTTGGCACAGGACATCAGCACTGTCATAGTTCCAGCTTGTCACATTAGCAGGATGTGCTGTGACAGGAAACAGAATTTTGCTGCATAAGGAGAGTAATTCACAAAACTGTATCAACGTTTGTTAAGTGTCACAGCAGAGTAGATGCTGTGAGTGGGGCGGGCCTTACCTGATGACCTCCACTTAGCTCTAATTCTGCCATTGTGCCATTCTGGTGGCATTCAATGGCATTCTGCCATTCGGTGGCATTGTTTCCTTTGAGGGGAGGTGTTTTCTTTGGGAGTAAAACTATCACACGGGCTTTTCAAATGTGTCTTGATTATCCTCAGGTTTCTGTATCATAATGTGTGTTTGACGGAAAGTACCAGAGTTACGTGTTCTATTACTTCAAAACTGTCATTCTCACATATCTGATCCATCCTTCATATAACTATAGGAGTCATTTCCTAATATACAGTTCGGATCTTCCTAAAATGTTTTTGATCACAAATCCTCAAAAATGTAACACTTCTTCGAACCACTTGTTTCTTTTTAGGAAACTCTTGATTAAGGCATATTTTGCATATCATACATGTCATAATTTTTAAGTGTGGTTTTCTTAATGTAAATTAAAAAAACTTTTTTAGTGAATTGACTTAGTTTCACAAGCCATCACCATAAATCAGTTTTAGAACATTTTCATCACCCCAGGATTACTCCCTGGGCACATCCATGTTATGATGTATCGGTAGTTTTTCACTGTCATTGCGGAATACTATTCCCTCGTCTCTTTACCAGTTGATGGGCGTTCAGGTTGCTGCCAGTTTTGAGATCTTATGAATAACGCAGCAAACAGACATGCAAAAGCTTTTGTGTGGGCATGTATTTTCACTTCTCTTGAAGAGAAGAATGGAGTGGAATTTCTGGGTCATATGGAAAATTTATGTTTAACTTTTTTTTTTTTTTTTTTTGCGGTACGCGGGTCTCTCACTGTTGTGGCCTCTCCTATTGCGGAGCACAGGCTCCGGATGCGCAGGCTCAGCGGCCGTGGCTCACGGGCCCAGCCGCTCCGCGCACGAACCCGTGTCCCCCGCATCGGCAGGCGGACTCTCAACCGCTGCACCACCAGGGAAGCCCTATGTTTAACTTTTTAAGAAACTGACGAAGTGTTTTTAGAACTGGCTGTACCATTTTAGGTTCCTACCGGCAGTGTATGAGGGTTTCAATTTCCCCACATCCTCACCAACATTTGTTATTGTTTGCCTTTTTCATTATAGCCATTCTAGTGGATGGAAAGTGGTATCTCATTGTGGTTTTATTAGCATTTTCCGAATGACGAATGGTGTTGAGCATCTTTTCATGGGCTGATTTGCCATTTGTAGATCTTCTATGGGGAGATGTCTATTTAAATTTTACACTAATGCTTTGATTGGGTTGCTTATTCCTTTATTATTGAGTTGTAAGTGTTGTTTGTATATTTTTGACAAAGGTCTTTATTAGATATGTGTTTTGAAAGTATTTTTCTCCCAGTCTGTTGCTTGTATTTTCATTTTCTTACTGGTGTCATGGAACTGCAAAAGTTCTGAATTTTAACGAGGCCCAATTTATCAATATTTTTCTTTTATGTACCATGCTTTTGATGTCGTGTCTAAGAAGTCTTTCCCTAAGTCAAAGGCTTGAAAATTTTCTGTTTTCTTGTAGAAGTTTTATTGTTTTAACTTTTACATTTAAGTCTTTGATCCTTTTCAAATTAATTATTTTGCATATTGTCCCAGCATCATTGGTTAAAAAAGTCATCTTTTTTTTTTTTAATGAATTGCCTTGGCACTTTTGTCAAAAATCAGTCAATTGATAGGGGCTTCCCTGGTGGCACAAAGGTTAAGAATCCGTCTGCCAATGCAGGGGACACAGGTTCGAGCCCTGGTCCAGGAAGTTCCCACATGCTGCAGAGCAACTAAGCCCGTGCACCACAACTACTCTAGAGCCCGCAAGCTACAACTACTGAGCCCATGTGCCACAACTACTGAAGCCCACACGCCTATAGCCCATGCTCTGCAACTGCAACAAGAGAAGACACCCATAATGAGAAGCCTGCGCACAGCAACGAAGACCTAGTGTAGCCAAAAAGTAAATAAATTAATTAACTTTAAAAATCGATTGATATAGAATTTATCTGGACTGTCAATTCTGTTTCATTGACCTACATATCTATTCTTAGGCCAGAACCACACTGTCTTCATAACAGTAGAGTTATAGCAAATTTTGAAGTTGGAAGTAAAAGTCTTCCAACTTTGTTCTTCTTTTACAAAATGATTTGTCTGTTCTAGGTCTTTTGCACTTCCATATGAATTTCAGGATCACCTTGTCAATTTCTTCAATAAAGCCTGCTGGAATTTTGGTAGACATTGTATTGAGTCTAAAGACCGACTTGCAGAAAATTGTCATCTTAACAATATTAATCTTCTAATCCACTGATTGTGGATTTTCTTTTCATTTGTTTAGATTTTTATTTTCCCTCAGCATTATTTTGCAATTTTCAATGTACAGGTCTTGCACTTCTTGTGTTAAAATTATTCCTAAATATTTTATCTTTGTTGATGCTATTATGAATGATATCATATTTTTAATTTTGAATACTTTATTGTTTGTATATAGAAATACAATTGATATTTATATATTGATCCTGTATCTTGTGACCTTGCTATTGGTTATTTATTAGCTCTAATTTGAACCCTTTTTAATTGACATACAGTAAGTTGCACATATGTAAAGTGTACAAGTTGATAAGTTTTGACATGTGCATACATTTGTAAAATCAACACACTCAAGAGAGTGAATCTGTCCGTCACCCCACAAATTTCTTCATGCCCCTAATAACGTCTTCTTCTGATTCAACCTACACTGCCCCCGCCCAGCAAACACCGACCTGCTGTCACTATAATGCTAGAGTTCTGTATAAATAGATATTGTACAGGATGTACTCATTTTCGTCTGCCTGCCTTTACTCAGTCATCCATGTTGTTGCGTGTGTCAGTTCTGCATTACTTGTTACTGCCCCTGAGTGGGATTCTGAGGTATGTGTACAATGCTCTATGTTTAGCCACTGTCCTCTGGTGAAAAATTTTCCCCCAGTTTTTGGCTGTTAAAAGTAAAGCTGCTATGAACATTCATGTACAATATTTGTATGAACATATGCTTTCTTTACACTAGCGTACATACCTGGGGTGGAATGCAGGACTGTATGTTAGGTGTCTGTTTAAGTGTATGGAAAACTGTTTTCCAAAGTGTTTTACTACTCTGTATGCTGGAGGATGTTTCCCTACATCCTCACCAATACTCGGTATGGTCATTCTTATCCATTTTTGCCATTCTAATGTGTAGTGACACCTTACTCTGGTTTTAATTTGCATTTCCCTAATGACTCATGTTATTGAAGACATTTTATTAGATTACTTGCTGTCCATATACCTTCTTCGGTGAAGTATTTGTTCACAAATCTTTTCCTTATTTTAAAAGTTGGGTTATTATTTTTTCTTGCATTTTGAGAGTTCTCTACAAATTCTGGATATAAGTCCTTGATCATATATGTGATTTGCAAATATTTTCTCCTATATATTTTCTTTCATTCTTTTAAAGTGTCTTTTGAAAAGTGGAAATTTATAGTTTTTATGAATTCCAGTTTATCCATTTTTTTCTTTTACGGATTGTGCTTTGAGTGTGGTATCTAAGAGTTCTTTACCTAAATTAAAATCACAAATACTTTCTTTCACCTGTAATTTCTTCTAGAAGCTCTGTAGTTAGTTTAGCTTTTACATTTAGGTCTATGAAATGCTTTGACTTAAATTTTGTGTATAGTATGAGTATATACCATGTATATGGTATATTTGTATGAGGTAACTTTCAAAGGTTTTTTTTGCATATAGAAAGTTTATTTTCAATCACCATTTGTTGAAAAGACTGTCTTTCCCCCTCTGAATTGCCTTTGCTTCTTTGTCAAAACTCAGTGTCCATACTTGTGTGTTTATTGCTGAAATCTCTACTTGGTTCCTTTAGCATATTTCTTCATTTTGAAAATTATAATGCACTGTTTTGACTACTATAACTTCATAGTAAGACTTTACGTCAAATAGTTTTATACTTTCAAGGTTGCTATTCTTTTTCAACACTCCTTTTCCTTATTTTAAGTCCTTTTGCAATTCTCTGTGAATTTTAGAATCAGTTTGTCACTTTCAAAAAAAAAACTTTGATGGGGTTCTGCTGGGAATAGCACAGGATCTCGAAATCAATCTGGGGGAAATTGACATCAACACTGTTGGGTCTTCTGACCCATGAACAAGGCCTATATCTCCATTCAAATCTTTAATTTCTCTTAGCAATATTTTGTGGATTTTAGTTTACACACTTATTTCATTGGAGTTGTCTGTTTTTCATATTTTAATGCTATTGTAAGTTGTACAGTTTTAAAATTTAAATTCAGATTGCCCCTTGATAGAGAAATAAAATTGATTTTGGAGTACTGGTGTTATTTCTACACTGAAAGCTTGTTAAACTCCCTTATTTGTCCCAGTAGCTTTTGTAGATTTCATTGAATTTTTGTCATCAATAATCATGTCATCTCAGAATAAAGACAGTATTCCTGCTTCCTAGCTAATCTGCATCCTTTTTACATCCTGAGTGTACTGGACAGAACCTTCAATACAGTATCGACAGAAGTGATGAGGGTAGACATCCTTGTCTTGTTCCTGATCTTAGGGGAAAACATTCCTCATTGCATTTGACATTAGCTGTAGTTTTCTCATAGATGCTTCTTATTACGGTGAGGGAGTTCACTTTTATTTCTTGTCTTCTGACAGTTTTTAAGAGGAACAGATGTTGGATTTTGTAAAATGCCCTTTCTGTTCAATTGAGAGGAACAATCATGTAGTTTTTAGTTTGGTAATATGGTGAGTTACACGGATTGATTTTCAAATGTTAGACACACCTTGCATTTCTGGAATGAAGCCTACTTGGACATGATATATTATCTTTTAATATATCGGTGGATAATTTGTCAGAGTCAATTTTTTTTTTCACTATGTGAGTTGTATTTGTGCCTTCCACAGGACAGACACCACAGGAACATTTTTTGTTGTTGTTGTTTTTAAAATTTATTTATTAATTAATTTATTTTTCTGTCTGTGTTGGGTCTTCGTTTCTGTGCGAGGGCTTTCTCTAGTTGCAGCGAGCTGGGGCCACTCTTCATCGCGGTGCGCGGGCCTCTCACTGTCGTGGCCTCTCTTGTTGCGGAGCACAGGCTCCAGACGCGCAGGCTCAGTAGTTGTGGTACACGGGCCCAGTTGCTCCGCGGCATGTGGGATCTTCCCAGACCAGGGCTCGAACCCGTGTCCCCTGCATTGGCAGGCAGATTCTCAACCACTGCGCCACCAGGGAAGCCTCAGAGTAAATTTTTGTTAGATCTTTTTCATCTGTGTTTATGAGGGTTATTGGTCCCTACTCTAAGTTTCTGATAATGTCTTTGTCTGATTTTGGAATCAGGGCAATGCTGGCCACAAAGAATGAATTGGGAAGTGTTCCATCCTCTTCAATTTTATGGATGTGTTTGTGCAGAATCGATATTTCTTCCTTAAATGTTTGGTATAATTCACCAGTAAAGCCATCTGCTTCTACAAGTTTTTATTTTGGGGGGTGGAGGATGGGTGCAGGGCAAAGATTCTTAGCCACAAATTCAGCTTCCTTAATAGATATAAAGGTACTAACATTGTCTATTTCTTTGGCAGTTTGTATCTTTCAAGAAATATTTCATTTCCTATATGTTTTTGAATGTATAGGTTTAAAGTTGTTCATAATATTCCCCTGTTACCCTTTCAACACCTATTGACTCTATAGTGATGCCACTTCTCTCATCCCTAGTATTGGTAATTTGTAGTTTCTCTCTTTGTTTCTTGATCAGTGTATCAATTGTGTTGATCTTCTCAAAGAAGCAGCTTTTTAATTAATTAATTAATTTATTTATTTTTGGTTGTGTTGGGTCTTCGTTTCTGTGCGAGGGCTTTCTCTAGTTGTGGCAAGCGGGGGCCATTCTTCATCGAGGTGCGCAGGCCTCTCACTATCGCGGCCTCTCTTGTTGCGGAGCACAGGCTCCAGATGCGCAGGCTCAGTAGTTGTGGCTCACGGGCCTAGTTGCTCCATGGTATGTGGGATCTTCCCAGACCAGGGCTCGAACCTGTGTCCCCTGCATTGGCAGGCAGATTCTCAACCACTGTGCCACCAGGAAGCCCAGAAGCAGCTTTTGCTTTTATTCATTCCTGTTTTTTCATTGGCTTCCATTTTGACCTTTACTATTTCCTTTATTCTGCCTACGTTAGCTTTAATTTGTTATCCTTTCTCTAGTTTTTTTAAAGAGGAAGCTGAGGTTCTTGATTTGAGACTTTTCTTCTTTTTTAATGTAGGCATTTGGTGTAGGCGTCCCTGTTTAGCTGTATCTCACACATTCTGATATGATGTCTTTTAATTTTCATTCAGTTTGAAATACTTTCTGATTTCCCTTTTGTTTTCTTTTTTGAGCCATGGGTCATTTAGAAGTATGTCATTTTGTTTTCTAATATCTGGGCATCTTCTAGATATCTTTCTGTTATTAATTGTTAATTAAATTCCATTTTGGTCAGAGCACATATATACGTGACTTGAATCCTTTGGAATTTGTTTAGACTTAAATTATGGTCCAGGATATTACCTGTCTTGGTCAGTTTTAGGTGTGCCCTTGAGAAGACTGCACATTCTGCTGTTGGTGGTGAAGTGTTCTGTGTCAGCTACGTTTGCCTCTAGCACTGCAGCAGTGAGCCATATCCTTGCCGATTTTCTTTCTACGTCTTCAATCAGGTCCTGAAGGAAAGGTGCCATAAGTTTAGTTTCTGTCTTTTAATTTGCTGTTACATCTCTTTTGCTTACTGTACTGTGAAAAATCTGTCATCAAGTTCGTAACGGTTTAAGATGGTTTGAGCTGCTTGATCAGTTGAGCCCCATCTTCTTTTGAAACTGCCTTTCCTAAATTTCTGCTAATAATCTTGACTCTGAAACCCTTCTGTCTGATCTAGGGTAGTCAATCCAACTTTCTTTCGAGCAGGGTTGGCTGTATATATCCTCCCTAAGTTTTTGTTTTCACTCACTTTTACATTTCTGTTTAAAGTGCATTTCTTATAGGAAGCAGATAGTGGGTCTTGCTTTGTCATCCAGTCTGACAGTCTCTTCATTTTAATTGGAATGTTTGGTCAAATTACACGTAATGTGACTATTGACTTGGTTATGTTCAAGTCCATAAGCTTTGCTGTTTGTTTTCTACTTTTTCCATCTTTTTCTTGCTCCCTTTCCCTCTTTTTCTGCTGTCTTTTCAGTTAATGGTGTACATTTTATGATTCCATTTTATTTCCTTTGTTGGCTTATTAACTGTAGTGCTTTTAAAAGATAGCAATGACTTTAGGGTATGTAGCACACATCTTAAACTTACCACAGTCTATCTGGAACTCTACTACTTCACATATGGTAGAAGAGCCTTATGATGGCATACTACCATTTCCCTTCTCCTGACCTTTAAGCTTTTGTTGTCATTTATTTTTCTTATATGTACGTTATAAACTCTCCAATACATCATTATTATTTTTGTTTAGTCAATTATCTTTTAATGAGATTTAAATAATAGGGAAAAGTCTTAAATATCTGCCAAGGTAAGTAACGTTCCCAGGGCTCCTCACTCTTTCCTGTAGATTTTATTTCCATCCAGTATCATTTTATTTCTGTACAGAGAACTTCCTTTCACCTTTTTGTAGTGAAAACTTCAACTTCTCATTGTAAATTCTCTCACCTTCATCATTTATGCAAATGTCTTTATTTTACCCTTGAAAATTTTTATCTGAGTATAAAATTCTAGGTTCATCGTTTTTTCACTCAGTCATTTAAAGAGGTTGCTCTGCCATCTTCTTGCATTGTTTCTGGTGAGCAATACACTGCCATTCTTTTCTTCGTTGTTCTGTATGTAATCATTTTTTTCCATTTGTTTTTAAGATCTCTATCACGAGATTTCACCATTTTAATTATTATGTGCCTTTGGATTCATTAAGTTTCTTGTATCTGTGGTTTTATTGCTTAATCAAACTGAAGAATTTTCTGCTACTATTTCTTCAATATTTTTCTCTGCCCTCCCAACCCCTCCACTCCTTCAGGTCCTTGAATGCATGTATATTGTAGCTCTTGAAGCTGTCTCACGAGTGACTAATGGCTGTTTTATCTTGCTTTGTTATTTAATGTCTTTGTGTTTTATTTTGGAGAGCTTCTGTTGCTATGTTGTCAGCTTCACTGTTTCTTTCTTCTACAGTGTCTAATTTGCCCATTCAGTGGAATTTTCATTCCAGACTTTTAGTTTTTGTTTTCAGAATTTCTGTTTATTCTTTATTTTATGTATTTCCTGCCTCCAAGAAACTTGAACATATGGAATATATTTTTAATAATTTTTAATGTCCTTGTTTGCTGATTCTAACACTTGTATCCATTCTGGGTTGGCTGTAATCGATCAGTTATTCTCCTCATTATGGGTTGTGTTTCCCTGCTTTTTTGTGTATTTATTAATTTTGATTGATTGTCAGACACTAATACATGTTACTTAGTTGTTGATATTTTTGTATTCCCATAATTACTGAGCTTTGTTCTGGGACACAGTCAAGTTAAAAGGGCACAGTTTGATTCTCTCAGATCTTGCTTTTCTGATTTGTTAGGTGGTCCATAGCAGTACACCATCTAGAACTATTCCCCTCTATTGAGGCAAGAACTTCCTGAGAATTTTCCCCAAGGCACTATGAATTATGAGAATTCTCAATCTGGTTGGTGGGACCAAGCGCTATTTCTAGTCCTATGTGATGCACTGTTTTCTAATATTTTGGGGTAGTTTTCCCCCTGGCCTCCTGCAGATTCCTGCACTGCCCATATATGCTGATGTGTACTCTGATCTACTTTTCTCACTATCCCAGGACATCTTTCTGCAGAACTTCAGGTTCTCTCTCTGTGCAGCTCTGTGAACACCTGCTTTGCAAACTGCAGTCACATTGATTTCCTAGAGTCTCAGTTCTGTGTCCTTCACTCGGGAACCGCCAGCTCCCCCTGGGTTCCCAGGTGCTATGGGAACTTAAGACGGTAAGGGGGGCCATCAAAGGGCTTATGTGGTTTGGTTTTTGACTTCCGCAGATCACTGTTTTTCATTGCCTGATGTCATGTCTGGTGTCTTGGAAACTGTTAATTTGCATGTTTTGTCTCTGTCTGCTTTTATTTTTCCTGGTTGTTTCAGGTTCCTCTCCCTGGGTGGCAGCAGAAGTCTTGTTTCCTAACTCTGTAGGCTGGCATTCAAGGCCTTCTGGGATCTGGCCTCAGCCTGCCTTTCCAAGTGAAATTTTCATGATATGCCTGTCTTTTGAAGTTCCCTCTAAGGGGTGCATGTTTTCTGCTTTCGAGCCTCTGCACATTGCTGTGATCTGAGTGTTTGTGTCCCTCACGAATTCCTATGCTGAATTCCTAATGCCCAGTGTGATGGCTTTAGTAGGGGGAGCTTTGGGAGGTGCTTAAGTCATGAGGGTAGAGCCCCCATGAATGGCATCAGTGCCCTTTTAAAAAACACCCAAGAGAGATCCCCACCCCTTCCACCATGTGAGGACACAGTGAGAACCACCAGCTATATGAACCAGGAAGAGGGTCCTCACCAGAATGTGACCACCTTGAACTTGGACTTCCCTGCCCCAGAACTGTGAGAAACAAACTTCTGCTGTTTGTGAATCACTTATTATGTGGCATTTTGTTATAGCAGCCTGAATTGACTAAAATACACATGGCAGATGCCGCTTGCCATTGTCTTCCAGTTATTGGATATTGATGCTTCACAGCCCTGGTCAATGGAAAGACCCCCCCCCTTATCTATCTATCTATCTATCTATCTATCTATCTATCTATCTATCTATCTATCCTATCTCTCGCTCGCTCTCTATGTATCTATCCATCCATACATACATACATACTAAGTGCCAGCTATGAGTCAGGCCCTGCACTAGGTGCTGGAGACAGCAGTGGTGGCTGAGCAGCACGTCCCTGTCCTGTGGGAGCTCCCCATCTAGTTGACAGACAGTTGTGCTGCAGGGCGGGGAGTCGCATGATGTCAAGTGTTGGGCTGTGGCGGACGGAAGCCACACAACAGATTTGGGGTTGCAGAGGAAGTGATCTCCGTAGTGAGATGTGAAGAAGATGCTATGCGGTGGAGTTGATTCAGCGGGGCGAGGACAGGCAGGGTTCTAGCATGGAGGAAAGCCACGCACATGCAAAGAGCTGAATGATACTAAAGGTGTGGATGTGAGCAGGGAGAGGCAAGGGAGGAGACCTTATGAGGCCCCTAAGAACTCTGGACTTAATCTTGGGGGTGATGTGGAACCGTGGAATGGTTTTAGTCTAGGTACTGACATGGTCAGACTTGTATTCTATAAACTTACTCCAGCTTTGGTGTGGTCAGGGGGTCAAGACTGGAGAAGCGGTCCGGGCCACGTGGGAGATGGTGAAACCCAGAAGTGGGTGAGTGGTGATGGGTGGAGAGCAGCAGTGCAGGGGGGAGGATCCAGTGACAAGCGGAACGTGGGGCTAGAGGGGAGAGCATGTGCAGGATGATGCCTGGGGTTCTGGCTGGGGCTGTTGATGGACCCTGTGCCTGTCTTTGGAATAGAGAACCTGGTGGTCTCTGTGGAGCTTAGGAGAGAAAAGTCACTCTGCTATCTCTCTGCCCAGATCTTCCTTTTCGTTTCATAGTTAATTGCTGCATTTCTTTGGCTTCCATGATTTCCCACTCAATCCTTAAGACATTTTACTTTGAATTGGAGTTGAATGAAGTTGAATTGCTCACGTGTTCTCCTGCTGGCCTGTGATGGCAGGAGACACGGGGCTGTGTGTTATTCTTGGTATTCCAGCTGCTATGATGTCCCCAGAGCAATGCCTCACACACAATGAGAGATTAATAAATTTTGGTGACTCCCATTAACAAAGGCGCTTACTTCCGTGTGACGTAATATATGCATATGATTGAATGCTCTCTGTCATGGATGCAACATTGTGTGTCATTTGCTCTATTCTTGAGGACTTCGTGGGTGTGCAACTTTAATTTCGAGATCTAAATAGATGTATCAACAGTACGGGGTCACACGAGAAATTCTCAGCTTGGTTTTTTTCACTGTCATAACATTTATGGTCCTGTGGAACCACAAGCAATTTCCTCAATAAAGAAGGAAAGAAATGAACAGCAGCCCACGATGATAATATGGCTGCCCAAGGTACATGGGCAGCCACAGCCTTGTCAGTTTGGATGCTAATGAGGGGCAGGGAGCAGGGGGTGGCCCGGCAACGTGCCACGTGGAAATATGTCTTCAGCTGGTGTGGAGCCGGGAGCCGCTGCCCTGCAGAGGCTTGGCCGAAAGGCATCTGGAATCTCAGTCTGGGAGGTAGTTTCTGTTAGTGGGGGGGGGGGTGTGCCTGCTGTTCATTGCTCCTGACAGAGCCGCCGCCCCGCGAGACACCTGTTGATCTTGTGTCAGGACATCAGTGTGGAAATACCAGCTCCTGAAGGAAAGTCTTTCAGCAAAGACATGAGAGACCCAGAAAAATCAATAGCCCTAAATCCAAAGATGTTTCTGGAGGGGTTCCCTTCAGAATGAAGAGACACCAAGTTCTTGCCAATACTTGAGGTCCTAGAAACATTTCTTTAAAGCATTGGATCTAAAGCACAGTGTGGCTTAAAAAAATACAAACAAAACCACTCACCTCTTGTCGAGGGAGCTCCTAGGGCACTTCCAAGCCCCAGCCATGCCCTGACGACGGAGGCTCCCTGGGTCTCCCTTTCTCCCCTTCTCCCCGACTGTCAGCCACAGTGCCGTGGTGATGCTGTCAGGGCTCAGGCTCACTGTTGTGGTTCCCAGCCCCTCATTCCAAACGTGTGAGACCTGAAGTATCCGGTGATTTCCAGAACTTCAACTACCCCCATTTTTACTTCCCTGCAACTTAACCCACAAAGGATATTAAAATGTTTGGAACCTTTGTCAAGTGAGACAAGAGTGTTATCTTGCTACATTTCACAGAAATTTAATAACATGAGAGTGACATGTTTTCGTGCATTTATTTTCCATTTGTATTGCTTCCTTTGCTTGTTGCTCGTGTTCATTTTCTATATTTTTCCTCCCTGATTTTGGGAACACTCCATATATTAAATCCTTAGCCCTCTGACTTACTCTGCTGATGGTTCTGTGAGTTCACTCACTGAGTGAGTCTCCTTCACTTCTTGGAGGTCAGTTTTATGGTGATTTCCATTTTGAAAATTGGGAGGAATTTGTCATTTTGAAGTTTATTTTGTTTCATTCCATTATACTCTTTTGCGTTGCAGAGTTGGGGGGGGGTCCTGGATGGTCCCACGGCGAGAAGGATGGGGGTTGGCACCCTAGGCAGCATGGTGCCTCCACGACACTCCAGGGACTTCAGCATTTTGCTTCCATCCTCGTGTGGATTCTGAGGTGCAGAATCCAGGGCCCACTTGGGCTTTCCTGATGCAGGAGATGTGCATCAGGCACCATCAGTCACACTGTGTCTCCGGAGCCTCTGCTCTCAGAGGATGTCCCACCAGAGAGAAGACAGGCTCTCTGGCACCTTCTGGAGGCTCTTTAGTGATTTTCCTTTGCACTGAAATCTTTAACTCACAGATGACTAAAACTGTGTATTGCTTGAAAAAGAGAGACGTTGTTTTCCAATGGCCGGCCGCCTTCCCAGCCCTGTCTGCTCAGTAAAGCAGCCACCCCTAGTGCCACCTTTACCGTGTTGCAGATTCTTACATGTTTCAAACTCTTCATTCTGTTTCGTTGGCCTGCTGTTTTCCTTGGCATCTGTGCACGTTTTTATATTATTCAGGTCTCAGGTCAGGTGTCTGCTTCTCAGGAAACCTTCCCATGCTGCCCCAGAAAAGACACCCTGCTCTCCCAGTCCCTCTCTGTTTTGGCTTAATTTTCCTTATAGTATTAACCACACTCTGAAATGATCCTACTCATTTATTAATTTTGTATTTATTGCCTATATTACTCAGGGTTCTCCAGAGAAATATAACCGATAAAATGTGTGTGTGTGTGTGTATTTATTATAAGGAATTGGGTCACATGATTATGGAGACTGACCAGTCCCAAGATCTGCAGTCAGCACGCTGGAGGCCCAGAAGACCTGATGGTTTAATTCCAATCCGAAAGCTGCAGGCTCAAGTCCCAGGACAAGCCAGCGTTCAAGGGAGGGTCAGCCTTTTAAATTCAGGTCTTCAACTGATTAGACGAGGCCCACCACGTTGTGGAGGACAATCTGCTTTACTCAGTCTTCCAATTCAGACGTTACCCGCATCCAGAAACACCCTCACAGACACATCCAGGATAACGCTTGGCTAAATGTCTGGTCCCCTGTGGCCCAGTCAAGTTGACATATAAAGTCACTATCACATTGCCTGTCTCCCCCTCTAGAATAAATGCTCTATGGTTTCACTCCTAGAAATTAGAACAGTGCCTTGTATATGGCAGCTATCAAGTAAGTATGTGTTCAGTCATTAATTCAAATGGTTTCAGTTTTACTTTTAGAATATGTTTTAATATCCAGCTGTGTAGATTCCCTCTCCTTAGAACTGCAGTCTTTAAAAATGTTTAAAGTGTATTCTTCTGCTCCCCTCGTACTTAGAATAAAAAGGAGCCTCCTCAAGTGATGTTTGGCCCCACGCGCTCTGGCCCCCGGCTCACCTGGCATTTATGCATTTGGCCCTAATCCTGCTCTCCCAGCTGAACAGTCATCTTCCCGATCCTCTAATAACACAAGCTCCTTTCTGTGTCAGGTCTGTCACCTAGGTTGTCCTCTAAACTAGAATGTTCTTTCTGTGCTGTCTTTCCTTGTTTGTTTCTTTTAACTTTAATTATATATAGGAGGTATGTAATTAGTTATAGTGGTGGTTGTTTTTCTTTTGTATTGTGAGCTGTGACAAACATGCAGGAAACGGGGAAAGCATTATACACACTAACAAATTGTAATAAAGCAAATCCTTTCATTACCTCCACTTAGGCCAGGACTGAAACATTGTCAGCACTCCAGAATCCCTATGCATACCCTTACCACGTAGCTGTGCTATCTTGAATGTTATGGTATTTTCTTCCTAGATTTTCTTTATAGGTTTACTACCTAATCATGCATCCCTGACAAACAGAGTTTAATTTTGCCTGACTTCATGTCAATGGAGTGAGATATGTATTCACTTGTGTCTGGCTGTTTTTTGCTCAAAATCATATTTTTGAGATTTATCTATGCCGAGTGCAGCTGTAGTGTGCTCATCTTTATTGCTATGTAGTAGAATATTGTATAAATGTACCGCAGTTTGAGGGTTTGCTTATTTATTCTTTTGTT
This sequence comes from Pseudorca crassidens, assembly GCF_039906515.1. Lineage (NCBI taxonomy): Eukaryota > Metazoa > Chordata > Mammalia > Artiodactyla > Delphinidae > Pseudorca > Pseudorca crassidens. The sequence continues at coordinate 2,412,791 of NC_090311.1, read as the reverse complement.
GGTAGACATTAGGTAATTTATAGACTGGCCTATTGCAAATAACACTGCTATGAATGTTCTTGTATTTAAGGCTTGGGGTGTGTAAGTATACCTTTCTGAAGGGTAGATATCTACATGTGGATTTGCTGGCTCATAGGGTATGTATACTTGTGCTTTATGAGATACTGTCAAGCTTTTTCTCCAGTTAGTTGAACGAATTAATGCTCTCATTGGCAATGATTGAGAGTTCCAGTTGCTCCATTTCCTCACCAACACTTGGTATTATCAGTCTTTCTAATTTTGGCCATTCTGTAGGGTAGATTGTATCTCAAAGGGTTTTAATGTGTATTTCTCTGATTGCCATTGAAGTGGAGCACATTTTCTGTTTGTCAGATGGATACTCTCTTTGTGAAGTGTTTGTTCAAGGTCTTTTGCTCACTTTTTAGATTAAATTTCTCTTTTGTATTTTTATTGTTGATTTGTAGGAGTCCTCTGTATGTATACTAAATGACTCACCTTTCATTGGTTATGTCTGCTACAAATACCTCTTCCTTATGTGGTTGCCTTTTCACTTAATTAGAGGTGATTTTTGATGAATAGCTGTTATTAATTTTAGTATAGACAAGGTATCAATACTTTTCTATATGATTAGCTTTTGTGTGTGTTTATAAAATATTCTTCTGCCTAAATACTTGAAGCTATTTCCCATATTTTTTATCTAAAATTTTAATGCTGTCCTTTGACATTTACCACTGATTCACTTGGAACTGATTTCTGTGTATGGTGTGAGGGTCTGGGCCCAGTTTAATTTTTTCCGCATGAATACTCAGTCATTCCGGCACAGTTTATTTAAAAGGCAATCTTAGTTTACTGTTCTTTGTTGTAATTCAAGTGTCCATGTATTTGTGGGCCTGGCTCTGGGCTCTCCATTCTATTCTGCTCACTAATAAGACTTGAAATCTGGTAGAGCAAGTCTTCCCACTTCACTCTTCTTTCACTTGAGACTTGGCTATCCATGGACCTCTGCCTTTCCATATACATTTTACAGTCATCTTCTCAGTTCCACAAGTAGGGCTTTTGATTGGCACTGCACTGAATTAATAGATTAGTTTGGACAGAATTTCCAGCTTCATAATATCTTTCCATTTATTTAAGTCTTACTTCATTTATCTTTAAAATTTTAGCTTTCCCCGTTGAGGTCTTATACATCTTTTGTTAGATTTATTCTGACAATCTTATCTGATAATTTTTGGTTCTGTTCTTAATATTATGTAAAAATATTCATGTTGCATCTTTTTACTACTGGAATAGAGAAATACAATTGATATGCAATACTAACCTTAAATTGGCAAAGTCTCTCACTAACTCTTATAATTCACCTGTGGATTGCTTTGGATTTTTCCATACACACAACCATATCACCTTCAAAACGTGACAATTTTTATCTATTTTTCTCCCTCCACCCTTTACCTTGTTAACCTATCTATATATTTCTGATCAGGGCCTGTTTGTCATTGCCCCAGAATGGTCTTCCCTCACTGTTGAAGTATAATCAATTTCTTCTCATCATTCTCTCATTGCACCTGTTCTTTGATATTGAATATAAGTTGTGCTTATTTCACTGGTGTCCATCGCTCTTATGAACACTTTGAAGGAAGGAACCATATCTCTTCATTCATCAGTATACACCCAAGTCCAAGACAGTGCCTGACACATTGTGGATAATGTTCCTTGAATAAGTAAGCAAATGTGTTTATCTGTTCAAACAGACTCTGAAGTCCTTTGCCAGTTTCTCTACAAAAACTCTAGTTAGTTCTTAAATTTGAGCCTCATCATATTTTTCATTAATTTTGAGGAGCTATAATAAAAGGGGAAATCAACAAAGATATAATGATGAAATTGTATGCACTTAAACACTATAGGCTCAAAATAGAAAGGAAAAACACTGAAAAAATTAAGAGGAAAATCATTAAGCCTACCATCACATTAATAGTGCATGGGACTAAAACACTTCTTTTAGAATTGGACCAATTAGGCAAATACTTAGAAGATCGATTAACTTTTTGATGATACAGACGCATAGATGTTTATATGCCCCAAAATTGAATTCGTATCCTTTCTTTCACCCAAAGCACATTTACAATAATTGATCAAGAACTATGAAACAAGAGGCCCATACAAATTCTAAAGAATCAATATTGGATATAACAGGTTCTCTGATTTAAAAGCAATACATCTAGAATCTAGTAATAAAAATATGTAAGAAAAAGAATGCTCATATGAAACTAAACTGTGATTCATGGTAATTATAAAATATTTAGAAATCTGTTTCCCCGGCATTCACAGTGATGCCTACGCAGAGTTGGTGCTCAGTGAATATTTGTTGAGTGGATAAATAATAATGTGAACATTAGATAGAAAATCCTATAGGATTCAGCAAGGTCATTTCTTAGAGCACTTCTAGTCCTAAAATCATGTACTAGAAATCAAGGAAGAAGAGTTGTTCTGTGTTAAATATTTGCATTTTTTTCTTCCATCCATAAATTCCACTAAGTCTCGTCCACACTAATTCTGGAGGTTCAGGTCAAACAATGAGGTACCATTTTATACTCAAAAGGCTAGAAATACTTTTAAAACTTGGTAATACTAAGTGTTGGTGAGGATATTGTGAAATGGGAATACTGATGATGGGAGTGTAAATTGCTACACCACTTTTCAGAGCAATATCACAGTATCTAGTAAAACTGAAATGGACCTTCCCCAACAATTCAGTTCCCAGGCACTTGCGTGCCTAAGGTGTGCAAAAGGTTGCTTATTGCATTCTTGTTGGCTGTAATAAAATTTGAAAACAATTTAAATGTCCATTGACATACAAATTCGACTTAATACATTGTGGTACATTTTAATATAGATTAGTATACAGAAATTAAAACGATTGAAAGTATCAGATCAACAATACATCAGTTTGATAGATCATAGAAACAGTGTTGATTAAAAAAGCAAGTTGTAGAATGAAAGTACAGTTCATCATTTGTGTGTACTTTAAAAAACACACAGACGACCTGTTGTTTGCAGGTTTACGGTTATATGTAGTCAAGATATTAAAATTCAAACACAAAGGATACACATAAATTCATGTTTGGTGTTGCCTATGAAAAGACAGGGAAGGGATGGGACCAGGGAGAGTTACGAAGGGGATTTTAAGTGTAACGTTTTTGTCTCAAATTGGATTTTGTAGGGTAGCAGGAAATCGTTCCTGGAGAGGCCAGCATCCTTCTAAAATGAAATCTACTTCTATGATTCTGTCATTTTTTATACACATTCTGGGGCAAGTTGAGAAGAAAGGATGGTGGGGAGAGTTTGGGGAATGGCATGAGGGGGGCCAAGATGTGCTCGGGGAGGACCGAGCCTGGCACGGTGGGTCGACCACGTGGGGGACAGGGAGGCTCTGGGCTGTGCCTGGGGTCGTGGCTCCGGCCCCCCACTCCCGACTTCCGTGGGGGGGATTGTTCCCACAGAGGGAGAAGGACTTTCCTCAAAGGGAAATCGGATTCTGCTAGGAAGGTAGTGAGTCATGGGCCCTGCAGGCGAGGAGAGTCTCGAGGACTGAAGGGACACAGAGAGGTACCTGGACAGGCTCTGCGGCACGGGACTTGGGGATGAGATGGGACGAGCTGGGACGCCTGAGCCCGCCCCCTGGAGAACTGGCTTGTTTCCTAATCAGTTATATGCCGTGGGCAGAGCAGAGGGGCTGCGGGTTCTGAGCTCCGTGTGCAGCCCCTCCCCACTGAGAACAGGTGAGAACCCCCTTGGGACCACGTGGAGCCCTGTCTGCAGTCTCTGGGGAGCGACCTCCCCTGCCCTCAGGCTCTGATGGCAGGGGGCAGAGGGGATGGCTCCAGCTGTGCAAGCCTGGTCCCACGGTTGTCCTGGCTGGGTCCCGGTTGGCCTGCTGGGGATGGTGGCATCCCCTCTGCCCTGTTTGATCACACTTCCTGCATATCGTTCTTAAACACATGTCCCCAGAAAAGTAGCCAGGATCCCTCTTCTGCGGCCGGTGTCCTGTGGGTTATGACACAGGCTTGGAGTCAGCTCGATTAGAACTGACGATTTCCAACAGGGGATGGAGAAACAGTCACACCTGACTTGCCCTGAGACTGTCAACCGCACACAATAAGAAGAGAGCACTTTAGTACCGATGACTCTGGCACCCGACTTGCAGATGGAAGGAAGGGCATTTTTCTCCGTGTTTGCCCCATAGATGGGCCTGCGTCACATCTCATTACGGGTGTATTGGGCCAGTGGCTTGTCCCCAAGCCTCCAGAGAAGCATCCACTGAAGACAGCTGCCCTCTGGGCTGCCCTCCGGGGACACAGCTTTGCTGGGGACTTGGCACCAGGGGCGACAGTGTGGCTGCAAGGATGAGGGACCTCCACCACCGCGCACGCCCCGCTGCGACGTCACAGCAGCCGCGTGGCTCTTGCCGGGGCTGGAATGAAACTGTGCCGTGGCTGTTGCTTGAGAGGCCCCGTGGGGGTGGGCGCCGGGTCTCCGAGGGAGCTAACTGTTCCTCGGAAACTGTTCCTGGCCACTGGCTGACTTGCCCGGTCCCCGGAGCAGGGCGTGCTCTCCTGTTTGGTCATTCATTGTGGGTTCTTCACTCACTCATCCAGCTGTCTGTCCATCCATCCTTCTGTTCACTCAACCCTGGGGTTCCCAGTTAAGTGAGGTTTCAGCCCCACTCTCCGAGGAGGAAGCTCTTGGTCACGGCCGCAAGCAGGGGCCACCCTAGCTGCCACATCTGCAAGTCATGAGCTGCTTACAATGCAGTTTCTTTATTTCTCTCATTTCTGCTCATCAGCCTGAGTCTCAGGCTGCTGTCAGAGATCTGAGCTGAGCTACAGGCAATGCCTTGTCCTCTCCCTGAGTCCATGCATTTTGACACCCAGCCCTGGTCACGGGCACGGGGGGACCAATTTCTACCCATCACCTGCGTGTCAGCCGAGTATGGGCTGCCAGCGTAGAGGAGCACTTCACGCTGGCTTGTTTGCTGTGATCGCTGTCACCTCGGTGGGCTCAGAGCCCTCATTTGTAACTTTTCTGGTGTGCACTTTACGTTTTGAAGGCAGTGAAGAAACTTGGGATACCTAAAGAGACATCTCTTTTTGGTTTTAGCTTTCCCATTTATTCACAATGGAAAAGTTCCTAGTAGAAGGAACGTAGATTTGAGAGGGACCTGTCTGTGGCTTCAAACCCACATCATCTCTGGACTCGGCCCGCTTGAACCTGGATGCCATTGTTATTATTTCACAAAAAACTTATTGTCTAGTGGTGTTACATCCTCTAATTTCTTTCTCTTTTGAAGTCATGAAGAAGATGTAAAGCCACTTTTTTTCCCTGCTCTGTATACATCTTTGAGTGAAGTGCAGAAATACCATTAGTACCCCTTTGCAAACTCAACGCAAAAGAGAAGATGAATTGTGTCCTCCAGCTAAAAAGTTTGCACTTATTCCTATGACTTAGCCCTAGGACACTTTCTGGAGTGGCAGAGAAGAAATGCTCTTCCCAAGGCGAGAACCACCTGGCAGTGTGATGTCTGTGTCCATCAGCAAACTGGGAATCTACCTGGAGCTGTCCTTGCTCCTGCCCTGTCCTCAGGCTCTGATGCATCCCACCACCACCCGCCTCTGCCAGGCCCATCGGCCTGGTCCTCTCTGGAACCACCTGGCCTTCCCCTTGGCAGGTCTGACGAAGAGCAGGGAGTCTGTGCACCTGGAGGAGCCCAGTCTTCTCCAGGTCCACCCCCGGCTCCCAGGAACCCTCCACGTAATCACGTAAACAGCCCTTTCATTGCTACAGCACAATGTGTGGCGTGGACATCTCATTATAAACAGTCCACAAGCATCCTTATAATTATTCTGCAATATTTCCTGGAGTGTGTGACAATTTTTATAACTGTTCACCTATCTTTACGTATTTAAGTTATTTCCAGTTTCTGCTGTCATAGAGCCATGGCAGTGACTACTTTCTGTACTTTTTTGCTTTAAGATAGATGTTCAAATATGGGATTATTAGGTTGAAAATGATGATCACTTTGTAGGCATCTGATGAAATCTCCAAGTTGTTTTCCAGGTGGGTTATAGGAATTTCTGTACCTAACATCCACGGACGAAAGGGCCCGTTTTGTCCGCCCGGTTTCAGAGCTGTGCTGGAGCTGGCCCCACGGGTCCCCAGAGCCAACGGTGCCCGTCTTCCCAGCCCCACCTTCAACTGTGCTCCTCTGGAAGCTTCACGTGGCCATCGGGGGCGTATTCACACATGGAGATCAGCACAGCTGCAAACCAGGATCCCCCCATTCTCATTAGGATTCTCTTTAGGATCTCCCTCCTAAAGAGAACTGGTTGTTACGCATCTACCAGCACACCGTTGCTTTTGATATTTGAAAAACAAACAAAACCAAACCGGTGTTACTGGGTGGAATCTGTGGATACCGTCTTTCCCCTGAGCCAAGGGGACGAGGGGATGAGGCTCCTCCGGGCGTGCTCTGCTTCCCGCGTGCTTCTCATCCTTGGTGCTGTGCAGATAGCGGTCAGCAGCCCTGGCCAGGGTGCGTGTCCCCTGTCCTGTGGCCCTTCGGCCCTTGAGGGACTGGTTGCTCGTCAGCCTCTGTCCCCTGCAGCCCCAGCCCGAGGCCTAACACCTTGCGTTGGGGTCACCACCAGGCTTTTGATGGGGAAGCCCAGGCACACCGTCAGAGGCAGCCTGCCGCCCGGTGAGGGCCCTTCTGCTGCGCCGGCCGGTGTGGGGAGACGCGGTGGTGCTGTCTGCAGCGGTGACGGGGTGGCGGCCCTGCCTCCACTGCCACGTGCCGTGTCTCACACTCACAGTCCCCAGTCTCGTCACACGACGTCTCTGTCCACGAAGGCGGGCAGTCCAGCAAGGGGGGGGGGGTCATCCTTCGTCCCTGGGGAGAGAGGAAGCCTTCCTGCCTCTGGACAGCTGCTGCGTCGCGCCCCAGGAAGGAACAGCATCTTGTGGAGTACGTTTTGGGAGGACGAGGCACCTCTGAGAGACAAGAGCCATTTCCTTTCCTCTCCTAGTCAAGGTAGTAAATAGCCAGGGCCTCCGAGGTCTCTGGGCTGTTCACGCCCACGCGGACGGGCCTGCTGTTCATGGCAGGAGCCCTGCAGGGGCTCTGAAATCATTGTTTACCTGTCGAAGCAAGATGAATTCAGCAAAGTGGAATGTGGATTTTTCTGGAAAGTGTGATAAATGCTTATTGTTAAATAAATGTCAGCAATAAAGAAAAGGGCAATCATAAAAATTAACAATAACAGCACCATTCAGAGATAAAAATTGTTTACGTTTTGATCTTTTCCCTTCCTTCTCTGAGTGCGTTTTCAGATAATTTTATTCTGATTGTTTCATAACGTACCCAAAGCGTCACGTGTGACTATCACACTCATAAGGGCCTTCAACGCTGGGTGAGATTGTATCCTAGGGCGAGTTCTGTCTTACTTGGCCCTCTCCTAGTGTTGCACGAGTGTTTTTCCTGGCTTTTCTGAGATTATGTGCTGTGAATGGGCGTTTTTCTGCGTAAGTTCTTGCCTGCACAGTTCTTGCCTGCACCCGGGGGTCCCTTTGGAGGAAGCACTGAGACACAGTATTCGCTCTGGGGTCCAGCTTGAGTTTAAACCCCAGCTCCCCACTTACCAGCTGTGTGACTTGGTGAGGTTGCTAAACCTCTCTGTGCTCCATCCTCCGCATTTGCCGGATGACTTATGAGGTGGCAGAGACCCTTACAAGTGGGGCGAGGCGTGTGCGGAGCAGAGCCTGGCCCCTGGTAAGCTGGGCTGACCGCCATCTCTGTGGCTGCCCTGCCATCCCCTCATCAATAAGATGATTAGCTGGGAGTGAAGCCCAGAGCAGATTGGCCCAAACAGAAGTGCTTCTGAAGGCTTTGGATTTGTGTTCTAAATTGTTTTCCAAAGTCTTCTGAAAATTAAACATGGCTAACTCAGTGTGTGAAAAAATTAATACGCTTCTATACCTCAGTGCTTTTTCCTGCTTTTCCTCCACTTCTGTCCTCCACACTCACCCCTACGCTGTCGGGAATCAAGGACAAAGCTCCCCCCCCCACCAGCAGAGGGGTCCCTTCTATGACTGTAGGTCACACAAGTGACACTGTCTGGGTCCGTGGTGGGTGGGGTTTGCTTTGCCGGGGACCCTCTCATCCCCAGATTACACCAGTGTGGCTGGCGCGGCGCGGTCCTCTGGGAGCAGGTCCACATGTCTGTTGCCCTCTCTCTCCGCCCCTGGGGTTAGGGGGTTTTGCCTGTCCCCTCCTGGAGAAAGGACACATCCAGACCAGCCCTGCTTGGAACCCAGGTCAACTGAGTTCTCTTGTTTTCTTTTCCTCCTTCACGGCTCAGAGTGGAAAGACCCCAGGCTCCTCTGGGACTTGTAAGCAAAGCAGAACGAAGGCCAGTTCTCCCCCTTTGCATCCCGATTCCTAGTCCATCTAGAATGTTCTGTGTGGTTTGAAATGATATTCTAAGTCAACTTCTTTTCAAGTAGCTCACCGGTGACTTTTGCCTGCATCTTATATGAAGTGCCTCTCTGCCCAGTGACTCATGCTGCCTTCCTGTCACACAGTCCTGATTATACGAAGGTCCATCTGGGGATATTTTTGTTGGATTACAGTTGGCCTGGGGCCCAATGTGACAGTTTTAATTTTGGTATTTTTACAGTGTGTTTTAGAATTACGTAGGGCAGTGTTTCTTATTTTCCTTCTTGCTATTGTGTGTTTTTTTCCCCAATCATTAGAATAATTTGAGGGAAAAAAAAAATGAAAATCCATGTTGAGATTTAGCTTGAAATTGGTGTTGATGGACTTGACGGGGTAGCCGGTGGTGGTGTCTGCATCTACACTGCCCATGTTTGCCACTTACAGGGTGTGAACATCAGCCCTCTGTGTCTCTGATCCTTCACTTTTAAATGGAGAAAATAAAGGCACCTCTTTCACAGGTTTTGTTATGAGCATGATAGATTTGTGTCCTTTCTAAGAAATCTTTGAGCACACAAGATGGCAAAGATATTCTCCTATGTTCCCTTCTATAAGTTTTAGAATTTTAGCTTTGATTTTTAGGTCTATGAGAACGTTCAAGCTCATTTTGGTATATGATGTGATGTTCTCTTTTCCATATTGACATCCAATTGTTCCAGCATCATTTGTTGAAAATATATTCCTTTCCCCATTGAGCTGCCTTGGCACCTTTGTCAAAAATCAATTGAAGATGTATGCCCGGGTCCATCTCTGGGCTTTCTTTCCTGTTGTGTTGATCTATACACCTATCCTTTTGCCAATACTGCACTGTCCCTTACTGTAGCTTTATAGTAAGTCTTGAAATCGGATAGTGTAAATGTGGCAGCCATAGAGAAGTGCCCATGACCGAGGGCCCCAGCCCTGGGCTCCGAAATCCACCCATGCTCAGTGCAGCCGGACACACCCCTGGGAGGCATGGGGCTTGTCTGACAGCTGCTCTGGCTCAAGGGCACCCATGCCTTGCAGAACGTCCTTAGACCTCATGGCAGCCTGGGGTGTTTCCACCAGTCTCCCTCCCCTCTCTCCTTCCCCTGGGTCACAGTCTGACCTCCCTTCCTATCTTCTCCAGCTCCCGTTTTCTTCCTTTCTGTGAGAACACAGGGTTTCCCCTAGTGAGACCCTTGCATTTGCCTCTCAGAGGACTTGGGCAAACACAGTATGTTGTCGAACCGTTTTTCCTTTTTATAGAAATGATTTTGGTCCTTTGCATTTTCATATATATTTTAAAATCATCTTGCAAATTTCAAACTTGCTGGAATTTTGATGGGGATTGTGTTGAACAGAAGAGCCAACTGAGGAGAATCAGCCTGTTTCCCATCAATTAACACCTTAGTGCTCCATTGCTTTAAGGTATTTTTTTGTCATTTTCAGTGTATGGGTCTTATGTATATTTTGTTTAATTCATCCCCAATATTTCATAATTGTGCATGCTACTGTAAATTAAATGTTTAATTTCATTTCCAACTGTTTGTCACCAGTATATAGAGATGCAGTTGGTTTTTCTATATTGACCTTGCCTTCAAGAAAATTTTTGCCTAAATTCATTTATTAGTTCCAGTAGTTTTTAGGTACCTTCCTTAGTATTTTCCACTTACATGGCCAACTCATCTGTGACAAAGACAGCTTTAATTCTTCTTTTCCAACCTGCACTCCTTTTATTTTGTTTTCTTGTCTTATTGCATCAGGTATGACTTTCACTAAGAGCTGAATAGAAGGGTTGAGAGCAGCCCTTCTGCCTTATTTCGCAGCATTCAGGCTGTTAAGTGTGACGGTAGCTGTGGGATTAGCATAGACGTCCTTGACTGAATGAAGGAAGTTTCTTTCTTTTCCGGGCTTGCTGAGATTTTTTTTTATTATTATTGTGAACAGTTTGGATTTTGTTAAGTAGTTTTTCCTGCACCAATTGAGATAATCAGGTATAGTCTTCTCTTTCATTTTAAAATATAGTGTATTAAATGTATAATTTTTAAAACTATTAATCTCACATTCCTTGGAAAAACTCTAATTGGTCATGTGTTCTCCTTTTTTATATATGGTTGTCTTTGGTTTGCTAATATTTTATTAAGGGTTCTTGTGTGTATGTTTATAAGGGTTATTCTTTGGTTGTTGGTGTTTTCTTCCTTTGATGGTGGCTGTAGTTCTGGTATCAGAGTAATACTGAAGTCACAAAATGAATTAAGTAGCATTTTACCCTCCTGTTTTCTGAAGGAGTTTGTGAAGGATTGGTGTATTTTCTTTAAACATTCCATAGATTCTGCCATTGATGCATTCCTGGTGTGGAGTTTTCTTTGTGGGAAGGTTTTACGTTTTCTTGGGATATAGGGACATTCAGATTTTCAGCATCTTCACTCTTGGTCATTTTTGTGTGTTCTTGTGCTGGTTTTGGTAATAGGTATCTTGATATATAAGTGTTGTTTTCATTGATACAGCATTGGTTTTATTTTTCCATGATTGATATAGCATTTTTCCCTATATGTAATGTCACTTTTTCTCTGGTTTCTTTAATATTTAGCTTGTGTATAGATAAAAGGAAAAGTACTAGTATGGACCTAGCAATGGTTTCTTTGTGTTAGCTTGCTGAGTTCATGGCCATTCTTGGGTCTGTTTTCTGCCAGCTTTGGGAATCTTTTGTATATTTCTAAATGTGATATTTTTTTCTGTCCAATGTTTTCCTTCTTTACCAAATGGGACTCTAAGGGTGTGTCTTATGGATGGCTTGATATTGTCTCTGAGGCTCTCAATACTTTTTTTCACAGTTTTTCAGACTTGTTAATTTCTATTTATCTGTATAGAACCTGGTGTTTTTCTTCCGTGCTATCACAAATCTGCTATTGAGCCCTTATAGTGAATTTTTAAAATTTCAGTAACTGTATTTTTCAGCTCTAGAATTTCCATTTTTGCAGTTCCATTCCTCAGTCGAGATTTCCTATCTCTTCGGTTATTAAGACCATTTTCCCTTTTATCCTTTAATTCCGTTTATAAGAGAAGCTTTGAAATCTCTGCTTGCTAAACCCAATACCCAGGTCATTTGTAGTCAGTTTCTGTTGACTGTCTTTTATTCCTGCGTATAGAACACTTTTCTTTTTATTTGCATGTCTAGTAAGTTGGGTTTAAAAACTAGACATTGTAGATGGTATAGTACAGTGATTTGGGAGTCCATTGTGTTCTGAGTATTTATTTTTCTCGTTCTAACATGCAGTTAACTTGCCCGGCCTCAAATTACAAACTTTGCTTTTCTGTTTCATGCTGCTGCTGAAATCTCTGCTTTGTTTTTATGGATTGCAGCTGCTGTTAGGTAGCCTGCTTTTGTAAATTGAACTTGCTAATATTTGTATGTCATTGTAATGTTTTAAAACCAATTTATCATAGCTCTTTGTGTATTTGGAGAGTTGACCCGTGCCCGAATAATTCAGCAGTCCATCAGAGATTTAAGCTGCGATTAGACTCGGGTTGGGGAGCTCCTCTGAGGTTTCCTAGCTCATAGGGGGTCCCCTAGATCGCAAGAGCTCTGCTCATCTGCGGCTCTGTCCTCCGACATGTCAAGCCCAGGAGGCGTTAGATCCATGCCTCCTGAGCTGCATGTTTGGGGAATGTGCTCAGCTGGTAAAGCAGCAAACACAGACCTCACCTGTGCGGCTCTCGTTTTCGAGAAGCCTTCCCTCCCACTCCCGGGTCTCTGCTTTTTCCACTGCGTCTACTGTGGTGCCCCATCTGAAGATAGTTTGCTGTCAGCCAGTGATTGGGTAGGGTTTATATTTACATGTTTTATCTCACTCTCACTGCAAGAGTTTCCCCTGGAAATTTCTAGCTTCTTTTCCAGTCCTGACTTCTGTCTCCCGCACCTGGGTGGTCATGCTGCTGGTCATTGCTGCTGCAGTAGCCATGGGCATTGGAGAGCTCCCTTGGGCCCCTAATGCCACAAACTCACAATTCTTACTCCTTTCAGTTGCTTTTTAATTTTTCAAGGGCATGAACACTTCCCCTGGCTTTTGTCCACTGCTTCCTACTTTCTAAACGTCTTTAAGTAGCTGTTTTAGCTATTTTATCTAGGTTTTATAGTTCTACCTGTGGGAGAGTCTGCATGACCACTTCAATTTGCTGCAATTGTTTCCTCCCTCTGTGATTTTAAAACAACTCCCTTTAAAGTAAATGTACTTTTTCCTCTTCTGCTTTATGATGGAGTACACTGGCCACGCTTCTAAAGGAATTTAAGTAATTATCGTGAGGCTGGATGTATTGATTTTTCTTATTTTTATTAGAATGCTCTTAGTCTTTTATCATTAATTATGATCCTATATGTGATTGAAGTATCTGAATATGCCTAGTTTTCAAAAGTTGTTTTCTTCTTTTTTTATGAACCAGAAACGGGTGTCCAGTTGTATCCATTGCATTAGAAGCATTGATTTTTGCTTTTTATGGGTTGACTGATATTGTTTTTATTATTAGATTTTAACAATGTAAAACCAATCTGCTTTGTAACTTGATTTTGCACTGTTGTTGTAGTTTACATGTCTTCGATTGCTCTTGAGGCTGGATGTTTTTATACGTGTACGAGCTGCTCAAAACTCCTCTTTTGTGGATTGACTTTGCGTGTATTTCTATTTCACAGTAATTTTCTTAAATGGAGTTGTTACAACTTTTTATGTATTAGGATTACTAAACCATTGTCGTATGTGCCATCGATGTTTTCCCCAGGGCTTGTTTACTTTCTAATTGTGTTTATGACGCTTGTACATACAGAGTTCTGTATTTTTATATCGTTACATAGAGCATTTTTTTCTTTCATCTGGTATTACATTTAGAATATCCTTTCCGCCACATACTAAAGGCATCTGCATTTTCTTTCAATAGACAGCTTATTTTACATTTAAATTTTTGTCCACCAAAGATGTATTTTTGGGATCTAAGCATTATTTCCATATGGTTTCCCATTTTCTCAACATCATTTAGTGACTAAGTCATCTTTTTCCCATTTCTTTGAAATTCCAGTGTAATATTTTCAGTAGTTATATGCACTGGAATTTCTTAACTTTTAAAATATTCCAGTGTTCTGACTTTGACAGTGTGTGTGTGTGTGTGTGTGTGTGCATTTGAAAAATATTTTATAGGGTAAGTGCCTTTATTACTTTCTTTTAATTTTTTCTCTAATATTCTTATATGCATTCCTTTCAAAATAATTTCACAAACATTGAGTCAAGTCTGACTGTCTATTTGTGATTTCTATGGAAATTGCATTAAATCTGTAGGGTTAATTGGGAAAAATATGATATCCTTCAAATTTTGAAATGCCTCATCTGGAAACGTGGCACAGCGTCATTTGTTCAAGTCATTGTTATGACTTTCATAAAACGGATGTGTGTGGTTTTCTTTGTGCAGGTCTAACACATTTCAGTCCATTTTTGCTCCTGGGAAGACTGCAGTTTTGTTGCTCTCACAAATGGGCTCCATAACCTAAAACGGCCAGGAATTTTTACCAGCAAAATGGGTTTATTTGGGAGCAGCAAAGAATTGCAGTTTGGGACATGCAACTATGGTGAATCACATGCAAGTTTAGTAAAGCAAAGGAGAGGAAACTCTTATAGAGGAGAAGCGGAAGTTGAGAGTGGCTGCTATAAACAAAAAGTTGATTGGAGGAAACTGGGAATTTGAAGTATAGTGGCTTTTCATTGGCAGAGTTGTGATGGTCTCTTATTGGCTGAGCTGTTGCCAGGAGAGGAGAAAGCTTTTCTTCCTCCTGCTGGCAGTACTCAAGTAGAGTCACTTCCTGCTGGAGACGCAAGGGACACCTCTTTGTGTTGGGGTCTGTATTGATGTCCAGTGCAGGAGAGCTCCCCCTTCTGTCCTCCCAGCTCCATTTTAGTGAGGTTTCTCTTTATTAGTTTTCACAGATACATTTGTATTCTTACCTTATACTTGGTTGTTATGGGACTGTAATAAAGTTACTAGGTTTGGAGTCCATTAAACTTACAAAGATTAAAACAATTCATTCTAATACATTTTTCTTTGATTCTCTAAGGTAAATGTCATGTCACCTATAAAAACTACAATATAATTTATTTTATACTATATCATGTTTTTAAACTTTGCTTTGATTTCAGAAATAGTAGTGATAATGAGAATTTTGCTTTAATAGGAAGAGAAAATTTGAGATAAATCTTTTTTATCTTATTTTAAAATATATCTTAGAAATATTCTTCTATCACTATTTTACAAATAAAAATCAGGAAGGGATGTTGAATTTGCCAAATGGCTTTTAGACATTTAATCAATAATCAACTAGATTGTTTTTCTTGGACCTGCTATTGTAAATTATATTAATAAATTTACTACTTTTTTCTAGAATTAAACATTTTGGTCGTTTTCTGTTAGATATATTGATAGATTATATTGACTGATACTCATTTGGAATTTTCCAATATTTATTCACAAACAGCTTTAGATTTCAAATAGTTAAGATATTAAATAGCCTTATATTTGTGCTTCTAGAATTTTTTTTGGTGTCAGGGTTATATGTACAATGAACTGGGAAGTTGTCCAGATATCTATGTGCTGAAGTAAGTTAAATAGCATAAGAATAATCTCTTTCTGAGTTTTGAAATAAACCTGCCCATAAAAATGCCTGGACCTAGGCTATTTTATGAAGTTCATTCTTGGGCAGTTTTAAACATTTCATGTTTAAATTAATTTCTAACTGCAAGCCATATGTAAATATACTTTTGCTACGTGAGTTTTAAAAATGGATAGAGCAAAAGTCTCTCTTGATTTTCCCCATGTTGCCTCAGCAGAAGCAAACACATCAACCCAACATGGATTCTTCCAGACTTTCCTCGGCATATTTCAAAGCATGGAGAAGCACTTACAGAAATATAAAAATTTCCTCTCTGCTTTATTTTTACACAAATTGAATAATTCTGGGTATATGCTGTGAAACTTGCCTTTTCCTTTTAGCAATACATCTTGGAAATCTTTCCATGTGAATCTATGTGGCTCTATGTAATTATTTTACTACTGAATAACATGTGATGGAAATCACCTTAGTTTAATTAGCCTTTTGTGGTATTTCTTTTATGGTTACTGGTATATTTATATTTTCTAATGTTTCCTTGAACATTTGGAAATCACTTGGAAACATTTGCTTTGCTAGAAGATCTTTAATTTCATCCAGATTTGCTTTCTTTTTTCTCCCTCCCTCCTTTCACTCATGCATGCATTCATTCATTCCACGATACTTATTGAACACTTGCTGTGTCAGGCACTTTTCTAGAGGCTTAGCAGACACCTCTGAATGAAACAGACCAAAATCACTGACCTCATTCTGCTGTCATTCAAGCATATTTTAAAGTTATACCTTTGGATTTACTAAAATTACGATCATTAAAAGAATTAGCCCGTATTTCTAAGGTATTTTCTTTGTGAAATTTACTCCCTGTTTGTGATTATCTTTGTTTTCATTCCCAGAGTTCTACATTTTTGTCTCCTTTTTCTCTGCTTGCTTGGAACACCTGGTTTCTAATTCATTTATTCTTTACTATCATTTTTTCCCATAATGAAAAACCCACAGACAAAATTTATGGGTTCTACTATTTTAAAGGGATTTATTTCATTTCTCCTTTTAAATGTATTGATTTCTCTTTTCTCGTTAATTTTGCTTTACTCTTGTTTTTCTAAATTCTCAAATTAGATGCCTTGTTTCTTTACTCTGTTTCTTTAGTGTTTGGGGCTATGCATGTAATTTTTTTTTTTTTTTTTGGCGGTACGCGGGCCTCTCACTGCTGTGGCCTCTCCCATTGCGGAGCACAGGCTCCAGACGCGCAGGCTCAGTGGCCATGGCTCACGGGCCCAGCCGCTTCGCGGCATGTGGGATCTTCCCGGACCGGGGCACGAACCCGTGTCCCCTGCATCGGCAGGTGGACTCTCAACCACTGTACCACCAGGGAAGCCCTGCATGTTCTTGTGGAAAGGCTTGGGCTTGTATCGTTTGTTGGTCTGTTGATCGTCAATGGCAAATCCATCCACTGACTTCCTGGTGTGATACTTACTCACCTGCTGTCTGTTATGCTCAAATTGAATAGTTCTGAATGTATGTTGTGAAACGTGAATTTCTAAGAATTTGTGCAAACCATGGTGAGCTTTCTCCTTGCTCTTCCATGGACAAGGCAGCAAAGTCATGGCCCCAGGAGGTAGACCGTCACAGAGCTTGGCGGGGGTGGACCATGGGGCCCGTTGACTTCGGTGAGGGAGCTGGGAGGAAAGAGGTGGTGAAAGCATCCGCTCCCCGTGAAGAAGAGGAAAAGACAGAACCCCTGAATTCTCACTCTCTTCTAGTTAAACTGCTTTATCTGGTTAGCCTTTTCATGGGTCTGAAACTTTAGCAATGTCCTATGTTACGAGCAGATGTGCATCTCATTGTGAGATTTTCATGGAAATTGTTGGCTTTTTTTGAGGTTGATAAAAGCTCTGATTTACTCTGTGCTTATGCTTACACACATCTGGAAGGTACTGAGGACTGTGTTACCTCCTCTGGGCCTCAGAACAACTTGACAAGCAGCTCTATAATTTAATTGTGAAAATGGACAGGTGAGGGTATGAGCTCACCTGGACTCAGAGAGCTCCCAGGACTGTGATGCACTTTCACCGCTTAGTCCTAGGAGCACATAGTTATGTTGTTCATTTTAATATTTTATTTCCATTGCTCTCTTTATCCCTTTTATCAGCAGCTGAGGGAGAAATCCTCCAGCTGGCCACCTAACTCACTGATGAGAATTTCTGTGTTGCTTCTGTTCTCTCTTTCCATTGCACTTTTAAATTCAGCAATTAGTGTTTTCAACTGGAAGCAATATTCCTGATAGAAAAGTGACTGTCATCTGAAATTTTATTTAAAAAAAGTAAAAATAGGGAATTTAAACATTTCGTTTGGATATTGTAGTAACTCCTTCATAGGAGGACATTTCTGACAACACAGATTATTGCTTTTCTTTTAGTTACTGGACCATTGTGCAGATTTCTCTATGTTCATTCATTTCTTGTTAATCCAGCTGTGTGGAGAGCTGCCGTCCATCCACAGTTCCCTGTTGTTGGATTTGAGGTGGGTTCTTGCAATCTTGTGGGAATATGTTTCCGATCTTTGAGAAGGAGGGAACGGTTGGCTTTGCTCTCATTTTATTTGCCACATTGGTCTATTGTTGTGTGGAGGGCAGGGCCACCACTCCAGCTGGAGACGGAAGACAGGCATGAGCCTCCTGGGTGCAGACGTCTTTTGCTGGTTTGTTGCTTTTCCGTGTGGGTCTGCTTACCCCAGCCACCTGCTCCCCTGAATAACAGGAAAGACCATTCTCTTAGGACCTGCCAAGGGTACCCGACCCCATCCACATAGCTCTCACCTGACCACTGAGGCAGAGTGCACACTAAACTCGGGTTTTTTTTAAAGATGTCATGTGCTAATATTCAGAAAAATACGATTTATGTGTCTACGGCCACCCATAGATTGGCCTCACTTTGCCCTGCTTGTGTGTCAGGGGCTGCAAAGGCCCTGAAGGATGCGGAGGACCACTTGGGACTGTGCACAGCTCACCACACTCCTCCAGCACCCAGAGGGAGGCCCGAAGTTTCCAGACATCACCTGTCCACCCTCCCTCATGACCCAATTTGATGTCCCTCTGCCACGTGGACGCGGACGGCAGTGTCCTGGAGACTGAGCGCCCTTTCCGCTACTAAGCTTCCCCTCAAGATAATTAAAATCTATCTCCCTATGCACAGCACCCCCAGTCATGGAATTTCTGCTCTAGGAGCTGTTTAGTAAGAGCCTTTCCCACTCCATCCAAGCCTGCAGGGAGCGGCATCCAAGGAGACTGTCCACATTGGCCTGTTAGTCCAGCCCAGGCTACTACAGTGAGAAAAAGAGATTAAAAAAATAATGAAGATTAGAAAGAGGAAATAGAACTCTTCAGGTACAAATTTCAAAATTACTTGTTTGTTCAAGGAGATGAAAGACAAAAATTTAAAAATGCAGTAGACAGCTGGAAATGATCAAAAGAAACAGCATATTTGAAAAAAAACCTGATTCTAGAAATCAAAAATTTGATTTGAAATAGAGATTCTAGAACTAAGAAAGCATCACTGAAATTTGAAATGCCATGGACTGGCTTAGCAACTGACTGGGCACAGTGAAGAGAAATAATTAGTAAACCAAAAGATACCAGAAAAAGTCTTTCTATGATGACTCACAGTGAGCCACTGGGGTCAAACACACAAAATAGAAGGTAAGAGAAATTGAGGGTATAGCAAGTTAATCTAACATATGAAATTAGAGACCCAGAAGGAGAGAGTATTCAGAAAAGCGAAGAAGCAAAATTTGAAAAGACAATAGCTGAGAATCTTCCCAGACTGGTGAGTGACAGTGTGCAAACCTCAAACACCATACGTAACAGAAGGATACATCCGGACATACCATCGGGGACATTGCAACTAGAGATGAAGCTTTTGAAGGCAGCTAAAAGGACACCTCCAGGAAGGAAATGGGTTCCTCAGCCGACTGATGAACACACTAAAAGGGGCAGAGACAGCAGAGTGAGAACAACTGCTAATCTAGCAAATCTGTGTTTCAAGGATAAAGACGAAGTAGATTTCAGGCAAACACAACCGAAAGGCAGGTCCCGAGCATGTGCACACTGGAGGGAGTACTCAAGGGTGTTCTTTAGGCAGAAGAAGACGTAAGATGCATATCCATGTAAGATATGCAGGAAGGAATGAAGAATTGAAAAGAGGTGTGTGTGCAGGAGAATCTAATGGACGTTGTCGCCACAGAAGGAGCACCGCACGTACGTGGACCATCTTAATAGCTGGTTGACCTAAGGTAATAGCTTACCTGTCAGACTCTGGGAGGAGGGGAGCTTGCCACCTGCTTGCTCTCAGGTAAGTGCCCCACCGCCCTCTGCTCTGCTCTGCTCTGTTCTGTATCTCAAGGAAGCCGGGACCAGGCAAAGCCTTCCTGAAGACAAACCACAAAGTGGAAACCCTTGCTTTTCCAGGTACAAAGGCTACAGGAACTGAGTCAAGGTTGTATCAGTACAAGGGTGGACGTATAAACAAATGGTACATGTGGCACTCCAAGGACAGAGAACAAGGTGAACTCAAAGGGCCAACATTGCCGGAACGAAGAGTTACAGGACTCCTATCGCTCTGTCACGCTGCGACCACTGCAATGTCCCAGCGCCCTCCCAAGCAGCATGCCCTGCCCCTTTCCCACCCGTATAAGGAAAGATATTTGCCCCGTTCCTCTCCCGCTCAGCACGCTGGGAGTATACATAGTCTGCCCAGTCAGCAGATGACTTGCAGGTTCCCTGGCTGTAAAAACAGACAAGCAACCCATGCTATGGTCGACTTTCCCTGGCTACCAGGAAGTCGGCCTGCTGTTCTCGCAGCGACCCTTCTCTTTAATAAACTCTATCTTCCTTACATTCTGCCTTGTGTCTGGAAATTCTTTTCCAACCCGCACTTGGGCCCTGACAGTACAGAAGAAGGAGTTCGGAGATAAAGATGTATTTATGTCACCACTCGATGTACAATAGAGTTGTACTGCAGAGTTGGTACTTGCTACAAGATGAGGCAGGAATGGAGTTTTCAAAAAATTTGCTGCTGTGACCATGCCAATTAAAACCACAACGGGATACCGATACCCACTGGCTAACACTTAAAAGGTAGAAAATACTTAGCCTTGAAAGGATGTGAAGCAATAGGAACTCTCATGTACTCATGGATATGAATGTAAATTTCCAACACTCTGGAAAATTGTTCAGCATATCTCTGCTGCAAGACCCAGGGATTCCACCATTTGGTAAATACCCAACGGCCATGCATGCACACGTGAGCCTGAAACTATATTTAAGAATGCTCAGCGCTTTAATCATTTGTAATAGCTGAAAACTGGAAACAACTCAGATGTGGACTCTATAAGTAAATTAAGGGACTGCAGCTAATCCACATGAGCGTGGATGAAACTCACAGATGTAATGCGTTATGTGGAAGCAGCCAGACAAAAGCAGCATTTGTGTAAAGTGAAAACTCAATGCAAAATGCAACTGCGGTGTTTAGTGATGAATTCCCAGGCGGTGCTAATATAGAAAAAGCGAGGCATTGATCACTGTGAAAACCGAGACAGAGGTTGCTAATAAAGGGGAAGGAGGGAGGAAGGGAATTTAGTAAATTCCTGGGATCCCGACAAGGTGCTGTGGACGACTTGGATCCTTCACTTTATCATAATTCATTCCGTTGACGTTACATTTAAATAAAAAATTTTAAAAAACAATAAAATGGTTAAAAATAACCATTTTTAGGCATAGTGCATGGCCAGTCAGGTAATTTCACAAGGACTTCCTGCTGAGACCCCACAGTAGGACATCCCAGGAGTCACTGAGAGAAGGAAGACGACACAGGACAAGACAAATCCAACTATTGTCCTGGAAATGGAAACTCCTTTTGAGTCTAAAAAGGAAAGTGCAAAGAACAGACTATTCTAAGCTCCTGGATGGCCCTCGCATCGCTTGGTTAAGATGTTACTTAAGTCAGAGGCTGAGACAGACCTAAGTAACGCCGCTTCCAGCTCTGAAAAATGACAAACTCAACCCCACAGCGCTGGAAAAATCACACCCTCTCTCTGCCCTTGATTCCAGCTGCCAACCTCTCTGTTATTTACCATCTCTTTCTGTCCCTCTGGCCAGCTCTCCCTGCCACTGAGTTGTTAGTAAAAAAAAACAAGGGTACAAAATTGTTATTCAAGAATTGAATTATGCTAAACAAACAGTGTTGGAGTCTGAGAGATGGGGCCCTCTTAGACGTGGAGGTCTCTGCATGAGCTAAGAGCATTTCCCTATAAACTTTCTCTCCCTTGAAAAGACAATTTAGGAAATCTTACAGGGGCACATTACCATTCCTGGAAGAAGTGTAATGTTCATGGGTGATTTTGTTTCAAAGAAGAAACATTTTTCTAGCGCGAAACGGAATGCAGAGGGTAGTAGTAAGCTGGGACTAATGACAAGCAGTGTGAACAAAATGTATAAATGTTTAATTTTGGCTCAGATAAACCAGATGCAAATTTCCTGTTTCCTCAGGCAGTGAAGTACTGATCATTTGTATGATTACTTTAAACAAGGGTCAACTCTTGGTTTAAGAAAACATAGCTGAATAGTAAATATTTATGAAATGGAGTTATTGCAGAGGGACGCCCAGATCCTCTCTGTGGGGTTTGCTGCTGAATCATGGCCCCCATCCCCATCCTGCAATCTGCTCCTTTAATATTTCTCTCTGGCTATTGGTGGGGTTGGGGGCAGGACAAGTTCATTTATTAACTAGGGAAAAACAAAGCCAAACGTGGATTTTCCCTGAATGAACTGAGGCTGCAACAGGAGAACTTGAGAAGCTCAGCTTTGAGCAATAGTGCAAATTGCTTCAGTTGGTTTGTTTGTGTGAACTTATGCTGTGGACCAGCCGTCCTTGGGCTGTGAAAGCAGAGGATAGCCGTATCCTCTGCTGCTGGTTTACTCATGAAAACACCACAAATCTGGTAGAGAAAAAAGCTGTCAACGCTACACTGCGAGATTCCTACAAGGAGCTCATCTCTGGCGCCTTCCGACAGGCTGGGAACTTGGAAGGCAGTTTGGCAATTCTGCTGGATTGGCAAAGGGATTTCGTCTGTATCTCATGATGCATTTGGGAAGGAGGGCCATTGCCATTGATTTAAAATGTGCACAGAGGCATCATATATATGTGTATATACATGCATATTGGGTTGGCCAAAAAGTTCGTTTGGGTTCTTCTGTAAGATGTTGTGAAAACCCGAACGAACTTTTTGGCCGACCCAATATGTGCATAAACACACAAACATACACACTTATATCTTCATGTATATTTATTGCCCCTGTAGAATCTTTGCATTATATTCACCTGTGACTACATATGTGGGGTGGACCTCCATAGGGCTGGGAAGAGAAGTACTGAAAGCATTGGGACAAGAGATCCCTGGAGCTCATGCAGGTACAGGAAATTTCATGTGCCCAC
The DNA here is from genome assembly GCF_039906515.1 of Pseudorca crassidens. Classification (NCBI taxonomy): domain Eukaryota; kingdom Metazoa; phylum Chordata; class Mammalia; order Artiodactyla; family Delphinidae; genus Pseudorca; species Pseudorca crassidens. The sequence continues at coordinate 2,390,155 of NC_090311.1, read as the reverse complement.
CAACAAGTCTGGAGAGACCTAGTAGCACCTGAGGTATCGCGCAGAGCCTTCAGAAGGATATCACCTTAGAAGTTTGGGTAAGTTACTCTAGATGAAAGGCTGCTCTGGCCTTTCTGCCAAAAAGCTTAAAAGTATACCTCAAAATAATCAAGCTGACTTCAAGTAATATTACTGTATGCCGGAGCAAAGTTCAACATTCCTTTAGCAATATCTCATCCAATGACATTAAAATTCACGCCTGGCATCTAACCAAAATACCAGCTATGCAAATAAGCATGAAAATAAAACTCATAACCAGGAGAAAACTCTATTAATAGAAATATACCCAGAAATGACAGATTATGAAATTAGCAGATAAGGACATTAAAACAGCACACACACGCAGACACACACACACACACACTAGTGAACTTGAAGATATAATAATAGCAAATGAAATAAAGCACAGAAAGCAGATAGAAAACATGAACGGAGCATTAGAATTAGTGAGAGAATTTAAGTGGTCTAAACTAAGTGTGATTCAAGTCCTATATACAGAGAACAGAGAGAAAGAGGTACAGAAAATTTGAAGAAATAATAGCTGAAAAAAAAGAAATTTGGTGAAAACCATAAACCCACAGATTCAAGAAGCTCAGCAAATGTCCAGCAGAAGAAACAAAGAAAGCAGCCATGTAACACTGAACATGCTGGAAAGAAATCTTCTTTTTTTGGCTGTGCTGCGGGGCTTGTGGGATCTTAGTTCCCCTACAGGGATTGAACCCAGGCCCTCGGCAGTGAGAGCACCGAGTCCTAACCGCTGGACCGCCAGGGAATTCCCAGAAAAGAAGAAATCTTAAAATCAGTTTATATGAGAAACATAGACACATATTACATAATTACATAAGACACACAAAGATAAGAATAACATACTTTGCATCAGAAATGATGTAAGCCAGGAGGAAATGGAGTGACATCTTTATACACTGAAAGGAAGTTACTCTCAACTGAGAATCCGATACCCAGTGAAAACATCTTTCAGAAATGAATGTGGGCTTTTGCTTCTCAATAAGACAGCATCCCCCTTCGGGACACAACTATGATCCATGACACGATACCAAAAAGATTCAACCCGAAGGGGCTGGAAAGTGAACAGAAGTACATAGACTGTAGGGGGAGAACTCCTACAGTCTGTGTGGGAGACCTCCTCACCTGAGGAGTGGAGGTGGGGAATTACCGGAGCTCGCGTCCATCTCCGAGGCTTCCCCCGTGCTACGTGCAGCCGACAGCACGTGCAGTGGCTGCACAGTCCACATAGGTAACCTGTAATCTTTCTTACCTAGGGAACCAGAAAGTCAGGCTGAGAAATTACAGACACTGCAGAGAGTAGGGGATTGTTGAAGGGAAGAACTGGAGGAGAAGCCCCCTACTCCATCTACCCACGTCTCTGATGGAGCCCGAAACACTCATGTGCAGAACAGACTCCATGTAGCTCAGCTAAAGGCAAATTTCATGAACTGAGCTGCCTCCCAAGAGCAAGAGTTTGCAGTTCACACTCAGCTAAGGAAATTACCTGCTAAGAAAAAGGAAACAATGGTTTTCAAATAAAATAACAGATTCTGGAATCTCAACATCTGAACACACAGTTTCCAAAATACAGTCCAAAATTACGTGACATGTGAAAAACCAAGAAAATGGAATACATTCTAAAGATACAGGAAAAGACAAGTAATTTGACCAGAATCTGGCATGAACAAGATGTCAAAACTATATTTTAAGAGGTTATCATAATTGTCCTAAATAAAGTAAAATGAAACATTTAAATTTTACCTTCATTTATACTTTCTCTAATGTTCTTCCTTTCTTATGTAGATCTGAATATCTGGCCTATATCGTTTTTCTCCTCTACGAAGAAGTTTGGTTTTTTGTTTTTTAGGGGGGTTTTTTGCGGTACGCGGGCCTCTCACTGCTGTGGCCTCTCCCGTTGCGGAGCACAGGCTCCGGACGCGCAGGCTCAGCGGCCATGGCTCACGGGCCCAGCCGCTCCGCGGCATGCGGGATCTTCCCGGACCGGGGCACGAACCCGTGTCCCCTGCATTGGCAGGCAGACTCTCAACCACTGTGCCACCAGGGAAACCCTATGAAGAAGTTTTACTATGTCCTGCAAGGCAGGTCTGCTGGCAACAAAACCCCTCATTTTTTGTGTTTGAGCAAGTCTATTTCTCCTTCACTTTTGAAGGAAATCTCACTGGATACAGAATTCTAGCTTGCTGGTTTTGTTCTTTCAACACTAAATATTTCCCTCCACTCTCTTCTTGCTGCTTCTTTGCTAAAGAAAAGTCCAATGTAATTCTTATCCTTGTTCCTTTACAGGTGGGGTATTCTCCCCACCCTCCAGCCCCCACCCTGACTCCTTTCAAGTTTTTCTTTTAGGTTTTGATCTTCTGAAGTTTGAATATGATCTACCAAGGTGTCGACTTTTTGGTATTTATCATGCATGGTTGGTGTCCTCCAAGATTCCCGGAACTGTGCTTTAGTGTTTGTCATTGATTTTGGAAAATTCTCAGCCATTATTACTTCAGATATGTGTTCTTTTCTTTCTTCCTTCTCATTCAGGTATCCTCATCATAAAATGTTATGCTTTTTGTAATTATCTCACAGTTCTTGGACATTCTGTTTCATATTTTCCATTCTTATTTCTCTTTGCATTTCAGTTTTAGAAGTTTCTATTGACATATCTGCAAACTCACTGATTCTTTTCCCTTGGCTGTACCAGTCTGAGTCCATCAAAGGTATTCTTCATTTCTATTCTATTATTTTTGTTTCTAGCCTTTCTTTTTGATTATTTCTTAGATTTTATGCCTCCCTGCTTACATTGCCCCCCCGCCCCCATCTTGTATGCTGTTCACGTTTTCTATTAGAGCTCTTAGCATATAAATAATAGTTATATTAAATTTCTGGTTTGATCATTCCGAAATCTCTGCCATGTCCAAGCCAGGTTCCGAGGCTTGGTTTGTCTCCTCAGTCTGTGTTTTTTTCCTTTCAGCACGCCTTGTCATTGTTTTTGGAAAGCCAGGCATGACGCACAGGGTGAAGCGAGTTGAGGGAGATACGCTTTAGAGCAGGGTCCCCAGCCCCGGGCCGCCGACCAGTACCTGTCCGCAGCCTGTTAGGAACCGGGCCGCACAGCAGGAGGTGAGCGGTGGGCAAGCGAGAGCGCAGCTTCACCTGCCGCTGCCCATCGCTCCCCATCGCTCGCATCACTGCCCGAACCATCCCCCCGGCTCCAGTCCGTGGAAAAACTGTCTTCCACGAAACCTGTTCCTGGTGTCAGAAAGGCTGGGGGCGGCAGCTTTAGAGGAGGTTTTATGTTTCCCTGGCGAGGAGTCAGGCTGTATGTACTGTTTGCTGCAGCTGTGGTGTCAGAACTTAAATTTCCTCTGGTGCCCTGGCTCTTGTCTCCCCTGCTCTCTTTGATTTTCTCTGGAGATTCCTTAAGTAGGGTCTGGGGCTTGTAGCACTTTTAGCGGTAGCCCCAGTTAGTAGTACACAGGAGCCTTGCTGGGAGGGGGGTGTTCTGCAGTTCTATGGTTAGGGGTCCCTTTTTTAGTGAGCCCGAGTCGGGTGTTTTCTTTCCGCAGGTGGAATCCCATGAGGTAGGGATTTCCCTTGAGGGCAGGCATTGTGAAGGAGAACTGAACACTGGGGGCGTATTTCACAATGGAGAGTTTTCTGTCCCCCCATGGGGAGCAGTAGGGGCTTTTTCTCTGATGTTCACAGCGAGGCCTGGCAGGGTCCTGGAGGTAAAACTCATAAAAGTGTGCCCCCCAAACACTGGGCCCGCTTTAGTTATGTATAATTAAAGGAAATCTCTGCAGAGAACCATAAAGTCGCTAGTGAACAGAAATATTTATGTGATGAGTGTACTAGTCAAATGGCTGTGACAGAGGAAGGAGTAAGTGAACCTGAAGATGTCACTGGAAATTATCAAAGAGCAGAGCAGAGAAAACAGGTTTTTTTTTTTTTTCCTTTTTAAAGAATAAAGCCTGAGTGGTTTGTTGGATTATATCAAACAATTTGGCAGGTAATTTGGTCGCCAGGAGAGAAAAGAGAGGCTGAGACAGAAAAATATTTGAAGAGGTAACATCCAAAATATTCTGCATCTGATGTACACAGAAAGATACTAAACGAACCCCCAAAAGAAAAAAACAGGCAGAAGCCCATGTGGAAGCACATAATTATCAAAGTGTTGAAACCAAAGATAAAGATCAAATCTTGAACAAGGGAAAACTTGCCTATTACAAGGGCATCTTGAGGCAATTAATGTCTGGCTCCTCTTCAGAAACAATGTAGGACAGAAGAAAATAAAACAATGTCTATAAAGTGCTGAAAGCAAAATATAATCTCTATTCAGAATTCTATACCCAGTGAAAACATTCTTCAGAATTAAGGAAAAATACAGGCATTTTCACATAAAGAAAAGCTAAAATAATTTGCTGCCAGGAGACCTTTGCTGTAAGAAATGCTGACATAAATTATTCAGTCTGAAGGAAAATGCCACTAGATAGAAAATCGGATCCTCCAAAACAAAAAAAAAGAACATTAGAAATTGCAAATATCCCGGGTGTATTTCAGAGCACACAGAACTGTGCCCCAGGAAGAGTGAACTACACTGTGTGCGAATTTAGAAAAATTAACCTGTAAATTGCAGATCCCGGGACAGAATGCAGACTGAGACAGATGTATCCAACTGTATTACTAATGAGTGATGCATCCACACTCAGGGTTGTGGGGGAAAAAGGGAACTAATCTTAGTCATTTGGGGGTTTTAAGTGGGTACTGTAAGTCTGGAGATGCCAAGAACCATATGTGAGCCCTATACTCCAGTGGGTAGATTTGTTTCCCACGTGGGTACAGTTTAGCAAGTCTAGATCAGTTCCCCTGCTTACTAGGGTTGAATAAATGAGTAAATGAATTCTGCTAATGAAGCCAAGTTTCTCAGTGCGAGAAAAGAAGTTACAAATAAGCAGGAGGAAAGACCAGAGTGAACCCCATGGTGCTGCTGAGTCAGACATGCCAGGAACTCACGCTTGTTTTAATGTTTGTGCAGATAAACACAGAACTCATCAAGGGACGTAGACCCTTCAAGGAGGTAAATGGCTGTGTGCTGACAATGCTTTAACATCTGGCTCTCCAAAGCCCACATGTGTAGTGCTGGCTAACTTCCGTGGTGTAAACATTCCCATGATTTCAAGCTACCAACACGACGTCACCTGATGCTGTGTTGGGAAGAGACGTGCACAGTGGAATCAACACATGACTGAGGATAAACTGTATTCTGGGTCACAAAGAACCTCAATTTAAGAGGATTGAAAAACTAAAGAAAATGTTTTCTGAATACAAGCAAATTGTATAAGAAATCAATAACTGAAATAAATCTAGAAAAATCCCAAATTATTAGAAATTAAACAACATTCTGTGTGTGTGTGTGTGTGTGTGTACATGCACACACGCATGCACCCACGTATCAAAAAAGAAGCCACAAGAAAAATAAGAAAAAACAATAAGAATACATCCCAACTCAATTTATGAGATTGGTGTTACCCTGATACCAAAATCAGAATAATATATGTTCTAAGGAACGTTGATTTGTAGTTTAACTTTCTTCCAAGGAAGTATGACTTATAAGAAAGTAAATCAATATTCCTCATGAATATCTATGCTAAAATCCTCAACAAAACAATAGCAAGTTGAATCCATCACTATATCAAAGGATATTTCAGTCTGATCAAGTAAATTTTACTCCATGAATTTAAGGATGGTTTAACACTGAAAAATTAATCAGGGTAATTCACCCTAATAACAGAGTAAAAAGGAAAACCATACAATCATCTTAATAGATGCAGAAATCATGTTTGACAAAATTTAACATCCATTCATGATGAAAACTCTTAGAAACATAGAAGTAGAAGGGACCTTTTTTGACCTGATTAAGAGCATCTTAGAGCATCTAGAAAAACCTACACCCAGTCTCATACTTAATAGCAAAAGACTGATTCTGTGCCCCCTCCCCATTGCTAGTGCAATAAGGGAAGATAAATAAAATATAAAAGTCATTGGAAACCAGTGTAGTAGGTTGGAAACCAATGACTAAAACTCTATTAACGGAGTATATGATTTTTAAAAAATTTTAATGCATCTACCAAAAAAGCTACTAAAATTAATGAGTAAATTTAACATAGTCACAGGATACTAGGCCCGTATACAAAAAAACCCCTGTAATTTGTTAAAAAATATATATACATTTAACTTTAGAGACACCACGGCTAGAGAATCTAAAAAATGAAATGTAGTGAATAAAAAAGATGTTTACATTAAACACCTACATATCCACCCACATATCCCCGATTATGAAATAGTTAAGAATGGATTGAACAACATACATGCATGATGTTTTGGCTGAAAACTACAAAATACTCCTGAGAGAAATTAAAGAAGACCTAAATAAGTGGAGAGTAGTTCCACGTTCACGGCACAAAAAGTTCAATATTGTTAAGCTGTCAGTCCTTCCCAAACTGATCTAGACACTCACAAAAGCTCAACTAAAACCCCCACAACCTTCATTTCCTAAAATTTATATGGAAATGCAGAGGACTTACAAAAATTTAAGAAAAAGTTAAAAAAAAATGTTAGAGGAATCAGACTACCTGATTTCAAGTTTACTACGTAAAGTGGCAGAGGTCAGGATTGTCGTGCTGGCATTAAGACAGACACAAACACCAAAGGGACAGAACGTATATGTGGTTACATATACACATAAAGGGTTAACTGATTTTCAACAAGTTTGCCTAGGTAGTTAAAAGGGAGAAAGAATGGCTTTTTCAGCAAGTGGTGCTAGAATGTCTGTTTATCTACACACTAATATTTGTGTATGATGTAAAAGAAATGTATATATAATATGTAGTTTATCTGTTATTTATTTGTTTGCCTGTTTATATAAAACAGCCCTCCATATAAACATTAAAAGTATAAACTTCTTAAGAAAGCATTGCAGGTAATTTTTGTGACCTTGGGAGTCACACGCTTTCTTAAGATACAGGTAGGACACACCATAAAAGAAAAAAAAGAGATAAATTTGACTTCATAAAAATTTTTAAAAATTACTTTTCAAAAGACACGTAAAGAAAATAAAATGGCAAGCCACAGACAGAAAATATCTGCAAAACATATCTGATAAAGGAGGTGTATAACAATATACAAAGATGAATGGACCTTGAGATAATCATACTAAGTGAAGTAAGTCAGACAGAGAAAGACAAATATCATACGATATCACTTATATGTGGAATCTAAAAAATGATACAAATGAACTTATTTACAAAACAGAAATAGACTCACAGACATAAAAAACCAATTTATGGTTACCAAAGGGGGAAGGAGGGGAAGGGATAAGTTAGGAGTTTGGGATTAACAGATACACACAACTATATATAAAATAAACAACAAGGACCTACTGTATAGCACAGGGAACTATATTCAATATCTTGTAGTAACCTAAAATGGACAAGAACCTGAACATACATGTATATAAAGCTGAAAAACTGTGCTGTACACCTGAAACCAACACAACACTGTAAATCAAATCTGCTTCAAAACAAAAGGAAATGACAATGATAGAAAAAGTTGAATATTAGATTTAATAATAATATTCATGACTTAAATATTCAATTGTACTTAAAACATTTTTTAAAAATATAAGGAAATCTTATAATTCAATAAAATGAAGACAAAACCCCAATAAATGATGGACAAAAGTTTGAAATACACTTTATCAAAGAAGGTATGCAAATGGACAAAAAGCACAGGAAAAAACTGCTGACACAATGTTTATTTAGGGAAGGGAAAATTAAAACCACAGTGAAATACCTTTACTCACTCTTTAGAATGATTGACAACGTCAAGTGCTGACGAAGTGTGAAATAACAAACTTTCATGCCTTCCTGTGGGGATGTAGTATGTACAGTGCTTTGGAAAGGAGTTTGGAAGGTTTTTTTTATATAAAGGTAAATACACACTAATCATATCACCCAGCAATTCTACTTCTCAGTATTTATATAAGATAAATGAAAATCTGTGTCCACACAAAGCCTTGTACACCAATGTCCGTAGAAGCACTTTTTGTATCAGCGCCAACCTGGAAGGATCCAAGTGTCCGCCTATTGGAGAGTGGACCAACCACGGAATATCCAGATGGTGGGAATACCCTTCAGAATAAAAGGAACAGCTAATCACACAGATGAGCCTCAGTAATGGATCTGAATCAGAAAGGAAACAGACGCAAACACTCCGTACTGGATCCTTCCAATTACACAAAATTCTGCAAAAGGCAAAATTGCACATCAGTGGTTGCCTGGGGATGGGGTTAGGGGAGCGGCATGACTGCGGTGGGGTTGCAGGGGGGCCTTTGTGGGAGGAGAGGCGTCCTGCACCGTGACTGTGCATTGTCAAAGTTCACTGAACTACACACTTGAAACTGGTGAATTTCGGGCTTCCCTGGTGGCACAGTGGTTGAGAGTCCGCCTGCTGATGCAGGGGACACGAGTTTGTGCCCCGGTCCGGGAGGATCCCACATGCCGCGGAGTGGCTGGGCCCGTGAGCCATGGCCGCTGAGCCTGTGCGTCCGGAGCCTGTGCTCCACAACGGGAGAGGCCGCAGCAAGTGAGAGGCCCGCGTACCGCAAAAAAAAAAAAAACAAAAACTGGTGAATTTCATAGTATGTAAATCATGTCTCAATCAGGGTGATTAAAAATAATTAGCAAAAAAACAAACGCTGCAAACAAAAACCTGGGGAGCAGGGCATCCTAACCTCCCAAGGGGTAAGAGAGTGGGGGGCGGCCTGGAGTCCCTGCCCATGGCTGGTTGTCCTTATTCTCTGGTCCAGGGCGCATTCATCACACTCCTCCTTGGGCCAGAGCTTAAGAAAGTGACAACATGTCAGCTGCTCTGGGTCCACTGCTGCTCCTCGGATTTGGCTGGTACAGGGACCCTGGCCACTCCACCTGGCTGTCCCTGGAATCTCATCAGGGACCACAGCTCTGCTTTCTCCTGTCACAGTCTGCATCAGTGATCCCCACGCCCGCCCCCGTTCTGTGCCCAAGGCCGCCCTCCTTAGGGACAGCAGATGGAGCTGGGAGCCCTGGAGGACGGTGGAGAACAGACTCTCTTTCCTCTCCACACCTGTCCGCCACGTCAGTGACGCCTCTCACTTCTGCTTTCCTGTCCCGCTCCGGAGCGTTGCCGGGCTCACTGCTGAGTTTTCCCTCTTGGTCAGGAAGCTTCACTGTTACTGTCCAGATGTGTTGTCTCTGCCCGTTCATCAGGAAACCAGTTCGTGGTGTGTTCAGACCCCAAGTTGGAGGTGCTTCTGGTAGCTGCAGCGAGGTGAGCTGGGCGGAGTGGGATGGCCTGGCCCCGAAGCTGCCCTCCCCCTATGCCATCCCTTGCCGGTTTCCCGTCAGTGGCCCCATTAGACCCACATCAGGACAGGTTTGAGGGTGCTGTCTGTCTGCAGGGACCCTGACCAGCCAGGGCACCGTGGAAAGCGATGCCAGCAGCTCCTGGCTGCCCGACTGGACGAGTTGTGACATGAGCTTGTGCTCTGCCGGCTGCAGTGACGCCAGTCCTGGTTGTGCACCCCTCTGGGGTCTCTGCATATCTCAAGGGAGGCTGTAACCTCCTCAGAACAGAAAGAATTCAGTTCGCAGTACCCTGAGCATCTGGTCTGTGTCCTTTGGGAAGCGAGGAATCGAGTCCGTTCAGCTAAGCACTAAGCAGCCCCAGAGGGACGAGGACGTGATGTCACAGCGGCAGGTCCTGCATGCGGCGCCTGTCGCCAAGGTCAGACCCCATGTCTGGGAGTCAAGCCCTGCCCCTGACCGCAGGTCCTGGGATTCTCCTCAGTGCCACCTGCCCCATGACATTGCCGTCCGCCCCGTTCCGCAGGACAAAGCGCAGGGGTCATCCTCCGTCCCCTCCGTCACTCCCGCTCCTGGGCTAATCCACCTGCAAGCGCTCTCAGCTGTGGTTAAATCGGGCCCCATCTCTGCCCTGTTCCTCTCTCCTCCCATCACCCTTTCCTGTGGGACCTGGACCACCGTGTTGGCCCCGGGCAGCTGGAAAGACCTCTTAGGGCAATGGAATCCAGGCCGCTCAGCGCCCCGCCCTCTGTCCATCCCACTTCCGGCCGGGCCACCAACTCTGCCCCGCGGCCCCTCTTACCGTCCTCCAGTGCCCGCGCCCTCTCGCTCCCGACCTGCTCTGCTGCTGCCCCGACGTCTCCGCATCCCCCCCTCTCCTCCCTCCGTCCCCCTGCTCAGGAGTCCCCTCCCCACTGCCGCCCCCATGGCTTCCCTGCTGGAGCTTCTGATGCTCTGCATCTGACGTCTAACTTACGTCTGACACCACTTGCTTGTTTCCTGGTTTACTGTCTCTTCTCTGGACTGGAGGGTGGGCTTCATGAGGCAGGGGCTCTGCTTCTCCCCCTCAGTAGCAGATTCTCAAGTTCCTGGTCGCAGTGCGGCAGAATGAACTCGCTCTTTCCTCATTTTCAGTTTTTTCTTCTGGGGACACGTGGAGGGGTCGGTCCTCAGCGTCCTGTGGTCCCGATTCGGCAGGTGTGTGAGGCTGGTGTTTCGGCTGGGCAGGAGGCGAGTAGGAGTAAGCTGGTGTGTACACTAGCTTACGGTATTTACCTCAACTTTGGCTTCCGTTGTGTAGCCCCGCTGCTTCTCTGAAACGCTCGGCAGTGCTCCTGGTGGGGTAGACCGTGACTACAGGAGGGCTGCCATCTGGGTTTCCTTCAGAGGAGTTTTAGATGGAGGATTGTGGGGTCTTATGATGGGGACGAAGCCCCCTCTCTGCTGGAGCAGACTAGGTGGTCCCGACTAGGATGGGAAGGGCTGGCTCAGGCTCAGGGGTTCACGGATGTGCACGGCTGTGTTTCTAGTCCCTGCGGTGGGCCCAGTGCCCTGGGGTCTTGAGGAGATGCATGCAGCTGCTTTGAGGCCCTGGAGACAACCTCCGAGGACGCGGACCCCCGAGCGGGGAGGTGGCGAGGTGAGGGAGACTCCGCCACTGCCAGCCCTCGTCACCAGCCATTCGTGGGAGCCGAAGTCACCCAGCACACTTGGGTTGTGAGCTGATAGCTCACAGCCGTGCCAAGGAAACACTGCATTCGAGCCCCAGGATCCACACCCATCAGACAGAGACATTTGATCCAGGCGGGAAGTTTACCTTCCCGAGTGCAATTTGGCCAGAACGCTTATCGTACGCAATTTGTGCCCGAAGGGCTCCCTTTCGTGCAGGTGGCCAGGTCCTCTGGGCCTCGCCAGGAGCCTTGTGTGGGGAGCCCCGTGACCTGGAGACGGCCTCCCCGCTCATGGGGGCAGCCTGGGAGGTTGGAACTCTGCAGATTTGCTACACTGTGGACAAAAATGATTTCAAGGCACGGAACTGTCGTGCGTGGGGAAGGTCGAATAACGGGCCTCCCTGTTAGAACACTTTTGGCATCCATGGGCGACATTAGGGTGTCACCATCCCAAATCTGGAGAGAGAGCTCCAGCGTCTGTCTCCAGACGTGCAAGCACAATCCAGTTTCAGCGAAAGCCTCTGAACCCCCTCCCTGTCATCTGTGTGCAGCCCGCCTGGGGCCCCTGGGGGACGCGCCGATGGGGAGTGTTTCAGGATGGTTCCTGAGTTCCGAGGAGTGCAGTAGGGCCGAGGAGGGGCTGGGGGTGCCTGCAGAGCCCTCAGGGTGGGAAGGAAGAGGACTCACGGTGATGGCCACTGACAAGGGGCCCAGAAGCAGGGGACCCGAGGGGTGCGACCATGGGTGCAGAGTGATGGGACGGGCCTGTGGCCAGTGGGCAGGGAAGGGTCCCCATCTCCCTGAGCAGCGAGGATAAGTGCTGGTGACACAGACCGGGAACTGCCCCCTGATGCCCAAACGACAGGCAGGTTGTGTCCAGGAAGAAGGCCGATCCTGATTCAGTTCTGTAGGAAACCTGAAGACAGTGAAGATTAACTGAAAAGGAAAAGTTCACTTCGGCAAGATTCAGTTCTCACCTAGGAAATGAAGCCTCGAGAGCTGGAGTACATTCAGGTAGAGAGAAATACAGTTATGTTTTACCCGCCTTCATCCCGTGGCTGGGAGCTGTTAGAACCATCGTAAGTGTTTTATCTCAGGTTACCCAGCTCTGAGTCCTGTACCCTCCCCGCCACGTCTGTCCCCCAAGAACTGCTGATTTAAGCGATGCTTCCGGTAGCCTCTGTTCTGTGCAGGGACTGAGAGACGTTGGTGCTTCCTGCACAAAATCCTTGCTCTCTAGTATATGGAGAGGCCAGAGGGTGACAGGGTTTCACTTCTGGAAGAGACATGCCACACTCTTCCTCCTCCAGCTGGTACAGGACCCGGGCCATGGACGCCTAGACCATAGCCCTTGAGCTCCCAGGCCCGTTTTTCCCTAATCAAAGCTAGCCTGTTGAATATCGGTATTGCTTTGACCCAGAGCTGCCAGACTCTTCCATGCAAACGAGATGGGGGTTTGGTTGAACAGCTGAGCCTAGCAGGGAGTGATGGATTTTATGTAATCCCGAGAGGCAGGGCAATGACTCCGAAGCACGTGGTATCGGCCGTTAGGTGGCTACTCATCCCTGTTGAACAGAAGGAAGGGGAAAACCAACAGCATTTCTCAGCAGAGAAGCCTTTGTTCTCCTCTGGAGTAGCCTTGACTCTTTCATGGACTGTCAACCCACTGATATTTCTTGAGCTCCTCCTGTGTGTCAGGCACAGTAGGACTGTGTGTGTTTGTGTGTGCACGAGCGTGCACATGCATGCCCACGTATGTTGTTTCCAAATAACTATGTGGGAAAACTGCTTAGTGAAGAGCTTACCTTTTCCCAGGCAAAGCAGTGTATCAAGACGATTGTGCATCAGTTTGGTGACCAAGAAGGCGCGGTGGTGGCAGCAATCAGGGTGAGAGATTGAGGCTGAAGAGGGTGATACAGGGGAACCTGTGCGGCGCGCCCACCTCCGCTTCCTCCCTGCTAGACCTGGTGGGGGGCGGGGCGGGGGGCGGGTCCCTGTAAGGGGACGTGGGTGGCAGGGGCAGGGCGCCCCAAGCTGGTGGCCCTCGAGGGCCGTCTTTCTCCTCCTCGTGCTCTTCTCAGGTGCCTCCGTCTTCCAGACCGCAGGCACACAGGGCGTCCTGCGGGCAGGGTTAGGGCTCCGGGTTAACGGGCGGGTGAGTGCCATCCCCGCAGACTCTCCCCGCGAGGACTGTAGGGTGCAGCCTGCCCGGGAGCCGGCGGGCCCTCGGGAGATGGGCCTAGGCATGGACCGACATGGGTGTGAGTGTGAGAGTGTGTGGGGTTGCTGGAGAGAGAGTGTGTCTGGGTGCCGTCCGGGACTTGGTCAGCCTCCTCCAGGCAAGTCTCTCCAGCAGGGAGACGGCGCCCGTTTCCTGAGGACGAATGGACTTAGGCCATTCCCAGCATCTCGGGGTGATGGTGTCGCTGACACTAGTATGTTTCAAAACGAGGATGAAGGAGGTGTGAGGGTGTCGGGGATACTGGTCGGGACCCTCTCCAGGGCTGCGCCTGGTAGGCCCCCAAACTCTGTAAGAATATTGTCAGCGACCCACACCCTTTTCTTTGATAACTAACGAAACATGCCTTGAAATAATGGATTCAGGCCTCGACTGCCCTGTGCAGTGTCACCCCCGTTTAATTAATGCAGTGCCTGTCAGACAGTGACAGGTCGGTCTACTTGAAACATCAGATCCAACACGGGAAAAACGCGACCTCCATTCAAGGCGGCACGAGAAATTAACAAGAGGACAGGCAAAGTACACAGCGCGGCCTCCCCCAAACTATCTCACGTGGGTTCAGGGACTCGACATGTATGGGGACCTTTTCTACATGAGGCACGAGCAGGGGTTTGTCAGACGAACATCAGGGAGCTTGTGAGCAGAGGCAGGGCTGTGAGAGCCACAGAGGGTGGCCGGAGTCCCCATCTTGGTGATGCAGGTCACAGGCTGGTGGTGGATGCCAAGAGCAATCTGAGAGACAGAGCTGGTTTCCCAGAGAAGGGAAAGAGGAAATGAGCATATTACAGCACGGCGCTGGCAGGTTGAGTAAGTCTGTGGCTCTCCAGTCTGCTCAGTGAAAAGCGCTTTCTTCACCCGCTGAGAACACACCTGCCACTCTGTGGGGGGAGGTGGCCTGTCTCCTGGAAGCACCCGCAGTGGCCTGCAGCCTCAGGTCACCTAGAGGGCTTGGGCACAGGACCCCCTGACTTCAGCCCTGGGCTCCTGCAGAGATGTGGGGTCCTGCAGCTCTGGGTGACAGAGGTCTTTTCTAACTAGATTTTTTCTTCCAGTTTTATTGAGGTATAATTGACATCCGGCACTGTGTAAGTTTAAGGTGTACAACATAATGATCTGACTTACATACACCATGAAATGATGACCACAGTAGGTTTAGTGAACATCCAGCATCTCACGCAGATACAACATCAAAGAAATAGAAAAAGTGTATCTTTTTCCGTGTGATGAAAACTCTGAGGATTTACCCCCTTGATGACATTCATTTATAACATGCAGCAGTGTTGACTGTCTTTATCGTGTTGTGCATCCCAGCCCTAGTACTTATATATCTTGTAACTGGAAGTTTGGACCTTTTGATCACCTTCATCTAATCTACCCCGCCTGTGGTAATGACAATTTTCTTTTTCTATGAGTTTGTGTGTTTGTTGTTAGTTCCTGGTAGACAACATAGTGATTTAATATTTCTATACATTTCAAAATGAGCACCGTGATAAGTCGAGTTGCCATCTGTTGCCATACAAATTACAAAATTGTTGCCAATATTCCCCACACTGTACATTTCATACCTGTGACTCATTTCTTTTGTTACTAGAAGTTTGTATCTCTTAACCTCCTTCACCTGTTTCTCTCCTCCCCCACCCCCACCCCCACCCTCTGGCAACCATCTGTTTATTCTCTGTATCTGTGACTCTGTTTCTGTGTTGTTATGTTTTTTCATTCGTTTTCCTTTTTAGATTCCACACATAAGCAATATCATACAGTATTTGTCTTTCTCTAGCTGCCTTATTTCACTTAGCATAATACCCTCTAGGTCTACTCATATTGTCTCAAATGACAATGTTTCATTCTTTTTATGGCTGAGTAATATTCCATTTGTATATATACAGTACTGCATCTTCTTTATCCATTCATCTACTGATGAGCACTTAGGTTGCTTCCGTATCTTGGCTATTGTAAATAATGCTGCAATGAACAGAGGGGTGAGTGTATCTTTCTAAATTAGAATTTCTGTATTTTTTTTTGATAAATGCCCAGGAGTGGAGTTGCTGGATTGTATGGTAGTTTTATTTTTAATTTTTATGAGGAAACTTTATACTGTTTTCCATAGCAGTTGCACCAATTTACATTCCCACCAACAATGCATGAGGGTTTCCTTTTCTCCACATCTTTGCCAACACTTGTCATTTGTTATCTTTTCGATAATAGACATTCTTCTGGGTGTGAGGTGATATCTCACTGTGGTTTTGATTTGCATTTCCCTGATGATTAGTGATGTTGAGCATCTTTTCATGTACCTGTTGGCCATCTGTATGTCTTCTTTGGAAAAATATCTATTCAGATCCTCTGCCCGTTTTTTAATCAGGTTGTTTGGGGTTTTTTGATGTTGAATTGTGTGAGTTCTTTGTATATTTTGGATATGAACCCCTTATCTGCTTCGTACCAGCTTTATAAGTAGTTGATCTACTACCTATACTGTATGTTTGCCTTTACCAATGAGATTTTTCCTTTTGTACTTTTCATGTTTCTAGTTGTGGCCTTTTCTACTCTGCTTAGAGAAGTCCCTTTAACATTTCTTGTGAAGCTGGGTTCGTGGTGCTGAAATTCTTTTAGCTTCCGCTTGTCTGTATAACCTTTGATCTCTCCATCAAATCTGAATGAGAGCCTTGTTGGGTAGATTTTTCTTGGCTGTAGGCTTTCCCCTTTCATCACTTTAAATATATGGTGCTACTCCCTTCTGGCCTGCAGAATTTCTGCTGCAAAGTCAGCTGATAGCCTTATGGGAGTTCTCCTGTGCATAACTAGTTGCTTTTCCCTTGATGCTTTTAGTATTCTCTCTTTATCTTTAATTTTTGCCATTTTGATTACAATGTGTCTTGGTGTGGACCTCTTTGGTTTGATCCTGTTTGGGACTCTCTTTGATTTCTGATTCTTTTCCCAGGTCAGGGAAGTTTTCAGCTATTATGTCATCAAATATGTTCTCTGCCCCTTTCTCTCTTCTCCTTCTGAAACCCCTATAATGGAAATGTTAGTACACTTGAGGTTGTCTAAGAGGTCTCTTAAACTGTCCTCATTTTGGTTTATTATTTTGTCCTCATTTTTTAAAATTCTTTTTTCTTTTTTTCTGTTCTGCATGAGTGATTTCCCCTACTCTGTATTCCAGTTGGCTGATTCATTCCTCTCTATCATCTAATCTACTGTTGAATTCCTTCTAGTGTACTTTTTATTTCAGTTATTGTATTCTTCAGCTCTGTTTGGTTATTCTTTATATTTTCTAAATATAAACTTAAAAACTTCTAACTTCTCACTCTGTTCATCCATTCTTCTGAGTTCTTTGAGCATCTTTACAATCATTACCGTAAGCTCTTTATCAGGTAGATTGCTCATCTCTACTTCACTTAATTCTTCTTCTTCCTTGTTTGGAACTTATTTCTCTGTTGCCTCATTTTGCCTAATCCGCTGTCATTATTTTTATGTATTTTGTATGTTGGTTATATTTGCCAATCTTGGAGAAGTGGTCTTATGCAGGAAACATCCTGTGGGGCCCAGCAGTGCACCCCCTCTGGTCAACAGAGCTACTGCTCTAGGGGTGCCCTCTGTCTGGGCTTGCGAATCTTTCTGTTCTGGTGGGCTGACGGCTGTGGGCAGTATGGCAGGCATGGCCGGCCCCCAGTCCAGTGAGTTGCCAGGCCTGCCTTGTGTGGAGGCTGCTGGCTGCTGCTGGGTGGGGACGTGTCCTCTTCCACTCTGCCTGATTGCAGAGCAGAGAGCTCTGTAAGCAGCCTGGTCGCCTTCCCACAGTGTGTTGTTCGGTCAGAGAGAGTTTACATCAGAAGAATAACTGCATCCAGTGAGAAGGAGCTAATGATCAGACCAGGGCTTTTTCTGTTAAAATTGGTTTTACTAAAGTAGAGCTGTATCGATCACTAGAGGAACTTAAAACATAATCTGAAAAAAAAAAAAACCAACAAATAACCCCAAACAGCCTAAGCTGGGTTGGTGTGCATGGTGATCATACCTTCTGGGTGACGGGAAGCGATCAGAACGGCCTCCCTGAGGCTCCATGGAGGGACATCATGTAAATTTCAAGACAGCAGAAGCTACGTCTTTCCTGTTCACACTTGGTCCCTGCCTGGCCCTGAGCAGGCCCTCAAATATGTGAAGTAATGAGAGGAACTGGGAGGTAAAAATCAGAGGGCTTCCTTGCCGGGCTCCACTGGGCCCAGGTTCCTCTTACAGACACAAGTTTCTCAGAGACACAGGTTTTCCCTCGTTTGCTGCTTTTCCCAAAAAAGCAAGTTAAAGCAGATGGCGCCGTCGTGGTAGTTAAAGTATCTGTAGCCTCCAAGTGATTGCACTTGGCGCCAAAAGTCACGATTCATCATGAGGAGCTACGAGCCCTTTTCCACTCTCACGTGAGGCACTTGGTTGACATGAAAAGTTTGCTCGGGATTCAGACATAGTTATTCATCGACAATCTTTAAGAACATGTTAGGTAATTTGCAGCTCTGATATGCTCTCACGTCAAAGATCCACACACGGAAAATGATGCTTTAAAAAGTTCTGAAATAGCATAAATATTGTTATTGAATATAAAGCTGTGCCTTTTTTCTCAACATTGAGAAAAAATTCTCTTATTTTACAAAGTTGGCAAAGTAGTGCCATGGTTTCCCAGGGTCCAGGGAACATAGATCTCTTATAATCATGTAATATTGATGAGACCATCTGGGGATGAATGAAGAACTGACGGGAAGAAGGAAACTTCTGTGTAAGCAAGAAATAAAGTCCGGGAGACTCAATCATCGTAGTGAAAAGGAAGGCGAATTCACAGGGTTATTATGGAGCCGTGGTGAGATGGTCAGCGTGACTGGTTTCCTCCTGTGGCTTGGAGAGCTGACACACAGAGGAGGAGGGCGTCCAGGGCCCTCGGCATGGAGGAGGAGCTCTCCTGGGAGACTGGATGGCATTTCGAACAATGAAACGGATGTTTCCATCTGGGGGATGCTTTCCTGAACAGAAAATAAATGATGCCCAAGACCAGCGAAGCAAATGAAGTGGCTCTGCCAGCACCAAGCTCCTCAGATTTCCTGTATCATCCTTCCCACCCACACGCCGTCTACCTTTCCTGCGGCCAGAACGAGTAGGAAGGGACTCACTCAGCATAGAGGAGAGGGGTTCCCGCCAGCCTTGCAGGGACTCAGGTGAGCACAGAATCATCCAGCAGGATGGAAACGGGGGTTAGCTGTGGATCTGGAGGACTGGGTGGGCGGGACCGGGGTACAGCTGCTAGATAAAATGCAGGGCAATGCCAACGAAAATAATCAACAAACAATCAATAAGAAGAAGAGAAAAGAGTCTTATTGGAGCCAAACTGAGGACTACCCCGGAAGCCCGCTTCCCAGATGACTCTGAGAAACTGCCCTGGAGAAGCAGGGTTTTCAGCACAGTTTTATATCTTGTCAGAATGAAGAACATTAAACAACTCAGTGATACATTTCTTCAAGTTTTCCAAAACAAACAAAAAAATCCCCCCAAACGCAAAATGAGCAGCACAGACCAGCACCTACACAGCGACTCAGCATGGCCCTGGCACCTGGAAAGGGAATCTTCTCATGGAAGGAGGATGAGTACTGGCGGCCCAGGAAGCGGGCATTTAATCTTGTGTCAAGTCTGCATTCAGATTTGCTAAAGACAGCTGTCAAAAGAGCTGGGAATTCGATCATCTCTAAAATTTGTGGGAGAGGAGGATTCAGCCTGGGAGGAAATGCGGGAGCGTCGTGTGTTCCAGCAAAGCCAGGGCAGCCCATCCTCTGGCAGAAAGAAGCTGAGCCAGACGGGACCCTCTGACCAGAACAAGGAGAAAAAGGGACAGCTCTGGAGTTAAATTTCCTCAGACTGTAATCTACACAGGGAAAGAGATTTAATTTTCTACGTTTCATATTGAAAGAGAATTTGCATATTAATGATATGCTAATTAACACCACTTTTTACGCTATTAATGCATGTTTTGGGGGCTTTGATATTGTCCCTTCGCCTCAGTATCTAATTGCTAAAGAGCTGTGAGTCGGCAGCGCTGGGCATAATTTGAGACGAGAAATGAAATAGGACATGTGTGCTTGCTCTCAGGGTGAGGTGTAAACTTGGAGTTAATTCTTAGAGCCCCTGTTCCAATATCCATAGGTCCCTGGGGGCAGATACAGAATCACCCTCTACCAGTCAGCCCTCTGTGGACACCTGAGTGCTCGGCGAGGGGTCTAGGCAGGCACTGCTGGTCATCTCCTGCTATGGACTAATGTTTGTGTGTCCCTCACCTCCTCTAATTTATGTGTTGAAGTCCTAATCCCCAGTGTGATGGAATTAGGAGGCCATCACATTGTGATGGCCTTTGGGAGGTAATTAGGTTTAGATGAGGTCATGAGGTTGGAGCCCCAGGATAGGATTTGTGCTATTATAAGAAGACAAAGAGACCCCATCGTTTGCTCTCTTTATCACGTGAAGATGCCGTGAGAAGGTGGCTATCTGCAATCCAGGGAGGGAGCCCCACCAGGAACAGAGTCTGTAGGGACCTTGATCTTGAACTTCTTGGCCTCCAGAACTGTAGAAGAATATATGTCTGTCGCTTAAGCCCCCTCAGGTCTATGATATTTTGTTCTGGTGCCTGAGCTGACTAATATACCTTCTCCCCAGAAATAGCCACTGCCCAGTTGACCATCCACTAGGGAGTAAAGCCAATGGATCAGGAGAAGGAAAGCCGGGCTTCTGAGGTTGACCCCTTGGTGTTGCACCTTTTTATGAGTGAATTTGTGTATCACTTCCTTGGAGGGAGCAGTTAGTGCCATGTTTCTCTCCTGCTTCTCTACCTGTTCCTCCCTTAGAAGGAGACCTGGTTTTCCGATGGGCAGCTCAGGGCATCTGTGGTCTCCTGGGCCACACGTGACCCCATCTCCCTTCACCATCTCATGCGTTTGCCCTGTTGAAAGATGATGCTGGGAGCGTCTCTGAAGGTCCTGAGCTGAGAAGCTCTTCCATTCATTCCTGGCCTCTTGGTAGACACCCACACTGGGATCAGCTGTTCTGTCTCCCACGAGTGTGACGCATGCCTGCTAAAGGGTGGCTGTTGTCCTGGGTCTGAATCCCTCACTTCACTTTACAAGGTGGATCGGTCCCCTCCATTGTCCACAGACAACGACTGTCTTCTCTGGGGTCCAGATTCAATATCTGTGGATATACGACACCCCAGCCATAGGGGCTGTTTCGTGGAGGTTGCGGGGATGTTAGTGCATGTGCGTGTGCCCGACGCACAGTGAGGCCAAACACACCGAAGCTCTGGAGTTTGGAGCAGAGAAAGGTTCATTGCAGGGCCGTGCGAGGAGACCATTGGCTCCTGCCCCACAAAACCCCGAGCTCTCTGAAGGGTTTCAGCAAAGCATTTTTAAAGGCCAGGTGAGGGAGGGGGGTGGCAGGGTATGTGATTGGTTCATGCACAGTTCTCTGATTGGCTGCTAGTGAGGTAATAGGGCGGTGTCACAGGGGTTCACGTCATCAGTCCTTAGGCGCCAGTAGGTCTGGGGGCTACATGCTCATGGTCATCAAGTAGTTGATTTCTTCCATTTGGTGGGGGGTTTTCATATCTGTAAAACAACTCCGGAATGTTCATTAGATACCATTATTTAGGTAGCTACAGCAGGGGGTATGGGGGAAGGGACTGCCCTGGGAAGCCCCCATAGCGTCCTGCTCGGCTGCAGGGAGAGGGCTTGAACGAGGCAGGGTTTACCGGGCTGTAACTGAGGAATTGCAAAAAAAGAGTAGACAATTCCTCAGTTCTAGAAATATATCCTCTAATGTGCAGATGGAACCAGTGTCTGGAATCTGCAAAATAAACACGGCTCTGTGCTCTAATAGTTTATTAGAGGAGAGGAGATACAGAGGAGACCAATAGAGAAAAAACTGTTCATTTTTTAATAAAAATGTTTATTCAAATTAAAAAACTATTCAGAGCAGAAAACTTGAAACATAAAAAAAGTCACAAGCACTAAAATCAGTAAATAAATACATAGAATTTCCTGTGGTCTTGCTGCCCAGGCTATCAACGCTTTGGGGTAAGATTTTTAGTCTACTTTTGTGACTATAATTTTATTTATTGTTATCTTTTTTATATAAAAAGGGTGTGATTTTATGTGTCCTTCTGTAGATTGGACAAAAGACATACCAGGAAAATCGTCACCAAAAGAAAGCCACTGTGGCTAGTTTATCATTATACTGAATTAAATTGCATTTCTAGCACCAGCTACCAACACTTACAAAGTATATCTGAAAAGAATCAAGGAGTAAATCTAAAGTAACGGATAAGGAAAAGGAATAAAAATTTATTTTAAAAGTTATTAAGGAAGACCTAAGTAAATGGAGAAATATACCACATGTGTGGATAGGAAGACTCAATGTTGTAATGATAGGAATTCCCCAAAAAGGTAATGTACAGATTCAATGCATTGTGAATTTTTCTTGTGTCAAGTACTGTTCTCATATAACAGGATTTTGATGGTTTATAGAATTCTATTATGTAGACATACCAAAATTTACTTAAGAAATCCCCTATTGCTTGATATTCAGGTATCTTTTTATATTTTTCATTGCTATAAAATGTACTTTATTGAAAACCCTTGAATTCAAGTTATCAAATGTATTTCTAATTATTTACTTGTTACAGATTCTTAGATGCAAAATTGCTAGGCCAAAGGGCATAGCCATTTAAAATATTTTCTTTCGGGCTTCCCTGGTGGCGCAGTGGTTGAGAGTCCGCCTGCCGATGCAGGGGACGCGGGTTCGTGCCCCGGTCCGGGAGGATCCCACATGCCGCGGAGCTGCTGGGCCCGTGAGCCATGGCCGCTGAGCCTGCGCGTCCGGAGCCTGTGCTCCGCGACGGGAGAGGCCGCAGCAGTGAGAGGCCTGCGTACCGCAAAATAAAAATTTTCTTTCAATTTGCTCACCAGAAATATTTTGCTCAAGCTTTTATTCCTCTTATCAAGTTTGCCCATGTCCCCTAATCCTGGTGTCATCATTCCATTCATCTTTGTTAATAAGGGCAGCAAAATGCATCCATTCATTCATTGCTGGACGTTACTCTGTGGAGCCAAGGAACATTCCAGCAAAGTATCAGGCGCACATGTGGTGCATGAGCAATTTTTCATTTTTTTTTAAACTTGGAGGCCCTGTAACTATTGGGCAGGTGCAAGTGTGCAAATCACACCCTGGACCTGGCTTTTAGATGTTAGAGAATGACCCAAGGCCCTGGATAGTCACTGCCTCCCGGGTGGCCCCCTCCCTCCCACGCAGTGAGGGGTTTACAACCTACACAGCCTTGGGGAGAAAGGACCAGTTTCCACCCAGAGTGTTTCTGCCGTTTTGTAAAATCAGTCACTGATGTTAGTGTTACATCCGTGCTTTACGATGGCCAGTAAGGACTTGAGTCTAATTTTATGATCGTATCCACTACTGTATATTTTGTTTACCGAAGGCCAAACATTCCCAATTTATAGTTGACATTTCCCCTGGCTTCCTTGGCATAAATTGCGGACACATTTATGTATATATAAACCATAGGCATCTCAGTTTTAATACATTTTAAAAAGTTGGATCTTTTAAAAGATGGATGCCTGTTTCTCTTGATAACTCATCAATGTCTTCATTTTGGGGAGTCTCCTGGAGATCCCGAGGGGGTTGTACTGACCAGCACTGAAAACTAGGAGGCCCCCACCCAGTGGGTCGGATAGGAGGTTGTCTGCCTTTGGACCCCAGGGTGGAGAGCCCTGATCAACAGAGTTGGGACATTCTTTCTCAAATATAGTTCTAATGACAGTGCAGGTTAACTCCTAAAACCCAGGGCAGATTTTTAGAGACATCCTACCAATGTGAAAATTTGATCTATAGTAGTTGCTTTAGTTAAGTACATGAATGGGACTTCTGCCTTTAAACCAAGAAATAAAGGTATTATAGATCGTCTTAATACCAAGACCTCGTCTACGGTTGATTCTCCAAGCACAGCCCGGGGCCAAGCAGCCCAGACCCAAAGCCTCCAAGCCCCAACTTGGGCTCCGCCAGCATCTGTGAGTGGTGGGCTGGCGTGGCCACATCCCTGGCCGTAAACCAAGTCCCCCAACCCTTCTCTCTGTGTCCCTGAGACGGTCCATCATACACCGTGTGGCCTGTTGTGGTCATTAGGCAGAATCTGTGATCAAGTTGTTAACCAGACTCTAACAGGATCCAGCGGGGGGCCCAGCTCAGACCCATTGGAAGTACCATGGTGTCAGTCTGGGAGCCATGGCCCTGGCCTGTGGGCGTGGCTGTCACTGGTACTTCATGAAGGAAGTGTGCATCGAACCTCACAGTTTGGAACCTTGCTGACACCAAGAGCGGCTAAGTTGCTGAAGTTCAAGAGAAGAATTGTTGGGCTTCCCTGGTGGCGCAGTGGTTGAGAATCTGCCTGCTAATGCAGGGGACACGGGTTCGAGCCCTGGTCTGGGAGGATCCCATATGCTGTGGAGCAACTAGGCCCGTGAGCCACGACTGCTGAGCCTGCGCTTCTGGAGCCTGTGCTCCCCAACAAGAGAGGCCGCGATAGTGAGAGGCCCGCGCACCGCGATGAAGAGTGGTCCCCGCTTGCCACAACTAGAGAAAGCCCTCGCACAGAAACGAAGACCCAACACAGCAAAAATAAATAAATAAATTACTAAACTCCTCTTAAAAAAAAAAAAAAAAAAAAGAATTGTTGAACAGCAACTGCTATTGCTCTGGGAAGATGCCAGGAGCTGGAAACCTGGATGGATCTGGAAATGGTCCTGCTGAGGTTTTCAGTTTTTAAAGAATGTGCCCTAACCTTTAGATCAACCTTCTACAGACTAGAACACCTTATCAATAGAGGACCAGGTGAACAGACCCTAGAAAAATGTCCTGTTTGAACCAAGAGAAACTTCCAGTCCAGAGCAGACTCTGTCTCTGCTTTTATCACTTAAAGAAGCATAAAAGACGGGAGCTCTGAAAACTCTAGAAGGTGTTCGATGGAGGGTAGTGGATTACTGATGACTTTGATAGCGTCAGGGGTCAATACGGCAGTCGCAGTTCAATAAAGAAGAAATTGGAAAATTCTCCTGCTCGGAGAAACCCCAAGCACGCTCTTTTTCTTGGTTCTATCCCAGCTATTGCGGAAGTCGTTCATTACCCCTCTCCGGGGGCACTGGCAGGGGAGACGTCCCCACCGTGATCGGCCTGATGTATCTGGAGGAGGCTCCTGCCCAGACAGCACATCACAGCAGAGAACATCATTATTCAGGGAATGTGGTCTCGGGAGCCACGCTCTGAAGCACTGTGTCCGTTTAATCACTTTCCAATCTGTTTCTCTTGTGAAATTCATTACTTTTCATGGAAACAAATATCTGTCAAAGCGTCACATTAGGCTGGCATCGGAAGAGTCTCATATCCTCAGCATTAATGACTTCACATCCTTTTTTCCTTTGAAAGAGAGCCGATGAGCCTCTCTGACGATGGCTTCTTGATCTTGGGGCTGTTTTCTTGTCATCAGGTGGTAAACACCCTTAATAGGTTTGGGATGCCCAGCGGCTGGGCTCCAACCGTTACCCTTGTACCCCCAGGGAGCCAGTGCAGAGGAACCAGGGCAAGCTCGAATGCACTTTTCTGGGCAAATAAGGTTTTCAGATGAGAGGCAAAACGCCGTGTTATCACTCATCAAAAGTGCCAGGTCTCTAATATGTGGCTATACATGTCCATCAGGAGGACTGGAGCACAGGCATCTGCTTCTGCGGTTTGATGTTTGTCTCATATTTCATTAGCCAGAAAGCACGAAAGAAATACAGGTCAGAGGACAATTTGGAGACGGTCTTCCTGCCTCTGAACTGGCTTTGCTGTACGCGTGCCCCGGCAGGAGGGGATGGATGCAGGGGGGATCTGTGGTCCATAGCCAGGGTTCTGCCACCTCCTTCTGCTTCCTGTCCACCCCGCTCCACCTCTACCTGAACTCTCCCCCCTTTCTCCCCCTCTCACTCCCTGCTGTGGAGCAGACGTGAAAGGAGAGATGCCCACAGCACCAGCAGCTCAGCCTCTGCTTGGTTCTCATTATAATTCCTGCCCCCAGAGGGAGCCTTGGCTGTTGGACGAGCCATTTCTCTATGTAAATCTGGGCATTTATGAAGATGAGCGGAAGAAGCCTCGGCTCTCGCTCCGGACCCCTCGTGGTAAAACCTCCGCGTCCCTGGGCTCAAAGCATGGTGGGTTGCTGTGTCCAGACACTGTCTCTCGGCTACGATGACTGTATTCCTGGTCCCCACAGATGCTGCCCTGTCTCCTACCTACTCGTGCCCCATTAAATCCACCCTTTCCCCGCTCACTCCCTTCCCCTGTCACACCCCTAGACTCCAAATCACTTTCAAGAAAATGGCATTGGCTTGTTTTTTGAGTCAGCGGCTCCTGTGAAAGCAATTATGGACTTGATTTAACCAACCAATACTTAGGCTGAGCCACGATTTACAGTCAAACTGTTTTCTCTCCTTCTCATAAACACATTTCAGCAGAAAAGCACATTTCAGATTCGAGGGGAGGCAAACCATCCAGCCATACTTAAATGGAAATAAAGAGAAAGAAAGCATGAGTGCGCACCGGGCAGTAACAAGACATCTAAATCCATTCTCGGGTCCAGAGGAGCGTAATGTACGCATAATTTATGCTGCCCGTGAGGACGGGCACATTTCACGGTCTGAACTGGAGCCGTGGGGACTGGCAGTGGAGGGGGGGTGGAGGCTGGCTCCTCCAGAGTTGTCCTGGTGGAGGCGGCGAGTTGTGGTCCAGCCAGAGATGATTCCCCATCACTCCGGCAAAGATGAAGCAGAGAGCAGTAGCTTTACACAGAGACGTCGCCCCAGCTGCCTCTCCAGTGCCATCCTTGGGGTGTCTGGGGGGGACCTGGTTCTGGTTTTCAGGGTCAGTGTGCTTTGGTTAGGGGTGAAACATTTAAAATAATGATTAGCTCATTTGTTCATAAGGATTTGTTTGGACGAGGCATCATGCTAGGCACAGAGATAAAATGTGAGCGAGACAGACCTTGTGAAGAATACAGCCTGCGGGTGAAGGTGGCCGGCGATCAAATCATCACCCAAACAGCTGTGCTAAGGGCTGTGCTCTTCCTGCCGTGAAGCTGTCCTCGGAGAGGGAGGAACGTGTGCAGGGTCTTATGGCCGAGCAAGGAATTGTGGTATATTCACCCTGAGAATGATGGGAGGTCGTCTTTAAGGCCTACAAAACGGGAAGGATTTTGGCAGGGAGGCAACACGATCAGTTTTGCCTTTTTGTAAAAGATCGCTTTGTCGGGTTGGGAGGTACAGGAGGGGACGAGGCTTATCACATGGAGAGGTCAGGGGTCACAGGGGCAGATATGGTGGCAGCTTGGACAGGACCAATGATGGACAACGTTTGGAACAGAGGCTGAGGAGGCGAGATCTCCAGGGCATGGTGCAGGAGGACCTTTGCATGGGCGGATAAAGGAGAGACGGGAGTTTGGATGAATGTTGGAGTCCCGGTTTGTCCAGCTAACTGCATGGTGGTTCTAGTTCCTAAGGAAAGGGATGCTGGGGAGGACCAGGGTTGGAGGAGAAGATTGGGAGTTAACTTTCTGGCTCTGTGGAGTGTGAACATCTGTGAGCCCTGCACGGAGACGTGCCCACTAAGTTGTTTGGTGTATATGGTTTGTAGCCCAGACAAGAAGTCTGGGCTGAGATGTAAGTCTATGATTCTACTGGACACAGATGAGAATTCCTAGAGAAAGGGTATAAATGGAGAGAAAGAACCTTGAGAGTCTTTTGTATTTGATGGCCTGGTAGAGGAAGGAGTCTGCAGGTGCAGACAGAGCAGCCTAGAGCGTGCTGGAAGGTGGGCTGAGGAAGAGTCTCCACAGACAGAGGTCTGCTCTGAGTACAGAGGACACTCGCCAAAGGTCACCGTCACTGGTGATTTTAAGGATGGCGGCTTGGATGGAGCGATGCAGGCCCGAGGCTGATGGGAGCCAGTTAGGGGTGAATGGCGGGTGGAGAAATAGAGACAGGACAGCAGAGATGAAGCTACTGGCGTTTGGCTAAAATTGAGATGAATGCGACCTAATTTCTACCATCACTTCCAGTTCAAGAGAATGTGGAAGGAGAAAGGTCCTTCAGTTCATCCCCCTGGGGCAGGCGCTCACACCCTCTCAGAAGAGCAGTTCTCTGCACCTGTGTGGTCTGGCCATCCAGGCACACGTCACACCCACTGTGGGAGCAAAAACAGGGGCAGAGGGGCAGGAATCTTTGCAGAAATAGAGGAGAAAGGTTACAAATGTGGATTCTCTTGACGTGATGATCTTAATATCCTAGGTGGGTGTCCCCTATTCTTGAATGTCTAATCAACCTTCTTCTCCACACCCAGTATCTATTTCTCACCGTCAGTCGCTAAGGACAAACCAAGGGTGGTGATAAACACATTTTATAATGAAGAGAAAACATGGTAGTATATGTTAGTTTCCTGGCTTCTCCAAGCAGCCCTGCCTGCAGAGCAGATAGTCTGGTGCTTCCTCTGGAGGTGAAGCTAATGGGGCTTAGAGGGGCAGTGATATGCTCTCCGGTTTATAGAGCTGCAAGGTCAGAACTGGTCACCGAGTGCCCTTTCCAGTAAGGAATCCCACCTCAAACCAGCCAAATATTAGGAAGCGCTCACCAAGGAGACCTTTCCCATACCCGTCTCTCTCTGCTCTGGCCACTACCTCAGGGAGCTTCTAGAGAGACCCAGGCCTTGGAGACCTGCTTTGTGGGCCATTCCCAGGACACAGGGGCTGGGGGCTGGGCACAGTGACTCACCTGTTGGGGTCCAGACCCTTCCCAGGAGGCCTGGCACGGCACCAGAGTCACCACATCCGTCCCGCTGGGGTGTGACCTGCAGCGAGCAGGTGGTCCCAGGGTCTCCCAGGCCTGAGCCGGCCAGCTGCTCCCAGACTTCTCCCAACTGAACGGTGGTCACCTGACCTGGCTTTTGCCCCCATCCCAGCCAAGCCCTGCCCCCCAGCCCTTCCTCAGAGGCCCTGTGTCTGGAGGCTGCTTGCTTCAAGAACCCAAGTGACTACCAGGCCCTGATCGGGCCCCCGGTGGAGCACAGCTGGACAGGGGTGGAACACCCAGGGAAGGTTCCAGACGCCTACTGACGAAACCACATGGCCACTCAGGCTGTGCTTTGTGGGTTCACTAACTCCCTATCTCCTCCACATGCACAGCCTGTGAGGGGCAGGGGGCCACTGAGAACGTGGCCCTGGCTCCCCGAGGAGCCACGGAGGAGATACAACCATTTGCGGGGAGGCAGGAGCCCTGCGTGCTGGGCCGGTGGCCACAGGAAAGGGACCAGGGCCAGTACGCCTGAAACGCGTCAGAAGCGTGGATTTCAGCCGTGGGGCTGGGTGGACACAACACAGTCAGGGAACAAAGTCTTACAGGATGGCCGGAGAACCGGGGGTGGGCTCTGGTCGTGGGGATTACGAGGCATTAGTCTGGCCGGAACAAGCAGTGTGGGAAGTGAGGCAGCAGAGCCTGACCCTGGGGAGACAGAAGCAGCAGCGTCTTCCAGACGGGGACAGTGCTTGGCTTCCGCCGCAGCTGCAGAGACCTGGGTTCCAGTCCTTTCCTGCCTGTGGCGGCGTGACCCGGACAAGGGTTAGTGGGTCTGATGGGTCCGGGGATCACTTTGTCCCCCCCTAAGATGGCAAGGTCACTGTCACGTGGGAGGAAATGGACAGCAAGCTTGATGTCAGCAACGCCCGTGACACTGATGAATCCGTTTTCATAAACTGGGGTCTCTGCCGTGGGGCCTGGCGGGGCTTTCCGTGGACCCTCATCGCTTCTTTTGCTTCTTTCTCTTGACTCCAGACTTGAAGGGTGAGGCGGAGGGCGGATGCTCCCACGTGATTTGAGAACGACAGCGTAGGTGCCCCACGAGGTCATCCCCCAGCTGCAGCTTTTCACATCAGGGTGACACGGGGACATTCTTCTCCATTAACAATTGCATCTCAGCCTTACCACCCCTCTTAATATGCTTGATTTCATGCAACTTTCCATGGAAATTCTCCACGGCCAACTGACACGTAGCCACAGGATTTCCAAGATGAATATACTCTGCTCTGAAGCAAAACACCTGTCAGTCCTTGGCTCTGCGTCTCAGGCACCGTCCCGGGAACGGACACAGTTTACGAAGGCTGTCATGACTGCATTTCTTCAGAATTCCAAGGCCCCGAGCTTAATAACACATCACGTGGCTTGTGCCACCGCATATCAGGCGGTGGCAGCTCTTGAACACATTTTGCAGGCTTACTTGGTGTGACAAGAATGAAAGTAAAATTATTGGCGATAGATCTACCAATAAAAATAAAATTTTTATTTCCATCCAGAAGGCTCTCACCTGTGGCACCAGCTGCAGAGCCGGTGGCCGGGAGGGTCCCCATTGCTTCTCCCCCCCCCCGCCCCACCCCCGCACGCTCTACTTGTTCTTCAACGTTCAGATGAGGGGTTTGGGCTCTGAGATGCCTCCGCCTGTGCGGTAGGAACCCTCTTCTGAATGCGAGGGATGCTGCCAGCCATAGTAGTGGCAGGAAAACAAATGCTTTTTTTAAAAAAGACAAAAAACAGATGCTGATCTGAGCCCACCAGGCTTTGTTTTTGTAGCTCTAGGCAGCATTATGTTAGGTATTATGTTAGCTCAGCTCTCCCCCGGGTGATTAGACGTCATAATGGCCTGGTGGGCTTGTCTGAGACAGGGCACCTCTGTCCACATCACTAAGGCCCCGAAGCTTGGCTTATCCCTTTCTTCACCCAATATCTCTACCTCATCTCTCTCTGACTCTTTTGGTCTCTGTGTCCCTCCGTTTCTCTCTGTCTCTCCTCTCCTCTCCCCATCTCTCTCCATACATGTTTTTTTCCCCTTATGAATGCTGAATAATGCAAAAGCATGGAGTGTGGGTGGCCCCAGGTAGCTCTAAGAGTGACAGCTGGATGGAAGATCTCCAGGTAGGGATAGAACAACTTTTTTTTTGCGAGGCAGCGGGGAGGAATGTAACCTCCAATGTGCAGTTTTTCTGGTCAGCTATTGGTATAAAAAACAAACCAACACAATTTAATGGTGCGAAGTGACATACCTTTTATGACGCTTACAGTTCTGTGGTTCTAGAATTTGGAGAGACTGCGGCTGGCGTCTCCCTTGAGGGACTTGCGGGGCTGGAGCTGGCTGGGTCTGCTCCTCTGGGCTCCTGATTCGGTAGCTTTGCTTCTTCACGTGGTGAGGCTGGAGTTGGAATGTCCAAGATGGCCCGGGCCTGGGCTGGCTGGCATCACTCTCTCTGCACTCAGCCTCTCCTAGGCTGATAAAGGCTTCCTCCAAGGATAGGCAGGCGTGTAACAGGGAAGCTGGTTTTCCCCTGAGGGAGCCTCCCAAGAGACAGCAAGTAGCATCCTCTGATTTCTTAAGGCCTGGGCTTGTCCCTTCCATGCTATGGAAGTGAGAGATCCTACCCAGATTCAGCGGGCGGCAGAAGATCCTCTCGTGATGGAGTGAGTGTCACAGGAAACGCGTCTTCTTCATCTGCCACGGAAACTCCTGCTGGGGGACCACGTAGTTCACTGGCTTGTGTGGAGCTCGTGGAAATTGATCTGGGGGGAGACCCAACAGGAAGGAGAGAGGGAGAAGTCGCGGTGCTCTGGCGGTTAGAACCTCTGGGAAAGCTGCAGAGGGGATCGAAATGAACTACACCTCACTGATGTCAGGACATTATTAGATAGCAACCCAGACACCACCACCACCCCCCGCCGCCAGACTTATCACGTTATTTCACAATTTCATTTTTTTCTGAATTCAGGGATTCAAAACAGTCTTGTTGTAGAACAGTTCTACACCGTGAGGCCACCATGGTGAGCTGGCAGGAAAGCTCCCCTCCAAGCTCCCTGCGGGAAAGGTGCCCTCGGGGTGACCTCTGGGTGCCCTCTGCTCGGCTTCCTCAGGCCCTGGGCTGTCGGGAAGCTTGGGGGTCAGCGCTGGACGGGCTGCAGCATCAGGTCGTGGCCCCGGCTTCCCCATCAGGCCTCCCACTGCCCCCAGCAGCCCCACCCACGGGCTGCTCTCTTCGTTTAAATGCATTGTCATGTTACAGCATCAGTGTTTCCAACGCTATTTTTGGAAGCTGCCTAGGTATAAATAAACATGCTAATAGTTCAAGTTTAAAAATGGCTTCGTAGAGGAAAGGGCTCTCAGACGACGGTCACTTACGGATTCCAGCGGGTGCTGTGCTGTGCTGAGCTCTGAGGTCAGAAACTGTCCCCGGTGAGGCCTTGGGACTGAAACTCGAGGCCAGGGCGCTTCTGAGTGATTGGGGAACCGGCCTAGGGGTAAGACGGGAATAAAGACACAGACCTACTAGAGAATGGACTTGAGGATATGGGGAGGGGGAAGGGTAAGCTGGGACAAAGTGAGAGAGTGGCGTGGACATATATACGCTACCAAACGTAAAATAGATAGCTGGTGGGAAGCAGCCACATAGCACAGGGAGATCAGCTCGGTGCTTTGTGACCACCTAGAGGGGTGGGATACGGAGGGTGGGAGGGAGACGCAAGAGGGAGGGGATATGAGGACATAGTATATGTATAGCTGATTCACTTTGTTATAAAGCAGAAACTGACACACCATTGTAAAGCAATTATACTCCAATAAAGACGTTAAAAAAAAAAAATCACATCGGGGGTGACAGCCAATGAATACTGCACACAGGTATAAAATGGGGCCACTTTCAAAACAGGCCCACCGGGAACGGCTTCCATGAACCTGTTCAGAACCCATCACGACTGACTGTCTAATGTACAAAGAGAATTTTGCGGCTGTCGCAGAGGAAGCTAAACGGGCCTTCAAACCGTCACGTTCAATCTAAGTCAGTGATTAGTGGAGATCATAATCCAGAGGTTTTTCAAACACATTTCCTCAAATTTGCGTCTAACTACTCTTAATTATGGATACTGTCACCATCCCATATACTTAATCAGATCAGAGAATTCTTCTCCAGGGAGAAATGATTCTTGTTACAAAGCGGAGCGCCGGCAGCGTGAACGTCACATGAAGGAGGGCGATCATTAACTGTGCTGCATCCTGATACAGATGAGCACCTCCTGTGCCCTCCTGGGCAGCAGGCTGGGGAGGGGGTCTCTGGGTAGGTGGAGGCAGGCCCTGCGGAGCGGCCCAGGCAGCAGAGGGACAGGCAGGCCAGGAATAGTGATGAGGGCGCACAGGGATGATGGAGGAGAGGAACCCCCCCCAGCCATCTCCCCTCACTCTCCATTCCTCAATTCTTGCTCCAAAGCCTTGAAATATCTCAATTCAAAGCATAACATAATAAAAAACACGGGTAGATAAAACCCCCTCTTCACAGAGAGTCTTGTATTAAAAGGAAATGATTTGGCCCTTAATTTCACCCGGTGACTAGTTTTCCAGGGCCCTAGGCAGGGGGTGGCCCAGCTGTCGGCTCCTCCTGTCCGCCCAACGCCATAGGTTTGCTCGCATCCCCTGAGCTCCTCTCCCCAGAAGGGGCTGCAGGGGCCACGTATGGAGGGGACCACCGCCCCCATCCTTCTCACCTGTGTTGCATCCTCCTTAACCCCAGACCAGCTTTGGTTTATTAACATCGTCTAGATTTAATATCTGAGCAAATGGGAGAAATCAGAACCCCTAGTCTTCTTGTCTCAGGATCTAACTGGTCCATCATCAACGCTGACCTTTTGAAATCTGAAACACCTTTTAATTACTTGCCGCCATCCACTTCTTCTATCCAAAGATGTTTTTTTTTTAATTTTTTTAAATTGAAGTATAGTTGATTTACAGTGTTGTGTTAATTTCTGCTGTACAGCAAAGCGATTCAGTTATATGTGTGTGTGTGTGTGTGTGTGTGTGTATATATATATATATACACACATTACATTCTTTTTTTTATATTCTTTTTCAGTATGGTTTACCACAGGATACTGAATATAGTTCGCTGTGCTCTACAGTAGGACCTTGTTGTCTATCCATCCTATATATAATTGTTTGCATCTGCTAATCCCAAACTCCACTCCATCCCTCCCCCACCCCCCCTCCCCTTTGGGAACGCAATCTGTTCCCTATGCCAAATGTTTCATATTCCTCACCTGGACCATTTTCTCAGAACTGGCTTCCCTACACCCATCCTTTCTCCACCTCCCTCCCCCACCACCACCTTGAATCTTCTAGAACTATTTCCTAATAGCAACAGATATATATCTAAATAAATCAGTGTCATGTCATAGTCATGGCATATGCATATTTAATTTAAACATATTCAACTATACATCTTAAGCAAAAGTATACACATATTCGTCCAAGAGACTGAACCGTGTAAAACATCCAGGCAGTAAGTGTGTGGCTCAGTGTGCGTGATGGGCAAGCGCATAGCCTGGTCCTCTCTCAGTGGGCCTCTGTTCCCGTGTGCCTCTCAAGGGCGAGCATCTCGTCACAATGTTGTATGGCTATTCAGGGTGTGGTAGACAGCCTCTGGGATGAGTCCCGTGATGCCTGCCTCTGGGGATTCACTTCCCTGTGTAAGCCCCTCCCCTTGAGTTTGGGCTGGATCTGGTGACCCACTTGTAATGCACAGAAAATGGCAAAAGTGATGGGAGTCACACTGCCCAGGGTCCCTTGCCTCCTGCTTCCCGGTGGCTTAGGTCATGGAAGCACTGGTGGGAAATTGGAGGATGGCAAAGGGGAGTATCTGGGGCACCCCGCCCACTTTGCCCAGCCCTTACTAGACATCCCACTTGCCATGTTCCCAGCTGCCACCAGGACTCCCCACCCCAGGGGCTGGTTCCCACTCGAAGGCCCTGGATTCTGGGCTCTGCCATGGCCGTTCAGCCCCTGGGATGTGAGTGGCACCTGCAGGGCTCTTTTCCGCTTCACCTCATCATCTTTTAGTTGTGCCATCATGTAGGCACCAATTCCCTCTACTAAATGCTCTCTGTTCAGAAGCCCAGAGTTTCCTTAGCTGGATCCCAGGCACTGGAGTGCTCCACAGATACCCACCCCCCACGCCTGACCTCTGTGCTAGGGTCATGACCCCTAGGTCATGACCCATCCAGGGTCATGTCAGGGCTGTGCGGGAGGAAGAGGACACTTGTTGCGCGTAGCACCTGACCAAGAAAAAGTCACGCTGCTCCTTTCTTCCCTGAGAGCTCGGGTTTCCTGAAGACTGCAAAATAGACGTGGAGAAGGTAGTTAACTCTTTAGTCGATAACTTTAAGCTTTAATGTTAGTTAAACAAACATAACTTATGTCGTAAGGAACGTCAGGACGTGTAACCACCCTGTGCGACCCTGAGCCCGAGGCTGTGCCCTTGGCCGTGCTCCGCCCTATCTCCCAGGGTAACCTGGAAACCGGCACAACTTCCTGGACCAGCTCGCTGGCTGGAGGAGCGGGCACCGGGCTCACGACTGTACAGGGGCTTGAAGAGCGTGAAAGGGAGCTTCCCTCCTCTGACGCAGAGCTGGATCAACGGCTGCCCTTCTCCACTTCTGTGTAATGGAATTTTCATTTTCTATGAGAAAAGCAAAGCCAAGCAAAACCACACTTCTCCTTCGGAGGAGGGCTTCTTTGCGGTGAAATACCCACTCAGAACGGAGATAAGGTGGTGTAGACTGTTAGCCGGGCTTGTGGAAGTTCCTAGCACTAATAAAATTTAATTTAAAATAGTAAACCCTCTGCCTTCCTGTGCCATGTATATGGGTCTTACATAATTATAGAACAAATGGCTTTCCCAGGGAAGTCTCGCCAGCTCCCACGCTGTTGAGATGGGCAACACTTTCCTTTGCTCATTAAAACCTGGCAATCTGCACAAATCATTCTGCGGTGCAGGCGACCACCCCTTCCTTCTAATGCCCATTATCAGAGCAGCCAGGAAAGGCCCTGGCTTCGTCTGTTTGACAGATAAGAGATGCTGTCCGACGGGTTTCCCTTGTGAGCGACAGAAGCGATATCTTGAACTATAGGAGGGCACAGTCATTTAAGTCTTTACAGAGGCAACGCTTGGGAAGCAAAAGACTTTATGCCTCAGAAGATGCACGAGGAATATTTACCAGTCACCTGGAGCCTTTACACTGATTTTCATTGAGTCAAGTGGTGGTGTAAGTCTTTTTAAGACATTCTTCCTTTTCTATTTTCCTATCTCTGTTGTTTCATCCAGCGCATTCTTTGTCAGAAAAATATCTATCCTAGTCCCACCACCCTCCAAATGGGCTTTCATTCTATGTGTGAGTAGTTCAGAGAAGGTGACTCTTAGGGTATTAAGACCAAAGAGTTCTGCTTCATTTTTGCCTGAGATGATCAGAACAACTTAGTAGGAAGCTCTCTTTGGATCTTCCCAAGAAAAAGATAATAGCTAGCCCAAGGCTGTCCTGAGGGTCAGTCCTTATCTATGACCACCTCTGCCACGTGCCCCAGAACGTCCCACTGGCCCCTTGCGATATCCAGCTTTTACAGTTCTTCTCAGTGGAAGGGTTGGTGTCAATGACCATGTCTACCATTACTGGATGTGGATTTCTATCTTAATTTTGGTTAGAGTCTCCTTTCTTTTCTTTCCTCGATGTACCTCAGCTATTTTGCAACTTTTGTTTTCCACTTAAATTATAAATCTGTTAATTGAATTCTTTAAAAATATTTGCAAAAATCTCAGGAGTATTCTACTGGCCTATAGACTAGCATTGTCTGTTCTGTGGTTTCTTTTCTTCTTTCTGATTTTGTATTTCATTCATTTGTTTCATGAACCAACGTCAAAGCCGTGGTCACCCCCAGATCCCTAGACACGCCTTCCGTAACATTCTCGGAGAATTCCTCTCACTAATAAACTTAGATGATGTCATTCGCTAGAAGGAAGCTTCTCACACATGTGCTGTGCTCCTGTCTATATCGTGAGCTCCGCAAGGGCAGCAGCCCGGTGCCATGAATCTTTGTAGCATCATCATCTCACATCACATCCACAAAAGAACAGGTGCTTTCAGGGCTGTGCTGGAGCAGGTTCGCACCAGCTCAAAGGAGCTGATTTCGTACATCTCTCCCCAACTCTGTGGCTAGTGATGTTGGGTTGGTAGATTGAATAGATCATGTTGGGAATATTTACACAACAAAAATTGGCAAACGCAACAAATACATCATTATTTTCCTCCAGGAGATGGTATGCAAACACCCCACTGGCATACTTCTTGTATATTTGCTGTGTGAATGAAGACACACAGATTTTATCTCAATAGGTGGAGGCGAGGTTTTCTGTAAAGGGCTACTGGAAGGAATGACTTCTCGCAGGTGGAAGAGGGCACCGTATCTGACAATCCAGGTGGGGACCACGGCTGCAGAGACCTGCACCCACACCAGGCTCAGACCCGCAGGACTCCCCTTGCCTGACGCTTAGCTAGGTTGGGAGGTACGTCTGTGAGTCCTCTTCTGAAGCAGCTCCGTGGGCACCTGAGGACAGCCCTCCACGCTAAGCGAGCATCGGTCCCCCACGTGGACCTTGAATGGAGTTGGAAAGGGCATGATTCGAGCTTTTCACGTTCTTGAATTAACTGGCGATGATTCACATCCATCCTTTTCTCCAAACAAGTGTTGGATTGATTGAGTCTAAATTAAGATATTAACTACTGCCCACATCAGGATCTTCCAGAAATTCTATCTTTCACTCTTCAAAGAAGTGTTGATTAAAGATCTATTAAGGTCACATTAAAAGAAAAATAGAGGCGATCTTTGGGCCCAGCAATGCTAATGGGTTGCTCTTCTCTTCATGCAATTTAATTCTGTCATTAATTTCTTTGTAAGAAAGGGTATATTATTCTAGAACTACCCCCCCCATCTGTATGACATTGCCCAGGAAAGAGAGGTAATGAGCCTCGAGAAATCCCTATACTCACACCTGGGATTTTCTTGATCCCAGAAAGATTTCAGGTCAATGTGTTGAAAGTAACATTATGCTTTGTTGGTGCCTCACAGATTTAGTTTTTTAGGAGCTATTAGAAAACAGTGACTCCTAGTAAAGACTTTTTTCTTTTTGGCTTGTGAAGTCTAAGTATTTTCTTGGTATTTATAAGGACTAGAAATAAAAATGCAGTCTAGTGGTGATTCCACACAGCCATCTTGGTAAAAGGATGTGAAAGGGATAAGAGGTGAGACTGACAGCCTCATCCATGTTATTAATATTCTATGAATCTAAAAAGATATAAAATTCCAACAGTGGGAGCCAAATGCAGACAAAAATACTTCTCAGATCAACCTGAAGGAGAACATTTGAGATGAAGTAGGTTTAATAAGACGGAAGCCCCAGGCTGAATTCCCACAGCCCTACAAACCAACTCCAAAACGACAATATATTTTATTAAATCTCATGTGGTGTCCAGTCTTGTCTGGAAGATGTGAGATGGGTTAATTGATGAACCAATCAGCTGTCTAGCTGTTTCCCGATTGTTCTATCAAGAAACGCGTATGTTCTCTGGCCACCGCCATCGTGTTCCTGCTGTAAGTGGGATGAGCTTCCACACCACATTCCAGGCAGATATCTCAGACCAGAGGCCCTCATTCTTCTCGACTGCAGAGCTATCAGCTCTAGCATGGGGGTGTCACGGCTTGGCCATTTCCAAGCCACAGCCTTGCTGGGGCCGGTGTGATGAGTGACATAGCCTGGACACGGCTGTGGAGGCGTGGCCGGGCGGTCTCCCCGTGGCAAGGCGAATTTCCACCTGCTTCTTCGTTTGTGATGATGTGGTGTCTGCTCCCTGAGCGCTCGTGCTGGAGTGGCTGTGAGGCTTTCAGACGCAGCCCTTCGGTTTCCCTGTGTTTGCAGATCCCTCCCGCACCCTGTGCTTAGATGAGACCCGAGGACTTGGCTGGGTTCTGAAAGAAGTGGCGACCCAACGCGCCAGCTCCCAAGGTCCTGCCGGGTTTGCGGGACCAGGTCCTGGCAGCCACCTGCATCTCCCGTGGACGCCAGGCTCACAGACAGCGGAGGCAGCACGGGGATCCCAGCGAAATCCACCCTCTCATCCACAGATGAGTCAAAATGGGAGGCTGGGGGAGAGAAGAGGTTCCCACGTGCATGTCAACCTTTAGTGACTTAATGGCTTTAGTGACTTTGGAGAGTGCCGCCCCAGCGCGAACACCGCCCTCGGCACTTTGCAAACATCAACTCTCTGATCCTCGTGACAAAGCCGTCTCGTCACGTCCGCGCTGTTACTGTCCTATTTTACAGGTGCGGAAAGCAAGGCTCCCGGTGCGTGCTCTGCCCTCTGTGACGGAGCCCCGCCGGGACCTCCGGAGGGGCTGCTTCTGGGCAGGGCCTGTGGTCTGGGACTGGGGACAGAGTGGGCATTTGCATTCGCTTGTCTCGGTTTGGGTTCCCCGGAAAGAGACTCTGAGATGAGGATTCCCGTGAAAGTGGGATGTGTCCCAGGTTGGGGGGCGGGGAGAGCAGGGAGCAGGGGTCAAACAGGGGCAGAGCGTCCAGCCGGCTCCCATGGACAGGGACAGGATGGTAGGCTGGTGCGGCCGGGGGTGGTGGAGGTGAGTGGGGCCCCTCCATCCCGGGACTGAGAACAGGTCTGGGGGATGAAGGGCACCTGAAGGCGTCACCTGGAGATGGAGCAATGCACAGAATGGACCAGGGGGTGGGGCGGGGGTCCCGAGGACTCGCCCATCAGCCACCCTGCTCACCCACCGTCCGTGAGTGAGACCCAGTGGGAGGAGGCGTCTGCTGCGGCTTGCGTCCTCAGCTCCACTGTGGGGGGATGCCCCCCACGCCCGTATTGCTGGAAGGAGTCGGGAACAGAAAGAGGAATTACAGGGGAGATCTGAGTTCTGCGGAAGAAGGAACGCAAAGGGGAAAATGAGACAGCGCTCTCAAAAGACCTCGGGAATCTGGGCCGCCACAGGCAACCACGTGCCTGCCCAGCAGACTGCCCCTTCGGCCCGAGGAAGACGATGTCGTGACTGTGGCGCGAAGGGCAGATGATGGGCAAGGTGGTGGCGGTGTCAGCGGGGATGTACAGGTCAGGGCGCTCTCTGGGAAGGTAGCTACGAAGTCTCTGCCACCTGGGCTCCCCCAGCATGCTGAAGCCTCCGGGCCTCCCTTCTGGGGTGCCGCACTCTCGGGGCTCAGGGGGCGAGTGCTGGGGGGCCGGTGGCCAGCATCCGGCAGCTTTGATGACGCAGAAGGGCTCCAGAGCCTCCAAGGGGACAGACCCCGCCTTGGTCTCACGAGTTCACAGGAAGAAAGGAAACCGGGATGACGGCTTGCAAAGTGGCTTCCTGCTGGGTATCCTCAGGTCCTCCAGGCCCAGAGGGCACCGGTCACTGTGTCAGAGCATTTGGGCCCCCTGCGTCCTCCCTAAACCTCCAGGCGCCGGCCACTCTCCTCCCAGGTCTGTCCCCAGTGCCTGTCACCTACCTGTTCTCTTCCTTGGTTTCTCAAGGCAACAGCAAGAGGCACAGAAAGGGGGAATGTGTCTCTTCTGAAAGCAGCTATGCGAGTTATCATCACAGAGCGAAGACTTCTGCTGTGTCCCGCACAGAGGACCTCCCACGGCCCTGGGCCTTTGCCTGCACGCCAGGGGTTCAGTTTACCGACAGAAACGGTGGCTTAAAATCTGCTGAACCAATCAAGTATCGTTTCCTATGTAAATAAGATGATGATGATGAATTATTCAAGAGCTGGGCCGGGGCATTCGCATGCACTCGTCACCTGCAGAGATGTGGAGTGCAGTATGTCTCTCTTGAGATGTTTTCTGATATGTATGAAAACAATTCATAAAATTAGATCCCATTACTTCTAGATTAGCACTTGACGCTCGTCAGCCTAATGAGGTGCTGCTGGAGGGGACATCCTAAGTTTCGGTAACACTTAATGGATTCTGACGAGGACCACTCAGCAGAATCAGCCCTACTTTCCTTTACAGAGAAGCCTTTGTTCCTAGAGAATATTGAATATATTCCTACCTGGCTTGTAGACTCAAACCTCCCACTCCTGGTGGAAACTGATTCTTTGTGCAGTTTCACACTTTAAAACTCTCATGTCCGATAAAGCTTCCTGGAAGACATCGATAGATGTAATCATGGCCATTTATCAACGACTGGATTTTTCAGGGTCCCCAGATCATCATGGGCTTTGAATACAATGCAGATACGATTGTCACTGCTGACCCGGTGACCTGGCTCAGTGGAGGGGAACCCTGTGCTTTCCTGAGTCCCTGTGTGTGTCGCCGTGAGTGTCACCAGGCTGGTGTCACGTCGCCAGCTCCAGATGATTCCCGAGGAGGCTTTTCACTGGCATCTCATAACCCCTCGTGCTCACACGAGATGGAGCAGCTGCTGCGCACTGTTCGGAGGCTCAGAGGCTTCCGAGGGGCTGCATCTTGACTCTCGTAGGAGAGGCTCACAGTAGGGGCTCTGCTAATTTTAGGGAGCCTTCAAGACCATACAAATACGGCCTTTAGGGTCACGATGTCTGGGACTTTGTTTTCATGGCAAACAAACGTCCAGGTCAGGCAGTGTTCCTGGCAGCTGAGGTGATGCGAGTGGGGTGTTTCCCATCCAAGAGTCTCTCCATCTCTCAAGGATCGTGGTGTCTGAAATGTCACCAGCAGAGATTAATTTATCGAGGTTGCAAGTTTTCCAGTTTGTGCTGTGTTTCTGAGCATAGAATTCCAGAGACTTGCTTGTTTCAGTACAAACGTCCTCCATGTGGATGCCTCGGTTGGCACGTGGCAGGTGCCCTTGTTGAAGGAGCAAATGGTTCATCACGGCAGGTTCTTTGCTGCCTGAGGGGACTGAGGCCACTGCAGTTTGTCAGTGGTGTGGCAACTGCTAAGGACATGACCCAGTCGAGGGGGCTCCCAGCATCAAGGCAGGCCTGGGGGCTCGGAGGCCTGGAGGTCCTCTCCTGACCCCTCTCCAGCCCCAGGCAGCAAGCCCTCCCTGCAGGGGGACCTGGGGACGTCACCAAGTCGGGCCCCAAGTGGGCCATTAGGGCCGTCAGCTTGTTCAGACGCAAAACCCGCTGCTCGCTGCACTGTGTCCTCTGTTGTTTGAGAGGGTCCTCACCTGCCTTCCTGCAAACTAAACTCACGGGGACGGCAGCTCACCTGTGTGCTGGGCGTCCTCTTCAGGGCAGAGCACATTGCTGGATGCGTGACACAACCTATGGTGGCCTAGGGTGTCTGCCGGGTGCCAGGCTGTGGGACCTCAGGGCAGCCCACGTGGACACTCAGGAAGCCTTCCAGGCTGCCCGGTCGGAATCCTGGTCTAAACTCGGAACGTGAACGCTGTCCTGACCTAGACCTTGCTCATAACCAGATTCTGGAAAATCTGATTTCAGATTCAGAGCGTAGGCCTTCTGGCTTGTGTGTTTACCCCAAAGGGAGAAGCCTTTGAGGTCAAAGACAGAACATCCGTGCACAATCAGGGCTGGAGGGAAAGCCCTTTCTAGGCAGAAGCCCCTCATTGTGGACGCTTGCATCCTTGTGCAAGTCCCAAGGATGGGTCGGCGAAGTCCCCCTTCCTGCCTCTGAAGTGCAGGCGCGGACCGGCGCCCTTGCTGCTGACTCTGCAGATGTCGTGAATCAGCTTCTCCAGTAGGACAAAGGCTCCCGTGAAATACCTACTGATTTTTAAGCGATGCACGTCTCTTGTAAAGCAGCGCACTTAGCATCATCCGTTCTCAGTTGTCCTTTTACATCCCTGGAGACCAGCAGTTTTAAGCGCTCACAGGTTCTTGCCTTGGGGTTTTCTCTCCCTGCGGGCTTCTCCATTATAACTTTCTCGTATTAATCCGGTTTTGAAGAAGTATTAACAAAATTCACCTCTTGGGGAAAAGAAATGGACTTTGAAGATAAATTTGCCCAGAGGGTTTTGGAGACCACGCACGATCTCTCTGTGCTTCCCCGTTCCTTCCTGGTCGAGGTTAATCAGCCCCCGGGGTCCAGTTCAAGCCTCAAAACCCCTGTGGTGACTGGTCTTAACCCCTTACCCTTTGCTCTCAAATGTGTGTCCAGGCAATGGGGTCACCTCCCCACCCCCTGCCTCGACCCTACAATCTACTCTGCGTCCCCCAGGACCCCGTCCTTCCAGTGGTCCTGCTGAGAGTTGAGTGTGGACAGAAAGAGCGGGTGTTATTTCATCACAGCTGCAAGCAGGTGTGTGCACCGCTGGCAGAGGGCAGAGGCAGACAAAGGTCCCCGGGAGTTTCCGGAGGGTCTGTGGATCGTCCGCTTTGATCTGGCAGGAGGCTGCGTCTGGGCACACAAGGCAGGGACAGGAGAGTCACAGTGGTTTTCAGGTG
The DNA here is from genome assembly GCF_039906515.1 of Pseudorca crassidens. Classification (NCBI taxonomy): domain Eukaryota; kingdom Metazoa; phylum Chordata; class Mammalia; order Artiodactyla; family Delphinidae; genus Pseudorca; species Pseudorca crassidens. Next base: position 2,347,369 of record NC_090311.1, on the reverse strand, counting down.
AGCTCCTGCGCGTCTCCTGCTCTGATAGGGGATGCCCGACGGCTGTGCAAGCCTCTCTGGACTTGGACACCTCGGGTGGCTGTTCTCCTGATCAGACCACACCGGCGCGGGCACTCATACGGGCAGGGACAGTCCTGGTTCAGAGGAGCCAGGACACTCCCCAGACAGCCCCATGATGGGAGGAAGAGGACTGGTGGGCACTTGGAAATGGAGGAAGCCGGGCTGGCTCCCTGAAGAGGGTGTGTGGTCCAGAGCGTCCTCCTAGCGCCATCGCCTTGAGGCAAAGTCACAGGACCCCAGAGCCTCCAGGGGCCCAGGTCTCCACTCGGCTGTGAAGGGGAATGAGATGGAAGTCAAGTGGACACGAGCTGTCCCGCGAGGTTGGGATTCCCTTCAGCCTCCCATCCAGGGAAGTATCGTGATCTGCTACAGAGACTGCAACGTATCAGGCATTTGTTTTGTTTTGTTTTGTTTACAGCAATGTAGAAAAGCATCACGTTTCTTCTCAAGATAGAGAAAATGCAGACAGAAGCCACCCCGGGTGCTCGGGGTGTGTCCTGGTCTGCTGCGCACCCCGGTTGCTGCCTCCCCGCCCCGTCCCCCTTACCCACCTGTGTGAGTTGCCTTATTAATTTTTGACACTTTCACAACTTTCTTATCTGCTTCCAGTTGCTTGCTATTTAGGTCATGGTTGGTTGTGGTTTCCGTCTCGCTAACTGTGAATATTTAAAAACAACGTCAAAACAAAAGGCTCCGTTCCTTTTCTTCCTGTCAGTGTTGCAGCTTCTGATGTGGCGATGTTTGTAGACTGGCTGCTTACTGCTCTGTAGACACTCAGAGCCGGCTGCACCCATCACCTCATTGTGTCCTGTGATCCTTGTTACCCCGTTCGGATACGGCAGAGCCCCTGAACAGCAGAGCCAGTGTTACCAAAAGTGGGGTCCGGCTGCTCGCTGCTCAAAAGCCAATACTCGAGAGGCAAAGTTGGTGGAAAGGAAAGTTTGCTTTATTCTGGAGGCCGGCAGCCGGTGGGGAAGGTGGAGTCTTGTCCAAAGGCCGACTCCTCTTACCACAGCCGGCAATCTGTGGGCAAGAGGTTTTAAAGGGGAGTTTCAGGGGCTTATAGGCGGAGGGAGGGGCTCCCTGCAGAAACGGCACAGTCAGCTCTGACAGTCATCTTGAAACTGGTCATCGGTGGTCTGACCAGCATCCTCTTGATTGTTTTAGGTACAGTGAGTCTTCAGTTCCTGGGTGGTTTGTTCCCCTTGCCTTGAGGCCAGTTCTCGGAACTGTGGCAGCTTATGTCATGGCTCCAGCCTGGTCATCATGGAGTTAACTTCTTCCACCTGGCGGGGGTTTCAGTATCTACAAGACAGCTCCTAGGATATGGCTCAGAATATGATCTATAGCCCTTGAGGAGGAACTAAAGGTCCTTGACTTTGCTTAATGACTAAATTGTTATTACTTTGTGTTTGAGTGCTTTCCTTAGCTTCTGCGTCTTCTCACTTCTCTGATTAAACTTATTCTTTGGCTAAATTTTCCTACAGTCAGAAGGCAGGCGGAGGACATGGGCAGGAAGGACCTTAGGGTCCTGCTCCATTTCACCAGCCCCACCTCGCCTGACCTGAGCCTCTGCTCTTCACTACAATGTCACTATCTTCTGTCGTTTGTCCCGAGGTTACACACAGTCTCTATCCACACGGTGATGGCAATCGGGGCGGCGGGGATGCCTTCTAATGGGATAATGGAGGCTATTTGTAGCAGGCAAGGTGGTGCTGAAAAGCACTAGGAGTTTGTGCCTCTCTCTTCTGGAGAAGACAGTTAGTGCCCCTAAGAAACGATTTCTGCTCAGAGAGCACCTGACTTGCCATTAGGGTCAGACCTGTTAGGAAGTGAAGTACCCGCACTCAAGTTCATTTCAGAAAGAGCGTGTGTCTCCACGCAGTGCAGCTGCAACCTGGCCCTGCACAGGCGTTTCTGTTTAACTTTCCAGCTGATCCATCCACCCAGGGCCCCAGGGAAACTGAAAGGGACAATAATTCCAAAGTGCCTGCAAGTCACAAGGGGTACCGGGAAATGCGGGCAGCTCCCTCCGCGTGCTGCTCTATCCCCAACCCCGGGTCCAGGCTGGTGACAGGAGCAGCGCCTGAAAACTTTTTTGCTTTAATTTATGTTCTTATAAGTAAGACTTTATTTTTAGTACAGTTTTAGAATTACAGAATAAACGAGCAGATAGTACATAGAGTTCCACGTCCACCCCCGCCCCCTGCCCTCTCACCTGTTATTAACATCTTGCGTTAGTATGGCATGTTTGTTACACTGATAACTGAGATTGACAGGCTATGGTTCACTAAAGTCCATCGTTCACATCGGGGTTCCCTCCTGGTGCTGTGCAGATCTGCGGGTTTTGACAAGTGCACAGTATCACGTACCCACCATTCAGTGTGATACAGGACAGCACTGCTGCCCTAAAAAGTCCCATCTCAACGGCACTTTCTGAGAGCTGGGCACGTGGTGAGGGGTCGGCTGTGCGAGTCCATGCTGACCAAGCCATGAGCACGCTCTTACAGGAGCCCAGTCACCTGTCACCCAAGAGGAAGGAAGGTGCGTCAGTGCGGTGCCTCTCGGTGCCCAGATTCAAATCTGATGTATGGCTGGGGATCGGCCCCTTCTTCCCCCCCCCGCACCCTGTCTTCAGGACGCGTCTCTGTGGGCGGCGTCAAGGGCCATGCACACGGCAGGCATCGCTCCTTGGGAGGCTTCCCAGGAGGAAACTTGCAGAGGGCGGCGCTAAGCGGTAGACCAGCTTGAATTTAAGGCCAAAGGGTGTGCTGGGAGAGGCGTTCCTGGCTCTCTTCCTTTCAAATGCAAGTTCGGCTCCAGTAACACATACGTGTATTTTAACCTGTGAAAGCAGGATTTCCCACTGAATTAAAATAGCCCCACGTAGGTACGTATAAAAGCTCAGTCCGTATCCATGTGCCGGGACAGACACAGGACACAGAGACTGAGGAGGACCTCCCAGTCCGATCCGTGTGGATTGAAATTCCAGTGGCAATGGCGGCGCTCAGGTCAGTCATGGACACTCTCTCTGACTCTGTCTTTCCTTCCTAAAAGGGGACAATTCCTGTAAGTGCCACCTGGAGTTGTTGTGAGGCTTAGGGAGAGGATGGGGCAGAGTCCCTGGCACACAGCGTGTCCAACCTCAGCTGTCGAGGTGAAAGCCTAGTGTTGGCAGGACCGGGAGCCCACAGGGTACTCATGCTACCGCTCCTTCTCTGGTTCTGAAACCTGGGAGCTTTGCTCAGGGCAACGACACCCCATCCTGACCATTAGTGCAAATGAAGGTGTTTTGTTTTTCCTTTTGAAGATGACCATACATGTGTGCTTAGTTTTTGTCCATCTGTTGACATTAGGAATTAGAATAAACATAGACTAGAAACTGACATTAACTACAACCCAATAGAGACCTCTTGTTTTATATCTCAACAAATCCCACTCTCCTTGGTTGCTTTATCCTCTGCTGCTGCAGTAAGCTCTGCCCACATGGCTGTTGCTTTGCTCTGGAGCTGAAAGTGTTTGCAGCGACTTCGCAGGAAGCTCGGTGTGGAACTGAACCTCGGGCAGGGAGCTGCACGGGCTGTTGGCATCTTCCTAATGTGTGGAAAGAAAAGCCTTCTTTAAGGTGCAAACTGTTCTTTAAGCAGGAGGCACAATCGGAGGGGTGTTACTGCCTGCTGCTTCGGAGCACCAATGCGATCGATCTCCAGCTGCTATCGTCCCCTGCAGAGCCAGCTCCAAAGCGGGGTCACCCACGGCAGCTGCAGCAGTAGCCATCACCGGAAAGGCCTTTGAACTTTTTTTTCCAATTAAATAACCGTTGAAACTACATGCGAGGCTTTAAATAGACACTTGAAAACTTTGTTCTCAGGGTAACTCATTTCACAATATGGTTGTTTCTTCTTTTTCCCCTATTGATCATATTCCCCCCTTTTTTTTTTAAATGAGACTTTTACTTTTAAATGATTTTCTCTTGAAACACAGAGTCTAGCTACATTTGTATCATAGCTGCTAGGAAAAGTCAAACACCCCACAAAGACACTCTCACAACCGAGATTCCACCTCTGGGTAGCAAGGTGGGACCCAGGGAGTTTTTGAAAGGCAACCGTATTTTTATTTAGAATTTTAAATGCCCATCACAGGTCCTTCTTAGCCTGTACTGGCTTCTCACTTAAGAGAGATAAAGAGTGAGCACCTGGGCTGCTCCAGACCTGTGTTCCAGGGACCCGAATCCCTTCTTTCTAGAGGGTAAAGGGCTTCAGAACACGCCACCCCGAATGTGCTGGCGTGTTTGGAGCTCAGGGCAACTGAACAACAGCAGACGCGTGAGGAGCTCTCCGCCCTGTCCCCCCACCCCCCCCCCACCCCCGCATCCCACTGCCCCGAAGGCGGAATGTAAACGCCCTTGCGGAGGGAGGGGAGACCAAGCTTGTCACCGCAGTACCGACAGCCTCCACACAAACACACGCCACCACCCAGCCCTCTGTGCCCTCAGTCTCCCCACACGTCTGCCTTCCTGGGGTTTGCTGCCTGCTTCCAGAAGCTTCAAGCCTTCCCCTTTGTCCTGCTCCTTCTCTGCAATGTATCCTTCTCTGTTAAGATGCTGTATAAGCCTGAGTTCCCACCACCCTTTAAGTTACTCTCCCCTGAGTGCTGGCCTGCTATTAGTGATGCCCATGTTAATAGGCTTCTGTTTGTTTTCCCTGGTTGACCTGCCTTTTGTCAGTCTAGTTTGCAGGGCCTTGGCCAGAGAAGCTTGGAGGGTAGAAGGAAAAAGATTTTCTCCTTCCCAAAAAGGGCTCGCTGGCTAACTTGAACTATGGGTTAGGAACAAGCTTATATCAAGAATCACTTCTAGAAATAAATCAGACAAGAAAGACTGAAAAAGCCAGACTCATAAAAGCAGAGAGCAGAATGGTGGTTATACCAGGGGCTAGGGGCGGGGGAAATGGGGAGCTGTCTGTCGGTCAAAGGGTACAAACGTCCATTTATAAGATTCACAAGTTCTGGGGGGTCTCACGTACAGCCTGGTGACTATAGGTGATGATACTGAGGCAGGAGGTAGATGGGACCCCCTCCAGGGTAAAGCAATTGGATATTCGTTCCCTGTGGACCAATTCTCCGAGATGAGAACAGCAGGACGATGGAGAGGAGAGGCTGGGCCCCGCCCAGATAGAAGATAAGACACCACGTATTTCTCATGCTTGAAGTCAAGGAGACCTTCCGGGCTAGAAAGCTCCTTGGAGGTCAAAAAGGGAGGGCGCACCGCCCCATAGTAAATGACGCTAACCACCCGTAGGCCTCTGCCCTGGAACCCATCTTGGCTCAGAGATGCGCACGCACACACGGGAGAACGCTGAGATACGCCAAATGGGGACTCCGAACCAGGCAAAGCAAGAAGTTTTTTAGAATTTTAAATTGGCCAAAGGAAACCCAGAAGAAATGCCCCATAAAAGTGATTCAAACTACCACGAGGGCGCGACTCTCTCTCTGAGCCCGCCCGTGTGTCTATCCACACGTACTCTTTTTCTCTCCTAATAAACACTTCACTTGTTTCACTACTTCCCGTCTTTGTGGGAATCCTTTTCTGCAAAGCCGAAGGGCCGGGGCCTTATCACTGACCACTGGTCTAGTCGCTAGGATTTGGTGCTCTCACTGCTGCGACCTGACCTCAATCTCTGGCCGGGAACCGAAACCTTGCTTCAAGCCGCTGCAGGCTGAGGCCACAGAGATCAACACCATATTCCATACTTGAAAGCTGCTAAGAGGGTAGATCTTAAATGTTCTCACCACAGAAAGAAATGGTAGTTATGTGATGTGATGCTGGTGTTAGCTAAGGCCATGGAGATAACCCTTTTGCAACAAATAAACGTATCAAATCAACACCTGTACACCTTAAACTCACACCATGTTATATGTCGGTTATGCCCCCTTCTCATCAGAGGGGTGGGCTCTGGAGTAAAGAGCTTGAAGCCTGGCTCTGTTCATGAGCAACTGTGACTGCAGAGCTGTCTAACCCCTGTGAACTTCAGATTCTTGTTATATAAAAGCAATGAAACTAGTAGGCCCCTGTTGCCGGGATCTGGGAAAGACCTGGATGAGAAGACAAGTAATGTCCTCTGGGAGTGAGGACCTGGGTTGCCCCCAGGGCACGTGGAAGGAATCGATCCCACAGCAACTCTGCAGGACCCACAGGCTCGGGGTGGGCACCCACAGTGCCAGCAGCAGGTCACGTTTTGGGGGGACAGCACGGAGGGCCTCTCCCAGCCACAGGCAGCCCTGGGGGTCCGAGCAGGCCCAGGAAGCTCCCTGGGGGCTCGACCCATCCTTGCTCTCTGGCCGTCCCTGTGGAAGGGCCATCCAGGGAGCCTTCTCCAGAGAGGAGTGGACCTGGTCTCGGCCTTCCCTGCTCTCCCTCCAGGAGCCAGAGCCCAAGGGTTCCAGAGCCGCTGCCCCCAGGGGGCTGAGGGTGCCCTGCTCTCTGTTGGGGGAAGGTGCAAGGGGCAGGACCGGGTGGGCTGTGCTTGATGCCGCAGCTGCAGCAACCTCAGGCTGCCAGCTCTCAGCCCCTCTGCCGGCCCTCTGCCGAGGACGTCTTCATGCAAAACCTAGGGGGTGTGGCCTGGTGGAAAGTGACAGGACGTTCTTCTCTCCAGGCGTTGCTGAGCTGGCCGTGGGCGGGGCCATGAGAAGGGCCAGCGGTGTTGACCGGGGCTGCTGGCTGGCGCCCAGGTGACTGTCGTAGATCATTTTTATGTTGATCCTCAAGGGTCCTCTGCTTCCTGACCAATTCTTCTTTCAAAGTAATGAAAATGTCTGAAATGAAGTCTCTTGCGCAGTACAGCCATTGTGCTCCCGGCTGTTGAAAATAGCAGAGGTTTACCTGGTCCCAGGGTCAGGCGGGGGAGGGGGTGTATGGGGGGAAGAGAACTGCTCATCGTTCATGGATGGTTTTCAAGCAGCTAAGGATTCGTGTCCCCTGGTGGGAAAACGTGCAGCGGGTGGTCACCGTGCGCCCGTCTGAGGGGTTTCTCCTGAGCCCAGCAAGCTCTCTGGAGAGCAGGGTTGGCCCAGAAGAAACCCAGTGTAGGTCAGCGGCTCCCCTGGTCAGCCCGTCCCATCGCCTGGAGCATCCTCCCCCGCTGTACTCCCTCCGCACCAGGAGACCCTTCCTCTCTCACCGGAATGGCAGTCTTGGCAGCCTTTCCCTCTGAGTGACCACTCGAAGGGTGGCTGGAGCCTCATCCTGGGCACTGGCTTTCCTCATTCGCATTGGTCAGCTGGGACTTCAGTGTGTGGGAGCCCATCCAGGGCTTTGGCCTGAGGCGCCCCAGGTGGGCACCTCCAGGTTTCGGGGGTCACAGCCACCGCAGCCCAGTGGACAGGACATGTAGACAGAGGCAGGGAGAGCGGATGCTCCTGCGTGAGCGGGGTCTTGGGGTAACTCTCTGGGGGGATTCAGGCCCTGCCTGGTGCAGAGTACGTGACCCCGCGCTCACCCTGCACTTCCTGAGCGCTCTGCCCTGGGGGGGGGTCTGCTTGGGGCTGAACGCCTGAGTTTGGAGTGACCCCGGGGACACGGAGATGGGCCCCTGGGCTGTCTTGGGTCTGTTGACAAACGACTCCAAGGACGCGGTTTGGAGGCTGAGCCGGACGCTGACCCCGAGAGCCTTGGAGTGCCACGGGACGCCTCTCGCTTGTGATCCTGTCGGATTGAACAAATATTGCCCCTCGCAGGAGCGTTAGTTGTCTTTCACGATTTGACTCATGTTTACTGAGCATCTACTGGGGACCAGGATGCTTTCAGATGCTGGGACGGAGCGACAGCTCTGCTCGTGGGGCTGACAGTCCAGACGCTCCGCCTGTGAGACCCAGCGCTCAGCCGGGGGCACCTGCTCCCAGCGCCGCGACGCTGGCTGCAGGGTCAGTGCCAGAGCCGCTCAGGCCAGGGGAGCAGCGTGCCCAGGGCACCGGGCGTTTCATCGCCTAATTTGAAAGTAATCCTGTAGTTATGCTTCTGTGTTAAAGCCATTTAATTTATGTTCTAAACCTGATTTTATTCAAACCTCTACCTTTAGAACCATGTCCCGATGCCCAAGGGAGAAAGTGAATGCTTAAGAAATAAGGTCAACATTTTTACCTTAAAAACGCCTCTACAAATACTTTCTGATGACTTAATCCACAGGAGTGTAGGTCCTCAGCTTGTGTAGGTCACACGCTCCTCTTTAGACATGCAGTGAATTGTAGCTAGTGCACCACTTCACCAAAACAAACAGACTGCAAAGTTGAACGTGGTCGATTGTTTCTAAACAAAGCCAGACTGGGGAGAAGCCATCCACCTCCACCGTCCCTGAAACTCGCTGATAAGCCATGAATCCATTAGGCGAGTCTCTCCTCTGCCATTTAGAACCAAGGAGCAAACGTATTTATATAGGAAGTGTGCTGATAGGGGATGGAAGTTCCTGAGGACATGAGTCATGTGTGGTGTGTTGTCAGGCGGCAGCCATCCTCAAGCCCCACTTTAATTTCCTTAAGATCTTGGTAATATTTATTGCACAAACAGAAACCTGTGCATATTTATGGGAAATAGTAGAGCTGTTCATAAGAGCAGAGGCGTAAATCCATGCACTCCGAAAGGATGGCGACACAGTCCAGTTAGGCAGAGACTTTAGAGATAATTTTCAATTAGAATGGAGTTGAGCGGAACAGGATGACTGTCATTCCTCATTTTTATACCAGCTCCCAGGCAGGTAGGGGAGTTCAGCTCCACTTCACTGTCTCATGAGGCTGTTCTCTAAAGGGCCCGCAGGCACGTACATCTGGGGAATTTAGCAGAAGTGTGTCTCTCCAGATCCCATTGTCTCCAGTGACTGTTTAACAGGGAAGGTGGCATCATCTTCCAGGGACGGTTTTCTTATGGAGATGATGCACAGCGGTGAGGATGCTCTTCTAAGAGAGCAGATGAGAAACCACGAGCAAACATTTCCCTCAGAAATAATGCAGGAAATGAGGATGCCTTGCCACTCCGATTGGCTGAGGGATTCATCGCCCTCCCTGAGAACAAGAGAACATTCTAGTCGAGATGATTTTACCTTTTCGAGTTTTCACCTGCAGCGCTGCCCAGGTACGAACACGAGGAGGCGCGGCTTTGTGAACCCGAGGGCGCGCTCTGAGCAGGTGCTGTGAATACACTCGTGGTCTCGGTGGGGAGGTGGGGAGGCCAGGTGGTTCGGGTCTCAGTGACAGTGCGACTGTGGAAGAGGAAGTTTACCATCTGAAACCCAAGGGCCTCCGTCATGAAGTGGAGGTAAATCAGCAAGGTCGCTCGTTAGTTGTGTCAGTGGCCGATTCTGCCTCCTGTGACCTCCCTGCCTGTGTCTGAGCTTCAGGACAGGAGCTGCCCACTTTGTTCCCGGTGCAGGCAGAGCGGCCGGGGTCAGCAGTGTGGACCAAAGCAGGTGCAGTCACAGTGATCGCCGAGGGCTCTGGGGTCCCCCGTGTGCAAGGGCGCATGTGGGGTCAGGTCTGCGTCAGGGAGGGCCGGGGACATGTGCACGGTGGCACACCTGGGTCCGGCCCCTGCCCGGGTGTGTGGTCTGAAGGTTTGTGGCCCCCAACCTCATCGGTTGAGACCTAACCCCCGTGTGATGCTGTGAGGAGACGAGGGCTTTGGGAGGCAATTAAGTCATTGGGTAGAGCCCTTGTGAAGGGGATCGGTGCTCTTACAACAGAGACCTGGAGAGCAACCTCACCCCTCCTGCCCTGTGAGGACACGGGGAGAAGACGGTCATCTACCAACCAGGGAGGGGTTCTCATCAGACACCGGACCCTGATCACCCGCTGCCTTGATCTTGCACTTCCAGCCTCCAGAACCGTGAGAAATAAACTTCTGTTGTTTGTGGGTGACCCAGTCTGTGGTGTTTTGCCACAGCAGCCTGAGTGGACTCAGATACCTGTAATTTCCGTAACCACCCTGAACCTCCTGGAGCCCGTAAGTTAGCACGTGAGCTCTGCTGGCCTCGAGCCAGCACCTGGCGATGCCATTTTTCTGTCCTCTCCCTCCAGTGTCCCTCTGCCCCTGAACTTCAACAGTTAGGAGGCTGTGCGTGTCTCGGAGAGATCCAAGTGACCTTCGGAGGGTCCACGTCCTGACAGTAGCTCAGATCGGGAACACAGTGGGCACTTGATAAAAGTCCCGTGTGGGTCTCTAAGTGCTGTTGGTGGCAAGGCCCTGAGGTGCCCCCCAGGGCTGTCCCCCTGGGCGTGAGCCTTCAGCCCGGTGACCAGGACCAAGCCGAGGTGCAGAGAAGAGGCTGCAGGGAACAGGCAGAGCCCTGTGAGGAACCACAGCAGATGAGGCGTCGGCAGGGCCCCGGGGTTGGCCTCTGTGAAGGTGACGTAGCTTCTCAGTCCGAGGGGCCGTGGTGGGGAGCTTATCCCGGGGAAGGAGCAGTGCCCTCCACCTTGGCTTGTTCGGCTCTCAGTGACCAAGCACCTACCAGCACGTCGTAAACGCTGGGGGCTGTAAACACCGGAAGAGTTCCTGCCCAGGGATTTCGCGGAGGCAGGAGAGGGCTCCCCGGGTGTCTAAGCGTCTGTGCCCGGCTCTTCCCGGGAACCAGCCATCAGCTCTTACTGGGGCCTGTGACTCGCATTCTGCCGTGCTGACGTTTACCTGTGCACCCGTGCTGAGGGCTATGGGGTCATTCTTTGGATCCTGAAGGTAATCCGAGGTCACAGTCCAGAGGAAAAGAGGCAGAGGGGGCGTCTGTGCTAACTGTGGTCCCTGAGCCGTTCGCAGGTCCAGGAAGATGGGTGGACGGCAGGGCCCATTCCGTCGGCAAAGGCAGGTTCACGTGGCCATAAGTGACTCAGGTGGACGGCAGAGCGGGCTGCCTGTCTCACGTGTCATTCGGGCTTCTTCCCTTTTACTCTCCGAGTGCTTTTCAAAGACAGAGGCAGACAGAGCGACCTGTGAACTGTTCCCACCACGGCGCCGCTCGGGAAGCTTAAGAAATTATAAAAGGGCTAAGGATGCTGCCCCAGATCCTTCCTGGATTCAGGGTAATGGATGCAAGCGGCGCAGTGGGGTCCAGGCTCGCCTCTCGTCACCACGTCCCGCCAGGCTCTCGGCCACCAAGATGCTCCCGCCAGGCTGGAGCTGGTCCCCAGCATATGGAGAGGTCCCTGGAGCCTTGTGACACAGGCCCGGGCAGCTGGGGAAGGCGGCCAGGAGCTGATGCTTTCCAGGAAGCACAGGTGTTGGAGGCCTCGGTGGTGGTGGTGGGGGGGGCTGTCCCTGGGACCGCTGGCCTATCTAGGCTGCAGGGAACGAGACCTCCCAGCTCCCATGGAAGCAGCCGGGAGCGTGAGCTCCTCTTGCCAAGAAAGTCCTCCTGGGCCATCCATCCTGGGGAATGGTGAGTGGGAGAGTCTGCTGCCCCCTGCTTCCCCCAGAGATTGTCCTGGGGCTCTGGGGCCCCGGACTTCTGACTTTGGATTCCCCTGTTCTCGACCCGTATGTGTGGATGGATGGAAATGCAGAGCCGGGCATAACAGCCTCTTCCGGGTCATCCCAGGGAGAGCAGGGGACCGGCCCAACTTTATCTTGGGGCCAAAAGGAGAGTGTACTCGCCTCTTAATCCTACAACCTGGCCCAGTTCACACCACGTTTCTCTGGAGGACGTTTGCTGCCTAGGTGTCCTTGCACAGGGGCTGGACACGGGGTGGAAACGCGGCTCTGTGGTCTGCTCACCACCTGCGTCCCAACTTCTCCTGGGAGCCGCGTTCCTGCCTTGGGCAGCTCCGACTTTCCACATGGATTCAGGAGAAGTAGGTCACCCAAGCCCTCCCCCAGTTCTATGCCCCAGAAACGCAGCCTGGGTCCAGACTTCCCAGGACGGAGCCCCATCTGTCGACACAGCCCCTGGAGACGGCGCCCCAGTGGGAAGCCCACTGCTGGGGCTCCACGTGCTAGAAGAAACCGCACTAAGGAAGTTGGAAGCTTTCCCACAGCACATGACTGGAGCTGAGGAAAAAGAGTAATAAATTACTCCACTCTTTAAATAGTTCAGTGAGATGGGGAAGACTCACCTCATGTCAAGAAAATTGAATGAAAAGAATATCAAATTCTGACTCTAGGAAAGGAAAAAAAAGCCACTGTTGAATAAGTGAAATAAAGTCCTACTCTTAATAAATAATATGCCTGGTTCACAACCCAGTTATTTCTCTTTTTTTTTTTTGGCCACGCCGAACAGCTGGCAGGATCTTAGTTCCCCGACCAGGGATTGAACCCGGACCCTTGGCAGTGAAAGTGCGAAGTCCTAGCCCCTGGACCACCAGGGAATTCCCAAAACCCACTTGCTTCTGAAAGAGTGAAGGAAGGGCAAGGATGGCCCGTGCCAGAGAGCACTCAGCCCTCAGCCTTGTTTGAAACAGCAGCGTTTGTCTGTGGAGGAAACAACCCACTCTATTCAGAGGTCATTAATTTAGTAATTAGGAGAGAAACCACCAGCTCCTAGCAATCAAGGATGCCTGTGCCTTCAGAGCAGATTTTGCATTCGTATAGAAATGTGTCCAAAACAGTGGAAAGAGAGGAGGGCAATTTCCTTTATAGTTATAACGAGAAAATATCTTTAAACTCTTGCAATCATAACACCCTGAGCGTAACGCTCTTTCCGCATGACTGGTTTTTCTTGATCTCCTCTGATAGGGAGAAGAGAAATTGGTTACAAGGGAGTTTGTGTTGATTTGTCTTTTTGAAACTACTGGCTGTCATCCTTACTGCACTGAACCTAATGTGTCCCTGTGGGGAAGGAAGAAACTCATCAGGAAAAGGATGGTGAGGGTGGTGACCGAAAAGAGAGCACCATCCGTTTGGGATGGAGAGCCTGTCGGTCCTCCCATTAGCCTCCCTGTTTCACTGCACTTAGTACCTGGGAAGAAACATTTGTCTGGAGAGGCCTTGCAGATAATTTCTCAGGGCCTGGGGCCAAACTCATGTGTCTGCTGCTTCCTGGTAAAATCCGTCGAGTAAGCCATTTTGGGGCTTCATCAAATCCTTGCCTTCCTGCCTCAAATCGGGGGTCATTACCAGGTGGGTCCTTGTTTTCAGCTGATGGTGAGCCTTGCACAGTCAACATACAAAAGCAGCCCTGAACATGCCATAGAGACACAGAGAAAAATGAGGAAGCTTCCATCAGCCTTAACCTGTTCTGTTCACCTGGGTGATAGACATATTTGCTTCCACATCAAGGATGTAGCAACGTCTGCGAAATACTGAAAAGGAAGACGAGGCTGCACTGATCTTTCGTGTACGTGTTGAGTTCCTTGGATATTCATGTGCTTTTTGACAGTGGGTTTTTAATGAAATAAAGTATACAGTGCTTTGCAACTGGATTAAAACATCGAGCCATCGTTGGTATCTGCAAGGCGTTATTTGATTAGCATGATAGAACACAGGACAATTTTACAGCTGTCAACATGAATATTCCTGGGGAAATAATTACACGGTACCTGAGGATGTGGCTGGTGCTCCAACAACTATTGTTCTTGGTCACAAGGAAGAGAGTGACATCGATTTACTGCCCTCCCCCTTCATGATGCCAAACAGCATTAAACAGGAGCTTAAAAGGCATTTTAAACATGAATTTTTAAAGAGAAAATACCACTTTTTATATTAAAATATATTTGCTTCTGTTTGATCAGTACAGTGGAAGACCTAGTAACTATGCTTATAACTATTTGGAGAAAAACTGAAATTATTTTCCCGTGGTATGTTTTGTTCCATTACATTTTGGGTGCTCGGACCATTTCACCATCCTGTGTTTTCCATGCTTCAGGAAGAAAAAGAAAATGAAAGTATGCCCAGATGTGTGATGCTACCTGTTCTTATTCTCAAGTGATGTTTATTGAAACAGCCTGGGTCCTGGCGGCAGCAAGATCCGGGCTCCTGCTCAGCTTTCAGCACTGCCTGGTCCTGTGGACATATCACATCCCTGCCCACAGTTCACTTTTCTCACTTATCACGTTGGCATAATAGGTGTCGCTTTGCAGAATGGTCTTGAGAATTAAGAGTTAATACGTGAGGGCTTCCCTGGTGGTGCAGTGGTTGGGAGTCTGCCTGCCGCTGCAGGGGACGTGGGTTCGGGCCCCAGTCTGGGAGGATCCCACGTGCCACGGAGCGGCTGGGCCCGTGCACCACAACTACTGAGTCTGCGTGTCTGGACCCTGTGCTCCGCAACGGGAGAGGCCGCGACAGTGAGAGGCCCGCGCACCGCGATGAAGAGTGGCCCCCGCTCTCCGCAACTGGAGAAAGCCCGCGCACAGAAACGAAGACCCAACACAGCCAAAAATAAATAAATAAATTTATTAAAAAAAAAAAAGAGTTAATACGTGAGAAACACACGGAAAACGATACTTCAAAGAAGGGCAAGAAATAACAGCCATCATTATCCACTCTGGCAGCAACAGCAACACGAGGACCCCCGTGTTGGGTATTGATCTAAGTTCGAGGGATGTCGTATCCAAGCAGAGAGCACGGTAGCTGCCCTTGTGGGCCATACATTCCTGTAAGGATAAAAAAAAGAACAAACAAATTGGGGAAAATAAGATATTTCTGATGGTAACTAGAGCTCTCAGGAAAAGGCAAGAGATGGATGTGATGGCTAGCGACGGGCAGTGGGTACCAATGGGTGGTTGTCAAGGAAACCTCACGAAGAAGGGACGTTTGAGCCGAGCCCTGAGTGATGAGAAGGGAGGATGCAGGGGGCATGTGAGTGAAGAGTATTCCAAACAGAGGAAGGCTCAGAGCCAAAGGAGCAGCGCTGTGGACAGCCCTGACTTGTTTTAGGAAAGGAGAGAAGGCTGGTGGTGGCGGGGACGTCAGGTCTGGGGGTGCGCAGGATCGGGGTGTGGGTGCAGAAGCAGGCGGAGGTCACGTGACAGACCCCACAGGCGTGGTGGGGTGTGGAGTTCATTCCAAGTAGGACGGAAAGGCAGGGTGAGGTTCCAACACATGACTCGTGCTCACTTTATTACTGCCATTTCACTATCACTGTTGGGGTCGTGTGGAAAGAGGGGCCATGAGGGGACCAGTTGAGTTAGCGGAGAGGAGGGTGGTTTGGTGGGGGGGGTAGGTCCGGTGGTGGGGGCGAGGAGAGAGGTTCGGGGTTTATCGCAGGGTAGGTAGAACCCACGTGAGCTGCCGATGGCTTGCACGTGGAGCTGGTGGTGAGGCGGGAATCCGGCGTGACCCCTTGTTTGGGGTCAAAGAACTTTCTGAGATTGGGGAGCATCTGCTGCTGTTGGTACTTGTCATTTCCTTCCTCGTCATCAGGATGTACGTAGCATCAGCAGAGAGATGACAGCCAAACCTTGGATTGAGTTCAAAAGAAAGTAGAGGCATTGAGAACAGGAGCTGATACCAAGGCAAGGACCAGAGGGCATGTCCTCAGACACCCCTAGGATCTGATACCCTAAACTCCCTGGAAAAAAAAAAAAACGTTTCTGGAGCTGTGCTGTGAAGGGGAGGAGAGATTTGGAATGGGAGCTGCAGGAGAAACAGGGACGGAGAGCAGGTGTTTTGCTCTTTGCCTGCAACGGGAGGAGTCATGGCAGGTTGACGTGCTGATTGGGAAGGTCCAGTGAGGAGGAGAAATTTGATGGGGCTGGAGGCAGCAGGGAGAATTGCTTTAGCAAGGTCCTTGAGGGGGAGAGAGGGGCGGGGCCTCACGCAAGAGAGAAGGGGTTGAGCTTTGTACCTGGAGGGAAGGTAAAGTCCAGGGTCACAAGCTCAGGTGGATGGGTGGTTGTGATGGGAGATGGTGAAATTCTGTTCTGATTGTTTCTACTTTCTTGGTGAAATAGGAAGCAGGGTTAGCTGGGTGTGCACGTGACAGTGAAGGTGTTGGATATTTTAAGAGGCAGGAGGGGTTTTGAAGGCGGCATATAGGAGCAGAGAAGGGTAGTGCACCGTGAATGAATACTGAGGCTCCCTGGGCAGCGTCAGGGTGCCCTGATGCCAGCCAGCTTGAGTTTGCAGATCCAGTTAGCGCAGACGTGTGTTTTCTCCAGTCACACCAGCAGTCGTCCTGAAGTAGGCAGAGAACTGAATTTAACCTGGGTTATAATTTAGCCAAATAGTGCAGCAGAGACAGGGAGAGACGGGAGAGAGCTGGGAGTATGCACGGAGTAACAGTAAAATTAACCAGGAAGTCTAGTCCCAGTAAGGGGGAGAGTGTGGCTGTGAGGGTGACAGATGAAGACACTGTGGCACGTGGGACCCTTGGAACCCGGGTAACGCCGACGATGGGCTGAAGGCACCAGCCAGATATGCTTGAACTAGAAGTTAGGAGGGATTGTACCGATCCATAATGCCAAGCTCTAGGAGGGGACCCTAAGAGCGAGGGTGAAGTCAGACAGCGCGGAGGACAAGACCTGGAGAAGAGATCCATGCAGACATGGGAAGTTCAGGATCCAGATGGGAATACTGAAAAAGATATGACGTCAGTCCACACCGGTGGGATCATCACAGAGCCCAGGGCCCCTTGCGGTGCGGAACTGGGTGCATGCGCACTGATAAAGGGAAGCCAGCATGGCCCTGGGGTTGCTATTTAAATGAGGCATTCTTCCCCCATCCATCCCCGCTGTTTACATCCAGCAGTCCTGGATGATTTTCCCTGGTCTTAACACGTGCCTGCCCATCCCTCTGTGAACACAACCAGCCCAGTACAGTTCTCTTCCTTTGAATGAAGTTACTGCCATGCCAAGAGGCCCCAGGGAGTTTACGGCATCAGATCCCAGGGTTGTCTGAGGACATGCCCTCTGGTCCTTGCCTTGGTATCAGCTCCTGCCCGTCTGTAGCTAATGCTCCCTGCTGCTTGCCACCACCAGCCCTCCAATGGCCTTTTATCTCCCGGGACACAGAGCCGCACATCAGAGCTTACTTGTCTCCTAATCACAGCGCATCGCAGTGCACTCTCAAACAGCACTGAGCACGTTATCCCTGGAATACATACCACTGTCCGTAACCCACAGCCCTTTCTCTCCTTAACGCCCCATTTCAGCGTTGAGGTCGCTGAAGCTCAGAGAGGCCTCTGGTGGCTTAACTTGGACCACGTGGCCATTTAGTGCCTGACTTTAGACTAAAACTTTACTCTCCCAAGTCTGCACCCTAAACTGACCCCTCCTTGACAGGTGGGAAACTGAGCATCCAGTTACTTAACTGATGATAAGAATGAATCGTGATGCCGCAGCGGCATTTTTCTACGACTTTCCCACGATGATTCGGGATTTCTGTGGGCAGCATCGTGACGTTCAGTATTTCCCACTTAGAGTGAAAAAAATACAAGGGTATAATTTTCGCTAATGGATTATTATAGTCCCCTTACATATCTTTTTCTAATTATTTTATTCATAAAAAGTCATTGCTCCAACGAAATGACACGCGATTCCTTTCTGTGGAGGCTTGGGCAGTTTGCAGACCCATCTGGGCAGTTGACTTAATTAGCACTACAGTTCTAATGTGGATGGGAGCTGGAAAAGCAAAAGCACTCATCAAGTTACCTCCGAGTTCCAGCGAGGTTTGCAGAATGAGGGTTTCTAGAAGGAGAGGGAGAGACTCTTTGGAGGCTGGTGTAACAGTGAAGCAACGTGGCCATTCAGTGATTGTACTTGGGTGCACTGAACAGTCACGACAGGAGAACATGGGAGGTGGGGGCTGTGGATGGGCACCCCCTTCAATATCCAGAATTATGGTCTCGAGGAGCTGAGAGCCTGATTTTCCCTAAGGAGGCAGCAGTGCCTTATGGGAAAGGCCCCAGTTTTTGAGTTGGATAAACTTAAGTTCAAAACCTAGCAGATAGGAAGTGGAAGCAGAATCATAATACTTCATGTAAGCACAGCATCAGGAAGCACAGGGATCAGCTTCTAAAAGACACGTCCCTGATCTAATGGGGAAAGGTGTTTCAGTAACCACACGCTTTCACTCTTCTCACGGCCCCATTCCATGCTTCTCTAAGGGATCTGGGAACTCAGTATTAACCCTTGTAGGACGGACGAATGAAGGAGTGAAGGGGTTAGATACACCGTAGCACATTCATGTCCAGCAAATCATGACCTGAGAACTATAGCAGCACCTAAAATCTGACTGTTATGATTACAGGTACCCACAGGAACGGGGTTTATTTGTTCGTTCGTACACTCACTATCCCAAGAAATGTGTACTGACTGTTAATTATATTAAATCTCCATTCTATGTGCTAAAAATATGGACGAAAATAAGAGACCAAGCCTCTGCTCCCACGTGGCTTACAGTTTTAGTGGAGACAGACATAAACGGGTAAAGTAATAAAAACACGATAGGCGCTGCAAACTGTTTAAGGGGAAGATAAAGCAGGAACAGGCAGATGTAGATGAAGTGCTATTTCAGGTAGGGTGCTGTAACGGTCAGGGCCCCGGCAGGTCAGAGAGGGCAGCCTCGAGAGACCTAGCGAAGGAATTACTTACAGAGCTATGTGAAGCATTAAGGAAAGCCAGAAGCGATGGTGGAGGGCCCAGGCGTGGGAACAGCATCAAGCCGTTTACATCTTTAAGCCTGAGGTAGGCGAGAGAAAAGAGCTGTGTTTCCAGAGCCTGCCAAGGGCTGTAGCCACGGAAGAAGGTCTGAGTAATGGGAGCTGCGGCCACACGCTCACTGCCAGAGCCAGAGAGTGGTAACAGGCCAGGGTTACAGAGTCCGGTATTCGCTCTCCTCCCTCCTCCCCCACTCACGTGGGTCCTCCCGTTGCTGAACCCCACCAGAAGCTGGAAGGCAAGGGGGCCTGGGGGACGGAGTCTGTGCCTCGTGGTTGAGAAGGGTGGAGAAGGGGATACAGAGGGGCAGATTCAGGGCGACCAGCACAGGTGGTCAAAGAAGTCTTTTCTGATGAGGTCACACTTGGGCAGCAGCTGAGTGAAACAGAGACTGAGCCACGTGGACGTCTTGCGAAGAAGCACCTGGGCGTGGGGAAGCATCGTGCAAAGGCCCCGAGGCAAGAGCGTGCTTGGCGTGCACAGGAAGAGCCAGGAGGCCAGAGGGGCTGAGGCAGTGTGCACGAGGAGAGCAGGAGAGATGAAGACGGGGGTCCAACGGGACCCGGTCACGCAAGGCGCATGGCTGTGCTCAGGGCACCTGCTTTAGCCTGAGTGAGATGGGGAAGCGCCGGAAGAGGGACATAATATGGCTTTGAAAATGATCATGTTGACAGGTCTGGGAAGAGCGGTTTGGAGAGAAGCAAGACCCAGCTAGAAACCTATACATTTATTTGATAAACGTTTATTGAGTAGAGTTCCCCGTGCTCTGCAGCAGGTCCTCACATCTGTTTCATACCCAGTGCCGTATATGTGTCTATCCCAATCTCCCGATTCATCCTACCCCCGCTTTCCCCCCCTGGTGTCCACAGGTTTGTTCTCTACATCTGTGTGAGCTGGATGGTAGGGAAATCCAAAAGGGAGGGGACACGTGTGTACACATGGCTGGTTCACTTCGCTCCGCAGCAGGACCTCGCACAACATCGTAAAGCAACTGTACCCCAATAACAAAATAAATATATATAAAAAAGGATATTCAGTAAAACATTAGAAACCTTTAGAAAGGTACTTATTGAGTACCTACTAATTGGCAGACATCGTTCTAGTACCTGGTGGCATAGCAGCGAACAAAACACCAACATAAAAGCATACAATACCCCCTTACTTTGTGAAGGTTTGTGCCGTAGTCCAGGCAAGAAATCAAAGTGGTTTCAACTAGGTCATCCTAAGACAGACAGTATGAAGTGGTTGGATTCTTGATACATTTTGAAAGCAGAGCCATTACAACGTGCTAGTAGATTGGACGACATGATTGACGTAAGGAGAAGAGAGGGGCCGAGCGGGCCTCGGAGCCTTTTGACCCGAGTGAACGGGAGAATGGAGCTCCTGTTTCCGGAGATGGGGATTTTGCAGGAGAGCTATGAGGACAAATTAAATATTTGTTTGGGCATGTTTACTTCAAGTTGTCTGTTGGACACACAGGTGGAAAGGTTGAGGGGCCCTGGGTTCATGGGTGTGGGGTGAGAGAGGGCAGCGCTGTTGTTCTACACGCACGAGCCCTTAGTACAGAGATGGTCTGCAGAGCTGTGGCGCCTTACGTGTGGGACCATCTGGTGCATGCACGTGGGAAGAGAAGGCAAGAGGCTCCAGGGCGGAGCCCAAGTGCCAGCCGGATGGAGAGCGTCCGGGGCACAGGAATGAGGGGCTGCAACGCAGGAGACGGTCCGAGAGAGATCAGGACCTGGGAGCCGAGAGCAGAAGGGAGAAGGGAGGGCCAAGGGACCAAAGGCTGGATGTGAGGGCGGCAGGCCGATGAGAAGGGAGGGCTGACGGGTGGCCCTGAGCTTGGCAGTGTGGAAAGTCACTCGGGACCTCGACGAGCACTTGGGATGGCATTTCATTAACGTCTCAAACGTCCGCATAAAGGAGTCCCACCCCTAAGAAAATCATCGTGAGCCCAGGGTCTTTCGGGCGGGGTCCCTGAGCACCCTGTCTGTGGATGGGGTCCCTGCCCTAGCGCCCTTACCGAGGAGGGTGGGCTGCAGCCGGGACCCCACAGAGCCCTCCTGGGCCCCAGCACAGCTCTGCCCGCCTCTGCTTCCCCGAGCCGCACCTTCTGGGGCCGCATTCAGAGAGGCCGCCGTGCAGTGGCAGCCCGCCGAGGACCGCAGGGCCACTTGCTGCCACCCCAAAGGGGGGAAGCACCAAGTCGCATTTGACGCCGCAGCAATTTGAGCTCTGACGGCAGATAGCTTATGAGCGCCCAGTTGCTCCGCGTGGAAGTTTTGAAAACCCGCAGACAGACAGAGCAGAAGCCACAGAGTGTTCAGTGGGCCAAGCACCCCTGTCTAAATCACATTATCTCATTTTACTAGTTAATCTGCCAACACCTGCCTTCCGATCCTCACCTGGGTACCACCAGGCGGACGGGTGAGAGAGGTGCTGCGTGAGAGCCCAGGCCAGCTGTGAGGCCCAGGTCACCCTCCTCAGAGACTCCTCCCACATCTGGCAGGTGATGGGACAGGCCATTTCCTTCTTCCAGTGCGATCTCTCCACGGTCTTAAATTCTGGTGCTAAAACATATGGCAGCTTTTCTCTTCTTCCTAATCAACTTGAAGTCATAAAATTGCCTGGGTGAAAGCAAGACAGCGAATGTTGCACCACCAGCCATCTAGTGGTCCATGGCAAACTGGAGCCACTGGGGTGCGTGTCAGCATTTGGGAGGGGCAGGGGTGGGCAGGGGTCAGAGAGGGGGGGAGAGGAGAGCCAGGGATCCAGGCTGGTCCCGGGGACAGCTCCTTCCCCAGAACAGTGTCATCTCCAGGATGTAGGGAGGTGGCCGAGCCATGGCCACCTGGAAAGGGGACTGGATGGGAGCTTGGGGCTGGGCTCCTCAGACGCCGGAAGCCCAGCCTCCCCGGCGGCAACCTGATGCTGTGTCCTGAACACAGCGGCAGGGGGTCATCGGCCAAGCACAGGAAAGCTCCCTCTTTCCTCCCTCCCTCAGGAAAGCAACTAGGACCCTCAGAACTGGCCATCGGGAGTGAAGATGCAGCCTGGTATCTCTTGCTCTGGAACTGAGAGAAATGGGGCCTTACTGGGTATTCTTGTCTGCACAGAATTAGGGAAGAACACAAATTCTAGAAGAACACACATTATTAATTAATTATCGAAGAAAGGTAGTTTCTCTAATAATTTCTGGAAAACTTTTCTAAGTCACCACACATAGTTACACTTAGGCATAAATGTGTCCTAAAATTTCTTGTTCTTCAGACACCAAACGATCAAAGGGATTGGACATGAATCCAAAAATACATCAAAACAAGGAGGATGTGGGAGACTTTAGAAAGAGGCTTGCGGAAACTGTGGCCATGTTCCGGCACCTGAGTGTGGCCAGGTCCTCTCAGCCTTCCACTAGATGGCCAGGTCAGCGGGGAGTGCCGGAGTGGACAGGCAAACAGACAAGAAAGACAAGTTCCAACATGGCAGAACACTGTCAGAGAACTCTCAGGATACGAAGGAGAAATATATAACTATGTCTTTCAAACTGTTATGCCTTTTGGGAATAACAGACCCTCCCATCACTAATAGGGGACCTACAAGGCACCTGATGATGTAGAGATTCGGACCTGGAAAACGGAGGGCTCTGAAAGGCCGAGAGGGAGCCCAGGAGGACTTAGCCCAGGGTCTCGGGGAAGCCCTCACGGGCAGTGGTCACCTCTAGCCTCCCCAGCCTTCCTGGCACTCCCCTAATCGAAAAGCTGTCCTTGGAGGCTGTGTTTTCCTGACCCTGGGCAGAGTGGCTGGCGTCTTTGGGCTTTAGGGGACCTCCCCTGCCGCCCCCTGCACTGCCTGCCCCAAGCTGGGCCCCGGCAGGACTGGACTCCACCCTCCGTCTCCACTTTCTCTTTGGTTCTATCTGTCCCCTTGGCAGAGTCGGGGACAGAATCGCCCTCTGCCCCACGCTGTTAACCTGTGACGAGGGCCAGCACGGAGGCCCAGTGCAGCGTGACTCTGGGCCACATCGCCTTTCTGAGCCGAGCCCGTGTCTTGATGGGAAGACAGCTGCGCTCCTCCTGTCCCGGGGTCCACGGGGGCTGCCGGCGCTGGGGCCCTCGGCACTGGTTCCAGCCTCACCTCTCTGACCCCCACCCCAGATGGAGGCTTTACTTCCTCTATCTTCCTGGCTTCCATCCACTGCTGCCTTCCTGATACCTCGTGGCCACTCATCCTTTCCTCACTCTTCCTGTAGGAAGGTCCCCAAAGCCAGGGCCCCTCACGAGGGGGACTGAGACCGACGAGGAGGTGAAAAATCCAGAACTTCGTGGGCCCGTGAACCACCCGGCTCGGCTGCCCCACCTCCCGCCTCCTGAAGTTTGGGGCGAGAAAACGAGAACCCCTCACGGCAGCGTCATCCCTCCTGAGACCCACCATGAAACCTCCCAGATCAACTTTTTAGTGCTCAGTGGGGATACAAAGTTGTTTGCATTCTTTCCCATAATCCAATCTTTTTCTATGTTTCTTCCCCCCTGATATCTAGTCTAAAAAGTACAAAGGCCAAACATTGGCAAATCATAAAGAGATGAAGCCCCTTGCTGGGCCAGGTGAAGGAGGGCTGCAGGGGACCCATAATCCCAGATCCATATGTGACTTGACAGAATAATAAACCGGCGTTTACTGTGGCCATGACGACCCTCTGGAATGACGGAACTCTTCTCGGTTAAAAATGAAGTCGCAGTCACTGTGCCCAGATCCCAGGGTGATGGGCTCCAACTCGATGGCTTCATTATTTTTCCTTAAGAAGTTGTCAGCAAATATTTGGGAATTTAAACCAACAATCACCCGTATGCTTAAAAGGCGCCCATCGGAGGAGGCAGCAACTGCATGAGGCGGCACTGCAGACGTCTGGCATTTGTGGGGAATATGCTGGAACCGTCCCGAGAACAGGGTCACCCCGCAAATCCCACTGTAAACACGTCCAACAAAGGTGGCGAGGGTCTGCATCCTTCCGCATCCTCTCTCCCACCCTCCGCCCAGACGGAGCCAGGCTGGGTGCCGATCTGTCGGGAGACCGGCTGGCAACCTCCACGCCAGCTCTGAGGTGCGTCCGATTTCATTGTAGATGAGGTACCACCGAATTCCTGGGCAAAGTCTGCTTCTGCTGATGTGTCCCCTTATCTTCCTGAACCTCCGTGTTAGCCGCCCCGACCCCCAGTCACTAGCCGCGCAAGGCTCCAAGAGCTGCTTCCCTAAAACCTTATCACAGCCACGATTGTCCACACGCCCCCGTCCTTCCTGTTAGAGTCCATCCCAGGACTTCACAGCCACCCGCGGCACCTGGGATAACCTGGGGAACCAGCTGGAGAGGTACTTCCCTGTGAGAGAGAAGCAGGTGAGCGTACCCCGCGGCAGTCTGTGATGCCTGGTGGGGGTAGGAGATGAAAGCTGTCATAAGTCTTCCTGTCCCCTGTGCCTGGCCCCGTGGCCAGCCTCCTTCGGGGCCCTTCTGGAAGATGGCCACGAGGTCCACCCACGTGTACACATTAAAGACAGTTTGTCACATGAAACGATGGCTAATCATTTCATTACATCATCGCTGCCTGTGGAAGCTGGGTGATCACTCCTGGGGTGCCTCCACGTCAGGGCCAACAAACTGCAGCCCGTGGGCCGAACTCATGCCTGTGTTTGTAAACAAAGTTTTTTGGGGCACAGGGCACTCACCATTTACACTCACACAGCCTGTGCCGGCTTGCACACGGCAAGGGCAGAGTTGGGACGTTACAACGCCACCTGCACGGCCCTCAAAGCCTAAAATCATTGCTCGGACGCTTTATAGAACAATTTTGCTGACACCTGGGCAACGCTTCTCAAATTTCCTCGTGAAGCACCGGGGAATCTCCTTCACATTTTAGGTCTGGAGTGGGGCCTGGGATTCTGCACTGTAACAGGCCATGCTTGTTAGTAACAAGTCCCTAAAGCAGTGGTTCTAGGTCCCGGCTTCCTGTCTGAATCACTTGGTCAAGCTTCAACAAACCCCATGTCCAGATGCAGCTCAAACCAGCGAGGTGGGAAGGGATGGGGTGACACGCGAGCATGGGTACCTGTTGGCTCCAGGGCCGCAGCAGGAGAGGGAGGGGCCTCGGCCAGCCCCTCTTGTCGCTGCCCGAGAGTTTCTAGAATTTCTAGAATCTGCGCTCCCCCTTGTCACAGTGTTGCCCTCCCTGCGGAGGACAGTGCCTGGACATTCCAGGGAGCGCTTTGGGAGGCTTCCTGACGAACGAGGGCACGTGTCTGACGTCACCTGGCCACGTTGCTCGCGGTGTGTGTGTGAACACAGCTCTGGCAGGGGCCGGGGGGCCGCAGGCAGCAGCTCCCTGTGATTCGCTCCCCCCCGGCCCCCGGGTCCACTGCTGCGATGTCCACGTCTCGCGGGGCAGCTCGGAAAGTGGACCCTGCCGCCCTGAACACGGGCAGGTGTGGGTGAGTAATGTTATTCCAGATGTGGTCCAGACGGGATCGCGCAGCTGGAGAAGTACCCGCATCAGCTAACCAGGGAAGCCGCATGCGTCGGCCTGGCTGCAGGCGGCTTGAAGTCGGTTATAAACACACTCAGGAGGGAAAAGTCTTGCCTTGTTTTTTCCCATTTTCTTAAAACTAATTCTCATCAGCCACACTGGTGATGTAGGTTTGAGGACAATTTCCGCGTGGGGTTTCTCCCCATCACTGTAACGCAGGGCCTTGGGCCTGGCTCCCCGGAGTGGAGTGGGTGTGACCTCCCCAGGCACAGGCAGTAGAGGGGGCATTGCCCGTAGAGGATTTAAAAGCAAAGCCAGTGATAAAATACTCCCAGACCTTGGCCCCATCTTGGAACCCACGGGGTGTCTGTCGGATCAGGGGACCGTAGCGGACCAGACATGATTGCTAAGATGGCCAAGATGATGACCATGTTGAATGATCAAATCCCCCTGCCCTTTTGGGTTCCGGGCAGAACTGCCAAGATCCACCCTCCCCATATGACTTGGATGAGACTCAGATGCCCTCTGGTTACAACAAGCCCAGCCCCTGACCTGAAATTCCCATTCTTTACCTCACTGATGATTAGCCGAACTGTTTGTCCCCGCTGACAAATCTGGATGAAATGCCTACTTGACCAAATGTTAATCAGCTGTGGGAACCCACTTGGAACCCCAGAAATGATAAGAAAATTATTTTAAGCTGGAAACATTTGAGAATAAGAGATGTAGAAAGAAGCCTCCTCGGAGCTTCCCTTTTTTGCTTAAAGACAGTGACTTCTGGGAAAAGAGGCTGCCATCAATTCCCTCTTTAGGGCGGGTCTGCTTCCGGGGGAGAGGTCAAGAGTAGACCTACCACAGCTCCCCTCTCTGGGGAGAGTCGTGGCCTTGAAGAAGGACCACTTGAACCTGCATAAACAAACATTATCACAAACTTTCTTACTTCTCATTTATTCTCCTAAAAACCCATTTGTCTTTCCTAAAGAAATCTTTTTATTCTTCCCCCCAAAGCTTTTTCTCTCCCATCCCTTTAACCTCCTAACTTAGGTATATGAGCGCCAAGTTCTACCCACCCTAGTGGATTACTCACCACGGAGTATTCCCACATTGCATGTGTAATTTTTTCTCCTGTTAATCTACCTTTTGTTGGTTTAATTCACATGCCTCAGGTACAGAACCTAAGAAGGTAGAGGAGGAAAACATTTTTTCTCCCCAGCACAGGCTTCTTTCTCTCTTTCCTTGAGGCCCTGAACTTTGACCAGCACTTGGATATGGGAACATGGAATGCTTGCTCCCCGGAACATTCCCTGATTAAATGTTCCATCACACCACCCCCTTACACCCAGTTCTTTCTAGCCTCGATTACGCCTCCCTATAGAAGAAAATCTCTTTCTTTCTGACCTCGGAGACTCCTGCAGATCTCAAGGTCTGAGATTCTCCCTATGGCAGTAGCCCACCCCACCCCATTGTAATAATCCTCTCGAAGACAGCCTCTCCCTCTCTCGGGTTTATTTCTCGTTGCCAGAGGCACAGCAGTACCACAGCCGGCCTGGCAGCCACACCAGTGACCCCCGTAGAGCTGGCTGTGTGGCCATCTCGTGTATTCAAGATTGCTTAGGTGCTACTGTGCTCTCTGAAAGCAGCTCAACGGCAGTAGCTTAATTGAATTGTGCTTAAAGAACGGGAAAGCCTTGGAAAAGGCAAGGCTGAATCTCGTAAAACAAGGTGAGCATAATGTTCATTTGCGTCCTGTCACATCATCTTGCAGAAGTCAGGCCCGTTTTGACTCAAATCTACAAAACTTCCGCAGTAATGCTTCATCACTATCACAGCCTCAATCACCGCAGCCCAAGGAGGCAGGAAGGCTCAGGGAGGCCCATCGAGCGTCTAGACAAACGTGGCATCCCTGAACTTCACGCACTTGGTGAGTGGGAAAGGCCGCTCTGAACCACTTTAATTTCCACTAATATACACGCCCTGTCATCTTGTTTTCAGTTTCTCCAGGGCAGAGCAGCTTTGATTTCTGTTTCTTCTCATTCTCTTGTACTTCTTACTTTATATTAGAAAACTCTCTTAGGGTTTGAACAGAAGACTATTTGAACAGGAAAAGAAAGGGTTTTGTGAACACGTTTTCCCAATTTACATTTTCAAGTTGAAGAGGCCTTGAGATCTCAGCCTCCCATGGAATTAAGAAAGAGCCGGAAGTCAGTGGCCATGGAGAGTGACCCCCTTTTCCAGCCTCTGGGCTGCAGCCCGAGCCCTGGCAGCCTCCCTAGTGGGGCCCGGACCACACCCGCCCCTCAGGCCTACCCACCTTCCCACACACCACAGGGCTCTCCGGGGACCTTTTGCATTTTCCGTGGGGTTGCTGGAAACAGGAGCCGCGAGCAGGCCAAGCTGGCAGGCTGTAGACCTCACAGGCAGCATGTCCTCACCCGGACACCCCGAGGGCACTGCCGGCCCCATCACTTGCCTGGAGCAAGATGGTGGAGGTGCTGACTGGGTCCCCAGGAGGGTCTGCAGCCGTGGCTCCGTGAGTCAGCCTCAGCCCCACCGGTTCTCAGCTGCCTCCTGTGCTCTCTGCTGCCCTTGAAGTGTCACTTTGACGATGCGACTTTGGAGAAAGATCCAGTCAACCCAAGTGATCTAATCTGACCTTGTATTATATTAATCTGATATAACCTGTGCAGGATTGTCCTTCAGGCCTTGATTTGCTCGTGGGGGAGAAAGATTTCCTCCTCAGTGAAACATTGAGTAGCAGATAAACAACATCTGATGTATTTGAAGTTTAAAATGTTTTAACAGTTGGGACTTGTCACCTTCATATTTGAAAAGCAGTGTTTGTATACATGTTACACACACACCAACACAAAATGCTTCAGCCTAAGAGACATTCAGGTCTTCGTTCACCTGCTCTGATCCTAGACTGTGAGTCTCTGCAGCCGTTGTAACTATTTGCTGACGAAGCCATTACCCAGGGGCTGAGGGGGCGTCCTCACTGGCGGCTCCAAGGTCAAGTCCCTTCCAGCCCCGCGTAGGCCCTCGATCTACAGTTAGAGGAAATCTTAACATCCGTCCAGTTTGACTATGAAAAGGCTGCATCCTGCCCGCAGGGTGCAGGTTTTTAATTGTTTATAAAACACACTGTCCTATCTCCAAACCAGGACGATGTCGGGCAAGCCCTCCCCCCGATTCCAGACGTCAGAGACGAGGAAGCCGGGGCGACCCCCATCCTACACAGCCACGGCCTGGTGGGCTGCCCGGCCCCCCTTCTCCTCCGGCAGCAGCTCCTGCAGCTGCACTGCGGGCCGGGAGGGAGGAAGGGCCAGGCCGGGGGACAGGGCTGGCCAGAAGCAGTTCTGAGTCAGTCTCAGAGCCCACGGAGGGACTCGCCACTGCTCAGGCCCGTGTCTCAGCAGCAGAAACTTCGAGAAGCCCCCCAAAGGAGAGCCAGCTGTTGTGCCGACAGTAAATCGAGGAGGAGAAGGTCAGTGTCAGAGGAGGCCAGACAGGGAGCTGGGCTTTTGCCCGGCCAGGCAGCGTCTGTGGAGACCCCGTGGGACGTGGGGACGCGGGCTGTCGGATGACGGCGCACAGAGTAAAATGGATACACACGAGCCTGTGCTCACCTACATCCTGCTGACAGAGATAAATGAGTAACTGAATGCAGGGGACAGACTTGCCATACAGAAGAATTTCAGGTAATGTATGGACGTGCTCCCTCTTCCCCAGGAGGGGGCGGGTGAATTCTCTGCCCCTGGAGCATCGGCTGCACTTAGTGACTTCGTTCCCAAAGAACAGAAAGTAAACAGGGAAAATGGTACCTTCCTGGTGGAGACCCCCTCAGACCCCAGCTTACCCTCGAGATCGGGGCTCATGTCACCTGGATAAGCCAGGTGTGTGAGTCACACACCCCCTGCTATACTGTGCCCAGAGGTCTCCTCAACTCCGGGACCCTCCCCCCAAACCAGCGACCTCAGCGTCGTCATCAGATAGAACATCAGACAAACCCGAGGTGAGGGGCAAACGTCAGGAGAGTCTCTGCAAAGAGTCTCCGTTGGAGCTAAAAGACAGGGAATGACTGAGAGCTGGTCCCAGACTGGAGGAGGCTGAGGTCATGTGACAACTGAGTACAGTGAGGGTCCTGGGACAGAAAAAGGGCACTGGCAGGAAAACTGGTGAATCCAAACAGAGCCTTTAGTTCTGTTACCTGTGCTGTACCCATGTGAATTTCTTAGTTAAAAAGTGAACCTTTAAACGTGAGACGTTAACATAAAGGGAAACTAAGTGGGGAGTAGACAGGAGCTCTCTGAACTATCTTGGAAAACCAAAAATTATTCCATGAGAAAAACTTATTTTACAAAATGTGATTAAATGAGTGAATGGATCCACCAATGAATTTGATGAGAGTGCATACATTAGGGGCCCTGGAATCTAAAGAAATGGTATAAATGAACTTATTTGCAGAACAGAAATGGACTCGCGGACATAGAAAACAAACATGGTTACCAAAGGGGAAGTTGGGGAGGGATAAATTAGGAGTTTGGGATTAGCAGATACACATACTGTATATAAAATAAACAACAAAGACCTATTTTGTAGCACAGGGAACTATATGAACTATATTCAATATCTTGTAATAACCTATGCTGGAAAAGAATAAGAATATATATATATATATATATGTAAAACTGAACTGCTTTGTTGTACATCTGAAATTAACAAAACATTATAAATCAACTACACTTCAATTAAAAAAATTTTTTAAAAAGGCTCGACCACAGGAGAGGAGGTAGATAGTCTGGGGTTCTTGCATAAGTGTGCAGTTTGCTAAGTGTAACGTGTTAATACTCGCTAATCGATACCTACAGTTACCATTTCCAATATCTGTTGATTTTCAAGAAATTCTTTCTCTGAGTATAATAGCGATCATAACCTTGCTGATTGAACTTAGAGAAACATCTATGTGCTGGTTGACGCAATGACAGATCAGGCTGTATCATTAATTAGTGTTCAGCTTGACAGGGACACACAGACTGACCTTAAAGGGTTTCTTCTAACCTGGTCATCAATGACAACAGGCTGCCCACTGCACGCATAGCTTGTCTAGGAAGCCATTTTCTCTGTTCTGAGTGGATACGGGGACTCATGTTTCTGGACAGACTGAGTGTCTACGATTCTTCTCACCGAGTGCGGCAAAAATCCTTGAACATCACATACAGAACACACAGAAGAAGACAGACAAGTTAGAGACCCTCAAGACCCAAGGAATGACATGAAGATGAGTTCCCTGGGTTTTCTTTTGGCTTCATGTACCCCAGACTGGACATGGGAGAAACCAGAAACCCCCAAATGCCAATAAGTACAGACCAAAAGAAGACCCAACCAGAGCTTGCTTTTGAGACCAGGAAAGGGGTGGCCTTCTAAGACAAAGCTATGAGGCCAAATGCTGGTGAGGTTGTGGAGACACTGGGCCTCTCCTGTCCTGGCAATTACTTTGGCACCTTCTTGAAAAGCTAAACACATGCTTACATACGACCCAGCCACACTCTTAAACATTTCTCTCAGGAAAATAAAGAAACATGTCCACACAAAATCCTGTGCTCAATAGTTTGTAGCAGTTTGATTTGTGATAAACAGAAAACTGGGGACAGTCGAATGCCCCTCAATAGGAAAATGATTAAACCGTATACCGCTTGACCATAAACATGAATGAACTACGGGTGGACACATCAACTTGGTGGATCTCAAGGGCACATCCCAAGTAGGCGGCCCCAAAAGGTCACATGCTGTGTGATTCCATGTATGTTACATTCTCCAAGTGACAAAAGTACAAGGAGGAGAAAGGATTAGTGGTGCGGAGGGACGTGGGCACGATGCGTGGGGAGCGTGAGGGGATCCGTGTGTTGGTGGGATATTTATGACCTTGATGGCGGCGGAGGTTACGTGAGTCCACACATGTGATGCAATGACTTAGAACCTCACCCTTAGTGTCCATGCCCAATTCCTGGGTTTGATATTGTGCTGCAATTACGGAACATGCAACCACTGGGGAAACTGGGTGAACAGTTCATGGGACCTCTTACTACTACCTCTGCAACTTCCTGCTTCAAAATATAAAAGATTTGTTAAAGAAAATGGGGAGAGATTACATCTTTTTTAATTTTTTGATAGTTATTTTATTTATTTATTTTTGGTTGCGTTGGGTCTTTGTTGCTACACACCGACTTTCTCTATTTGCAGCGAGCGGGGGCTACTCTTCGTTGCGGTGCGCGGGCTTCTCACTGCGGTGTCTTCTCTTATTGTGGAGTACGGGCTCTAGGTGCGCGGACTTCAGTTGTTGTGGTGTGTGGGCTCAGTAGTTGTGGCTCGTGGGCTCTAGAGCACAGGCTCAGCAGTCATGGTGCACGGGGTTAGCTGCTCCGTGGCATGTGGGATCTTCCCGGACCAGGGCTCGAACCCGTGTCCCCTGCATTGGCAGGCGGATTCTTAACCATTGCGCCACCAGGGAAGTCCCGAGATTACCTGTTAGTATCAAACCACATTCACCTCAAACACGGGAAGCATGTGCACCCGGATTCTTGGGTTGTACACTCTTGCTGCCTTTCGAGGTCATTTGAAGTCCACCCTCGGTTCAAAGTCTCAGCCACAGCTCCTGAGGCTGGTCACCATTGCATGCAACTGTCATGCAGGTAAGTGTTACTTAGCACGTGGGAACAGCCGACATCTGTGCTGCACAGAGGCAGCGACCAGGGAGACTGTGGCCCTGACTTTCTACAGAAAAACCATCGGGCAAGGAAGAAAAAGCAGCCCTTAGATTACAACTAAGGTGATCCCTTAGCTGTCTTAAATTCTCGACAAACAGATATTACTCCGCCTAGAAATGCAGCCCTTGGAAATATTTATAGGCATAAAAGGTACATTTATATAAAACAGCTGTCATTTAGAAAGAAGCTATAGCGATCTTAGCAGACTTGTGCGTTCTTTCAAGCTTGGAAAATTCGTAATTAACATCTGGGCTGAGGCCACCCACCAGCACTTGTGTGTTTGGGATTCAGAAAACGAGCCCTGGACGCTGAGTGTGGGCTCCTCAGCAGGGATGGCAAGGATGAGGTGAGCAGAAGCTGGACTGGCTCTCGCTGTGTGAGTTCCCTGGGGCGGCTTCACAAAGCACCAGTCCACAGGCTTGTGGCTTCCAAGCACACACGTGCGTTACCTCACCGTTCTGGAGTCAGGAGTCCACAGTGGACGCGCTGCGCTGATGTCAGCATCAGCAGGCTTCCCTCTGGAGGCTCTAGAAGGGAATCCAGCTCCTTGCTGTTTCAGCTCGGGGAAGCTGCCTGCAGCCTGCGCGCGTGGCCCCTCCCTTCCTCTTCAGAGCTGGCAGCGGTGGGTTGAGTCCTCTCGTGCTGCCGTGTCTCTGGTTCTCCCTCTTCTGCCTCCTCTTCCCCGTAAGGACCCATGTGATTATGTTGGCCCAAGCCAGATAGTCCCGGACAATCTTCCCATCTTGAGGCCAGCTGATTCGCAACCTGTCTCCAGAGCCTCCTTCCTTTCCCTTTGCCAGGTAAAGGCAATATAGTCACAGGTTCTGGGACGCTTTGGGGGCGTCGTTCTGCTGACCATGCTGGCCTTGCCAGTTAAGGCTGCCCTGGACCTCCGGCGCCACTGGCTCAGGGCCTGCCACCCGAAGTATCTGCTCCCTCAGGGCGTGGCCGCTGTGGGTGGGTGGGTTTGGGTTTCTTTTTATTTCTCGCAAGCGTGCACAGAGTTCTCACCGTTTGCCCGGCATGGCCTCACGTACCTGCATCTTCACAGCCCGGGAAAGGTGAAAGCATCTCCCCATTTTACAGATGAGGACAGTGAGGCTCAGAGAAGGCACCTGGCTTGTTCACGTGGCTGCGCTGGGACTCACACCAGGTGGTCTGGGCCCACGGCCGCGGCTTCTTCTCCTCGCCTGTGAACTCACTGGAAATGCGGCGGGGGGAGACGTGAAGTGTGTGTCTACACTGCGATGAGCAGGCCTTGATAGTGTGTCAGCCCCAGATCCCTTACAGCAGCAGAAGGCTGATGGAAGAGCCGGCCCGGCCCGGCCAAGAGGAGCCTGTGGGGCTGGGTGGGCAGGCAGAGCCAGGAAGGGCAGCTCGCTTGCCTCGCTGCCCATCGCCGAGACCCGGGCCCCCGTTCCGTGTCCTGGGGCGTGGGGATGGGGAAGTGTGTCACCGCCTGCCTTCCCCATCCCTTCTGCAGAAGCCATGCACAGGGGGTCTGCTCGGGGTTGCGTGGCCCAGCTGTCTGCAGGCCCCTCTGGTCCCTCCTGCCCACCTGGAGAGGCCTGTAGTCCGAGGCAGCACTGGGGCTGGGAGAACGAGGTGTATTGGATTTGGAGGGAGCACGGGCTGGACTCTGAGATGTGGTGACTGAGGGACATGGAGCTGACGTCCACCTCGGGGTGCGTGCAGCCCCGAGACAGGCGTTCCAGGACCTGGAGGTGGTTTCAGATGACTTTTCCCTTTGCCGTCCCTGCAGCTCCTCCAGGGCACTGCTTAGGGGCTGGGATTCCGTAGACACAGCGGTGGAAATCCTGGCTCTGAGTGCTGAGAACAAAGAACATCTCGTGTCTTCATCTGGGTTTGCAAGGGGTGTAAATGGAGGGGCCGCTTTGCTGGGCTGAGGATAAGGCGGGGCGTGGTGGGGACATGGCTGGAGGGGCCGGAAAGGGCGCCTGGGAAGGGTGTTCGGGGGCCTGGGGGACAAAGTTGAGATGGGGACCCAAGGGGCAGGTGGGGTCCTGCAGGAGAAAGGGGCCGGGCCCTGGGCTGGGAGGGGAAAGGCCCTGCTCTGGGTGGTGAGCAAGGGGCCCCCACTGTCGAGCCTCTGCTCCCCGGGGCTGTCCCCTGGGGAGTGGTCTCTGCTCTCTCAGATGCACCAGTGCCCACCGCTGTGTCGGGCGGGTCTTCCACGTACGTGGGCGGGTGTGGAAGGGGCTGTGCTCTAGCCAAGTTCAGCGGGTTTCATGCTGAGGGGCCCTGGGTGGGTGAGAGCACAGGGTCCCCAGGCGGAAGCAGGGGTCTTTCCTACTCTCCCACCAGCTGGGTCTGCTCTGGCCCCACCCTCGTGGAGCTGGTTCCCGCCGAGGCTGCAGGGCTGCCTGTGCAGGATGCTCCGGAGAAACAGTAGCAACATAAATGCTGCAGGGCTGCCCCGCGGGATCCACCCCGGTCAACAGCTGAGGACGTGCAGCTTCCCTGGAAGGACCTGGGGCTGCAAGGAGAAGTCACCCCGTTCCTGCAGGCGAGGGGGGCTTTTGAGGCCGCTGGATCCCACGAGTGCAGCCGGATGCGCTCCCGTCTGGTGGAGGAATCTTCCCAGCCAGGACGGCAGGAGCCACATCGTCTCCTTGATGCCCATGGGGAAGGACCTTCTCACTGATTCTGGAGGTGCTGCCAGAGCAGCTCACAGCACCCCACAGTGAGGACTGTGACCGAGGCGGGCAGTCGGCCTCAGGAGGAAGCACGGGGAGAGAAGTGCTGCATCCTCACGGACGACGCCGAGGCCCAGCGGACGATTCACAGCCGCATCGCCGCTGACGTAGGGCCCGCTCTGTCTCCTGTGCCGTGAACACCCTCTCTGCGGGGACTCAGCCCTGACCTCGGCCTCATCTGTCAGGGTCTGGAAGCTTCTTCCCTCTGCTCGTGACAGCTGCACAGACAGATGAGGACTCAGGGCTGAGCCTCTCCAGCCTCCTTCGCGCTGGAGCTCCCGTCCAGGCCTGCGTGGGGTCGTGGGCACTGCCTTATGGGCGTCCTCGTAGAATTCGCCCTCCAAAGTGGTTCAGGCTGTGGACTGCACCCGACACACACATTCCTGGGGCTGCGAACGTGCACGACTGGTCTAGTCTGTGGGGCATGGGGACCAATGGGCCTGTGGTCCCAGAGCGTCACCCCCGAGGGGGTCCCCCGGCACCCCACCCTGCCTGTACACTTGCCCCACAGGGCTCAGGAACCCAGAACTGGGTAGCCCTCGTTCAAGGCCACGTGTGTGCTGGGTCTGGGCTCCGGCCTCCCTGGAGATCTGGTTCAAAATGTGTGTGGGAGTCTCCCCGAGAAGGGAGCTGGGACAGCTCTGCCGGGAGCCGGCGGGGGGACCACGGACACCGCGGAGCCATTCGGCCTCTGTGCGTGTTCCCAGGAAGCTTGCATGCAAGCCAGTCCCCAACAGGCTGGGAGGGGGGCCCGGCTGGGCTGCAGGGCCCCCGGGTCTTGGGGCACAGCCTGTGGGAGCTTGCAGGCCGTAGAGAGGAGCTGGGGTGTCAGTGCCAGGGGCGCTGGTCGGGGGATACCAGCCCGGCCGTAGGGGGTCTGTTTACATGTTCAGGACTGAGGTGGGGACGGCGCTGGGGCAGAGAACTCGGGGCTGCCGTGGCCTTCCAGGCTGGAGACAGGCAGGGACGTGGGACAGCCTGAAATGAGCCGGGAGCTCAGAAGGGGCGCCCGGAGGGCTGAGGCCAGGCTCTCACGCCCTTTGAGAGAGCAGCTGCAGGCCAGTTTGAGGGAAGAGGCTCGGACCCCAAACCTGGGGGACTGCTGGGGACCTTCTTTCCCTCCCACTG
Source organism: Pseudorca crassidens (assembly GCF_039906515.1). Classification (NCBI taxonomy): domain Eukaryota; kingdom Metazoa; phylum Chordata; class Mammalia; order Artiodactyla; family Delphinidae; genus Pseudorca; species Pseudorca crassidens. Next base: position 2,311,615 of record NC_090311.1, on the reverse strand, counting down.
GTCCCCAGGGTGCCTCCTTGGCAGGACAACCTGGGGAATGGGGACGTGAGCTCCCTGCCCCTGGTCACTGGAGGGGGGACCAGGCCTGTGGAGCTGCCCTGGCTGGAGGGCCCTCTGCTCCCCGCTCACCCCCGGGTGGGAAGCTGCCTGCACAGCCCCTGGAGGGAAACCCAGCCATTTCTGGTAAACCCTCCGAAAGGCTTTCTGCTGCTTTGAAAATGGGAACTCAGCCAGAAGGAAAATGAAATGGAGTGGCTTAAAGCTTAAGCACACCACTTGCTGCCTGTGGAAACTCCCCCGGAAGAGGGGAGCACCTGCCGTGCCGTCCTCCCCCTAAGCGGAAGCTTCCCATCTCAGGGTGGGGTCGGAGGTCACAGGGTCGGGTCAGGGAGGAAGCACGTGGGGCGCTGATTCCCTTTGTTCCCAGGTCGCGACTCCCCAGCTGTTGGCAACCCGCCCCCTCAGTTCCTCCTCGGCAGGTGTGCTGTGTGCACGGGGGGGTGACACGTCCCCTCTGAGCTGTCCCAGCGTCATCCCAGTTCATCCACTCTCTATAGGGATGCTCCCACCTGTAAGAGGGATGGACCCCGGGAGCCCATGGGAAGGACATCCGGGTGTCTGTCCCCTGCTCTGAGGTGGGCTGGCAACCGACGGGGCTGTCAGAGTGGGGAGGGGCCTGTGGGCGTGAGAACCTAGGCTTCTTCCTGGAAACTGAGGCACGCTGCTCTGGAGGCTGAATGCCAGGCTTGTGGTGAGTTTATTGTTTATAAAGGTCGTTTGACAAGATTGACCTAAAATGTCAAAGTGAAAAGTTTAAAAATCCAGATGTTTTAAATCATTTTTTTCTTAATAGTTGCTATTCAGTAATACAAATCACAATCTGTATTTTGGATATCTTACTGTTTTGAGAAAATTGTTAAAATATGTACAGTCGTTTTACTTTTTTGAAAATTCATATTTAATTTTTGATAAAATTCATTTTCTTACATTCTGAATATCATCGAATTTTATTTTTAGTTCTATAATATTCCTGTCAAAAGTACACAGTTCTAAAAACTCTTGAAGTAACGTAATAATTAGAAAGTTTGCAGGAATGAAAGCAAGCAACACTGTTTTATGGATTTTGTTTATGGGATTCGTATGTCCCTGTTTTATTATTCACTCGACCTCACCAGGCAACCAACAGAGCTGTCAGCCACACGTAACGGGAACCAATTCAGTCACCTTTCCTGTTTCGCCGCCTTTCAGTAATGTAGAAACCACAGATGTACACGTATTTTTCAGCGCTGTCCTATGAGGTACACTTGTCAAGGTAGGAAGATGGATATATTACAGTATAATTTGATAGGTTGATTTTTAACTTGCAAATAAATACTTAGAATATGCCTCGTGGCCTCTATCTGTCCTGGCAGAACTGCTCCATGGCCGTCCTTGAGCTAATTATTGTCCTGACCCTTTACCTCCCCCCAAAATCAGGGAGGCCTGCAGGCTGGTGACCGTGAACTTGGGTCCTCACCACACAGGGTCTGTCAGAGCATCCGGCGCAGAGCGAGGCCCTCATACACGTGTGGGACCTGGCGGTGGCCTTTGGGATCCTCCTCTACTTTACTCATTCCTCCCCAAGAAGCACTGGCCACAGTTGCAGCAGGCGGACGTGCCAGCGCGCGCACGTGCACTGTGTGTGCGCAGCGGGTCCCACGCGTCCCAGGAATTCACCCGGCTTCGGAGCTGACAGGGTTAAGTCTAATTAAGGGGCTGCATCCTGAGCACCAGGCAGGTATTTTCCTCCCCAGGCGACTGACTCTGGGGACGCAGCACAGAAACGGCCACGTTTGCATCACGAAGCCGGGCTGGGTAGTGACAGACGCCCGGCCGCCGGGAGGAGAAGCTGAGACCGAGAAAAGGGGGTTCCCAGGCTTCAAAACAGGACCTCAGAACGGCAAGCCAGTCTTCAGAGACTCATTTTCCTTGGTCAAAACTAGAAAAGCCATCTGAGATTATCCCAGCCCCCAGCAGAGGAGCGGGGCCAGACTGCCAAGAGGGGCGGCAGCGACCTTGTTGTTCTAACAGGCACCGTTAGAAGCACTTTATCGTCACTCCTGCCTCCCCGGCCTTCCCTCCTGCCTCACTCCCCCCTCCTTTCCACACGTGGCTAGTGGAGGCCTGGAGCCTTCCACAGGGAACCACGGCACAGAGGGGGCAGGAGTGCACTCAGCAAAGCACTGGCACCGAAGCCCACGGGTCTGTGGGAGGTTCTGCGGACCCTGGTCCCCTGGATGCATCTGCAGTCTCCGGGGCTGGGGGCCAGGGTCTATCCTGGTTGGAGGGTCTCTGAATAGAAGGAATGCTTGGAGCGGCCCTGTGGGCACCTCCCGGGCCTGGCAGAGAGTCTGGCCGTGGCCTCCACGTTCAGCCCCTGGAGTGGATGTGGACAGTCAGGCCGGTGATGCCCTGGGTGCTGCTGGACCACAAGAGCCTGATAAGGAAGCCTCTGCCAGTTACAGAAGGATGGCTCGGGCTGAGAACCTAGGGGCTCACGGGGGACTTAACGGCGCCTTCCTTTGCCCTTTCGGTCCCCCTCCTTCTCTCCACCTCTGTGCCCAGGGGCCTGGCTGCTGGGGCCTCATTGCCCTTCTCCCAGTGGGACAGCGGCAGCACGAGGAGGTGGGTGCCTTCTGTGCTGACTGCAGAGTCCCAGTGTGTGTGTGGGGGGCAGTCCGGGCCAAGAGCGCAGCCCCTCCACACCTACATGGAGGCATCACCGGCGCCGCGGCCTCCGCTCCCTTCGCCAGTGGGCCCCGGGGGGCCAGCATCTGGCTCCGCCTTTCCATTACTTCTGTTTGTGTTTGCGCCATTTCTTGGGTAACTGGGCTAACCCGTGAATTAATGATGGAATTTGTATTTGTGCATTGTAAATATTGTAACTTTAGAACCAGTTGCATAAAATATGAGAAATGTATTTATAACGGAGCTTGTGTATTACCATAAGAGTTTCATCAGGGGAAATAGGTTTAAGCATTATCATCACGAAAAAAAGTATTTCATTTCTCCTTATTTATAGTGCACAGTTCATTGGTTTTTGTTTTTTTTTTAAAGGGAGAAATAAAAAGAGTCCATGCTGAAACTGCAGAATGAATTCAGATCTGTTTACCTCTCGAGACGTATCATGGACAAAAAGAAAAACAAAGCTGGTGAATTGTGGGAAGACATCTCTGAAAAATCACAGCATCACTTGAGCCGGTGCTAAGTAAGTAGGTAAGAAGCGAAATGTTTTCATGTTTATTTACAGCTCAAGGGGTCAAGTCATACATTTAAAAACTGTTCTTATGGGTTTTGTGGAGCTGATTGATAAAGCGTGTAGGATGGAAACTGCGTTACGTGCGGGTCGGCGCTCTGACCTCTGAGGGCTCCGCTCCAGAGCCGGAGGCCTGGCCCGTGCGCTCCACGCAGACCTGCCCGCATTCAGCCATGGCCACTGGCCCAGGCCTATCGTAGAAACAGGGACTCCTGCCAAAATGAGCAAGTGCTGAGAAGAGAGGAGGCAGAGGCGGCCGTGACCGAGGCTCCTGCCTGGCGGCCTGCTCCCTTATTCAGTCGCCTCCTGTGACATGAGGCCCTTCCACTGCCACACGCAGGGCACGTGTTGCTTCCAAAGGGTAATGAAAAAGTAGCACACACCGAGTGAGCTCATGGCTTTTACCCGTTTCCCCAGAAGCCAATAGACATAAGGTCCCGCAAAGCTTAGTGATTCGGCCTTCGTGGAACCATGTTTTCTAGCAGTTCTGCCCTTGCAGCAAATGGCTTTGTCGTGACCGTCAGCTCTTCCCTGGTGATGTCGAGCATCCTTGAAAAGATACAGGAATGGACAAGCACACACCCGTGGTCCTTTAAAGTATTCCAGGCTGCCGCCTGGTCTCTGTACTCGGCTTGCTTTCCTGCTCCATTCGAACCATCCTTATGCCGTGGCTGGGCAAGAAATGTTTAGCGGGAAGGTTATAGTCATAACATCACGTTTTATTCCCTCTGCATAATTGCTTTGGCAAAGAAAACCAAGGCCCTTTCATTTTCTTACACCTAAATGCATTTTCTTAGCAGCTTATTTTCTTAGCATCTTAATAATTCTTGCAATGGCGCTAGCTCCTTCCTTGGTGATGGTAGAAACTGCAGCAGAGGGAACACGGGCAATGCCGTCCTTCTTTTTTTCTATTTTGGCTGATATTACAGCGTCCGCAATCCTGAAAGGAGGAGAGCAAACGCTTTCCAGCTTGGGATCCATCAGAGCGATTGTAAACCTCAGTGGGGGGCTGGCTCACTGAGGCTTTGGGAGCCCAAGTTGGGGGGAGGAAAGGACGCTGGGGATGGACGAGGGCCCTACGTCCCCTAACTGGAGCCTCTGGGCGGCTTGTTCTCTGCTCGAGGCTCAGCGTGAGTTGGTGTGAATGAAAATAAGCCTTATTCAAGGGCAAAACCTCCCTAAGTTAGGGGCACGGCCCTCCAACAGCTTGCCCGGTGGCCTGACACCCCTCCCCCACCATGAGGGGGATGGGCCTGGGCTGCTCTGTGCTCAGATAGGGACACGTCTCTGCTGGTCAGACCCCTGCCCAGGACTCGGCCTGACACCCTCGCGGCCCCAGCCCTGTTCAGCCCTGCACAAGCTCTCGCTGATGACCCCTCCATCCTGGGGCCACCACCAACAGGCCAAACCCAGCCACTCTGGCTGAGGACTGCCTGGTAGGCTTGCCGCAGAGGGGCCATGGGGCACTGCCAGCCTCCACTCTCCAGAGCTCTCTGTGACGCCCCTCGTGTTCCCCAGCCTGCTGGCCCCTGGCACTGCAGACAGAGGCGAGACCTGCTTCTACCTGGGACCCACTGAGAACTTAGGGCTCTTCCAGGCGTGCCACCAGCCTCCAGGCCTTCCAGAACAGTCCCTGCCCTGAGCAGCGGCACCTGCACAGTCCTTTCTGTCAGTCTGGGGCCTTCTCTTCCCGTGTCCAGTGCCTGGTCTCTCAAAGGGCTGACTCACGGTGGCTGAGAGATGCTCAAAGCAGGGGCTCCAGAAAGACTGGGAAAACACGGTGGAATAATTGGTTGTTTGATTTTTTGGGAAAAAATGGATCCAAACCTTCTCTGGGGGCAAGATCAGAGCCCCCATCTTAGAGTTTAGTGCGTCTTTAAATTGCATCTGGGGCAGGGGCCGAGGACTGTGAATACTCCCAGAGCTGAGCGCTTCGCAAAGTAATCATCTGACCCTAAACTTACCGCAAGTGTGGATTTGCACATCTGCAGTTCTCTGCACTTCCTAAGGGAAACCCCTGACATCGTGGCCACCTAAGGCCATCTGGCCACCACTCGGAGAGCGAGTTTATCAGTGAGTGCCCGGACACAAGGCACCTGCTCTTGACATGTACCTTGGAACGTCAAAGCCCGCCCAGGTCTCCAGGGCAGGAGATGAGCGGCTCTGGTGAGAGAGCCCAGAGCCAGGGCGGGATCTGGCCCCTGGCCCCTGGATGCCCCAGTAGCTACCATCCCAAGGGCATGAGTGGACACCCAGGCTCTGCCCAGAAGCACCTGCTCATCGTGGGATTTTCCTTCCTGGCTGTGACCTGGGAGGCTCCCCCCTCCCCAGATGTCCCTGTAATTAACGTGGCTGCACCCCACCGCATGGGCGGCGTCTGGAAGCCCTAGCTTCCCATGGCTGCTTAACAGAGCATCGCAAACCGAGGGGCTGAAAGCAACAGAAGGTTACTGTCTCATAGTTTCGGAGGCCAGGAGTCCTAAATCAATGTCTGCAGGGCTGTTCTCCCTCTGAGGCTCTAGGGGAGGGTCCTTCCTGCCTCTTCCAGCTCCTGTGATGGCCAGAATCCTGGACACTCCTTATCTCACAGCTGCACCCCTCCTATTCCTGCATCTGTGCCATGGCCTTTCCCTGTGTGTGTGTCTCTTCTTTTCTTACAAGCACACCAGCCATTGGCTTAAGGGGCCAGGCTAATCCAGTACGACCCCATCTTAACTAATTACATCTGCAAAGGCTCTATTTCCAAATGTCACCATCTGGGGGTTCGGTGGACGTGAAATGGGGGACACTAGTCATCTCAGTACACTGGGTGATGTCATCTACAAATTTTCACTTGCCATCTGCCTCTACAAGGATCAAATCATGAGCCGCTGCACCTGCTGACCTTCAGCACCCCTGAAAGGAGCTCAGGGCGGAGATCAGGAATGAGGTGCTTTGTGCTCTGGGAGAAACTTGCAGCACAGGCCGTCAGATGGTTCAGATATTTTCAGGAGCAGATTTTGTGAGCCCAATTCTTGCATCTCCTTGTATCTAGAGAGGCACTAAAATCCTTCCTGGTGACGTCTGCTCCTCGGGACGAGCGGAAACCTCTGCAAAAAATATGTGCTTGATTTCGCGTACTCCCCCTTCAGCAAAATCACATCTCTACTGACTTCCCCCCACCTCTTGGGAGCAGTTCCTCAGAGCTCTCTGACATGCTGTCTCCCGGGCTAGTGTCCTCATTTTGCCCCAGATAAAAGTTACTCGCAACTCTCAGGTTGTGCATTTTTTTTTAAGGCGACAGTGACAAGAGCAACGCCAGAGGGTTTACTGGTAACTGGCTTTGACCTCCACTCGCCTACAGGAGGCTACATGCCTGGCTTTGTACTGATGTTCCCACACTGGTGGCCGTCTCCCAAGTTCTCATCAGCCTCTGGATTAATGGCGTGCATGGCTGGAAGCAGATAGGGGACATTCTGCTCCAACAGTAAAGCAGCTGTCACAGGGTTTCTAACTCAGTGGGAACCACGTCCAAGCACGACCTGTCCTGCTACACGACTCACTGTAGGAATGGGGGACTCTGGTACTTTTCCATCCAACTCAGAAGTCGCAGCCCCTCTTTTATGGGGGCCCTGAGGGCTCCCTCCAGTGTGTGTCTGCTGGACAATTGTTCTGCTTGCCTGTCACATCAGAGCTGCGTCTCAGCATCAGCTGGCCATGGTCAGGGAGCAGAATCTGTACCCGGAATTCAGGGAAGGAACCAGGAATGCGGCAGCTTTGGCAGGACTGATTTTGCACTGACTTGCATCTTCTTTTTCTAAACATTTTCCCTAAGTGGTAACATCTCATGCTCGGCTCAGTCAACTCAGAGCGAATTGATCTTGAGTCAGGAGCTGTGGAAACTGGTTACCCGAAGAAATGGTTGACCCTAAATCATGTTCTGTGAGGTCACCCTTGCCATGCAGTTGCGGGGGGGGGGGGTGTCTCTCTAAGACCTCAGCCTTGAGGGCAACAGGTGTCCCCAGCCTGCATGACACTGGAAAGGGCGATAAGGGCGGCTCTGTGCCAGCTGACTTGGGGCCAGGCCCGTGGGGCTCAGGGCTGTGTTTTCCCAGGAACCACCCCACGCTCGCTGTCTGGACAGAGCAGAAGCAAAGCTGGACCCAGACTCGGGGTCAGCCCTGGAAATGTCAGGTCAGAGCCCCAGTGGAATGTGGGGTGATGCCCAGGGCTAGTGAAGGGTCCACTGGGGGAGGAAGGAGGGGCCCGGTGGGCATGGGGAGAGGGGCAGGGATGGGCTGTGAGCGGTCCCGACGGCCAGCAGGCCTCCCTGTGCTGCCTCTGTGGGGCGTGTCCCAGGCACAACATATGTGAGCAGGAAGCCGACACGCCCCGGGGCTTAGAGCCAGCACCGGGCAGGGACTTGGTTCCTTCTCGGGAGAAATTGCTCCAGAGTGGGGATGAGAGGAACACATCGGGGTGTCTCCGTTCTGGACAGTATCCCGGCCACAGAACCTGCCACGATGGGGCCGTAAGGGAGGCAGTTGGCCTTGCTAAGTCATCAGACCGGCCGGAGGAAAGGGAACTCTGAGAGCGACAGCGGATCCTCAGAGGGAGGCCAGCAGCCAGGGTGAGACTGGCGTCACCCCCAGGGTGGCTGGATCTGCGTGGCAGGGTCTCTGCCTGGAGCAGGCCCTCAGTGCGACCGTCCAGGAAGACCATCCAGGAGGCCCCTACATCCTGGGCCGCTGCGCCAAGCTTCGCAGGGAAGTGGGCAAGCGTGAGGACAGGCCAGCCTCCTCCTGGGGCCTCCATTCCTGGGGCTGGTGCACAGGCAGACACAGAAACGCAGCTTCTCTCTAAGCGAACTTTACAGACAATGGCAGCAGACTCACTGGAGAGTGCAATGCAGATCCCCAGGCCTGCCCGGCCCCAAACGTCTCGGAGGGCCTCTGAGAGCCCCTGGCGACGGGCGGGGGGCTGGGCTGGTAGTCACACCTGCTCTTGCGCTCAGGGCGCATCTCTGGTGGGTCCTGCTGCAGGGCAGCTCTCTGCGGCACGGCTGCTACCGATGCTGTGGTGGGTGGTGGGCTTCCCGTGGGCTGAGGTGGTTTGGGCACGGCTGCTGCACCGATGCTGTGCTGGGTGGTGGGCTTCCCGTGGGCCGAGATGGTTTGCCCACCGCGATCCAGCACCCGGAGCCGCGCCCGTCGTGCGGGGAGGATTCAGCGAACATTTGCTGCAGGTGTGAGTGAGTCTTCAGGAACGCGCCGCATTTATACTTTTAATTTTGGGAGGAGGGTTGATTCTGCTTTGAAACCTTTGACAGATAAACCATTAGGCCCGCATAACTCCCTCCCAAGGCAGCCCTTCCCCGACGGCGTGTTCCACGTGGTGTCGTTAGTCCCCCCGCCCCAGGCTCCGGCCATCGCTGGGAACTTGGACCCTCACTCCTTCTCCTCCGAAGTCTCCATAACTTGACAATGTCAGACACGGCCCCGTGCGAGCAAAGAGGTCCTTGTTGGCGGGGTGTGTGGATCCTAGAGCAGAAACAGAAACCCACTCCCCCAGAGGGCGGACACAAAGACCAGCGTGTCACGTACCGTAGCGGCTGGCAGGTGCTTTCCCAGCAACTAGATTTCTTCAAGGGTCTACAAGGTCATGACATCACCGACATTAAAAGAAAGGTCACCAGGGATGCCTGAGAGGCACTGGGGCCAGGCGTGCGGGAAGCAGAGGGTCCCCCGATTAGCTGAGGGGACTCGAGGAAGGGTAGCGAAGAGATACTGTGAAAAGGGAGGCTAGAGAAAGGGTGGGATTCTGGCGCTTGGACAGCGTGGCTGCACCGCCCGAGCTGGGCTGGGAGCTGGAGGGGAGCGTGAGATGTCGGGGGGGGGGGGGTGATGCGGCCAGCTGGAGGAGGAAGCGGGGTGGCAGCACCCTGAACCCCTCTCGTCCCCGTCTCACACCCCCTGATGCCCTCGCCCCTTTGGCGGAATCCAGCTGGGGGTCAGAGGGCATCTGCGGGGCACAGGGCTGGGTGGATTGAGTGGGTAAAGGAAAGCAAACCTCACGAGTATTTAGTTTCACCTTGTTTGTGCCACTCTTTTAGAAGACCCAGTCTTTCCTGTCATTCTCTGAGTGTGTAAAAACCCGTCCAGGTGATCTTTCTAGAATAGACTCAGAAATGTCTATTTCTCCTACTCAAACCTGTTCTTTTTGAGATTCAGTATCTTCATCCCAGGAGGCGTCGATTCCTTTCAAAGCCACAGAAGCAGGGCTCGGGGACCTCGGGCCATCCATTAGTGGGCCTACAGAGGGTTTTTTTTTCCAGACAATAAGTTGCACATTAAAATTCTATGATGTGATATCTTCAAGTACAACCCAGCTCTCTTTGGACACAGCAGTGTTCTGGCCTCGGCTTCATCCCATTTCATATCGCTACACAATTGTAGGCTGATTGCAGATCGCTGGTACTGTTAATGCCAAATTCCAGCCATCAGTAGAAAAAAGACTCACCTGTCAGCTTTCTCTTGCCTGGAGGTAGAGAGACAGCAAGAAAGAGAGCGAGGGGGTGAGGGCCACCAACCTCTGTCCCCAGGTGCTGCCGAATGCAGTTCCAGGTCCTCTTACAAACTGAAAATCCCTGTGCCCAGTGACTCTAGGTTTCAAGCATTCAAAGTGGATTTTCCCAGCAGGACTATAAGACGCAACAGCCTGATGTGCTTATTCTCCACGGGGGGCTCGAGCTGAGCTTACTGAGGAATCGGGACATTCAAGGAACTGACCTTCTCTAGCCTGGAACGTCCTACACCGATCTGGTGATGGGTCGGCAGCTGGACCGGGTGTGGGGACGTCCGTGAGTGAGCAGCCTGGCGAGGGGGTGATGGCTCTTTTCGTATTCACTGTCCGTATCCCAAACTTCACATTAGAGGTGCAGACCGGACTGAGGACTTCTGAGGTCCTTGGGAATCCCAGCACCTGTGGAGGTGGGTGTCGCTTGTAATCAGAGTCTCTGCACAGCTGTGGTTTTCTTCCTAGAAAGAAGGTATTGATATTTCCAACCCCGAACCAAGTCTTGCATCTTTTCAGTGTCCAACAGAAGGATGGTGGGTATCTGTAAGATGTTATCTTTGGTGGACGTATCTAGATAGCTCTTTCCCCCGAGTCTGCAGTCAAGGACAGTGTATCAAGGATGCTGTACCAGTTTTCTCAGGCCACCATGACAAAGTACCACAACCTGGATTAGTTCTTTCACAGCTCCGGAGGCCAGAAGTTCAAAACTCAAGGTGTCGCAGGCTAGTTCCTCCTGGGGCTCAGAGGGAGACTGTTCCAGGCTTCTCGCCCAGCTTCTGGTGGCTTCCGGTAATCCTTGATGACCGCTGGCCGGTAGATACAGCCCTCCAGTCGCCACCTCCATCATCGCGTGGCCTCTGTCTGTGTCCAGACTTTCCTCTTCGTACGGGAGGCCAATCATTCTACTGGGACCGCCCGAAGCCCACGTGACCGCACCTTGGGACCTCACTTAACACATCTGCAGAGACCCTGTTTCCAAATAAGGGCACATTCACAGGCACAGGAGATTAGGACTCAAACACATCTTTTGGGGGGACGTAATTCAACCCAGTGCAATGGTTTGGGCTCAGAGCCTGGACCCTGAGATATGGATCAAGCTAGTGAACTGTTAAATGTCTGGTTATTAAGTGTGATTCTGGCCTTGGGTGTGAGAACACCAGGCCAGGAATGGTTCCTTTTTGGCTTCAGGTGGGCCTCAGAACCCCTGGGAAGAGGGTGTGAGCATCTGTTGTTGAATCCAGGGATACAGTGGTTATGAGATGCCATCGCCTGGGCACCGTCCATCCTAGAAATATACACAGGCAAAGGTCACCGGCGTGGGAGATTTAAGATTGATGGGACCCTTTTTGCAAGCACCCACCCACATTTCCTTTAGTTCTGTTTGCCCCCTTGAGTACAGAACACAGGAAGAATGTGTATTTGTCAGAGAAGGCTGGACTTGTCAGCGCTCTCCAGAGAAACAGAACCAGTGGCATATACAGAGTAGGAGGTTTTTTAAAGGAATGGCTCGTGTGATGTTGGGGGTAGGCACGTCTGAAACCTGCAGGGCAGGCTGGAGACTCAGGCAGGCTGTGATGCTGCGCTTTTGAGGCAGATATTTTTTTCTTCAGGGAACCTCAGTTTTTGTTGTTAAGGCTTCATGGATGCGGTGAAGCCCACCTACGTTCTCAGGGGTCATCACCTTTCCCTAAAGTCGAATGATTATCAGTGTTAACCGCCTACAGAATCCCTGCACAGAAGCCCTTAGATTCGTGTTTGGTGACATAATCAGGCACCATAGTTACAGACACGTAAAGCTGCTTATCGCAAGGCTGGCCTGGTGTTAACTATGCCGAGTCCTTGCTTCTTTGTTTCAGGCCTGGTGACCTGGCCTGGGCCACTCTTTCCGAAAAAGGTTTTCTCATCAGTGGAATGGGAGTATCACAGCAATCCCTAAATAGGCTCTTGTGTACAGAGATGAGCACCACGGGGTCTGCAACATTCACCCTAAGGAACGTTGCAAAGGAGACAGGGCTAACTGACGCTGCGGTCCAGCCCGACGTGTCCTCAGGGCAGCAAGGACGGAGACTGCCCACTGCCCGCCTGCAAGGGGCTCCCGGGGGAGGGGCTCTCGGCGGCCTGTCTCTGCCCGTAAGGAAAGGACCAGGGGCCCTGGGCCCACGTGGACCTGAGCCAATGCATGGTGGTGGGGTGACTGGAGATGAGGGTGCATTCCGTGCTACTTTTGACGTGGGGTGGGGTGGGACAGAGAAGAAAGACACCATGGCCCAAGAGCCTGATCAGCGACCAGGTGAGCAGAAAGGTGGCGCAGGGCACTCTGGGTGGGCCCTGCCCACGTGAGACGCCTTCCCCAGAGACCCCTAGATCCTCCCGAGCCCCGCCCACTTGCCGCCTGGTCTTCACACCCAGCCCCAGACCCGACCATCCTCTGTGGTCTGAGCACCTGCTGCCTCCTCCTACCTGGCCCCCCCGCCCGCCCGTCCTCCACGCTGCCCCGCGACTCCCGTGGACTTGCTCGTTGGACCACCTGCCACCAGCTTGGAGTCCTGCAGTGGCTTCCACTGCCCTGAAGGTGGAGGGAAGCCCCCCAACCCCTGCGCCCCCCTGCCCACCTCGCTTACCATGGGACAGCCCTTCTGACGCGGGCTGGTCACTTCCTGTCCAGTGTGCCCACTCCCTTCCCGCTCAGCCCTTCCCTGCAGTTAGAGGACCTCTCCTGTCGTGGGCTGGCTAGGACACCATCCCCTCCTCCCCGTGGCCCCCTGCGGGCAGGGGCACGTATCCCCGATCCCCGGTGCCTAGGGCAGCAGGGGCCTCGGCACTGAAGCCGGGGAGGAGAGAGTGGGGACAGACACGTCTGCCGGAGAACTTTGATCCAAGCAGAGCGGTGACTCACGATGAAAGATCACTGGTCACGGCAGAAGCAGCAGGAGGCCCGGCAAAATCGGTTCGAATTATGAATTAATTTATTGATGTTTCTGAATAAGTGGGTTGTTGGCAAATGTCAAGCACGCGCTGGTGAGCACACAGAAAATCTAGATTCTATTCCTATCTGGGCGTTTGGACACAAGCGTGTCGAAACGTCCAACGTCGGGGGTCTGTCTGTGAGGCCGAGAGGACGGCAGGAGGAAGGGGCAGCTGCTGACACGCTGTGACCTGGCACTCGGGGCTTGTCTGGACGCCCTCGCTGCGGAGACAGCCCGACTGCTCCCACACCACTTCTTCCGCCCTGCCCTGTGCTCTGCGAGCTAACACAGGGCTCTGCCATCCAGCTGGGGAGCCTTCCGCAGCCGGCAGCTTCCCTCCCCCTCGCCTCCCTCCCCAGGAGCCTGGCCGCCACCCCCCGCCCAGTCTCCATCCTCCACCAGCCTCTCCTGCAGCCGCAGCTCACCTAGTTTCTGCTAACTGCTCCCTCCTTGGCTGTCTTGATCTCGCTCTCCTGCCTTCAAATGTTTGCAGGTCTGAGCGGGGATAAAAGGACATTCCTTTAGTGGGATTGCTGGGTCGTATGGTAGTTCTATTTGTAGTTTTTTAAGGACCCTCCATATTGTTCTCCATAGCGGCTGTATCAATTTACATTCCCACCAACAGTGCAAGAGGGTTCCCTTTTCTCCACACCCTCTCCAGCGTTTGTTGTTTGTAGATTTTTTGATGATGGCCATTCTGACTGGTGTGAGGTGATACCTCATTGTAGTTTTGATTTGCATTTCTCTAATGATTAGTGATGTTGAGCATCCTTTCATGTGTTTGTTGGCACTCTGTATATCTTCTTTGGAGAAATGTCTGTTTAGGTCTTCTGCACATGTTTGGATTGGGTTGTTTGTTTTTTGATATTGAGCTGCATGAGCCGCTTGTATGTTTTGGAGCATGTACCCTGAGAAAACCATAACTCAAAAAGAGTCACGTACCACAATGTTCATTGCAGCTCTATTTACAATAGCCAGGACATGGAAGCAACGTAAATGCCCATCAACAGATGAATGGATAAAGAAGATGCGGCACATATATACAATGGAATATTACTCAGCCATAAAAAGAAATGAAATTGAGTTATTTGTAGTGAGGTGGATGGACCTAGAGACTGTCATACAGAGTGAAGTAAGTCAGAAAGAGAAAAACAAATACCGTATGCTAACACATACATATGGAATCAAAAAAAAAGAAAGAAAGGAAGAAAAAAAAGTGGTCAGAAGAACCTAGAGGCAAGACGGGAATAAAGATGCAGACCTTGGGCTTCCCTGGTGGCGCAGTGGTTGAGAGTCCGCCTGCCGATGCAGGGGACACGGGTTCGTGCCCCGGTCCGGGAGGATCCCACATGCCGCAGAGCGGCTGGGCCCTTGGGCCATGGCTGCTGGGCCTGCGCGTCCGGAGCCTGTGCTCCGCAACTGGAGAGGCCACAACAGTGAGAGGCCCGCGTACCGCAAAAAAAAAAAAAAAAAAGATGCAGACCTACTAGAGAATGGACTTGAGGATACGGGGAGGGGGAAGGGTAAGCTGGGACGAAGTGAGAGAGTGGCACTGACATATATACACTACCAAACGTAAAATAGATAGCTAGTGGGAAGCAGCCGCATAGCACAGGGAGATCAGCTCGGTGCTTTGTGACCACCTACAGGGGTTGGATAGGGAGGGTGGGAGGGAGGGAGACACAAGAGGGAAGAGATATGGGGATATATGTATAGGTATAGCTGATTCACTTTGTTATAAAGCAGAAACTAACACACCATTGTAAAGCAATAATACTCCAATAAAGATGTTAAAAAAAAAAAAAAAGGACATTCCTTGGCCCAAGAAGATGCCTCTCTTCCTGGGGATTTGATCCCTGCCTGAAGCCTGTCTTCGGGAGGGATGTGGGTACAGGAGGGGACGCCAGTCAGGCAGCAAAGTCTCCCTGGACAGTCCCGGCGGGGCCACCATCAAAATGACTGCACGGCTGGAGCCAGGAGGAGGCGGGCAGCCACCTGTGGCTCACCCGTGCCCATCCCTCCCTCCAAAGACTCGTTTCCTGGGCCTCATTCCGCCCCTAACAAATGCACGAGAAGCCACTCATTCTCCAAAAACCAGTTTACAAATGTTCCCCGACTTTTCCCATTAGATTTCAAAGCCTTCTCTTTCAGCCTCCGAAGAAAGGATCATTTCTTATTAATTATCAGGGGACAGGAGGAAATGACAGGTGAGCCTGGAGTTCTTTAAAGAGCGAAAAGGCTGAACTGAAAAGTGAAAGGCTGTGTATTTTCTGCCCAGCCTTCGTCTCAGTTTGCAGAATGAGAAATAATGAAATCAGTTTCATCTAGATTAGCTGAGGCACATGCCCGGCGGTGTCTCAATTCATTCCGGGTTCAGAGAGAGCAGGGGTTTCGCTGTGTTCCTATTCTCTGGCGTACAGATTCTCCTCTGCGAGAATGTGCCGTGATCTTCCTAAGATTCCAACAAACCACTGAATCTCTCACGACGCACAAGTCTTGTCCTGTTTCCTGTGCCACGATCTGAACACGACAATTGCACACAGAAATGCAATCCCGGAGTTGGTTTCTAAATTCACGTTTTGGTTCTCAAGCATCCAACTAATTTTATTCTAATTCTGTGGATGGATGGAGTTTTGCTGAGCTGCCAGCCTCAGCAGTTCTGTTCATCCTGACTTTGACTCCTGTTTATATCTCTGGCTCCGGGGGGCATTGGCAGGGAAGAGAGATTTGCAAAAACAAGCCCCTGCCTATTCAGAAAAGGATGTTGGGCTAATTTCACAGGTACAAGTGCGGAAGGCAGGAGCTGCAATTCTGCGGGAAATGTGCCTTATTTGTAATCCCTCCATGTCACTCTGAGGTCAAAGAGCATTGGTTCACCGTTGGGCCCAAGGTCCAAGGAACCCACGTCTCCTCCAGAGACAGCCAGGGCCACCACCCTCCCGCGGTGACTCTCAGGTCTGGGGTCCATCAGGTTGTGCCTACATTTTTGTTTCCTCCCTTAGGAAATCCCAGGTCGTGCTTCACTGATAGGAGTCCAAAGTGGGTCACCCACTCCATTTATTTGTGCGATGTTTCGAGATGAAAGGGAAAGGTGAAGTTTGATTATATTTTCAGGCCATCTGGGGGGTCCTGAGCTTCACAGTAGGCTGCCTCAGGCCACCTCATCTGAGCACTGCAGGCCCCTCTGATTGTCGGGATATTTACTTAGTTGCAGGTTCTCCCACGCTGGGCTCATGGCTGGTGTGAGTTACTTAGTGTTTCCTCAGAAAGGCATGTTCACCTCCTAACCCCTGACACCTGTCAACGTGACCTTGTTTTACAATAGGCTTTTTGCAGATCAGAGCTGTTATCAAGTTAAAATGAGGTCACCCTGGAGTAGGATGGGCTCTAATCCAGTGGCTGGTGAACTTATAAGGAGAGCGATTAGAAACCAGACACCCAGACAAGAAGGCCAAGTGAAGACGGATGTGGAGGCTGGGGTGATGCAGCCACAAGCCAGGGATGCCAGGAGCCGCCAGGAGTGGGAAGAATCAAGAAAGCCTCGTCCTCCAACACCTGCCAAGAGAGAATGGACCTACAGACTCATGGATTTCAGACTTCCAGCCTCCGGAACTGTGAGAGGTTGAGTTTCTGTGGTTTTAGGCTGCCCAGCTTGCGGCGCTTGTCACAGCAGTGCCGAGGCACTGGTGAGACTGTCCAGCCCTGTTTCCACCTGACAGGGATGGATTCTAACAGCCTCAATCCTCTGATCGGTCACTATGCTCTTCCAACGTCAGGGCCTTGGGCAGGAGCCGGGAGGAAGCCCCTCCCTCCTACCAGGGGTCCAGTGTGGGACTGGTCCACACTCTGCCCTCAGAAAGCCCACCCGGGAAAGTGGATGAACACGGAGCCACGGGGGTTTTCCAGCTTCCTCATGGCAACACCCACCCAAAGCCTGCCGGGGGGGGCGGGGCCTGGCAGTGTGTTTACAGTCATATACTGGGTACAAGTTGCCAAGTACACTTAAGCTGCAGTCTCTTGGTTCTGCTCTTTCTTTCCACTTGCACCTCCCGTGGGCGCTGCAAGCCCCTCTGGTGGAAGGCTGTGCAAGGGCTACAGGCGTGTCTGGGATGTAGCTCGTGGAGGGTGCGTTGGGGGTGCCCTGAGTTTCTGTGTAGCGGGCCTACACTCGTGGAGTTCAGAGCCACTTCCAGATGGATCCAGTTCCTGCTGGAAGCTTCCAGGAGCTGGTAAGGAGCAGAGCCTGATTCACTGCAAGGTTGACAGCCATGCTCGGAGACTTCACACTGCCCTAGATGGCCTGTCTTCTGCCCGGCCAGCCCTCACCAGGCCTTAGACATTTTAGCCAAGAGACCAGTAGTTTATGGCCAGTGGTGACACCATCACCCATTGTCCCCCCGTTTGCTGCTCTAGCTCCCGACGGATGCCTGCATTTGCTCCTGAGGTCATTTCAGCCCATCTACAGAGGTGTGTCATCACCTCCCGGTGATTTGTCCTAAAATGTTGGTGCCCAGCGGCAACTGCACGTCCACACGCTAAAGGGCCATCAGCTAGAGTCTTCTCTTGCTACCCTAGAGAACTCAACATAATCAGACACCGTATAGTTCCAACCTGAAAGAAACTCAATAGACACTTTTCCAGGCTTGACCACCAGCTGAAAAAATGGCAAGACGTCACCGACATTGAGGTACAAAGAAAGATATCTTCCCACACATCAGTAATAATAATGTAAACATTTCACTGAGCTGTGCTGGAATGAAGACCAGCTTCTCCCTAGAAAACAGTCCCACAAAGTTGCCACTTGAAGAAGCAACCAGAGAACGTGCCGCCAGGAAAAGCAGTTATGGGGGCTGTTAATTAATTCAGAAAGTTATGCTTTTTCCTGGATTTTGTGATGTTGGCGGCCTTCCCAGCACTTGGAAATTTAAAACGTGTTGTGATTTCTTTTTCTTCATATTTACTTTACTGCCCTGTTTTGTATTTATTTCTTAAAGAGACCTCTCAGCTTCAGGCCCCAAGCCCCCTTCATTTCCCAGCCAGTTTATCCGGGGTGCGCGAACGCCCTGTGTGCTCCCCGTCCGGGTGGCCCATCACCTGCAGGTCAGGGCTCACCCTTCTCGGGTTGAACTGAGCCAGCGTTTCGTGCTCCCTCAAATCTCACTGGGCCCCGTTCCTCAGCCCCTCTTCCTGTGCTCTCAGACTCTGGAGGAAGTGTGGAGGGCTCTGAGGAGGGCTGGGACCTGCCCCTCACCCATGTGTCCACTGCCACCCCCCCAGCAAAAGCCGGCACTTGGCCAGCTCAGGTCATCTGGTCAACCATCTCGACCCCCGCTGCCCCCTCTGCTGGCACCTGGGAGTGTCTGGTCCTCAGCCAGGCAGGGAAGACCGCCCCAGGGTTCAGGACCTCCTCCGCCTTGTGACCTCGCACTCTGAGACCTTTGTCTCTTTCTGGATCAGCTCCACGCTCCCGGCCACCCCTGCATGATGCGAGGACCCACTGGACCTCAGAGGTGCCGCCTGCAGACACTTCGTGCTCAGACCAAGCCTCCGAGCTTTCGACCCCCAGGTACTGCCGCTCTGTGCTGGGAGCCTGGGGTCCCTCCAGGCCCTTAGCAGAGAGTGTGGGAGCAGAAAGCCTGTGGGAGCAGCATCCAGGGCTGGGCAGACCCAAGCTCGGCCTTAGATTTCACCATCGACTGTGGGAAACGACCAGATTCCTGGACCTGTTAAATCTCTCTCTCCCTTAAAAATGGAGATAAAAATACTTCCTCACAGAGCGTTGTGAGGACACGTGAGGTGACAGTGCAAAGCACAAGGCCCAGGGCCTGCTGTGCACGGCTGAGCCTGTTAACACTGGTGCGTGTGTGCTCATTGTTTCTTGATAAACTGAAGTTTTGCAACAGTCAAGTTGCACCCCCTTTATTGTTCCCTCACTTTGCCCTGAATTCCTGGGAAGCCCTGCCCGTCCTCCCAGCCCACTCCCCGAGTGCCAGAAATAGGTGGGCACGTTCACGGTGATAGGAAGAGGCGATCTGAGGTCGTCACTGGTTGGAGGCAAGGAAACTGGGGTGATGAGGACGAGTTCTTGTAGGAAACAGGATTTGGGCTGAGACCCGTGCTGCGAAGCCGGGGAGCCCCGAAGGCGCACATGGAGCGGCCTTGGAGAGGTCAGACGATTGTCAAGACACCTGTAGAACGTCCACTGTCCAGCCCTCACTGTCCTTCAGTTACATTTGCTGGGTCTTGGCATTTTGCCCTCTGTTTGCCAACAGACACATGTACCCTCCACAGCCGGGTGGGAAGTAGGGCGATGGACTCTGACTTCACCAGACTGCTCTGGGTGGGTGGGCAGGTGGTGGTGGGCTTTGCTCGTCTTTAGAATAATAGCCCTGTGACCTGGTCTCCACCTCTGGCTGTGAAACAAGGCCGCTACCCAGTGATGGAAAATGGGCAGTTTTCCTCGATATGGCAGCAAAGACCATTAAGAACGGGTTCCTTTCATTCTTCACATGTTAATTGAATTTTCAGTTGATCCTTAATAGGAAAAAAAAGGAAAAGCAATCTATAGTTGTACCCTGAATAAGATTTCATATTATTTTGCCTTGAGACTGCAGCCTCCTACAGAAGATGAATCACCGGGCACCTTGCAAACAGCTGAGACTCTGGCTTTGAAAGGATCCCTCCAGGCGTGGATGGGCCAGCCTGGGGGATGGGCCGGTTCTGGGGACTCGGGGCTATTGTATCCAAGGCGCTGAGAGCAGCTCTCAGGTGTGGGACCTGCAAAGAGGTGAGCCTTCCCCTACCTCATATTTAAAGAAGGATTAAAAGCTTAATGTTTGCCAGTACACCCCCAAACCTTGTGGAGGAAATGCTGTACATGCAGTAAATCTATGTTCACGTCACTCTGTCCCTACACAGAGTTGTTTAATTGGTTTATAGAACCGTCTCCATTTTAAAATGTTTTGAAGTATTTGTAGTTGAAATGTTCCAGTATTCAAAATGCATACATGTGATCAAGCAAAAGTCCTGTCTCTAAAGGAGGGTGTTGGTGACCTGAAGGCTGAGCTTGGAAGCTCCCACCTTCAAGAACCCCTCCCTTCCCTGTACACACACACTTTCCTTAGCACTTTTCCTTAGCACCTTAAGGGCCTCTGTAAAGAATGGTGTTTAACAGTACAAAATTTCCCAGAATTAAAAAAGAATATTGAAATATAGTTGATTTACAATAGTGTGTTAATTTCTGCTATACAGCAAAGTGACTCAGTTATACATATATATCTTCTCTTTCATATTCTTTTCCATGATGGTTTATCACAGGATATTGAATATAGTTCCCTGTGCTCTACAGTAGGACCTTGTTGCTTATCCATCCTGTATATAATAGTTTGCACCTGCTAATCCCAAACTCCCAATCCACCCCTCCCCCACCCACCTCCACCTTGGCAACCACAAGTCTGTTCTCTATGTCTGTGAGTCTGTTTCTGTTTCATAGATAAGTTCCTTTGTGCCATATTTTAGATTCCACATATAAGTGATATCATATGATATTTGTCTTTCCCTGTCTGACTTACTTCACTCAGTGTGACAATCTCTAGGTCCATCCCTGTTGCTGCGAGTGGCATTATTTGTTCTTTTTTATGGCTAATAGTCCATTGTGTACATGTACCACATCTTCTTTAACCAGTGTTCCGTCGATGGACATTTAGGTTGCCTCCACATCAAAATTTCCCAGAATTAACCGTCAAAACAACCAATGTAATAAGTAATCAAACATGGGCTGATCCCAGGGCTGTGCTGGACCCACAGCACAGTCCCTAATTCCAGGCAGCGGCCCCTGACAGCCGGGTGTCTGTGCTGGGCGCCCTGGGGGCTGAGGGAGGGTGGGCACCCTGCCCACAGCGAATGGGGGGACCCTGGGCTGCCCGGCGGATGGGGTCCTGCCACGAGGTGAGCCCTGATCCGCAACTAGATTGTCTGCCCTGCGACTTGGGGGCAGAGTGGATCCTCTCAAACCTGTTTCTACTGGGCAGGATGATAACCTGACCCAGGAGCTTCTGCTCCCATGCCATCACAAGTGCAGAGATCTTCTTCTCCATCTTGATGTCTAGGATATTTTCAAAACTGTTTATGTTAAATATTAATAACAGCCTCACTAGGGTTTTGCCTCGTGCTGTAGCTGCAATTTCGCTGCTAGTTAGGCTAATTAATGTACTACGCTTCGGTCCTTAAACCGAGAACTGTGCTTACATGATTCTCCTGAGCCTGATACGAATGTCTTTATAGATGGAAACGCTTCTCCCATGGAAGTGGAGGTCAGAAGGCAGCGGCAAATCGGTTTTGCAGGTGGTAGCTCACCTCTCACGCCCCACGGCTTACAATCTAGGTCCTGATCCAGCAGCAGAGAAGCTGGGGCCCTGGGGGCCCACAGGCGTGTCCCATCTTGCCGAGCAATGTCGGGGCACCCGCTCTAATCACGGAAGCCTTTTCTAAGTTACCCCCTTTCTGGCCACGGCCCTGATGTTTATCCCAGAGTCGTGGGCTTCCCTGCTCACCCGTGGAATTATTCAAACAAGCCCATCACATGCTCCTCAGGGACCGAAGGGCACCCACCCTCCTGTTAGGTTGGAGCCTCTTCCAAGGCCCCCGGCTGTGAGAGGCAGCCCCAAGCATCCCTGCTCTGACAGGTGGTTCCTCCTCCCTGGGCTCGTGACAAATAAATGAATTAATGGCTGTCCATCTCCTCAGGTGTCACGCTTTCAGCTGTCCCCATAACCCCGGGCCAGCAATCCCTCCCTCCCTCCCTCGCCCGCAGGGGAGGGGGAAGCCATCAGAGACAACCCCGGCTGCTTCTGGCCGAGGGAAGTCCGACCCCAAGCTCAGGGGCCACGTGATGAAAATGCCCTTCGAAGGGGACCTTCAGCCCTGTCCAGTGCAGGTCAGCTGAGTGACATCCTTTCCCAGTCCTTGTCCAAACTAAGTACAACCCCTTGAGTTTCCACTTGGAAAAAAAGATCCCGGTTCCTCTGGGGTCCTTTTCCTTTGTGATGAGCACGCATCTCAGGGGAGAGCACCGTGCTCGTCTGCCTGCTTGGCCACGTCCCGTCACAGTCCGTAGAGCGGAATCTCTTAGCATGAATCCTATGCATTATTCCTTTACGTTCCCTTCCATGCTTTGCTCCTAAACTCGTCCTGTTGCCCATCTTCTTGGTCCTTCTCTTAACCAGGGACTTGCTTTCAGACTCAGAGGATGGCAGGCAGAAGCTCCCACCTGAGCGAGCACCGGGAGCCTGCACGTGCGGGGTCACAGCTCCGGCACGAACTCCCAGCATCCTCACCGCTCCACCGGGTCCTTGGCACTCACCGCCAGCCACTGACCCACTGTCCCTGCAGCTCAGGAGCAGGTGTGGCTCCGTGGCCCTCAGGCTGTCTCCCTTGGTGTGTGGGACATCCTCTCTACAAGGTGGGGTTTAGTTCGGGAGATGCCATTGCCCCTCGCGCTCTGTGATGGTCCCATGGCGGGAGGCTGGGCTCCTCCCGGGAGGAGGGGTCTCTGGACCCCGAGCAGATGCTCCTCTGTGGGCTCCGCCGCTGTCTTTGGGTCACCTGAGCGTTCTGTTTGTGCTTCTCCCAGGAGGGTTTGCTTGTAGAATCCCTCATGTGGCAGATTTTATTTTTGAAATTTGGTTGCAGCAATGTCTCCCATCACATTTGCTCTTCTGTTCTGTGGCTTTGCCAGGCCCCCGACCAGGAGCGGCGTCTGGTGCCCCCGAGTCTCCCCTGGAATCTGGGTGGGTTTACCCACTTGCTTTGCACCAATAGAGCAGGGCGTCGGTTACCACGAAAGAAATACGGCATCTCAGGCAACCAGGCTGTGAAAAGTGCAAGCCACGTGAGAGGTTCTGCTCTAATGATGAGACTCCACGTGGGGAGAGACAGAGACAGACAGAGAGACAGAGAGGGACAGAGACGGGCACACACACATCAAGGGGCACCACTCAGGCCCCAGCAGACACCCCTTGAAGCAGAGAAAACACACCCAGCCAAGCCTACCCCGTATTCTTGACTCACAAAACTGTTCAAAAATGCAAGTGTTGTTTTAGATCCCTATTTTAAGACGGCTTCTCATGCAGCAATAAATAATTAAAATACATATACTCACAATAGCCACAGATATTTGAAGTTGGAAAATAATTATCAGCATTTCCGCTGCCTTATCCGTTTATCCAGGGGAGTATTGTTCACATTCTCAGTAATAACTGTTTCAGAAAGGAACACTGCAGAGACAGACGTTTGGTTCCTTAGAGGGAAATAACGATATGATAAAGGATACAAGACGCTGCCTGTCAGGACCATCACTCTTGGAGCTGAGAAACCATCAGAGGTCATCCAGGTTGTCCAGTTGGGTCTTGTGGGCCCCCAAGTCCACCAGAGATGCGTCAGCGACCCTCTCCCCCAACCCTGGCACCGACCCTGACTGCCGTGGGGCGGTGTCCCACCTCCACTCCTCTCTTCTGCTAGGGTCCTTGACAGGTTTTAGGTGTAAGCGTTTCTTCTATATCCAGTTTTGAAAACCACTAACCTCGTTGCCCACATTTCATGGTTAAGCCCTTTGTATTCCCGATGGGGAAAAAGACTCACCATAGTGTGAAAACGTCAACGGGACAGTATAATTCAGAGCGTGGAGTCCTGGCCAAAATCCCACGCCCTTTCTCCATGTCACGTGGCTCTTCCTTGTGACCACTGTGACCACTGACAGGTGTGCACACCCCTGGGAACCTGAGGCCAGGCTCTCACATAGCCAGGTGCTCCCGTCCAGCATCATGGGACTTACCTCACCTTGCCTCGTGGAAACTGTCCGAGCACAAGGGTAAAGCAACGTTCAGAGGTGGCCGTGGCTGCGTATCCAGAGCTGCCCTTGCTTAGCTAATTTGAACTAACATGCTTCACTCTAAGAGCACCTGGCTAAGACTGACCTGTGTCGATGTTCCTTTAAAGGAGACACTGACCATCAGCAGGGCTGTACCTTCAGGAACTGGGGAGGTTCACTACTGTGTATGTAGGAAGATGCTGTGTGGACATAAGCTTTTGATTGGTGAGCTGTTAGGAATCCCCTCTGTGCTTCAGGAATGCTGAGAAAGGGGTCTCCAAATGGAGCAATAACCTTCATCTGAGACAGGACCTGACAACACCTGCAACTTTATTCTCGGATGCCTGCCCATGGTCCCCAAACCAAAGTCCCTCAGCTGTTCTTTCTTCGGAGACCAGGGAGAAGCCACTGTGTGGTCCCTTTCAGACCCCACGACCCAGACCCTCATCACAGTGTTGGCAGCTAAGATGAGCCCGTATCTGAGTTCTGCCTGCTAGATGCCTAAAGGGAGGGTCCTGGGACTCACGTGCAACTTGTCAAAGGAAAGTAGGTTTCTGAAAAGAAAAGCTGACCATGAAGACAAGCTAGAACGTGCGGAGAAACTTACACATTAAATGAAAATGGGTGGGAATACGCAATAATTCAACTTCTAGAGGTTGAGTTCCACATTATGGTAACACGTGATCCCTTCCGAAAATGAAACATGGGAAACACTTCACGGTAGCTTAGCCGATTACAGATCAAGTAGAAGTATAGAGTCATGCTTTCCTTCTTCAGCACTTCCTTGGACCACAAATACTCTGATTGATGCATGAAAGCTATGCATGTAAGCTTTCACTTACGTACTTCTGTAAATATTTTCCATGCTACATAGTTTTATGCTGACATCAGTACCCTGCATTATCAGTAAAAAAAATAAATAAGGGGTTTTTAGAAATTGCTTAAGTTATGACGTTTAGTCCAAGTCCTTAGGGAAATAAATTGGGTTACATCCAACAAATTAAAGACGATCGATAGTTAATTTCAAGGGCATATTTAATCAATTTCATTCAACTGGGCTCTGATGAAATATGCAATATTATTCCATGTTGCCCAACTTTTGCATAACCTCTGTTTCAATGTTTAAGTCTTCCATAACTACTTTTGTTTTAATTACTTCTTATAAAGGGTAATTAGTTATATTTTAATATTTATCTTTAAATTTAAAATGTCTCATCTAAATTGCTACTAGGTAGAAAATAACTTCCCTTTATTTTTCTTTCTAAGCCTATATTTTCCAAGAAATGAAATGAAATAACTTGAGTCATCAGTCTCAATTTACTTTAAGAAACTTTAAACAGCAAAAATGAAAAGTCATAGATATTGTTTTTCATATTAATTTGCAAGTAAATGATACTATCAGTTTATTGCTTATTGTTTAGGGAAAGGGAATCTTATAAAAGCCAAGGGAAATTTAAATCAAAGCCAGCTACGGCTAAGCTACTCCTCTAAAATCTTTCATCATTTATGTTCAAAAATACTGTTTATTCCTCGCTGAAGCTTGATAGGCACGTCTAGTCTTTGCGGGTTTGCCTTCTGTGGCCAATCCTGCCCGACCTTTTCTTGCACCTGGACCACCTTTGTCCTCAGCTCTGGGACTATGGCTCCTCGGTCACTTGTGGGGTTTTATGCTCACAGAGACAGTTGGAATATTGTAGCTGTGTGTGACCTCTGGGCCCACGAACTCCATCCTGGAGCCCAGGAAGTTCATGTTGGAGCCCATGGAACTGGCGGCCCCTGGACGGAGGGGCCGGGAGCCCAGCCCGAGTCTGCCCTCCCTGCTCAAACACGCTCAGGTCTGAGATCACGCACGTGTCACAGCATCGCCGTCCCGGTAGCGATGGCTGAGTTTGCTGAGTGTGCACTCCACATCATTGCTCAGCATCTAGCCATCATCCCGTACCCTCAGAGTAGCTGGGGGGGGGGGGGGGGCGGGATATGATCCCCTCCTGGGAAAGATGCGAGGTGTGAGAACGCAGGGCCCGCATGCCTCGAAGCACGCCTTGGCCCAAGCCTGCCATTTCCAGAAGCAGCCTCGTAAACCGAAGTCTGCTTGGCGGGGGAGATGCTGAGGTGGGGACCGCCAGGGGCTCTGAGGCTCGGCGCTCGCGGGGGAGAGGGCGTGGCCCTACATTCTTATGGGCGAGGCTCACACAAGCAGCGGGATGGAAATCGCTGTCGTCAGTGGTTGGGACTTTCCACCGTAGAGCCTGTAACCCCCGTGGCTGACCCCTGACTGTCCTGTTCTGAAGACCCTACCTCTCCCTGTCCCAAGCCCCCATGGAGTCACCGCTGTGAGCCAGGCCCCCACCCAGGCACGGGGACACCCGGTTACTGAAACAACCCTCGTGTTCGAATCATACTCAAACGGAGCCAGACACCACCTGCCCCGGGCACTTTTCACGGCAGCGCTCCGAGACCCAGTGCTGGGAGCCAGTAGGGAGATCTCCCGGGAGGCGCGGGAAGCAGCGCCCTCCGCCTGCTAGGCCAGGCCTGACAAAGCTTCACTGGCCACACTGTCCAGCCTGGATCACCCCCAGGGCACCTCTGCAGCCCCCGAAACACAACGCATCTTTCACAAGGTGTGTCACTGAACTGATCATTACCCTGTAGGTTACCTTGGTGACAGGAGCCTGCTTCTTAATTGAGATAGTTGTTTTTTTATGAAAAGCAACATGATGACAGTAGAACCTAGCATTCACTTTGCCACTAGCCTGCACCAAGTCAGCCATCAACATTTCAGAACAAAGAATATGTGAGTTCCCGTGCGGGAGTGGAAAAGACAGATGGGCTTAATTTAGAGTGTGCTGGCAGCGAGCACCCAAACACGGAAGCCAGTCTCCACAGAGCAGACACGCGCTGCTCACACGGCAGCAGGAATAGGAGGGTGCGACGGGGGCTCCGGGACAGAGCTGGCTGCTCCGGAAGAGCCACCGCCAGGGAGAGAGCAGGATTCCGGGCTGTGCTCCTGCCAAAAGCGGTTGGGGTGTCAGCACTGCTCTAGAAAATGCAGAGACTCCCTTTGTGTCGGTTGCATCCAAGATAACACACGTCTGTTCACACAGGGGCCTCGCTGGCAGGAGCACGTGGGCCAGAGCCCCACGCTGGCTGAGCAGGAGACGAGGGATGGGGCAGAGGATGCCTGGGGGCCAGCGGGGCTGCGGAAGTTTCACCTTGTGGTGAAATTCTATGGTTTTGTTTAAAAGCCCCATTATGTTCGTAATCCAGGTGCTGTTTATGGGCACCCAGCCTGCTTCCCAGATGAGCAAGTGCTGGTGAGAGCAGAGTTTGGCTCTATGTGGCCTCCGGGAATTCTCCCTCACGCAGGTGGGAAAGCTGGGGCCAGAGGGGTCTGCACACTCCTGGCCGCCACCGAGGAGTCAGCAGGGTGGGAGCTCGTGCCTGTGGCGTGGGGTCCCAAGCTCAGGCCTCCTGCCCACAGCAGGTGGAAGATGAGGCTCTTCAGATCCTGAGGTGGGACCGGCCCTAAGCATCGACACCTCTCTTGGCAAATACACCTCAAAACGTCCTCCCCAGTAGGCTCCTGGCACCGAGGCTGGCAAGTTTGCAGTTCGACCGCGCTCAGGAGACGCTCCACGGCCACTCCCACACCCCACGGTCTCTTCTTACACTAGAGCTCTATGTGCCTGAGTGTATGTGTATGTAAACACGAGAGCACACTGTGTGCCTGTGTATTTGTATGTGAGTTGTGTGCGTGTGTCTCCCCACCAGAAGCAAAACTGTAGGAGCCGAGGGCCATAGGACGTCGCCAGTCTCGCTCAGCACGACTCTGTGGATAGAAGGCGTTTGGTAGGCATTCATTATTTAAAATATAACGCCTTCTGCAGAAGGGCTCTAGATTACTTTCGTAATGTCCAGATTTATGTTTAGAAAACAAGAAAATTGTTGGTTGCTAAGGAAACTACTTTTTGAAAATCATCAATAACAGCTAATGGCGGAACATAGTCTTTTCTGTTTGGATGGAAAATTACCCACTTCCCCAGACTGGAGGAAACACACACACACACACACACACACACACACACACGCTCATAAACCACAGACGTGGTGTTGCATTCATGTACAAATGTACCAATGAGATCTCTTTTTTAAAAAAGCCATATTAAAATATGCTCTAAGCTAGCAGCGGGTTTAAGGAGAGGGCTCACAACAGGAGCGGCCGCTCTCTCTCATCACCCAGCAGGCTGCCCGTGTGCCATTCCCAGCCCCCAGACTTCACATAACTGCGCAAATATGGCAAAATCAAAACCACAAAATGCAACTCGTTGGAAACACCATCAGGATTTTCTGTGTGAATTAACTATTTGATTCTAAAGTTGACGTGGGAGTGCAAAGAGTTAAGCATGGGCAATGAGGAAAATAAAGGATTAAAAAAAATCTGAGGTATTTTCATTACTGAATATTAAGACATATTACCAAGCAAGAGTTATGAAGACAATGCAGTATAGACACAGAGATAGAAATGCTCTTAGAACCCAGACGCAGACCTCAACTTACCTAGTCACCTAATTTATAACGAAGATGAAACTGCAACAAAGACCAAAGAAAGGCTGGTCATTTTCAAAAGTAATGATGGGTCCACTGATATCTCCAAGAGGAAAAATTAACCTTGAACTATACGTCATACTATCCACAAAAAAACAATAATAAGCCCCAAATAGATCTGAAATTTAATTGTGAAAGATAAGACAATAATGCGTTCAGAAGATAACATTGGAAAAATCTTCAAGACTATGGAGTAGGCAAAGATTTCTTAAAATGAAACAATAATCATTTCCTATAAAGGAGAAACTTGATCAATTAGACTACATTGAAATAAAAACTTTCCATTGTCAAAAAACTCCACTAAGAAAGTGGAGAGGCAGGCTGCAGTGTAAGGGAAGAGACTCACCACAGATAACATGAAGGATGTCTCCTGGTTAGAATACTACAAGCCAATAAGAAAAGTATAGATAGACCAATTTAAAAACTGGACCAGGTACTTTACAAAAATGATTATCCAAGTTGACATTGATGTGACTTCCCTGGCGGTCCGGTGGTTGGGACTTCGCCTTCCTACGCAGGGGGTGCAGGTTTGATCCCTGGTCGGGGAGCTAAGATCCTACATGCCTTGTGGCCAAAAACCAAAACACAAAACAGAAGCGATATTGTAACAAATTCAATAAAGATTTTTTAAATGGTCCACATCAAAAAAAAATGTATTTCAATTAAAAAAAAATTGAGTGCTTCCCTGGTGGCACAGTGGTTGAGAATCTGCCTGCTAGGGCAGGGGACATGGGTTTGAGCTCTGGTCTGGGAAGATCCCACGTGCCGCGGAGCAACTGGGCCCGTGAGCCACAACTACCAAGCCTGCGCGTCTGGAGCCTGTGCTCCGCAACAAGAGAGGCTGCGATAGTGAGAGGCCCGCGCACCGCGATGAAGAGTGGCCCCCGCTTGCCACAACTAGAGAAAGCCCTCGCACAGAAACGAAGACCCAACACAGCCAAAAATAAATACATACACAAATGTGGGGTTTAAAAAAAAAGAATATTATAAAAAAAAATTGACATTGAGCATGAAAAAGGGTTCAATGCTAATACTCATCAGGAGATGCAAATTAGAACCACGGTGGGACAGCAAACACCCCCGCGAGGAAGGCTGTGTGTAAAGTCAGAAATAGCAAAGGTCAGGGAATATCTGAGGCTCTGGGGTGTTGGCAAGTCCTGGATGGAGAGTGAATTGGTGTCACGGCTTTGCAGAGGAGTCTGGTTTGTCTATGGAAGTGACATCCTGAGATTCTCAGGTATTCAGTGGACAGAAATGTGTACACGTGTTTGCCCGAGACATGCACGGTCACAGCAGCTCTCTGCAGCACACCCCCCAAACTGGAAACAGTCTGAACGCCCACTGGCGGCAGAAGGGCTGGATAAGCTGTGCAGACACAGGCAACGGGAGACCCGGCATGGAGGGGAAGAGCGTTACAACCACCCACCTCCACTTGGACAGACCCCACACACGTAACGTCCAGTGAAGGAAGCCAGCTGCAAAGCGGACAGACTGTGCTTGGTGGCCACACACCCCCTGACACTCATCCGTCAGTAGGTGGGAGTCGATGCCCATCCCTTTGAGTCTCCACGGGCTACTGACCGCTTTCACCAAAACTGCACAGCAAGATCAACACCTGTGACTTCCGGGGCCAGTCCACAAAAGGACATGCAGCTCCCGCCTTGTTCACAGGAGCCCTGCAACTCAGTTATCTGCCGCCAAGTAACAAAACCCGCCAAACTTTGTGGGCAAAACAACAGCCATCGTACATGCTCCCGGATCAGAGGGTCAGGGTTTGGGACAGCAGAGTGAAGATGGCTTGTCTTCCCCTGGGAAGGTATCAAAGGCTGCTGTGAGTCAAATGGCCAAGGCCGGAGCAGCTGGGGCTGGGGAGCCAGTTACAACACAGCTTCTTTGTCCACGTGCCGGGGCCGAGATGCCGGGGAGCTGGGCTCAGCGGGGGCCGTCATCAGGGCACCTGTGCACAACCAGCCAGCATGGCTATCTCAGGTGGTCAGCCTTCTTACAGGCAGCAGTAGAGAGTGGGTATGACCTGTGATCCCATTTATACGAAGCCTGACAGCGTGCAAAATTCCTTATGATGGCCTGGACAATAGTTACCCTGGGGGGTGGGCTTGGCTACAGTGATGGGAATGCGTATGGCTGGGGCTTCTGGGTATGGGCACTATTTAGTTTGTGATCTGAATCCTACAGGTATAACCTACTTTTGAAAAGCCTTCATGCAGTTTGCTTATGCTTTATGCATTCTTCTCTATCCATGTTATACTTTCATAAATATCCCATCGATAACCTATGCCATTTATTGAGTGTCTGGTGTGCACTAGACCCTGTGTTGGTGGTACTCTGTGTTACCCCATGTAATCTTACCGTGATGCTGTCAGAGACCATGACTGCAGACAGAAGACGTGTCTTGCCCAAGCTTTCCCAGCTCTTAGTGCCATTGGGATCCTGACCAGTGCTGTTGATCCCATTCCCTGGCTCTTAAGCATGACTTATATTGTGTTTAAAAATGAGCGCTCTAAGCCATTAAATAGGCAATCAAAAAAAATCTAATAAAATGGAAAATGCACATCGTCAAGTCTCAACCTCACCAAAAATCAAAGAAATTTAAATTCAAATGGTGAGGACATATTTTTCTTTCTTATAAAATTGGCCATAATTGTGAACATGATATTGTCTATATTTGGAAGGTTTATGGGGAAATTCTTACACCTTGCTAGCTGGGATGTAAATTGTTGCAAATGTCTTGTGAGTATTTGACAAATTGGTGTTAAATATTTAAATGTACATAGCCTTTAACCTAGAAATTCCAATTCTACTGAGCTCTCCTGAGAATAATGGGGCGATTGCACAAAATCGAGGCTGCAAGATCATTCCTCATAATGCATTACAGTAGACAAATAAAGGAAAAAAGAGAAGTAGGAAGGAAGGAGAGAGAGGGGAGAGAGGGGATAGAAAAGGTTAAAAAGCCCCTAAGAATGGATTCATTAAATAAATTATGGAACACTCGTTACATACCTAGAGTGTAGTATTAATCACTGTGTAGAATTATGTATGGATTTGTGTGTACACACACATAGCTGACTTTGCAG
Source organism: Pseudorca crassidens (assembly GCF_039906515.1). Classification (NCBI taxonomy): domain Eukaryota; kingdom Metazoa; phylum Chordata; class Mammalia; order Artiodactyla; family Delphinidae; genus Pseudorca; species Pseudorca crassidens. Next base: position 2,280,235 of record NC_090311.1, on the reverse strand, counting down.
TAGCACAATCAATATAATCCACTTTGTAAATATATGTGACAATTTATGTGCAGAACAGTGAAAGGCCCTATTCCAAAGGTGGATAGAGAGTTTGGGGGAGGGTTAGTAGCATGATGCATTTTTGTATTGTCAGTGTTTTTATAGTGAACGCATGTTTATACATGTGTATATTCTCTTTGCCATAATTTGTGAGGAAGTAGCAATACAAAAAATGCATACAAAATCGTGTCAAATGCACGAGTAGGGCTCATGGTGACGTGTTCAGAATGATGGCAACTGTGCGGTGCTCACCCAGGGAAAAAGACAAAAGAGATAGTGACTGCAGCAAGATGACAGGATAACTTTTTAACCTATTTTCATATTTTGTAATTTCACATGATTTTTGAATACAGAAATGTAAAAGTAAAAAAAAATTAAAACCCCCTGTTAACGTGGAACTCAAGCCATATGTGTAAAGCTGGAGTTCGGTGATGTAACCCCCTGTTAACGTGGAACTGAAGCCATATGTGTAAGGCTGCAGTTCGGTGATGTGGCCGATTTCCCTCAATGCTAATTCGCCCTGGTCCACAGATGCAGCCCCACCAAAGGCGAAGGGTCTCCCGGCATGGCTGGAGGGAGCAGAGCTGGATTCTGAAGCCGGGGTGGGGGTGGTGACCCCTCTGGGTGCTGTTCACCATGGGATGTCTGCTTTCTCTGCCCATAGGGTGGGCTCATGGGCCCTCGTGACATGGGGCCCACTGCTCAGGGGCCTCCACCCCCAGCCCCGAGTCCCTGCCTGCAGCAACTGTGACCTCTAGAACAGCCCAACGACCCTGTCACTGCTGCTCACTGCCTGCTGACCCACCCCACCCCCTGTGTGGGTGGCATTCCACCCGCTCCGCCCTCCCAGCCCCACCCTCTTCCCCACAAACCCTGGCCTGTCACCCACTTCCTCTCAGTGGGCTGCTCGTGTGCATTTGGGCCCACAGGCTCCTGTTACTTCCAAAGGGGAGTCCATCTTCCCTGGCTCTTCCCCTCCCTGCCCTCACAGGCACACTTTGCACAAGCACACACAACCACACCCCTGCGTGCACACTCTCACTCCTCCCCACACACCTGCACTTGCTCACTTGCATGAAGCATGTGGGATCTTATCTCTCCGACCAGGGATGGAACCCGCAGCCCCCGGGTTGGAAGGCGAAGCCTTAACCACTGGTCTGCCGGGGAAGCCCCTCTACTTCGTGATTTATTCACCCTGCTTCCTGCCTCCCCCTCCCTCCAAGGCTGCATCAGAAAATTCCCGAAGGGTGTATAGTACAGCTCCCCTGATGGAAACGCCCGGATGGGCCTCAGCTTTCAGACCCGGTCCCAGAGCACGATCAAACGCCACTTTTGCACGAGCTAGATCTGCTGAAAAGCAGCCCAGTCCTACGTAAGAGGTACAGCTCTGGGGAAAACACAGACTTCTTCTGTACCATCCCGGTGCATTGAAGACAAAGGGGTCTTGAGCCTTCTTGGATCCCATAAGGCAATGAGAACTCCAGTCCTATTTCTATAAGTAGGTCAGTTGTGCAAATGAGGCATTAATTTGGGTTTAAAACATGCTCTTGCCACACAGGTTATTAACAGAGTCTTCGGGTGTGACCATAAATTTGGACGGCACTCTAATTGTTACCCTGTGTACTCAGGGGTTCTTTCTGTTGCAGTAATTGCTTCCTAATTACCTTCCAGTCGCTAAAGAACCCTTAGTTTATCAAACAGAATTTTCTGAAGCACCTCCTGAAGGTGCTGTCAACACCTGATTCTGATTTGCTGTCACCCCGCAGAAAGGAGTCATCAACCTAGTCACTCCTGTGCAACATGCCGGGTCTGATAGACATGTCTCAAAGCGACTCCAAGCAGGCAGGAGCCTGGCCCGGTGGCGGCAGGGAGCTGAGGCCCACACTGGCCCCAGCAACGGGGCTGTTCCACAGGGGTGAGTCAAAGCAGCTGACGGCACTCCCGTTTAAGCTTGGACTCGTTAAGCCGTGGAAGTCCTCATCCTGCCCTAAAGACGAAGGTGAACAAAGGGAACGCTGATGACTGTTCTTGGACCTGTCGGAGAACTGAGGCTGCAGGCAAACCTCCACCCCCAAAACTGGGGAGAGGGGTGAATCCAGAGGGTCGGGGAAAGTCAGAAATCTCAACATGCTGAGCAGAAAGCGCGGGGCCACGACTGCAGGAGGATTTAATGGTCATTTTGATGAATTTCTGGAGGCTGAGCATGCTTTAGTGTGAAAGTGAGAAACCCCTGGGGCTAGAGCTTTAGGGGGGTGCCGTCTCCAGGAACCCTACCAAGTTCTCACAGCGAAGGGCCAAGGAAAAATAAACCCTCATGGCTCTGGCAGGGGAGAGGGGAAAGTAACCGTTCAGAAATAGGCCCAGAGTGCTGTCCCTGAAAAAAGAGAAACGAGTTCACCAAAGTCTTACTCCGTGTGGGGGGAGGGTGACTGGCCTGTCTCAGCCCCATCTTCCTTCCTGTCTTACCTGGGCGGAGGGAAGCAAAAATAAATAGATAAATAAATAAATAAAAAACCAAAACATGAGCCCCCAAACCCTCCAACACTTGTGAAAATCAAGTCCAGGGTCACAGGCCCAGTAAGGGATTAAATTTAATATAAGTTTATAAAATGCTTCCCTTCCTTTTCCCTTCCCTGAGGGGATTAAGGGAAAATGAAGTCATGAGGGTGGCCCTAATCCAGTATGACTGGTGTGGACTGGCCATTCCTTAAACAATACCCATGTCTAGAAGGCAGTGCACACCCCTTTCATTCAACAGATTTTCCCGAGTGTCTAAGACTTTGTGTATTCCTTCAACAAGTGTTTATTATCACCTGCGATGTGTCAGGCACTGTTCAAGGCTCCAGGGTTGTAACTGTGTATCAAAGACCACTCTTGAACACTCCCTGAATGTCCCTACCCCAGGGCCTTTGCACGCACCTCCCTGGGACTGCAGGGCTTGCTGCCTTCTCCCCGCACCTGCCCTCTTCTTTAGAATCCCCTGGGCTGCATCTTGCTCTAATTTCTTCAACAACACTGTCTCTGAGGAAGCACCAACAGGTTAGATATAGGGTAAGAAAGAGAAGGTGGCCCCGAGTGAGACCTGACTGTAGGTGCAGGTCCAGCCTGGCTCGTCAGGAGGGCGGGGAGGCTTCCTGGTGGTCAGGCGACCACTTAACTTGCAGAAGGTGGGAAAGTTCTTTGATTGTGAGGACTCTTGTGATTACTGGGCTCATCTGGATAATTCGGGATAATCTCCCCTTTTGAAGATTCTTAATCTTAAGTCCCATTTGCCAAGTCCCGGTTGCCATATGTGGTAACAGTCGCAGGTTAGGGGATTAGGACACAGACATTTTGGGGGATCCGTTATTCTGCCTGCTGCACCACCGTCTTCCTCCCCTGACCCTCAGATCTAGGAAGGTTCCTGGCCCCCAGGAGAGGTCCCCTTATACTGGTGTCCTTCCCACTCCAGGATTCCCTGTAAAAATCTCCAGGGTGCACTTTTCCATGCCTGATCCCTTCTATATCAGACCAGCTTAGCTCTGGGTGACTGAGCCCCAGGAATTCCTAGAAAACTTTTTCTCCCAAAAAAGCTGGCTTCTGAAAACCAAAAGTGATGGTGGATCTATGCCTTCATTCATTTGTCCAAACCCATAGAATGCACGACCCCAAGAGGGAACCCTGATGTAACCTACAGACCTTGGGCGATGATGACGTGTCTGTCCGTGTAGGTTTCTTGATTGAAACAAACATACTGTTACAGTGGGGGTGATGCTCACCGGGGCGTCTGTGCTTGTGTGGGACAGGGGACTCTCCGCCTTCCACTCAACTTTGCTGTGAACCTACAGCTGCTTTAAAAAAAATAACGTTTATTAATGAAAAAAATCAAAAGTGCTTGTTTTCGGGGCTTTCTCATAGTCTGGAGTTTTTAAAAAAAATGCTTTGAACTCTTAGACACAACTATTTTCTTCTAGATGGTGGCCCTCTTGCCCTGAATCAGTGAGTACGTTTACCCTGTGTAGTCCAGGAATGTTCGGAAGTTACTGGCAATAAAGACAACTTAATTTAACATGAAGGAAGTGTTATCACCGCAGTGGCCAACATGAGCCTCCCGAGGGACGGCTGGTCCTTGGCGGCCCCGAGTCTCCACGACGCCAGCAAGGAATTCCTTGGTTGTGTCATTGGGAACCTTCTCCACAGCTGGGTGATTATGTCTGGTCCCTCATGTCTTGCCTTTAATGAGCAATGTTTGCTCTCTAGTAAGAGTTGTAGCTCAGGACGTGTTAATTTCTCAGTCCTGTCTTTGCAAATAAAGTAGAACAATTGCAGCTGCCCGCCAGTGAGCGGTGAGAAATAAACGGGTCCTTGCCGAATTGCCTCTAACGTGGATCAGTAGAAGTTCTGTAGCGGAGACACCATCAGGTCCAGAGTTGGTTTCCAGATGACGTTAAACCGAGCTGTAGGAGGAGGAGACTTTGCACGTGGTGTCTGAACTGAGGTCCGGCCCCCTCCTGCCCTTCATCCTCCACAGAAGCCTCAGTGAACAGGGCACACCTGCTCCAGAGGGAGGAAGCCTTCAGCAAGCGTGTATGTGTAAATGTCCACACTGCCTGCCCTAGGACATGGTCACAGTGTGAGGCTCGGGCCACAGCCGACGTGAGAAGGGGCAGAAGACACAGGGCCGCCGTTTCTCACGCCAGCTGGAGAAGCTGCCCCTTCAGCGGACAGCAGCCTGCCCAAGGATGTGCCCGCCACGTGGGGACGCGTGCTCGGCACCTCCCATGCCTCTCTCTCCATCTCCCGAGAGGCGGCCAAGTGTCTGTGGAGCCCACGTCATGGAGATGCTCCCTGGAGAGGTTGGACCTGGCATCCAGCCTTTGTCATACCCAAACTTTGTGCCTCCGCACCTACCCCTGACATCCCTGCATGACATAGGGATTTGTCTCAAGTGACAGAACCAGGACTGGAATCCCCAGGTCAGAGAAGGAGGCTCTAACCTCAGGCTGGCTTCCATGGCATGGCCAGATGCCAGGAGGGTCAGGCTTTGCACAGCACGGCTGCAGGACGGCTGCCCAACTTCAATGCAGAAATCATAAAACTAGCTTTAAAGCAGCATTGCCAATGTATCAGACATCTTAGCAAGCCCTGGATTCATTCTCAGACAAGGAAACAGTTTCAGAATTTTCTTTGACACAAACTAACTTGTATTTTATAACATTCTCAATTTCTGACATTTAAATTGAAAAAGACATCTAAAAAGTCCTTTTACACATTGCATGAATTTCCAAATAAATTTACATGTTGCCTTCACTTCCAATATACCTCAAATGCCGCGTTCTTATACCAATGTCATACTTTTTATAAGAAAATTAGCAGGTTCTTCTTGGGCAATCAACACTCCTTGGCTCATTTGTAAACTACAAAGCCAGTCTTTCTACAGAAATCAGTTCAGGAAGGTTTCTGACAGAACAGCCGTGGCTATAGGTTTCGGGACCCGCCAGGTTTGTGCGCACGTTCTCGAGCGTGAGGGACCGCGTGGCCAGGATTAACAGCCTTCATCCAGAGTCTGACGCAGGCTCTGGAGATGCTCAGAATCTCCTGGTAATTTACTGGCACTCGGTTGCCTGGGTGTTTGTCTGTTTTCATTCCTCAAACTGGCAGCACTTCTTTTCATAAATTAGATCAAAGCATCTTTCAGAAGATACTGAAAACTGATGAGCGTTGATAGGCCTCTTTGGAATTGCCTGACTTATTTTCCTTAAATCCAGAGCTGTGAATCAATCTGAGATTGTGTGTGAGAATATCCCTGGGGAGAGTCTCTCATGGATCACTGCCTTCGTTGTGACTTGTAATTTATAGATTTCAAAGTAGATGATTATTTTAACAGATTATCATTTACAGAGATACTTAGACTCACAAGATAGAACTTCAAGTTAGCTGGACTCAGACTTGATTTAGTTGGCTACTTGGGATACATACCAAGTTTCCCTCAAAAAATATATATTTTTTTTTGCGGTTCGCCGGCCTCTCACTGTTGTGGCCTCTCCCGTTGTGGAGCACACGCTCCGGACGCGCAGGCTCAGCGGCCATGGCTCACGGGCCCAGCCGCTCCGCGGCATGTGGGATCTTCCCGGACCGGGGCACGAGCCCGTGTCCCCTGCATCGGCAGCGGACTCCCAACCACTGCACCACCAGGGAAGCCCCTCCTCAAAATATTTTTATGTTTTAATTTTTTAAAGGAAATCTCCAAGTCAAAAAAGACACGCAGTTTGCCAATAACGAGAAATACTGGCAACGAAAGTCATCACTCATCACTCCATTCTAAGGAGGATGAGAACCCTATTTCACCGATAAACTTCTGTGAGTCTCTAGTATCCAAGGAACTTACATACTATTTCTTTGAAAAAAATTTTTTTTTACTGAAGTATAGTTGATTTATAATATCATATTAGTTTAAGGTGTGCAACATGGTGATTCAATATTTTTATACATTATATTCCATTTAACGTTATTACAAAACAATGGCTATATTTCACTGTGCTGTATAATATATCCTTGTTGCTTGCCTATTTTATACACAGACTTGCACTCTCTTCTAATCTTCATGACAAACTTGATGTTTATTTGCCCCAAGTTGCATACAAGGCTGGGATTTAGTGAGGAAAGGACAAAAAAGGACTTGTGACTCAATGGTCACTTACTAGCCACAGTGACGTTGATCACTGGGATGCACACCTACATTTAAAACTGGGACACATCTGCCCGTCTTCTTCAGAAAAAAAAATGTCTGTTCAGGTGCTTTGCCCATGTTCACAGCTGGATGTTGTGATTTTTGCTGTTGAGTTGTACGAGTTCCTCATCTATTTTAGCTATTAACCCCGTATCACATATGTGGTTTGCAAATATCTTCTCCCACACCATAGGGTTGTCTTTTAATTTTGCTAATAGTTTCCTTTGCTGTGCAGACATTTTTAGTTTGATGTAGTCCCACTTCTTTATTTTTGCTTTTATTGCCTTTGCTTTTGATATCAAGTCCAAAAAAAGCATTTCCAAGACCAATATAAAGGATCTTATTCCCTATATTTTCTTCTAGGAGTTTTACAGTTTCAGGTCTTACTTTTTTTTTTTTTTTTTTTGCTGTACGCGGGCCTCTCACTGTTGCAGCCTGTCCCGTTGCGGAGCACAGGCTCCGGACGCGCAGGCCCAGCGGCCATGGCTCACGGGCCCAGCCGCTCCGCGGCATGTGGGATCCTCCCGGACCGGGGCGCGAACCCGTGTCCCCTGCATCGGCAGGCGGACTCTCAACCACTGCGCCACCAGGGAAGCCCAATAAAGCTGGGAAAAACCAAAATTGGGTCATAAAGAAACAACACGTCAGCGACAAGCAGGTGAATTAGTTTGCCAAGGCCGCTGTAACACAATACTGGCCTCCCAGTCCTGGGGGCTGGAAGTCGAGGTCAAGGTTCCCCCGAGGCCCCTCTCCCTGGCTGGTAGGTGACCACCACCTCCCTGTGTCCTCACATGGTCTTCCCTCTGTGTGTCTGTGTCCAAATTTCCTCTTCATATAAGGACACCAGTCATACTGGATTAGCGCCACCCTCATGACTTCATTTTACCTTAATCCCCTCTTTAAAGGCCTTCTCTCTAAATGCAGTCACATTCAGAGGTACCGGCAGTTAGGGCTTCAACATATGAAATTTGGGGGTACCACAATTCAGCCCATAATAGCAGGTGAGCAAGTTAACAGCTTTTAAAATGAAGGAAAGCATTTTTGTATTTAAATGGTGGACTACCTCTCAGCACGCTTAAACAGAGCTGAGTGATATTTGAACTGGTCCACTTTAGTGTCCTGGAATGTTAGAGCCAGAGGGGGCCTTTCAGATCTGGGTCTGAGCATCTTATCCCAGAGATGAGACCCAGGGCCCAGGGAGGCCAGGCGACTAGTCCCAGGTCACAGGGCAAGGTGATGGCAGAGGAGGGTGGAGTTCTTACCCCAATGTCCTGTCCTCACAGAGAGGCCTCTAGATTCACAGGGTGGAATCATTCAGTCTCAAGCACATAGCTATACGGTGTCCTTGCTGTATCACAGCACACTGCCCAGTGGTGGCTGCTTCTTCCTTGGTCCCTCTGAGATGTCAGCAACACCCCCGAGGGCAGTAGGTTGTATTTCTTGTCTCGGCCCCAGGAGAGAGAGGACTGGCCCTGCCTCCCTATTCCTAGGGGAGGGCCCCCCATTTCTGGAGGGTGGCAGGGCCCTGTAGCAGGGAGCCAGTCCCTGGAGCTGCCGTCATTCCAGGAGCAGTGTCCTCAGACAGAGGGACGTCTGACACAAGGATGGTATGTTCTCCAAAGTTCTGTTCAGTGCCATCCTGAGGACTGCCCGCAGATGAGACCTGGGCTCACTGGAAGCATCCATCTCTGAATCAGAGCCAACAATGTCCAAGGCCTCTGTGTGCCAGACCCTGTTCTAGAAGCTTCCACCATGGTGATTCATTTTCTCTCCCAGTGACCCTATGAGGGAGGTGTTGCTGCTACAGATTGTGTGTCATGGCTGCACAAGGTGACCAGCTTCCAACCCAGGCCGTCCGACTCTCAAATACAAACCCCTGGCACTTCTGATCTCTTACAAGATCTTACAGGTTTGTCCCTGACTATTTCGAACTGTTCAGAATGACCTTTATCCTGAAATATTTTGGCTTTTGAACTTATGGGCCTTTAGTAAAAATGAAAATCAATCATTATTTGTGCATGTAAATGATTTTTATTTCAATCATTTGGAATGAAATTCCAGATTTCAGTCAAACGTGCCGCATGTTTAAAATAAATTGATAAGCTGCAGAATGTTTTAAATGTATTTATCCATTCCTTATTTTCTTTTTTTGAAACATTTATTTATCTATTTATTTGGCTGTGTTGGGTCTTCGTTTCTGTGCGCGGGCTTTCTCTAGTTGTGGCGAGCGGGGACCACTCTTCATCGAGGTGCGAGGGCCTCTCACTGTCGCTTCCTCTCTTGTTGCGGAGCACAGGCTCCAGACGCGCAGGCTCAGTAGCTGTGGCTCACGGGCCCAGTTGCTCCGCGGCATGTGGGATCTTCCCGGACCAGGGCTCGAACCCGTGTCCCCTGCAGTGGCAGGCAGATTCTCAACCACTGCGCCACCAGGGAAGCCCCATTCCTTATTTTCAAACAATGAATTTATGAAAATGGATTATGCTTTAATGAAGCTAAGAATTATTTTAAACAGATTTTCTATTTTAAAATTTGAGCATAAGTAGCTTTACAAGATTCCAGGACTGTTTTCTGGCTTTACTGATCAAATAGTTTTGCTAGTTGTAGTTTTATTTAGGATGCTATCTTTCCTCAGAGATTTACTGATTGTCTTAAAATTTCCAGGAGTATTTGGAATATCAAATGTTATCCTTTTGGGCCCTGTTTACATCAACTTCAGAAAAGATACTTGAGTTCTGGCAACAACAGATATACTGTGACAATCCTCCTGACGGAAATAATTATAAAAGTGTGTGTGTGTGTGTGTGTGTGTGTGTGTGTGTGTGCACTTAATTCCTATAGACAGTTGGGGACCACTTATTGCAGGCAGGACTTGAGGAGGTATGACCCTGGAGAGGAGACACACACAAGAGTTGAGCTTCACAACTACCTGGATGTATTCTCTGGAATGTGTTCCATTCCAAAGGATGGAGTTGGGGAGGCGGAGGGAATGGGATGTAGGTAGAGCTCCAAGCAGAAGGCAAAACATTTCCTAGGCTGAGGAGACATGATCAGAGCTCAGGAATAACAAGTGGCTGAAAATTAAGAGAGAGCGCACCTCAGGGAAGCAAGCTGGAAAGTCCACAAACGACTTCCTTGCAAGTTGTGGGCTAACTCCTGAGCTGTATGTGTGACAGGTCAAAGCACTGAAAAGATTTTCAGCGGCCACAGGATGCTGAAGAGGCAAGAGTTCAAACCCTGCCAAGGTCAAGGGCTTTGGTGATCACCACAGACTATCAAGTAAGAGCCTGAAAGGGCCATACCAAGTGGTGAGGACCCCACATCCTAAGGGTGAGGGAAAGACTAATGCAGGTCGGCCATAGCAAATCCAACAACTAACCGTTGACAGGACCACTAGGACCACTGTGACCCAGTGGTACCCACCTGCCTGCCAGGAAAACACTCAATCTCTTTGGAGGAAACATCATCATCTGAAGCCACTACCGTTTCTTTTTATCTGCAAAGCCTGCACAATCTGATGTTCAATTAAAAAAAATTACAAGGCCTGCTAAAAATCAATACTGAATAACAAAGAAAAGCAATAGACCTTAGTAAGAGACCCACAGAGATTCAGATTTTGGACAGACCAGACATGAACTTTAAAATAGCTATGAGCAACACAATTAAGAATAAAGAGAAAAGGATGGAGACTTTCATCAGACACCTAAAATCCATTAAAAAACTAAATTGTAATTCTAGAGCTAAAGTAACCATAAATTAAATTAATAATTTAATGAATGAGTTAATAGGAGATTAGATACATCAGAAAAAAGAATTAGTGAGGCAGGTGATAATTCATTTGGGAGTATTCAAAGTGATGCACAAAGAGGAAGACGAATGGAAAACATAAAGAAAAATGTAAGAGACGTGTGGGGCAGAGCAAAAAGTCTGATCTATGTATATCAGGATCCCCAAAGGAAAACGGAGAGAGAGTAAGACTGAAGGAATATTTAAAATTCTGGCTGCCAATTTCCCAAAACGGATACTCTGTTAGTCAGCTCAGGCTGCCTTAACAAAACCTCACAGATTGCATGGCTTAAACAACAGAGTTACCTTCTCATAATTCTGGAGGCTGCAAGTCCAAGGTCGAGGTTTCAGCAGGGCTGGTTTCTGCTGAGACGTCTCTCCTTGCTTTGTATACAGCACCTTCTGTGTCTTCACGTGGCCTTTCCCCTGTGCACTTGTGGGGACAGAGAGCTCTCTGGTGTTTCTTCCTCTTCTTATAAGGGCACCAGTCCTAGGGGATTAGGGCTCCACACTTAAGACTCCATTTAACCATATTTACCTCCTTAAGGGCTGTGTACCATATAGTCACATTTGGGTTAGGGCTTCAACATAGGAATTTCGGGGAAACACAATTCAGTCCATAACAGATGCCCAAATCTAATTAAAACTATCATGTCACAGATGTAAGACACTTTCCAAATCCAAAGCAGGATAAACACAAAGAAAACTGCACTTAGGCAAATTATTCTTAAATTGCTGGGAAACAGATGAGAAGATATTAAAAGCAAAATGAAGAAAATATTGAGGGGAAAAAAGAATCCCTACCTTCACGGGAGCAATAAAACTGAAAGCTGTATTTCAGAAATGAGATCCGGAAGACTATGGGATAAAACCATTTAGGGGATTTTTTTTTTGGATGTGATTTCAAAAATAGAAAAGATATAAGAAAGATAAATTAGCCCCATCTACATTTTATCCCCATTCACCAATTATTTCCGTTTCTCCATTTGTCAGTTGTGAACCTTCTCCTTCCATTATCATATATAACTCAAATCATATATATATATATATATATATATATATATATAATACATATTCTCACTTAGAAGCAATTTTCAGACACAGTGCTCCATCATTCCTAAACACCTCAGTGTACATTTCTTAGAACAGGGTCATTCTGTTATATCACCACAGTAAAGTTTTCAAAGTTAGGAAATTTTGCATTGACAGGGCATTATTATCTAATCCAAAATCCTTTTTCAAAGTTTTTCTGTGTTCCAATAATGGCCTTCATTCTTATTTCATGTTTTGCAGCCTGCGAGCCAAGCCAGATACATTCTGGTGCCAGGTGTCTGGTTCCTCCTAAACTAGGTCAGCTCCTCTCCGTTTTACCCTTCATTGCTTTGATGTCGTTAAAGAGGATGGAAAGTTATTTTATAAATTGTTCATTGTGGGTTTGTCTGATGTTTCCTCATGATTAGATTCAGATTTTGCCTTTCTTGACAGGAATAGCGTGAGAATGATTTTGTGCTCTCGTAAGTGGACTGTAACAGATGTGGATTTGAATTCAAAGTCAAAAAGGGTGACCCCCGTTTCCCTTCCCAGATTTGTAATCTCCTCCACCACTGCAAGAAGCGAGAAGCGCAGCCCATCGCCCTCAGGGTACTCACTCGTTCACACAGTCCTAGCTTTTAAGGAATGCATTTCAGAAGTGCCAATGACGCCACTGAGAAAACAAACTCACCAAACCAGAGTTCAACATCTGTTTACAGTCTCTTTTTTTTTTGGTCTTTATAATCAGGCTATGTAGTCAAATTGTTGTGTTCAAAGATTCTTGGGTTAGTTTTTCCTCTCTTCAGAGTCTGTGTTATTTAATTGAAATACGGTTGTGTTAATTAGCTCCTGTGTTCTATTTTAGGGATTTTGAGTACAGGAAATCTTAATATGGTTCCAAAATTCAAAACTATACGCAAAGTAATGCTCCAGGAAGTGTCTTCCCCAATTCTTTTACCTCATTGCACATATGCCTGTAGGTAACCAGTCTCAGTGGTTTCTGGCTTATTCTCCCTGTGTTTGTTTTTTGCAAAATGAACCAACAGATATTCATATTTCTTCTTTGTACATACTATATATGTATACTCTCCTGCCCTTTGCATTTGCGCTTAGCAATATATCCAGTTAACATCAGTAAGAACTCCTCTTAATCTTTTCTACGCCTGCTCAGTACACACTTGTGTGCTGCCCTGTAACTTAGCCAAGCGATCCCCTGCATCTTGTCATTGATAACAGAGACTGACTTCTACTTAAAGTCCAGAGAGTCAGCTTTTGAGGCTCACAGGTTTTGGAGTCTCTGTTGGATTTATCTAACTCTTCCTTTGTCGTTCAAAGCAGCTATAGATGAACTAGCAGGGTTTGGCTGTGTTCCAGTAAAACTTTGACTGTAAAAGCTGGCAAGTGGGAGGGGGCCCTTAGTTTGCCAACCCTTGGTTTAAAATATTATTATTATTTTGCCATCACAAACAAAGCTGCAATGAATAACTTTGTTAATCTGCATTTTTGTATTGTCAAAGGGGCAACTTCAGGGTAAATTCATAGAAGAAGGGTTGGAGGTAAGCACACGAGTGGCTTTGATATTGCCTTTCCTTAAAGATGCATAGATATCCTTCCCACCAGCAGTTATGGAAATGCCCACCCCACAGCCTCGCTGTCAGAATGCACTGGCAAATGTCTCCACTTTGATTATCTAATGGGTGGGAAAAGGCTTTGCAGTGTGGTTTCACTTAGCATTCTTCCAATGGTGAGTAGATTATTTTGTATTGTCCTTATCTGGTGTAAGTGTTGTAATTCTTCCTATTCTTCAGGAAAAGATTTTTTTTTTCACTTTTCATGCCAGAGAAATTTTTGTAGCCTTGGGGATATCTAATTTTTGAATTTTTTGTGTGATTCCCCTGTGAAATTATCAGTACCTCATATATTTTTCAGGTAGTTTCTTCATAACTTTCTAACTTCTATAAAAACTATTTTGTTTAACCTTTCTGTTTCTAATAGGGTCAATTTTGGAGAACTCTAATTTCATAGGAGATTATGCATTTCATCTAGATTTTCAAATTTATTTGCATAGAGTTCTGCAAATAATCTCTTATGATAGTTCTTAATTTTTACTTTTTTGGACAACTGATTATTATATATATATTTTTCTATATATTTTATATATTATTTCATATATATATGTATGAGTTCTTCTCCCTTTTCCTAATCAAGGTAGCTAGTTGTTTGTTTACTTTGATATTTTGGAGGAAAAATCCATGTTTTGATTATTAATTTATCTACTATTTTTCTCTTGTCTAATATATTAATTTTTGGTTTTATTTTTTGTGCTTATTTTGGTTTACTTTTTGTTCTTTTTGTGGCTTTTTCATTTATTTTTGTTTATAATGATATAAGCATTTAAGGCTACAGTTTCCTCTGATTACTGCTTTCAATGAATTCCATAACAGTTATCTTTTTTTTTTTTTAGAAATTCCGTAATTTCAATTTGCATTTTCTCTTTCGTCTGAGTTGTATAATTGAAGGTTTTGGGTTTTTCCATTTCCAAGCTGAATTAAATTTTTGTTGTTTTAGTTTAGTTATTAGTTTCTAGTTTTATTGTATTGTGATCAGACAAGATTATTTGCAATTGTCTACTTTATGGAATGTATTGATATTTTCTCTGTGACCTAATAAATGGTCAATTTTAGTGGAAGTCCCATGTGTGCTAAAGAGTAACTTTTGAATCGTTCAATAAGATCTATGTTCTTGATTATGTTGCCAGTGTCTTCTAGTACTTACGGATTTTTGTCCACTTCTATACTTTCTACTTTATGGAGATATTTACTGTTATTTTTAGCAGAGTTATTTGTAACTGATACGTATTATTGTGAATTGTGGTCATAGTGTTAAAACATATCCTTCTTTGTAATATTTTCACTTAAGGTCAGAACCTCTGCTATCTCATTGCTTTCATTTGCCTGGTATAACTCTGTCTTCCTTTATATTTTTAGCCTTTTTAAGTCACGTGTATCTTGTGCATGCAACATATAGTTGAGTCTTGCTTTCTGAAACAAATTGGAAATAATTTTTAATAGGTCAGTTGAACTCATTCATATTTATATGTGGCTGTGATGAGTCTCACTGCAATTATATTATTTCATGTTGCTAGAGTTATTCATGCATATGTGTTATTTTCTTTCCTTCTGTGTTGGGTTTCCTCCACTCTTTTATTTATTTTACTTTCTCTCTCTCTCTGCTATTTACATTGGCTTGTGTTTTGTTCTACCTTTATTGCATCTTTGTACTTACACACTTTAAAATTCCCTTAGCCTTCTCTGTTCTTATTTATTATTTTTCTGCCTTTAGAAAACATCAGTTTTGGTGGCATCCTTGACATTTCCCTGAGCTCCATACCACAATCAATACACTTATTTTCTTTTCCCTCTTCTTGTTTAGTTTTGTTTCCCTTTTTAATTTTTATTATTTCCATTTTGCCAAAATATGTGATATTTATTTCTTCTTCCACTCTCATCCCCACTCTATTAGCTTAGTCGTAAATATTCAATTAAGAATACTAAATCATTACCATTAGTTCCTTTAGCCAAGTTTCTTTGGTCATAGCTTGTTTGGAAGAAGCCTATCCTCCAGCGGATTCCTCAAGAAAGGCTCAGAGAACAGTGGTCCTGTGATCTTACATGATCAAAATTGCGATTCTAGTCTCGACATTAGACTGCTTCTGGCTGTGTATAAAATCCCTGGTTCACATATTCTTTCCTCATATTTATTGAAATTCCCCCATTGTTACCTTGAGATGTCTGATGCCAGACTAATAAGTTATTTTTATAGTTTTTCCTTGAGGTCCAGAGACTTTTTTTTAAAGCTTTTAAATTGTAATAGTTTTACCAGACTAAGTTTTTTTTTTTTTAAACATCTTTATTGGAGTATAATTGCCTTACAATGGTGTGTTAGTTTCTGCTTTATAACAAAGTGAATCAGCTGTACATATACATATGTCCCCATATCTCTTCCCTCTTGCGTCTCCCTCCCACCCTCCATATCCCACCCCTCTAGGTGGTCACAAAGCACCGAGCTGATCTCCCTGTGCCATGTGGCTGCTTCCCACTAGCTATCTGTTTTACATTTGGTAGTGTATATATGTCCATGCCACTCTCTCACTTTGTCCCAGCTTACCCTAAAGTTGATCATTCTGGGTCAATTTTTCTCTGGTCCCTGTAAGCTCTGGCAAAATGTAGACTTAGGTCTTCTTTTATTTCTGTAAAGTATCCATGAAGTATAGATTTACATATTAGCCATGACCCATTGTTTTGTTTTTCTGGGGGGAGAACCTCTGATTATACGTATGTTGGATTTTGTTTTGTCTGTCCTCCATTTCAACCACTTTCTTTGACCTTTTTTATGTCTTTCCTTCCTTTATTTTTATTTTCCAAGTTATTCTGACTTTCTTCTATGACTTTTAATAAATTTCTATTTAAATATGTTCTTACTCAGGCAGTCTATAACTTTGCTTTCATTTCTGATCTTACACTATTCTTTTTCTTCCACTTTTGTCCTGCGTTCAATAAATTCTCATTTGATTTCTTCTACTTTTTGTTTATTTTTAAAATCTTAATGTCTGCATTTCTGATCTCCTCAAATGCTCATATAAAGGTATTTAAGTTTACTTTGGAGTGTTCCATTAGTTTTATTCGGCACTCTTTTGGGGAGTGCTGGGTTCACCAGCTTAAATTCTTTGATTTCAATTTTCTGTTTATTCTTGCATTTGCTTTATATAGATGAAGTCTGCTTAAGTTTATTCAATATTATAATAGTTTGGAGAATATTGTAATTTTTATATTTTAAGAGAAACTTCTTTCGTTACATCAAAGTGTAGCTTCTGTGATGGAGTTTTAGGGGGTGGCAGGTGAAAGTGGTGTGGGATCTATTTTATCTTGTAGAGATCCACATTATGCCCACTTGCTTTGTCCTTTCCCCTTCCACAACCCAATATCCAGTAAGTGTCTTTCCTTCCATTTTCAGCCCCTTCTTCCCTGGAAACAATGTCTTTCTGAGTCCCATTTAATTTAACAACATTCCCTCTAGTCAGTGCATTGATCTGATAAGACCTTTTTTAGAATTTTTGCATCTAGGATGGATTTTCTATGTTTAGGGCCATTTGGGATCTTTCTGTGCATTTCCCCCCCATCCTACTAGGTTTCCACAAAGCCTTGCACTACACTCCAGTTGTTAATTTTCTGCCGTAGATAATTTGAAGTTTGCAGTGTTCTCTGAATTTTTGTTATGCAGAAGATGTTTTATTTCTTCTTATTTTTATGTACGCTATTTTTGAGACTGTGTGGAGAGATTCAGATTCAGGTGACCTGGAAATGCTAGAATGACATCTGTAAGAAGCTGGGGAAAAGCGCTCCAACCTGCACACTTATGCCCAGTTACACTGTTGTTCAAAGATGAAGGAACAAACATGAGAAGCGACAGACATCCGTGAAGAGGTGAATGATAAAGAGGGGGTGTATTTGCATGACTGGAGGCCTCATGGCAATACTGACAATGACCTGCTGATTCAACCATGATCGACCCCAAGGACAGTGTGCTGAGGGCCAGCAGCCAGACACACAGGAGTGCGTGCTTTGTGATCCTGTTTATGTGAAATTCTAGAGAGACAAAACCAATGTGGTGACGGAAGGTAAATCAGGGATTGCACGAGGCTGGGTGGATGGTGGCCTGGAAACCAAATGCAAGGGGGCGTGAGAGACTTTGGGGGGCTATTTATTCTGCTTGTGGGGGTGGTTACATGGATGAGCACTTTTGTCAAAACTCTCAACTGTTCACTTAATATAGGTGAGTTTTATTATGTGCAAATTATACCTTGAAGTTGATTTTTTAAAAAGGAAGAGATGCTTTCAGAAAAACAAAAGCTAGGAGAATGCACTTCTACAAGAAATGCACCCCAAGATACACCTCAAGGAAAGGGGGTTCTTGAGATTCAGGGAAATTGTCTCAAATGGGAGCCTGGATGTGTGGGGAGGAATGAAGGGCCTCATTCTTGGGCCTTGGTGCCTCCTGCATCCACCGCTGAGGTGAGCCCTCCAGGACTTACATCCTCCATCAGAGCAGGTCCTGGGAAGGGACCCCTCGGGATGAGCACTTCCTCTTGGAACAGCAGACCTGGAGCTGGGGCTCCTGCACCATCTGTCGCTATGGCCAACCCAAGCAAGTTTTCGTTGCAGTCATGAGACCGCTGGGCAGACAGCACTTTGCAAATGGACCCATTTTTAACTCACTGTAGGACATTTTGGTGATCAATTTAAGAAAACAGTGATGAGTGAAGGAGGCGCTCCTGAATCCAGCACAGATGTGCTCACACTGTGATGATGCCCAGTGTTAGGGACCAGCAGCCCGATCTCGCAGCTCGGGATTTCTCAGGGAATATTGCAACCTTACATCCTCTTGAAATGTCTATTTGACAAGAATTTTGAAAACTGAGAGATGGATAAAAAGAGAGCTCTCGGGAATGGAACATCTGTGTTACAAAGGCTTGTGGGAGCAGTGATAATAAACACCTGTGAGAATTACAGTTATAGAACAGAATGTTTTCTAAACCTTGACAATAACAATCAAGATAATAACACCAGCACTTACAAAAATGGAAAGAGGCGAGAAGTGAGTGGATAAAATTCTATGCCTTTTAAATCTCTTCTCCCAGCAAAGTGAGTCAATAATTACTGAGTAAAATGGAAACTTTATCTAAACAAAGGACTAAAGCCTCAATATTTCTCATAAGGTTTTTATTTTTTAAAATCTCAGAGGGATCTTGTAGGAAACAAAATATAAAGAGATATTTACCTAAAAATCAGCAATTTCCTCAGCTTTACCTCTATTCTTTTTTTGGTTTAATTCTGGTAAAGTCAAACTTAATATACTTATTAAACAGTATTGTATATTATGATTCTTTTACAGTAAAATGTTATTCTCCCATACGCATAGTTTCTATTCTATCTGTATGTAGGTACAGAGGAGTCTTCATTCATATTAATATAATATTAATAATGATTAGGATATGGGGATTACTGGTAGAGTACTCTCCTGCATTTTTTTTTTTTTTTTTTTTTTGGTACGCAGGCCTCTCACTGTTGTGGCCTCTCCCGTTGCGGAGCACAGGCTCCAGACGCGCAGGCTCAGTGGCCATGGCTCACGGGCCCAGCTGCTCTGCGGCATGTGGGATCCTCCCGGACCGGGGCACGAACCCGTGTCCCCTGCATCGGCAGGCAGACTCTCAACCACTGCGCCACCAGGGAAGCCCTCTCTCCTGCATTTTTATTATTTTATTATTACTCTTATAGTAATAATATTAGTAATAAATAATAATAATGGCAACTGTTTGCTTAGCGCTGTTTATGTCCCAGGGGACGGTCTTGGTGTTGGTATCGTTTAACTGCCTTAATCCTCAGCCTATGAAGCCCATGAAGTAGACCCCAACCTCACGGATTAGCACATCAAGGAACAGGAAGTTCCTGTCACTTTTCCAAGGTCCCTGGCAGAGTCCTGGGGGTAAGCCTGGACATACTGGCTCTGGAGCCCCTGCTCCACCCTGCTGGGCTCTGCCCCTCTTAGCAGGTGTAATTTTCATAAGACTGTGTACTAATTAGTGGCTGATCAAGAGGCAAAAACTGTACCAGCTACTAAAGGAGGATAACGATATAAAGTTGTGAACTAGGTGACGGATAAATAGAAGGTGCTGAAGTGTTACAGAGGTAGTAACTGCCGAAGCCACTGCTAGAGGAGGATAACGGGAGGGGCGGGATGGTTAGAACTGGGAACTGAGAAGGTGGTTCCCTCAGAGCTAACCTCAGACCTCGGAGGTGGGTGCTGGCCAGCTGGAGGAGGGGTCCTGGGGGCTGAGACCCAGAGCTGTGAGGAGTGGATGTGTGCTCAGTGTGACGGGCTGACCCTGCTGGTCTGGAAAAGGCTGCAAACTGGTTTCGTCTATAGGAACCACTTCCCGCACAGGGAAGACTTCTTGCTAGGGTGACAGTCCCAGGAACTAGTAATAGGAAGGAATAGGAAGGAAACAAGAAGCAAAGAGGGGGAGCGATCCCCTCCTCACGTCTCAGCCCGACGGTCCGTCTCTCTGGCATCTCCTATTGGCAGAGCCTTACGTGGAGCCGGCTGGAGAACCAGGAATGTGGTTGGAAGAGTGGGACCGCAGCATCACAAAGCAGAGGATAGGCGAGTGGGCTGCAGCTGGGAGACAGCCGCGTGATTGCCAGTGCACAGCCCTTTAGCTGCTGTGAGCCCATACCCACTGGTCACACGGGCACTTCCATACTGTGCAAGCACAGTCTGTCTCCATCTAACAGGATCCAGCTGTCCTGCACACAAACAGAGGCACTTTCATCCTCCCCTCCTTGACGAGACCCAAGCCTGTCAGACGGTGCTCGTCTCTGGGAGATGGTACCCTGTCCATCTGGCCTGCTGCTCAGCACCCCTCAGGATCTGGTTACCTCAAAGCTCCAGTGTAAAGAGACTCTCCCAGGAAACATGTACGGAATGATAAGGGACAGGAGGAGACAAGAACAGAGGTCACCCCTGCAGATGCAGCTCTAAGCCAGGGGACTCTAGCTGACCTCCAACATCATCCTCAGGGACCAGAATGAAGCGTGGCAGGGACGTTGCGGGTGTGGGAGGTTATCCCAGGTGTTTTGCTTTTAGGAAAAAAGGGGAGAAAAAACCCTACAGGCAGAAGTAACCACCCACTCCCCAACCAGGTGAGTTTCCTATACGGACATCAACCTCCATTCACGGGCTGTTACCTGTTAGCCAAGGTGCTGAGGGTCCCCTGAGGAGAGGGACAGTTCTGAGAGGAAGCGGAGGGGGCACTGGGGTGTCTCTCCGGATGTGGGGAGACAGGGGGTGGGAGACAGCCGTCAGCAGTGTGGCTCTGTAGAAAGACAGGGTCAAGTCCACAGCCAGCTGAGCAGGGGCCTGGATAAGAACCAGGCAGACCTGAGTCCAGGCTCCGGACCTCAGCAGTGGCCGCTCTTCCCGTGCTCAGAGCTCGGGAGCCTGAAATGAAGGAGATGTGACGGGAGCAAAAGGGGACCTTGGCTCACTGTGGCCAGCACCAGCCTGAGCTCCATCACCTTCAGCCTCTGGAACTTGTCTTCTTCCAGCCTCACTAGTCAGCGAGGGAAGGGGAGGTGGGGACGTCACAGAGCAGAGCACGGGCATTGGATCAGATAGACTTGCTTTCAAGGTGCAACTCACGCGCCCGGCTGCGTGATCTGGGACCAGTCACTTCAATTCTCTGAGCCTGGTTTCCTTCATCCTGTCTTGGTGGTGGCTGCTGTAACAAAAGTGCCATGGAATCTACTTCTCAGTTCTGGGGACTGGAAGTCTGAAATCAGGGTGCCAGTATGGCTGGGGTCTGGTGAGAACCCCCTTCCCGGTTGCAGATGGCTGGTTTCTCCTGTGTCCTCATGTGGTGGATGGAGAGAGGTCCAGAGGGCTCTGTGGGGTCTCTTATAAGGGTACTAATCCCTTTATGGGGGCCCCACCCTCATGACCTATCACTTCCCAAAAGCCCTGTCTCCTAACACCATCACTGTGGTTAGGACTTCAACATAGGGATTTGGGGGGGCACAAGCATTCAGTCCTCAACAAGTACCCACTGTTCAGGGTTCTTCTGTTGATCAGCACTGCTGTGCACTGGCCTGGTGCCTGGCTCTAGGGGGGTGGACGGGCAGTTCTGTTACTGGCAGAGTCACAATGGTGGCTTGTTATTGGGTGTCACCAGCACCTCCGTTCGGCAACCTGGAGTCCATCAGACTACTCGCAGGAAGGGGTCCCGAGAGCCATGGGCACCCAGTGCTGTCTTGTCCGTGGAGCCACAGGCTGACGGATGCTGCACGCAGGACCAGGGTTGATGAACAGGGTGGTTGTCAGCTGACACTCCCCCCGTGGCTCTAGCTGGTGAGCTGGGGTCTCAGACACTGTTCTTCATGTCAAAACACTGCAACACGGACATGCAACAGAAAATGGAGTCCAATCCAGGAGCGCTGGAGGAAGCGGAGGGCTGGGAGCCGGGTCAAGGGGCCGTCCCGCCTTCTGCACCCCATGTGCACCGTTCTGCCACTCCTGCACCTCCCATCTTCCCTCCTGCTGGGCTGCCCCTCCTTCTTGGGACGTGACCCCATTCCCAGGCTCAGTCAAGCAAATTGCCCCAACCCTGCCCTCAGCTCGGTTCTTGCCTCAACACTTGCTCTGCCCTCTCCCGTCTCTGACAGTTGAAACCACACTGTCCATCAAACTGTCTCACACGCCTCCTTCAAGAAGTCTTCCCAGATTGACCTGCTTCCCTTTCACCTTTCTCTGCTCAGAACATGGCTGTGGTGCGCTGCCTTCACATGCATTCATTTCTGTGATGCTTTGCCCGGGCCTTCCTGCTTTTATTTACTTTTGTCTTTTAGGTTTATCTGCCTGGACTGGTGACTCTGAGGTTTGGGGACCCTCACATGGTATTTATTTTTCCCAAATAATGGGGATGCAAACAATGGGGGTGCTGTTTGGGGAAGCCCCTTTATTAAAGTTAAATGTACTGACATTTTCCTCACCTGCAGACACAACTGACTGAGCATAAAATCAGCGAGGAGGCTCCCAGAGGCATCCCAGTGTCTGGAACGAATTACCCGGAGCCTCTGGGTGGCCATAATTGTCATTAGTAACACAGAGATTTATGCTGCTGAAGTCATTACCGTTGCAACTGCAGAGACATTCTGTCAAAGCAGCAGAACAAACGCAGCGCTTCTTCCTTCCCTTGCAAAGGACTGTTTGGGTTTTGAATGCATCCTGCCTGCTGGCACGACCATGTTTATTTCACAAAGCCAGAAAGAAGAGGTTTTTTGACGTGCACTAGTTATCACCAAGCGATGCTCACCGTCTGATTCTTCAGTAGCCGGAAGATCCAGGCCGCAGTGTGTCCCGTTGCCACGGGCACAGCTGTCCCAGGGAGAGCTACCCAGTTCCCGTGTTAATGGGATATCCATGACTTGCTAAGTATGACTCCTCCCTTCATCCTGCATGTAAGACGTGATCTCCTGAGCGAAGTAGCCAGTTTTTCCCGGCAAGGAGACAAGAGCTGCATACCTTCCAGACTTAGGGGGGCACACGGGGTCCGCAGACAGGAGTAGCATCCGTCGCTCTAGGATGACCAGTGAGGGGCTTTACGTTCTGTCGCGATACCTCTGTAAGTGAAGCGTGTGGTTTTATTATTCAGACCTAGTCACTGTCACCCAGAACTAGATATAAAATGAAGACCTCAACCAGAATGGAATTCGAGTTTCCCAATCTCATTTCTAGTTGCCATTGTTTTCGAAGCCGAAAACCTCAGGCTTTGTGGACCGGAGCAAAAAGAGCCTTGGAGTAAACACCCCTTACTACGAACACTGCTTCTAGGTGTGCAGGCTGTAACGCAGGCGCTGCTGTGATCATTCTGGGCGGTGGTAACTTGACCCAGCAGTGCATACAGGATCAATACTCTTTTTAAAAAAAATTTTTTTTAACATCTTTATTGGAGTATAATTGCTTTACAATCAGGATCAATACTCTTTATTTCAGTATTTAAGTAGTTGGAACATGAGGGACAGCACTGACCTCGTTATATACGACTGCGCAGGCCAGACGCTGAGAGATGGGCCCCAGTTACTCCTGCGTGTGCACGGGTGAAGGTACAGCTGAATTCAACATTCAGCCAGTTGGGAGCCCGGTGATAATGGCCCCAAGAGGGGCCATTGGCTCTGCCTCCAAGGGTCATGAAAATTGACAGTGGTCAGACCAAGGCAGGCCAACAGTCCTTATCTTTTTTTGCTTTCATCTCCTCATACCATGAAGACGTTTCTGAGAATAGTGTCCTATTTGAAGAAGAGATTATCTGGACTCTATAACAGATGTTTAGCGCAATGGAATATCAATTTCCAAATATTTCGATATTGCGTAATCTAATGAAGGATAGTTTCTGTTTAACATTTGGTACTATCCAGGAGCCACTTTAATTTCAATCCTGGTTTTTATTTTTCCTAAAAAGTAAAATCAGTGGACCTAATTTAATATATCGAGAGTCACCCAGAATGAGTCACCATGACAGATTCTTCCAGGGACGTTTATTCAGGACTTTGCTATGGACTGAGTCTTATGCTACTGCTTGAGATCCACAGACAAGAGACAGGGGAGCAGATGACAAGAGACAAAAAACTGAAAATGCCCAGGGCTCTGCTAGACAGTTTCTGATAATGTGAGAACATAAAGGAATGTCATTTGGGATCTTCTTACATTTCAAACTCATGCCAAAACCCAGAAAGTCACCTTGACTTTTCTTGCTTGTCCGGGCATCTCGCTGCTTGGTTCCGAAGTACTGTCCAGTGATACCTTGTAACCCTGAGACCCATCCTCTGGCCTCCATCCTTAATCCTTCTAGCCTGAAAAATAAAATAGTCTTTTTCTGTTCAGACTATTTCAGTGGTTTCCCAATGGGTCTGATTTGCTGTACTATCACCAGAGTTATCTTTTAAAAATGAGAATCTAGTCCTTTGTTCTTCTACTTAAACCCTTGCAATGATTCTTCAGCGTCTACAGGATAAAGCTAAATCCTGAATATGACAGAAGATGCTTCATGGCATCTTCCGGGATTATTTTCTGCACCTCCCCAGACTCGTCCCTTGTCTGTGCCCTGGCACGTTGAGCCACTGTGTCCCGAGTGAGCCGTGTCCTCTACAAGTTCCTCCTTTTGCTCCTGCTGGCCCCCTCCCTTCCCTGTGTGGCCTGCGGGACTTGCATCAAAGCTCTGGTCAAGCATCTCCCAGGCGGGCCGTTCCCTGACTCTTCCTCCGAGGTCTGGTTCTCGGGTCTGGAGGGACTGACTGCCAAGCACCTAAGCCCTCACACTTGTAACCTCTCTGTCTTGTTTCTCCATCCTAGGGTGGAAACCGCTTCCTGGACATAGAGTTACCATTGTATGACACTCTATGATACTTCCTGTTTGCCTTTTTGGTTCTCTACTACCTGCGTCAAAAGTCTTCATGTTGAATTCTCTCTGGTGTGATATCTGTTTCCTGACTGGACCTTGGCTGATGTAAAAATTATCACCAGAAATGGTCTCAGGAAACAGACACTCAAAATGGTATTTGGAGAATCCATTGGTCATGCCATTAGATTTGAAGGCTGAGTTCCATGCAAATGGGAATTAGGACGCTGTCTCCAAAGCACTGGCATCATCATTATTCAAATTACCACCTGCGATGGATGGATATGGAGTGATTACTAAAAAAAAAAAAAAGAGTGACTTGGGGGACTCCTGTGGCGTCCCTGGTGACCATAGGATGGTGGGATTCGCTGACTGCTCCTTGGTGCCATGAAATCCTTCTAGAAAGAATTTGACAAACTCAAGTTTTGAAACTCTCAGGTCAGGTCATGGTCAGAGGAAAGCAGGACTTCCATGGTAACCATAAAAGGAGCTCTTAACCCCTCATATTTGCAGGGTTCACCTCCCTGGCAATCAGACACAGCATGAACTGTGCAGGTTGCAGAATAACAAGGTGGGTTGAATTCACAGCCTCACATGCTCTGAAATAACCTAATCTTGGAAAGTCGCCTTGCGAGGGGTTACCTATTCCATGAAGACCCACCACACGTGTTGTCCCCAGACACGTAACTAGGCTCAGATCTCAGCACGTGCCTGGGTGGAAGTACAAAGTCTGACTCGGGAAGAAGTAGCTTATCCTCTACAAGAAAGTTTTCAAAAGTTTGTTAGTTTATATTGCAGAAACCTAAGTTATATGTGTGGAAATGGGTTCTAAGATATTAGACCCAGAAGGATGGAATATGCCCCTGGGATCGGCCAAAGCGATTAACACGCGTGAGCTTCCCAGAGAGCCTGGGTGCGGTGAGTCGGTTTGTGTGGTTGGTTGGAGATGCCTCTAATGGTTGATCCATGTTATTGGCAGAAACTTGAACCAACGGTGGGCTGCACTCAATGGAGCTGGGATGTTAGAACTCTCCTGGCATAATATAGTACATATGTACATGGATCCAAAGTTTTACAGGGTACAAATGTTGGAAGGGATTTATTATGTGTGGGAAAGGATTTATTCTGCACAGCCATATATCCAGACTAAGACCCGCAAGACAGCGCTTTGCTAAAAAAAACATTGAGAAATACCTTAGTGAGGGTAGCAGCGTGGCCCTTGAAGGCTGTCCTTGGAGGCGAGGAATGACAGAGGGAGGAACGACCAGGTTCCCTGCTTCACTGGAGGGTGGTGGGGACTGAGCAGCAGAGAACAGGGAGCTAAGCTTAGAAACAAGCGGCTGCCTTTGCCGTGACGAGCATCAGAGACAAGTGGTGATCAGAGTGTTTCCCCCACAGGGAGTCTTGCCAGAGGGTCAGGGGTGATGGTGGTCCTGGGAATGAAATAGACAAGCCATTCACCAAAACGGCACCCGGTCTACATACACCCACGTAACAAGAACACCAGGCTGATGGCCAGAAACCAAATAGAGTCCATACAGAGTGAAGTCCACCTCCTCACCCAGTTTCTGGAACCAAACAAGATCACAGATGTGACAGCCTTGGGTCAAGGGTGTTGGGTACACCTGAGGAAGGGTCCTGAGACACTGCCACACACTTCAGCGAAGTCTTCCACAAAGCTTGTCCTATGTGGACCTGTCGTCATGTACCAGGGGGACTGGTTCTGGGGAAAAGAAAATGCCCAGTTATCGCAGGAGTTTCTAGACAATGTATAAGAATTTATACCTTTCCTAGAGTCCCCTCCCCCACCAGAAAAGCCCCAGAAGCACCCTGTGACCCAGCATCCACAGTGTGGCTGAAGGCGGTCAGGTGCCAAGTAGTGTTTTGGCCCAATTTTGAATCATTGTGGATTTGTACACCCACCTGGGGCAATTTTCTCAGGTTCTAGAAGTTTTAACTGGAATGGACATAGCTGACAATGACAGAATCCCCATGCAAGCCCCTGACCCCGGAAGTGAGGGCTGCCGTGACCCTGAAAGATCTCCTACCCACCAGAATATTAAACAAAAACAACACAACATCCTTGGAGAAATTACAGATTAGATCCATCACTGAAGACTTGAAAGATTCAGAACACGTGCAATGGCATTTCACACGATTGAGCCATCTGCCCTTGTGTGTACAGAAGGTGGAAGGGTCTTGGAGAATAGCCCTGGATGATGATAAATTGGGTCAGTTGGTGGCTCTAATTGCAGCTGCTGATCCAGACGTGCTCTCTGTGCTGGAGAAACCAACGCAGGCGCCGGAATGTGGTTTTTAGCTATTGTTGGCAATTGTCTTTTTCTCCAAACCAATTTGCACTAGCAGGTTCCCTTTAACCTGAAAGGGGCAACCACACAACTCAACGGTCCTGTCCCCAGGCTGTGTACCCCATCTCTCCTGTTCTCTGCCATACAATGGTCCCCGGCACCCTGATTATCTGAAATTCCAAGGAAGGTCACAGTGGTTTACCACATGGGTAACGTTATGCTCGTGAGACCTGGTGAGCGGGAAGCAGCAGATACTCTAGGAGCCCTAGGAAGATGAATGTAAGCCAGAGGGTGAGAGAAAACCCCACGAAGATGTGGTGGCCCATCACATCGTGAAGTTTCTGGAGCTCTGGAACTTGCTACGGAGCCGCCAGCGTGAAGGATGTGGTGCTGACTTTCCGCTCAGAAGGAAGCATGATGCCAAGGAGGCTGTTTTGGATTTCAGGGGCAGCACGCGTCGTGTACAGAGGGGACGTGCACTGCACACACCACACGCTCTAATCCGTTTACTGAACCGCCCGGGAGATCGCCAGGTACGAGTGGGGCCAGAGCACTGCAGTGCTTCAGAAGGAGGCCCGGCTACAGAGCGGGCGGATCTACTGGAAACAGGGGTGCTGGGGTGCCTGTAGCAAATAGGGGCGCCCTCTGGAGCCTCTGCCATGCACGGGCTGGAGGTCAGAGCATGGCCTCTTGGGCAGCCCTGTTCCATTTTAACTCCTGTCAGAATCACCTGGAGGCTTGTTCAAACCCAGACTGCTGGGCTGCACCCCTGGGCTTCTGATTCAGGCACTGGGATGAGGACCTCTTAGGGCTGTTATCCAGCTGACCACACCTACCCTGAGCTCTGGGTGGAGTGATGGGAAGAAGGAACGCAGGTGCCTTCTAAAACTTAGAAAAAGCAAGGAGACAGACTCTTTCCAGAATCTTCCAGAGGAAAGCAGCCTTGCCCACACCTTGATTTTAGACTCTTGGCCTCTGGAACCGTAAGAGAAAATGTGTGCTGTTCTCAGCCATCATGTTTGTGGCAACTTGTTACAGCTGCCACAGGAGACTCACGCAGGTGGAGCGTGCTGATGTGACCCAGGCGACTCTTGGGACCCTGCGTCCCCTCATTTTGGGACCAGAATAAGAGCATCGTCTTTTGCATAAAGTGAGAGGAACAGCTCCGTGTCATGTGTACCGTGCGGAGGCGTGGACGTACGGGGAAGGGAAAGGATGCTGGGCGGGTGGAGGGTGGGCTGTGGGGGTTATGAATTCATGGTCTCAGCTGCAGATGCACTTCTAGGCTGCGCTTTGTGAAGCTGGGGCTGCGCCTCTGCATATCGAATTTCTGCTTTGCCCGCTGTTCCTGGTGGGCCGTTCAAAGGGGGCGAGAAGGAGACAGGGTGCCCTCCTTCCCATTTTGCTCTCTGTTGCTCAGCCGTGGCCCTCCTTGCAAGCAGCAGTAGCAGCTCATTTCGGTGCCGCAGTTGGCTCTGCTTTGCTTTTATTTTTTGCTCGCTCCCCAAACCATCCTCCTTGCTCAGGGCTCCCCCAAACCATCCTCCTTGCTCAGGGCTCCCAGCCACAGCTGACTAGCGTTTCCTTATTAGTTGCCTGAGTCTCGGAAAACTGGGGTCCCTTCCCCGAGCTCCTGGGATGTCAGCACCAGCACGCAGTGACCCCCCTCTGCAGATGTCTCCGTGATTCCCAATGTGAACGATCCCAGCATCTTCCCTTCGCCCCCACGGCTCCAGCTGCCTCTTTAACTCCCTGCCTCTGTGACATCTTGGTTTCCTTTTTGCTTTTCTCAGTTTTTCGATATCTAGCTTAAAAGTATTTAATTACTTTATCTCTCCTAAATAAAGGCGTGGTTCCTGTTTTATGACTGCACCCTGGCTGGTACACTCTGCTTTCTGCAGAGTCGCTGTAATAATTCCGAGGGACACCAGCAGAGAGACCATGGGGAGGCTGAGTTGGAACACAGTTTTCTGTGAGGCATGTCTGGTGGCCATGACAGCTGACAGTGGTTGACCGCTTACATTAACACCCGGTCTCCAAGTCACCGTCAACTGTTGCTATCATAGCACCAAAGGATGTGAGTCGTGCGTTCACCAGGTGCTGCTGGGGGGGTCCAAGCCAGCTGCCCGTACAATCAATCTTGGTTATCGTGACGGTGATTCAGGACACGCGTATACAAGGCTGCCGCTCTTATTAAAGTCATCAGGGGTCATACCTGTGCATTGAGAGAAGACGTGAAAATCGCTTTCTGTTCAACCATGACCACAGAGAAGATTTAGAAAGGGACAACCGCTTGTTTTTTTGTTTCTGAGCTCAGCTGTGGTTTTCAAAACATGCTGGTATCTAAAAAGAAACAAAATAAGGTCATTTGTAGAGACGTGGATGGACCTAGAGAGTGTCATACAGAGTGAAGTAAGTCAGAAAGAGAAAAACAAATATCGTATTTCAATGCATATATGTGGAATCTAGAAAAATGGTATAGATGAACCTATTTGCAAAGCAGAAGTAGAGACACAGACGTAGAGAACAAACGTATGGACACCAAGGGGGAAAGGCCGGGGGGGAGGAATTGGGAGGCTGGGATTGATGCCATGTATAAAATAGACAACGGAGGGGAGTACAGTGTGGCGCACGGGGAGCTCTACGCAGTGCACTGGGGTGTCCTAAATGGCAGGGAAACCCGAGAGCGAGGGCATATATGTCTGCGCATGGCTGATGCATTTTGCTGTGCAGTGGAAGCGAACACAACATCCGTAAAGCAGCTGTACTCTGATAAAAATTCATTAACAATAAAAAAACTTAAAAAAAACCCCATGCTGGTATCTAGTAAAGACCTCATGGCGTCATCTCCTCCTGTGGTGGTTGTGATGCCTCATGTTCAACAGCCCAGGAGCAATCAGACCTTTGGGGCTATTTTCAAAAGCAAAGGAAAATAAGTTTTTACGTGAAATTTCTTCAGGATTCAGTCATCACCATTTAATAAAGTGAAACAATTTCTATTAGATCTTAAGCTGTTGAGATTTTAGGGGTATCCTTATGCCTCTTAGATGGACCAATGGCTGATCACTTTCTGGGAAGCCTTGAGTGTTTTTGAGAGAATATCCCTTGGAAGAAGAACACACAGTCTGGTGACAAAAATTGTTCCCTGCGTTTAAAGCCTTCACAGGTGCTTAAGAGTTTTGCAAATTGCAGGAGAAAAGTTGCATGAGTTTGCAAGAGATGAACTTTAGAAATTCCCACATTATATCAAAAAATAAAAAGAACCTTATCCCTTTGGCCTCCTTCAGTTGGAGGCTAAACAGAGGAATGTTTCAAGTACCTGTTTAGTCTCAAGTCATGACTAGATTATCTGTACAATTTAAATACAGCTTAAAATTTAACACCGTACAAATGCATCTCTTTAGAAATCATTATTTCTACTCCTGTAAGCATGACATGAGACCCAGCATACATTAGAAGTGTATTTCATTCTCTTTTTCTTTTGCTGTTGCATGGGAATAATCCTTGCTCTGCCCTGGGGACAAATAGCCCAATACATCTGGAGTAAAAGCCAGGGGATGGGCTCTGTGACGGACCACCGAGCCCATCAATGGTAGTTTCGCGTCCTTTGCAAGGTTTCACGTGCCGCTGATTTCCCTCGATAAACACATAATCTACTGCAGATAAGCTTCTCTTTCTGGATGCATGTTTTGCCTTTATCTAAACAGTCCCTATTTATAATCTCCTTTATTCCTTCCAATGAGCCGTACAGTGTGACTCCCGGGCAGGGATGCCAAAGCAGAGCCTTCAGTGGAAGGAGCGCAGAGATGGTCACTGGGGCGCACAGCGCACGTTGTTGAGAACCCGCGAGGGAGAGGGAACATTCTAGAGGATCACCAACGCCATGAGTAGCATATACATGAGGAAGTTTAGGAATGCCTTCTTTAAGTTAAGAAAAACCCAGACTGCTCCCAGACTGAATTTCAATATGCACCCTGGACTAGCAAATTCCAAGAGCCAGTGTTCCTGCTGAGGATACATTAAACACGCCTTCGGGTTCCAGGAGTGTCAAACAGCTTTATCCCTGACATCCCCAGAGAGTTCACCTTTCCTTCAACCTCCTTACAATACCTGCATGCACGGCTTACGCTGGGGATAAGGGTAGAGAGATTTGTAGCTAAGGATAGTTCTTTTCTCATTTGTACAGGTTTTCGAATGAGCACATTTTCTCGGTAATGCTGTGTCTCTGTGTCTCCTTTACTGTATTTGAAGCTGTGGCCTTGGATACGGAAGACACTGACGCTGATAAATTGCGTTTCACAGCTAAAACAATTGAAATTCCTGGCACGGTGGACTTTTCCATAATGTTCTTTGCCATGGGCAAAACTTTTTTCTAAAGAATTTGAAGATTCTTTTTTTTCTCCCTGCGAAGAAGGAAATCGTGATACGTCTCAATTTATCCTCAACTGAGATGTTTGATTTCACAGTTATTCAAGAAACTCTCATGGCGTTTTATTCCACTAGACTTAGCGCCTCACTGCTCTCTTCCCACTTCGTCTTGTCGCTTTGGGTTCGAGCGAGGAAATTCTCCCGTTTGACGGAACCACGGCTCTCTGATGGAGCAGAGCTGGGCAGAGGACACACCAGAGCACAGAAGAGGTTCCTGGCATTGCAGCAGATCTGACGCTGCCCTCTCTTTCTGCTTGGGCCTCGGCTCAAGCAATGCCACCTACTTCAGGATTCCAGAGAGAACCTATCTTTAACTGTCATTAACACGGAGAGTACCCAGGTGGACAGTCCCATCCCTTCCCTCACAAACAAGCCCAACAACAATATTGGTTAATTGTCCGCATGGTCCTGGCCAGGGCCCGGTGCTCTATTCCTGGAGCAGCTCAGAGGCCCAGAATCTAAGCTCGATTGTGGTACGGGGTCCATATACAGCGGGAGGAACGTGTCCCAGTACCCTGCGGTCCCACTGCTCTGGTTCCATCGTGAGAACAGTGACTTTGCTGGCAGGTCTGCATTCAGGGAGTGAGCATGTCCAGACGGCACGCTTGGGAGCCGGTGGCTGGGGAGTAAGGACGGCAGAGAGATCGGGCGCGGAGCAGGGCCTGTAGCCCCATGAAAGGTCGTCACGCCACCTCCTCCACGGAAGTGCCTCGTGTCGCCACCCATCAGTGCACTCTCGCCAGCCCTGATGCTTCGTCCACGACACCCTCTGCGCTTCATGTAAGATAATCCCGCTTCTCATTTACCCCAGTGAAGCTGCGTCGGCCTCTATTGTAGTCAATAGTTTTTTTGGTTTGTTTCAGAAATTATATTTAATCATGATTCAGTATTTCACTGATGTGCTATGTAGCCCAGATAAATAGGTTTGGGTTTTTTCCCGCCCAGACAGACGACTCCTTTCCAAGTGTCACTCTGAGTATCTATTTATTCCTTAGAGCTTCTATTTCTTCCTCAGAGCGCAACAAAAAGATCTAATTTTGTTGTAAAATCTAGTGGGCGGGATACACCAGCTTCAGATTTCACTTATCCAACTTGGAGATGATCATTTGTGACAAACATCTTGACTTAGACATTGGTATTTCTCTGTTTTCCTATAATCAAACAGTAAGAAATTTCACAACCCCAAACAGGTCATAAAGCGCAAGACTTTGGCACCATGAGTGAGCAGGGGCACCTGCCCACAGGCCTGCACCCCGCGCGTCTGCAGACGCTTGCAGGATGCTGGCCCACCGTTCGAGGGCTACCCCGGTCACGGGGACTGTAACGGCCCGGAGGTCCATGCCGTGTGCACTAGACACTCTTGGCTACTGTCCGACGATGCCCTTTCTCTTGTCAGCGCTAAGAAATAGCATCGCAACCAGGAATTGAAAAGAAGCACTGAGTAGAAATTCAGAGCAGGCGAGCGCCCTGGCCATGGCGGACTCTCAAAGTCACAGGGCCTGAGGGCTGGGAGGGACTTGGGCCTTACCTGGAGGGACTTGGCCTTTGAGTAGGGAACTGGGGACCAGAGTGGGAGAGGTGCCCTGGCCAGGGTCTCAGGTCAGCAGGAGAGGCATGGGCACCAGGGCCTAAATGTCGAGGCCCGATTTCTCACACTGCCCTTCCCTTCCCGGTGTGGACCTACGTGTCCCCTCACCTGGATCGCCCATCCTCCGGGGGAATGGCCATCTGGAGAAGGCCTGCTACAACCTTCCCGATTTCCAAGTCCACGGGAGCCAGCGGGGGGATGCAGATGCTGGGGACCCGGGCCTGTAACCAGGATACTGGTGCAGTGTCTGCACTCAGGGCTCCCTCACCGGGGGGAGACCATGGGCTGTGGGCCCCGTGGCCACCTACCTGTGCAGAGCCTGGGGTCAGTGTGCCCGCCTTGGCCTCCCAGCCCCTTGTGTGTGCAACCAAAGGTGGCCGTCGGTGAATGCGGCTGGGTTCCTGGGAGATAATGAACATGGGCTGCACGGCGGGGTTTGGGGCTGCAGCTCTTGGGCCAGACCTTGGAGGCCTGCTGGGCCCTCCAGAGCTGAACCATTTGGGCAAAGGATTCAAGCCTCACAGCTTTGTTTCCTGCGTGTGAAGTGGTCAGCAGGGGGCCTGGCTAATTAGCTCTCAAGCAATAACGATGCCCATGATTGTGCTTATACTGGAGGCTTTCCTGGGGTTTTTAGGGCATTTGGGTGTTTTGGTTTTAAGAAATTGTAATTCAGAAGGAAGGAGTAGGAGAGAATGGAGACCACAGAGCAGAGGCTGGGGCAGTGGTCCTGGTCACCACTCAGCTCCTCTCGAAGAGGCCCCGGGTGGGGGACCCAGACCTACTAACTCATAATCCGGGAGAGCCCATCGGACGTGCACATGTAACCCACGGCCCCCCTCACTGCTCGTGCAGCCTCAAGCCCACCAGATTCCAGCTGGTCTGGAAAACTGTAGCCACAAAACCGCAGGTGGAAGCCGAGCCCCAGTGCATGGCCTGGGCTTCTCAGCTTCAGTTCGCCAGCACCGATTCCTTTCTCTACTTTCTGCTTCTATTAATCAGCATGAGTTGTTCCCTGTGTTTGCAGGTAACTTACTAAGCACCAGAAGCAGGCAGAGGCCCGTCGGGACAGAGGTCCCAGGTTAGAGAGGCTGACTTGGCATCGGAGAAGTAAAAATGCAGAAAGGGAGCCCGGCGGTGCAGGGTCTGCAGGAAGTGGTATCGCCCTGCGGCAGAGAAACCGGGGAAGAAGCCGGACGATTGTAACGTGGCAGTTTGGAGGTGAAGCCCACAGTGCTGTGGCTCAGCACACTGGGGGCTGACCCGGAGTCTCTGAGCGCCAGGGAGGAGGGCCCAGTTGGCCCATGGGGGCATCTGAAGGGGTGCGGTGGGGCTGCTCGATGGTGTTGGAAATCTGGCAGGTGGATGCAGGTGCTTCTGGAACAGACTGCACTGTGCAGGGAGAAGCATTCCCGAGTGGTCACTGCAGAGCAGAGAGCAAGCGGGGGACCTTTTAGCACCATGAGGCAGGGCCTGGCTGGGAGCAGCTGGCCGTGGGGAGAGGGGTTTGCAGGGGCTGCCCCGAAGCAGAGGACAGAGTGAGGCTGGAGCTGGGGGTCTGAAGCCGAATCTGGCCTCTGTACCCCGACACTGAATTAAACCTTGGAGACAGAGTTTTGGGTGGAGTAGAAAAGAATAACTTTATTGCGTTGCCAGGCAAAGGGGGCCACAGCAGGCTAGTGCCCTCAAAACTCTGTGTCCCACCCTGGAGGGGGGAGTGAGGCGTTTATAGTCATGGTTCAAAGCGGGCACCATCAGCACATGGACACTCTCCTGATTGGCTGGTGGTGAGGTCTTCGGGAGTTGGCGTCATCCACCTTCTGGTTCCAGCCGATCTGGGGTCTCCGTGCTTGAGGGCAGATGCAGCTAGTTAACTGCTCCCACCTGGTAGAGGCTTCAGTATCTGCAAAACAGCTCAAAGATATTGTTCTGTGCATCCCTTGAGGAGGAACCAGGACCCCGCGCCCAGGCTGCACTGTTGTTTCCTGACCACTCCTCCCTTGTCTCTGCATCCCCTCCCTTCTCTGATTAACATCTGTTGGAACCTGTGCTTTGGAGCTAGGGAAGGTCACGGAGGCTGAATGAAGCCTATTACCTGTAAGCCAGAAGTGGGGGGGACAGAGAAAGGCTTCTGTGCCCTGGAGCCCCACAGGGCCCTGCTCGGCGCTCTGGTGAACTCATCACCTCCCTGAACAAATGGCTCCTTGATAACAAGGTAAAAACCCACATCCCGCTGTCTCGTACCTCACAGCCCACCTCTCTCCCCCGCAGATAAACTGGATCTGCTGCCCAGTTATCATTCCTGTGCTTTGCTTTTTACATAGATTTCTTGTGTCTGCAT